>NW_027152343.1:0-659951 GCF_040937935.1 Hyperolius riggenbachi | reverse complement strand
CCCTACCGGGCGCCGGCTGTCCCTACTTAAGCCCCCCCCTACCGGGCGCCGGCTGTCCCTACTTAAGCCCCCCTCCCGGGCGCCGGCTGTCCCTACTTAAGCCCCCCTCCCGGGCGCCGGCTGTCCCTACTTAAGCCCCCCTCCCGGGCGCCGGCTGTCCCTACTTAAGCCCCCCTCCCGGGCGCCGGCTGTCCCTACTTAAGCCCCCCTACCGGGCGCCGGCTCTCCCTACTTAAGCCCCCCCTACCGGGCGCCGGCTGTCCCTACTTAAGCCCCCCCCTACTGGGCACCGGCTTTGCCTTTTTAAGCCCCCCTACCGGGCGCCGGCTGTCCCTTATTTAAGCCCCCCCTACCGGGTGCCGGCTGTCCCTACTTAAGCCCCCCCTTCCGGGCGCCGGCTGTCCCTACTTAAGCCCCCCCTACCGGGCGCCGGCTGTCCCTACTTAAGCCCCCCCTACCGGGCGCCGGCTGTCCCTACTTAAGCCCCCCCTACCGGGCGCCGGCTGTCCCTACTTAAGCCCCCCCTACCGGGCGCCGGCTGTCCCTACTTAAGCCCCCCTCCCGGGCGCCGGCTGTCCCTACTTAAGCACCCCTACCTGGCGCCGGCTGTCCCTACTTAAGCCCCCTCCCGGGCGCTGGCTGTCCCTACTTAGGCCCCACCTACCTGGCGCCGGCTGTCCCTACTTAAGCCCCCCTACCGTGCACCGGCTGTCCCTTTTTAAGCCCCCCTACCGGGCGCCGGCTGTCCCTTTTTAAGCCCCCCTACCGGGCGCCGGCTGTCCCTACTTAAGCCCCCCTACCGGGCGCCGGTTGTTCCTACTTAAGCCCCCCTACCGGGCGCCGGCTGTCCCTACTTAAGCCCCCCTACCGGGCGCCGGCTGTCCCTACTTAAGCCCCCCTACCGGGCGCCGGCTGTCCCTACTTAAGCCCCCCTACCGGGCGCCGGCTGTCCCTACTTAAGCCCCCCTCCCGGGCGCCGGCTGTCCCTACTTAAGCCCCCCTACCGGGCGCCGGCTGTCCCTACTTAAGCCCGCATACCGGGCGCCGGCTGTCCCTACTTAAGCCCGCCTACCGGGCGCCGGCTGTCCCTACTTAAGCCCCCCCTACCGGGCGCCGGCTTTCCCTTTTTAAGCCCCCCTACCTGGCGCCGGCTGTCCCTACTTAAGCCCCCTCCCGGGCGCTGGCTGTCCCTACTTAGGCCCCACCTACCTGGCGCCGGCTGTCCCTACTTAAGCCCCCCTCCCGGGCGCCGGCTGTCCCTACTTAAGCCCCCCTACCGGGCGCCGGCTGTCCCTACTTAAGCCCCCCTACCGGGCGCCGGCTGTCCCTACTTAAGCCCCCCTACCGGGCGCCGGCTGTCCCTACTTAAGCCCCCCTCCCGGGCGCCGGCTGTCCCTACTTAAGCCCCCCTCCCGGGCGCCGGCTGTCCCTACTTAAGCCCCCCTCCCGGGCGCCGGCTCTCCCTACTTAAGCCCCCCTACCGGGCGCCGGCTGTCCCTACTTAAGCCCCCCCTACCGGGCGCCGGCTGTCCCTACTTAAGCCCCCCTCCCGGGCGCCGGCTGTCCCTACTTAAGCCCCTCCTACCAGGCGCCAGCTGTCCCTTTTTAAGCCCCCCTACCTGGCGCCGGCTGTCCCTACTTAAGCCCCCTCCCGGGCGCTGGCTGTCCCTACTTAGGCCCCACCTACCTGGCGCCGGCTGTCCCTACTTAAGCCCCCCTACCGTGCGCCGGCTGTCCCTTTTTAAGCCCCCCTACCGGGCGCCGGCTGTCCCTTTTTAAGCCCCCCTACCGGGCGCCGGCTGTCCCTACTTAAGCCCCCCTACCGGGCGCCGGTTGTCCCTACTTAAGCCCCCCTACCGGGCGCCGGCTGTCCCTACTTAAGCCCCCCTACCGGGCGCCGGCTGTCCCTACTTAAGCCCCCTTCCTGGGCGCCGGCTGTCCCTACTTAAGCCCCCCCTACCGGGCGCCGGCTGACCCTACTTAAGCCCCCCCCCTACCGGGCGCCGGCTGTCCCTACTTAAGCCCCCCTCCCGGGCGCCGGCTGTCCCTACTTAAGCCCCCCTCCGGGCGCCGGCTGTCCCTACTTAAGCCCACCAACCGGGCGCCGGCTGTCCCTTTTTAAGCCCCCCTACCGTGCGCCGGCTGTCCCTTTTTAAGCCCCCCTACCGGGCGCCGGCTGTCCCTACTTAAGCCCCCCTCCCGGGCGCCGGCTGTCCCTACTTAAGCCCCCCTCCCGGGCGCCGGCTGTCCCTACTTAAGCCCCCCTCCCGGGCGCCGGCTGTCCCTACTTAAGCCCCCCTACCGGGCGCCGGCTGTCCCTGCTTAAGCCCCCCTCACGGGCGCCGCCTGTCCCTGCTCAAGCCCCCCTACCGGGCGCCGGCTGTCCCTGCTTAAGCCCACCTACCGGGCGCCGGCTGTCCCTACTTAAGCCCCCCCTCCCGGGCGCCGGCTGTCCCTACTTAAGCCCCCCTCCCGGGCGCCGGCTGTCCCTACTTAAGCCCCCTACCGGGCGCCGGCTGTCCCTACTTAAGCCCCCCTACCGGGCGCCAGCTGTCCCTACTTAAGCCCCCCTCCCGGGCGCCGGCTGTCCCTACTTAAGCCCCCCTCCCGGGTGCCGGCTGTCCCTACTGAAGCCCCCCTACCGGGCGCCGGCTGTCCCAACTTAAGCCCCCCTCCCGGGCGCCGGCTGTCCCTACTTAAGCCCCCCTCCCGGGCGCCGGCTGTCCCTACTTAAGCCCCCCTCCCGGGCGCCGGCTGTCCCTACTTAAGCCCACCTACCGGGCGCCGGCTGTCCCTACTTAAGCCCCCCTACCGGGCGCCGGCTGTACCTACTTAAGCCCCTCTCCCGGGCGCCGGCTGTCCCTACTTAAGCCCCCCTCCCGGGCGCCAGCTGTCCCTACTTAAGCCCCCTCCCGGACGCCGGCTGTCCCTACTTAAGCCCCCTCCCGGGCGCCGGCTGTCCCTACTTAAGCCCCCCCTACCGGGCGCCGGCTGTCCCTTTTTAAGCCCCCCTACCGGGCGCCGGCTGTCCCTTTTTAAGCCCCCGTACCTGGCGCCGGCTGTCCCTACTTAAGCCCCCCTCCCGGGCGCCGGCTGTCCCTACTTAAGCCCACCTACCTGGCGCCGGCTGTCCCTACTTAAGCCCACCAACCGGGCGCCGGCTGTCCCTACTTAAGCCCCCTTACCGTGCGCCGGCTGTCCCTACTTAAGCCCCCTTACCCTTACCGGGCGCCGGCTGTCCCTACTTAAGCCCCCCTACCGGGAGCCGGCTGTCCCTACTTAAGCCCCCCTACCGGGAGCCGGCTGTCCCTACTTAAGCCCCCCCTACCGGGCGCCGGCTTTCCCTTTTTTAACCCCCCTACCGGGCGCCGGCTGTCCCTACTTAAGCCCCCCTACCGGGCGCCGGCTGTCCCTACTTAAGCCCCCCCTACCGGGCGCCGGCTGTCCCTACTTAAGCCCCCCCTACCGGGCGCCGGCTGTCCCTACTTAAGCCCCCCTCCCGGGCGCCGGCTGTCCCTACTTAAGCCCCCCTCCCGGGCGCCGGCTGTCCCTACTTAAGCCCCCCTCCCGGGCGCCGGCTGTCCCTACTTAAGCCCCCCTCCCGGGCGCCGGCTGTCCCTACTTAAGCCCCCCTACCGGGCGCCGGCTCTCCCTACTTAAGCCCCCCTACCGGGCGCCGGCTGTCCCTACTTAAGCCCCCCCCTACTGGGCACCGGCTTTGCCTTTTTAAGCCCCCCTACCGGGCGCCGGCTGTCCTTATTTAAGCCCCCCCCTACCGGGTGCCGGCTGTCCCTACTTAAGCCCCCCCTTCCGGGCGCCGGCTGTCCCTACTTAAGCCCCCCCTACCGGGCGCCGGCTGTCCCTACTTAAGCCCCCCCTACCGGGCGCCGGCTGTCCCTACTTAAGCCCCCCCTACCGGGCGCCGGCTGTCCCTACTTAAGCCCCCCCTACCGGGCGCCGGCTGTCCCTACTTAAGCCCCCCTCCCGGGCGCCGGCTGTCCCTACTTAAGCACCCCTACCTGGCGCCGGCTGTCCCTACTTAAGCCCCCTCCCGGGCGCTGGCTGTCCCTACTTAGGCCCCACCTACCTGGCGCCGGCTGTCCCTACTTAAGCCCCCCTACCGTGCACCGGCTGTCCCTTTTTAAGCCCCCCTACCGGGCGCCGGCTGTCCCTTTTTAAGCCCCCCTACCGGGCGCCGGCTGTCCCTACTTAAGCCCCCCTACCGGGCGCCGGTTGTTCCTACTTAAGCCCCCCTACCGGGCGCCGGCTGTCCCTACTTAAGCCCCCCTACCGGGCGCCGGCTGTCCCTACTTAAGCCCCCCTACCGGGCGCCGGCTGTCCCTACTTAAGCCCCCCTACCGGGCGCCGGCTGTCCCTACTTAAGCCCCCCTCCCGGGCGCCGGCTGTCCCTACTTAAGCCCCCCTACCGGGCGCCGGCTGTCCCTACTTAAGCCCGCATACCGGGCGCCGGCTGTCCCTACTTAAGCCCGCCTACCGGGCGCCGGCTGTCCCTACTTAAGCCCCCCCTACCGGGCGCCGGCTTTCCCTTTTTAAGCCCCCCTACCTGGCGCCGGCTGTCCCTACTTAAGCCCCCTCCCGGGCGCTGGCTGTCCCTACTTAGGCCCCACCTACCTGGCGCCGGCTGTCCCTACTTAAGCCCCCCTCCCGGGCGCCGGCTGTCCCTACTTAAGCCCCCCTACCGGGCGCCGGCTGTCCCTACTTAAGCCCCCCTACCGGGCGCCGGCTGTCCCTACTTAAGCCCCCCTACCGGGCGCCGGCTGTCCCTACTTAAGCCCCCCTCCCGGGCGCCGGCTGTCCCTACTTAAGCCCCCCTCCCGGGCGCCGGCTGTCCCTACTTAAGCCCCCCTCCCGGGCGCCGGCTCTCCCTACTTAAGCCCCCCTACCGGGCGCCGGCTGTCCCTACTTAAGCCCCCCCTACCGGGCGCCGGCTGTCCCTACTTAAGCCCCCCTCCCGGGCGCCGGCTGTCCCTACTTAAGCCCCTCCTACCAGGCGCCAGCTGTCCCTTTTTAAGCCCCCCCTACCTGGCGCCGGCTGTCCCTACTTAAGCCCCCTCCCGGGCGCTGGCTGTCCCTACTTAGGCCCCACCTACCTGGCGCCGGCTGTCCCTACTTAAGCCCCCCTACCGTGCGCCGGCTGTCCCTTTTTAAGCCCCCCTACCGGGCGCCGGCTGTCCCTTTTTAAGCCCCCCTACCGGGCGCCGGCTGTCCCTACTTAAGCCCCCCTACCGGGCGCCGGTTGTCCCTACTTAAGCCCCCCTACCGGGCGCCGGCTGTCCCTACTTAAGCCCCCCTACCGGGCGCCGGCTGTCCCTACTTAAGCCCCCCTACCGGGCGCCGGCTGTCCCTACTTAAGCCCCCCTCCCGGGCGCCGGCTGTCCCTACTTAAGCCCCCCCTCCCGGGCGCCGGCTGTCCCTACTTAAGCCCCCCTACCGGGCGCCGGCTGTCCCTACTTAAGCCCCCCTACCGGGCGCCGGCTGTCCCTACTTAAGCCCCCCTACCGGGCGCCGGCTGTCCCTACTTAAGCCCGCCTACCAGGCGCCGGCTGTCCCTACTTAAGCCCGCCTACCGGGCGCCGGCTGTCCCTACTTAAGCCCCCCTACCGGGCGCCGGCTGTCCCTACTTAAGCCCCCCCTACCGGGCGCCGGCTTTCCCTTTTTAAGCCACCCTACCGGGCGCCGGCTGTCCCTACTTAAGCCCCCTTCCTGGGCGCCGGCTGTCCCTACTTAAGCCCCCCCTACCGGGCGCCGGCTGTCCCTACTTAAGCCCCCCCTACCGGGCGCCGGCTGTCCCTACTTAAGCCCCCCTCCCGGGCGCCGGCTGTCCCTACTTAAGCCCCCCTACCGGGCGCTGGCTGTCCCTACTTAAGCCCGCCTAACGGGCGCCGGCTGTCCCTACTTAAGCCCGCCTAACGGGCGCCGGCTGTCCCTACTTAAGCCCGCCTACCGGGCGCCGGCTGTCCCTACTTAAGCCCCCCTACCGGGCGCCGGCTTTCCCTTTTTAAGCCCCCTTACCGGGCGCCGGCTGTCCCTACTTAAGCCCCCTTCCTGGGCGCCGGCTGTCCCTACTTAAGCCCCCCCTACCGGGCACCGGCTGTCCCTACTTAAGCCCCCCCCTACCGGGCGCCGGCTGTCCCTACTTAAGCCCCCCTCCCGGGCGCCGGCTGTCCCTACTTAAGCCCACCTACCGGGCGCCGGCTGTCCCTACTTAAGCCCACCAACCGGGCGCCGGCTGTCCCTTTTTAAGCCCCCCTACCGTGCGCCGGCTGTCCCTTTTTAAGCCCCCCTACCGGGCGCCGGCTGTCCCTACTTAAGCCCCCCTCCCGGGCGCCGGCTGTCCCTACTTAAGCCCCCCTACCGGGCGCCGGCTGTCCCTACTTAAGCCCCCCTACCGGGCGCCGGCTGTCCCTACTTAAGCCCGCATACCGGGCGCCGGCTGTCCCTACTTAAGCCCGCCTACCGGGCGCCGGCTGTCCCTACTTAAGCCCCCCCTACCGGGCGCCGGCTTTCCCTTTTTAAGCCCCCCTACCTGGCGCCGGCTGTCCCTACTTAAGCCCCCTCCCGGGCGCTGGCTGTCCCTACTTAGGCCCCACCTACCTGGCGCCGGCTGTCCCTACTTAAGCCCCCCTCCCGGGCGCCGGCTGTCCCTACTTAAGCCCCCCTACCGGGCGCCGGCTGTCCCTACTTAAGCCCCCCTACCGGGCGCCGGCTGTCCCTACTTAAGCCCCCCTACCGGGCGCCGGCTGTCCCTACTTAAGCCCCCCTCCCGGGCGCCGGCTGTCCCTACTTAAGCCCCCCTCCCGGGCGCCGGCTGTCCCTACTTAAGCCCCCCTCCCGGGCGCCGGCTCTCCCTACTTAAGCCCCCCTACCGGGCGCCGGCTCTCCCTACTTAAGCCCCCCTACCGGGCGCCGGCTGTCCCTACTTAAGCCCCCCCTACCGGGCGCCGGCTGTCCCTACTTAAGCCCCCCCTCCCGGGCGCCGGCTGTCCCTACTTAAGCCCCTCCTACCAGGCGCCAGCTGTCCCTTTTTAAGCCCCCCTACCTGGCGCCGGCTGTCCCTACTTAAGCCCCCTCCCGGGCGCTGGCTGTCCCTACTTAGGCCCCACCTACCTGGCGCCGGCTGTCCCTACTTAAGCCCCCCTACCGTGCGCCGGCTGTCCCTTTTTAAGCCCCCCTACCGGGCGCCGGCTGTCCCTTTTTAAGCCCCCCTACCGGGCGCCGGCTGTCCCTACTTAAGCCCCCCTACCGGGCGCCGGTTGTCCCTACTTAAGCCCCCCTACCGGGCGCCGGCTGTCCCTACTTAAGCCCCCCTACCGGGCGCCGGCTGTCCCTACTTAAGCCCCCCTACCGGGCGCCGGCTGTCCCTACTTAAGCCCCCCTCCCGGGCGCCGGCTGTCCCTACTTAAGCCCCCCTCCCGGGCGCCGGCTGTCCCTACTTAAGCCCCCCTACCGGGCGCCGGCTGTCCCTACTTAAGCCCCCCTACCGGGCGCCGGCTGTCCCTACTTAAGCCCCCCTACCGGGCGCCGGCTGTCCCTACTTAAGCCCGCCTACCGGGCGCCGGCTGTCCCTACTTAAGCCCGCCTACCGGGCGCCGGCTGTCCCTACTTAAGCCCCCCTACCGGGCGCCGGCTGTCCCTACTTAAGCCCCCCCTACCGGGCGCCGGCTTTCCCTTTTTAAGCCACCCTACCGGGCGCCGGCTGTCCCTACTTAAGCCCCCCTTCCTGGGCGCCGGCTGTCCCTACTTAAGCCCCCCCTACCGGGCGCCGGCTGTCCCTACTTAAGCCCCCCCTACCGGGCGCCGGCTGTCCCTACTTAAGCCCCCCTCCCGGGCGCCGGCTGTCCCTACTTAAGCCCCCCTACCGGGCGCTGGCTGTCCCTACTTAAGCCCGCCTAACGGGCGCCGGCTGTCCCTACTTAAGCCCGCCTAACGGGCGCCGGCTGTCCCTACTTAAGCCCGCCTACCGGGCGCCGGCTGTCCCTACTTAAGCCCCCCTACCGGGCGCCGGCTTTCCCTTTTTAAGCCCCCTTACCGGGCGCCGGCTGTCCCTACTTAAGCCCCCTTCCTGGGCGCCGGCTGTCCCTACTTAAGCCCCCCCCTACCGGGCACCGGCTGTCCCTACTTAAGCCCCCCCCTACCGGGCGCCGGCTGTCCCTACTTAAGCCCCCCTCCCGGGCGCCGGCTGTCCCTACTTAAGCCCACCTACCGGGCGCCGGCTGTCCCTACTTAAGCCCACCAACCGGGCGCCGGCTGTCCCTTTTTAAGCCCCCCTACCGTGCGCCGGCTGTCCCTTTTTAAGCCCCCCTACCGGGCGCCGGCTGTCCCTACTTAAGCCCCCCTCCCGGGCGCTGGCTGTCCCTACTTAAGCCCCCCTACCGGGCGCCGGCTGTCCCTACTTAAGCCCCCCTACCGGGCGCCGGCTGTCCCTACTTAAGCCCCCCCTCCCGGGCGCCGGCTGTCCCTACTTAAGCCCCCCCTACCGGGCGCCGGCTGTCCCTACTTAAGCCCGCCTACCGGGCGCCGGCTGTCCCTGCTTAAGCCCCCCCTCCCGGGCGCCGGCTGTCCCTGCTTAAGCCCCCCTACCGGGCGCCGGCTGTCCCTGCTTAAGCCCACCTACCGGGCGCCGGCTGTCCCTGCTTAAGCCCCCCTACCGGGCGCCGGCTGTCCCTACTTAAGTCCCCCTCCCGGGCGCCGGCTGTCCCTACTTAAGCCCCCCTACCGGGTGCCGGCTGTCCCTGCTTAAGCCCCCCTACCGGGCGCCGGCTGTCCCTGCTTAAGCCCACCTACCGGGCGCCGGCTGTCCCTGCTTAAGCCCCCCTACCGGGCGCCGGCTGTCCCTACTTAAGTCCCCCTCCCGGGCGCCGGCTGTCCCTACTTAAGCCCCCCTACCGGGCGCCGGCTGTCCCTACTTAAGCCCCCCTACCGGGCGCCGGCTGTCCCTACTTAAGCCCCCCTACCGGGCGCCGGCTGTCCCTACTTAAGCCCCCCTCCCGGGCGCCGGCTGTCCCTACTTAAGCCCCCCTCCCGGGCGCCGGCTGTCCCTACTTAAGCCCCCCTACCGAGCGCCGGCTGTCCCAACTTAAGCCCCCCTCCCGGGCGCCGGCTGTCCCTACTTAAGCCCCCCTCCCGGGCGCCGGCTGTCCCTACTTAAGCCCACCTACCGGGCGCCGGCTGTCCCTACTTAAGCCCCCCTACCGGGCGCCGGCTGTACCTACTTAAGCCCCTCTCCCGGGCGCCGGCTGTCCCTACTTAAGCCCCCCTCCCGGGCGCCGGCTGTCCCTACTTAAGCCCCCTCCCGGACGCCGGCTGTCCCTACTTAAGCCCCCTCCCGGGCGCCGGCTGTCCCTACTTAAGCCCCCCCTACCGGGCGCCTGCTGTCCCTTTTTAAGCCCCCGTACCTGGCGCCGGCTGTCCCTACTTAAGCCCCACCCTACCGGGCGCCGGCTGTCCCTACTTAAGCCCCACCTACCGGGCGCCGGCTGTCCCTACTTAAGCCCCCCTCCCGGGCGCCGGCTGTCCCTACTTAAGCCCCTCCTACCGGGCGCCGGCTGTCCCTTTTTAAGCCCCCCTACCGGGCGCCGGCTGTCCCTTTTTAAGCCCCCCTACCTGGCGCCGGCTGTCCCTACTTAAGCCCCCTCCCGGGCGCTGGCTGTCCCTACTTAGGCCCCACCTACCTGGCGCCGGCTGTCCCTACTTAAGCCCCCCTCCCGGGCGCCGGCTGTCCCTACTTAAGCCCCCCTACCGGGCGCCGGCTGTCCCTACTTAAGCCCCCCTACCGGGCGCCGGCTGTCCCTACTTAAGCCCCCCTACCGGGCGCCGGCTGTCCCTACTTAAGCCCCCTCCCGGGCGCCGGCTGTCCCTACTTAAGCCCCCCTCCCGGGCGCCGGCTGTCCCTACTTAAGCCCCCCTACCGGGCGCCGGCTCTCCCTACTTAAGCCCCCCTACCGGGCGCCGGCTGTCCCTACTTAAGCCCCCCCTACCGGGCGCCGGCTGTCCCTACTTAAGCCCCCCTCCCGGGCGCCGGCTGTCCCTACTTAAGCCCCTCCTACCAGGCGCCAGCTGTCCCTTTTTAAGCCCCCCTACCGGGCGCCGGCTGTCCCTTTTTTAAGCCCCCCTACCTGGCGCCGGCTGTCCCTACTTAAGCCCCCTCCCGGGCGCTGGCTGTCCCTACTTAGGCCCCACCTACCTGGCGCCGGCTGTCCCTACTTAAGCCCCCCTACCGTGCGCCGGCTGTCCCTTTTTAAGCCCCCCTACCGGGCGCCGGCTGTCCCTTTTTAAGCCCCCCTACCGGGCGCCGGCTGTCCCTACTTAAGCCCCCCTACCGGGCGCCGGTTGTCCCTACTTAAGCCCCCTACCGGGCGCCGGCTGTCCCTACTTAAGCCCCCTACCGGGCGCCGGCTGTCCCTACTTAAGCCCCCCTACCGGGCGCCGGCTGTCCCTACTTAAGCCCCCCTACCGGGCGCCGGCTGTCCCTACTTAAGCCCCCCTCCCGGGCGCCGGCTGTCCCTACTTAAGCCCCCCTCCCGGGCGCCGGCTGTCCCTACTTAAGCCCCCCTACCGGGCGCCGGCTGTCCCTACTTAAGCCCCCCTACCGGGCGCCGGCTGTCCCTACTTAAGCCCCCCTACCGGGCGCCGGCTGTCCCTACTTAAGCCCCCCTACCGGGCGCCGGCTGTCCCTACTTAAGCCCGCCTACCGGGTGCCGGCTGTCCCTACTTAAGCCCGCCTACCGGGCGCCGGCTGTCCCTACTTAAGCCCCCCTACCGGGCGCCGGCTGTCCCTACTTAAGCCCCCCCTACCGGGCGCCGGCTTTCCCTTTTTAAGCCACCCTACCGGGCGCCGGCTGTCCCTACTTAAGCCCCCTTCCTGGGCGCCGGCTGTCCCTACTTAAGCCCCCCCTACCGGGCGCCGGCTGTCCCTACTTAAGCCCCCCCTACCGGGCGCCGGCTGTCCCTACTTAAGCCCCCCTCCCGGGCGCCGGCTGTCCCTACTTAAGCCCCCCTCCCGGGCGCCGGCTGTCCCTACTTAAGCCCCCCTACCGGGCGCCGGCTGTCCCTACTTAAGCCCGCCTACCGGGCACCGGCTGTCCCTACTTAAGCCCGCCTACCGGGCGCCGGCTGTCCCTACTTAAGCCCCCCTACCGGGCGCCGGCTGTCCCTACTTAAGCCCCCCTACCGGGCGCCGGCTTTCCCTTTTTAAGCCCCCTTACCGGGCGCCGGCTGTCCCTACTTAAGCCCCCTTCCTGGGCGCCGGCTGTCCCCTACTTAAGCCCCCCCTACCGGGCGCCGGCTGACCCTACTTAAGCCCCCCCCCTACCGGGCGCCGGCTGTCCCTACTTAAGCCCCCCTCCCGGGCGCCGGCTGTCCCTACTTAAGCCCCCCTCCCGGGCGCCGGCTGTCCCTACTTAAGCCCACCAACCGGGCGCCGGCTGTCCCTTTTTAAGCCCCCCTACCGTGCGCCGGCTGTCCCTTTTTAAGCCCCCCTACCGGGCGCCGGCTGTCCCTACTTAAGCCCCCCTCCCGGGCGCGGGCTGTCCCTACTTAAGCCCCCTCCCGGGCGCCGGCTGTCCCTACTTAAGCCCCCCTCCGGGCGCCGGCTGTCCCTACTTAAGCCCCCCTACCGGGCGCCGGCTGTCCCTGCTTAAGCCCCCCTCCCGGGAGCCGCCTGTCCCTGCTTAAGCCCCCCTACCGGGCGCCGGCTGTCCCTGCTTAAGCCCACCTACCGGGCGCCGGCTGTCCCTACTTAAGCCCCCCTCCGGGCGCCGGCTGTCCCTACTTAAGCCCCCCCTCCCGGGCGCCGGCTGTCCCTACTTAAGCCCCCTACCGGGCGCCGGCTGTCCCTACTTAAGCCCCCCTACCGGGCGCCGGCTGTCCCTACTTAAGCCCCCCTCCCGGGTGCCGGCTGTCCCTACTTAAGCCCCCCTACCGGGCGCCGGCTGTCCCAACTTAAGCCCCCCTCCCGGGCGCCGGCTGTCCCTACTTAAGCCCCCCTCCCGGGCGCCGGCTGTCCCTACTTAAGCCCCCCTCCCGGGCGCCGGCTGTCCCTACTTAAGCCCACCTACCGGGCGCCGGCTGTCCCTACTTAAGCCCCCCTACCGGGCGCCGGCTGTACCTACTTAAGCCCCTCTCCCCGGGCGGCCGGCTGTCCCTACTTAAGCCCCCCTCCCGGGCGCCAGCTGTCCCTACTTAAGCCCCCTCCCGGACGCCGGCTGTCCCTACTTAAGCCCCCTCCCGGGCGCCGGCTGTCCCTACTTAAGCCCCCCCTACCGGGCGCCGGCTGTCCCTTTTTAAGCCCCCCTACCGGGCGCCGGCTGTCCCTTTTTAAGCCCCCGTACCTGGCGCCGGCTGTCCCTACTTAAGCCCCCCTCCCGGGCGCCGGCTGTCCCTACTTAAGCCCACCTACCTGGCGCCGGCTGTCCCTACTTAAGCCCACCAACCGGGCGCCGGCTGTCCCTACTTAAGCCCACCTACCGGGCGCCGGCTGTCCCTACTTAAGCCCCCTTACCGTGCGCCGGCTGTCCCTACTTAAGCCCCCTTACCCTTACCGGGCGCCGGCTGTCCCTACTTAAGCCCCCCTACCGGGAGCCGGCTGTCCCTACTTAAGCCCCCCTACCGGGAGCCGGCTGTCCCTACTTAAGCCCCCCCTACCGGGCGCCGGCTTTCCCTTTTTTAACCCCCCTACCGGGCGCCGGCTGTCCCTACTTAAGCCCCCCTACCGGGCGCCGGCTGTCCCTACTTAAGCCCCCCCTACCGGGCGCCGGCTGTCCCTACTTAAGCCCCCCCTACCGGGCGCCGGCTGTCCCTACTTAAGCCCCCCTCCCGGGCGCCGGCTGTCCCTACTTAAGCCCCCCTCCCGGGCGCCGGCTGTCCCTACTTAAGCCCCCCTCCCGGGCGCCGGCTGTCCCTACTTAAGCCCCCCTCCCGGGCGCCGGCTGTCCCTACTTAAGCCCCCCTACCGGGCGCCGGCTGTCCCTACTTAAGCCCCCCTACCGGGCGCCGGCTGTCCCTACTTAAGCCCCCCCCTACTGGGCACCGGCTTTGCCTTTTTAAGCCCCCCTACCGGGCGCCGGCTGTCCTTATTTAAGCCCCCCCTACCGGGTGCCGGCTGTCCCTACTTAAGCCCCCCCTTCCGGGCGCCGGCTGTCCCTACTTAAGCCCCCCCTACCGGGCGCCGGCTGTCCCTACTTAAGTCCCCCTCCCGGGCGCCGGCTGTCCCTACTTAAGCCCCCCTACCGGGCGCCGGCTGTCCCTACTTAAGCCCCCCTACCGGGCGCCGGCTGTCCCTACTTAAGCCCCCCTCCCGGGCGCCGGCTGTCCCTACTTAAGCCCCCCTCCCGGGCGCCGGCTGTCCCTACTTAAGCCCCCCTACCGGGCGCCGGCTGTCCCAACTTAAGCCCCCCTCCCGGGCGCCGGCTGTCCCTACTTAAGCCCCCCTCCCGGGCGCCGGCTGTCCCTACTTAAGCCCACCTACCGGGCGCCGGCTGTCCCTACTTAAGCCCCCCTACCGGGCGCCGGCTGTACCTACTTAAGCCCCTCTCCCGGGCGCCGGCTGTCCCTACTTAAGCCCCCCTCCCGGGCGCCGGCTGTCCCTACTTAAGCCCCCTCCCGGACGCCGGCTGTCCCTACTTAAGCCCCCTCCCGGGCGCCGGCTGTCCCTACTTAAGCCCCCCCTACCGGGCGCCTGCTGTCCCTTTTTAAGCCCCCGTACCTGGCGCCGGCTGTCCCTACTTAAGCCCCCCCTACCGGGCGCCGGCTGTCCCTACTTAAGCCCCACCTACCGGGCGCCGGCTGTCCCTACTTAAGCCCCCCTCCCGGGCGCCGGCTGTCCCTACTTAAGCCCCTCCTACCGGGCGCCGGCTGTCCCTTTTTAAGCCCCCGTACCTGGCGCCGGCTGTCCCTACTTAAGCCCCCCCTACCGGGCGCCGGCTGTCCCTACTTAAGCCCCACCTACCGGGCGCCGGCTGTCCCTACTTAAGCCCCCCTCCCGGGCGCCGGCTGTCCCTACTTAAGCCCCCTCCTACCGGGCGCCGGCTGTCCCTTTTTAAGCCCCCCTACCTGGCGCCGGCTGTCCCTACTTAAGCCCCCTCCCGGGCGCTGGCTGTCCCTACTTAGGCCCCACCTACCTGGCGCCGGCTGTCCCTACTTAAGCCCCCCCTCCCGGGCGCCGGCTGTCCCTACTTAAGCCCCCCTACCGGGCGCCGGCTGTCCCTACTTAAGCCCCCCTACCGGGCGCCGGCTGTCCCTACTTAAGCCCCCCTACCGGGCGCCGGCTGTCCCTACTTAAGCCCCCTCCCGGGCGCCGGCTGTCCCTACTTAAGCCCCCCTCCCGGGCGCCGGCTGTCCCTACTTAAGCCCCCCTACCGGGCGCCGGCTCTCCCTACTTAAGCCCCCCTACCGGGCGCCGGCTGTCCCTACTTAAGCCCCCCCTACCGGGCGCCGGCTGTCCCTACTTAAGCCCCCCTCCCGGGCGCCGGCTGTCCCTACTTAAGCCCCTCCTACCAGGCGCCAGCTGTCCCTTTTTAAGCCCCCCTACCGGGCGCCGGCTGTCCCTTTTTTAAGCCCCCCTACCTGGCGCCGGCTGTCCCTACTTAAGCCCCCTCCCGGGCGCTGGCTGTCCCTACTTAGGCCCCACCTACCTGGCGCCGGCTGTCCCTACTTAAGCCCCCCTACCGTGCGCCGGCTGTCCCTTTTTAAGCCCCCCTACCGGGCGCCGGCTGTCCCTTTTTAAGCCCCCCTACCGGGCGCCGGCTGTCCCTACTTAAGCCCCCTACCGGGCGCCGGTTGTCCCTACTTAAGCCCCCTACCGGGCGCCGGCTGTCCCTACTTAAGCCCCCTACCGGGCGCCGGTTGTCCCTACTTAAGCCCCCTACCGGGCGCCGGCTGTCCCTACTTAAGCCCCCTACCGGGCGCCGGCTGTCCCTACTTAAGCCCCCCTACCGGGCGCCGGCTGTCCCTACTTAAGCCCCCCTACCGGGCGCCGGCTGTCCCTACTTAAGCCCCCCCTCCCGGGCGCCGGCTGTCCCTACTTAAGCCCCCCTCCCGGGCGCCGGCTGTCCCTACTTAAGCCCCCCTACCGGGCGCCGGCTGTCCCTACTTAAGCCCCCCTACCGGGCGCCGGCTGTCCCTACTTAAGCCCCCCTACCGGGCGCCGGCTGTCCCTACTTAAGCCCCCCTACCGGGCGCCGGTTGTCCCTACTTAAGCCCCGCCTACCGGGTGCCGGCTGTCCCTACTTAAGCCCGCCTACCGGGCGCCGGCTGTCCCTACTTCAAGCCCCCCTACCGGGCGCCGGCTGTCCCTACTTAAGCCCCCCTACCGGGCGCCGGCTTTCCCTTTTTAAGCCACCCTACCGGGCGCCGGCTGTCCCTACTTAAGCCCCCTTCCTGGGCGCCGGCTGTCCCTACTTAAGCCCCCCCTACCGGGCGCCGGCTGTCCCTACTTAAGCCCCCCCTACCGGGCGCCGGCTGTCCCTACTTAAGCCCCCCTCCCGGGCGCCGGCTGTCCCTACTTAAGCCCCCCTCCCGGGCGCCGGCTGTCCCTACTTAAGCCCCCCTACCGGGCGCCGGCTGTCCCTACTTAAGCCCGCCCTACCGGGCACCGGCTGTCCCTACTTAAGCCCGCCTACCGGGCGCCGGCTGTCCCTACTTAAGCCCCCCTACCGGGCGCCGGCTGTCCCTACTTAAGCCCCCTACCGGGCGCCGGCTTTCCCTTTTTAAGCCCCCTTACCGGGCGCCGGCTGTCCCTACTTAAGCCCCCTTCCTGGGCGCCGGCTGTCCCTACTTAAGCCCCCCCTACCGGGCGCCGGCTGACCCTACTTAAGCCCCCCCCCTACCGGGCGCCGGCTGTCCCTACTTAAGCCCCCCTCCCGGGCGCCGGCTGTCCCTACTTAAGCCCCCCTCCCGGGCGCCGGCTGTCCCTACTTAAGCCCACCAACCGGGCGCCGGCTGTCCCTTTTTAAGCCCCCCTACCGTGCGCCGGCTGTCCCTTTTTAAGCCCCCCTACCGGGCGCCGGCTGTCCCTACTTAAGCCCCCCTCCCGGGCGCGGGCTGTCCCTACTTAAGCCCCCCTCCCGGGCGCCGGCTGTCCCTACTTAAGCCCCCCTCCCGGGCGCCGGCTGTCCCTACTTAAGCCCCCCTACCGGGCGCCGGCTGTCCCTGCTTAAGCCCCCCTCCCGGGAGCCGCCTGTCCCTGCTTAAGCCCCCCTACCGGGCGCCGGCTGTCCCTGCTTAAGCCCACCTACCGGGCGCCGGCTGTCCCTACTTAAGCCCCCCTCCCGGGCGCCGGCTGTCCCTACTTAAGCCCCCCTCCCGGGCGCCGGCTGTCCCTACTTAAGCCCCCTACCGGGCGCCGGCTGTCCCTACTTAAGCCCCCCTACCGGGCGCCGGCTGTCCCTACTTAAGCCCCCCTCCCGGGTGCCGGCTGTCCCTACTTAAGCCCCCCTACCGGGCGCCGGCTGTCCCAACTTAAGCCCCCCTCCCGGGCGCCGGCTGTCCCTACTTAAGCCCCCCTCCCGGGCGCCGGCTGTCCCTACTTAAGCCCCCCTCCCGGGCGCCGGCTGTCCCTACTTAAGCCCACCTACCGGGCGCCGGCTGTCCCTACTTAAGCCCCCCTACCGGGCGCCGGCTGTACCTACTTAAGCCCCTCTCCCGGGCGCCGGCTGTCCCTACTTAAGCCCCCCTCCCGGGCGCCAGCTGTCCCTACTTAAGCCCCCTCCCGGACGCCGGCTGTCCCTACTTAAGCCCCCTCCCGGGCGCCGGCTGTCCCTACTTAAGCCCCCCCCTACCGGGCGCCGGCTGTCCCTTTTTAAGCCCCCCTACCGGGCGCCGGCTGTCCCTTTTTAAGCCCCCGTACCTGGCGCCGGCTGTCCCTACTTAAGCCCCCCTCCCGGGCGCCGGCTGTCCCTACTTAAGCCCACCTACCTGGCGCCGGCTGTCCCTACTTAAGCCCACCAACCGGGCGCCGGCTGTCCCTACTTAAGCCCACCTACCGGGCGCCGGCTGTCCCTACTTAAGCCCCCTTACCGTGCGCCGGCTGTCCCTACTTAAGCCCCCTTACCCTTACCGGGCGCCGGCTGTCCCTACTTAAGCCCCCCTACCGGGAGCCGGCTGTCCCTACTTAAGCCCCCCTACCGGGAGCCGGCTGTCCCTACTTAAGCCCCCCCTACCGGGCGCCGGCTTTCCCTTTTTTAACCCCCCTACCGGGCGCCGGCTGTCCCTACTTAAGCCCCCCTCCCGGGCGCCGGCTGTCCCTACTTAAGCCCACCAACCGGGCGCCGGCTGTCCCTTTTTAAGCCCCCCCTACCGTGCGCCGGCTGTCCCTTTTTAAGCCCCCCTACCGGGCGCCGGCTGTCCCTACTTAAGCCCCCCTCCCGGGCGCGGGCTGTCCCTACTTAAGCCCCCCTCCCGGGCGCCGGCTGTCCCTACTTAAGCCCCCCTCCCGGGCGCCGGCTGTCCCTACTTAAGCCCCCCTACCGGGCGCCGGCTGTCCCTGCTTAAGCCCCCCTCCCGGGAGCCGCCTGTCCCTGCTTAAGCCCCCCTACCGGGCGCCGGCTGTCCCTGCTTAAGCCCACCTACCGGGCGCCGGCTGTCCCTACTTAAGCCCCCCCTCCGGGCGCCGGCTGTCCCTACTTAAGCCCCCCCTCCCGGGCGCCGGCTGTCCCTACTTAAGCCCCCTACCGGGCGCCGGCTGTCCCTACTTAAGCCCCCCTACCGGGCGCCGGCTGTCCCTACTTAAGCCCCCCTCCCGGGTGCCGGCTGTCCCTACTTAAGCCCCCCTACCGGGCGCCGGCTGTCCCAACTTAAGCCCCCCTCCCGGGCGCCGGCTGTCCCTACTTAAGCCCCCCTCCCGGGCGCCGGCTGTCCCTACTTAAGCCCCCCTCCCGGGCGCCGGCTGTCCCTACTTAAGCCCACCTACCGGGCGCCGGCTGTCCCTACTTAAGCCCCCCTACCGGGCGCCGGCTGTACCTACTTAAGCCCCTCTCCCGGGCGCCGGCTGTCCCTACTTAAGCCCCCCTCCCGGGCGCCAGCTGTCCCTACTTAAGCCCCCTCCCGGACGCCGGCTGTCCCTACTTAAGCCCCCTCCCGGGCGCCGGCTGTCCCTACTTAAGCCCCCCCTACCGGGCGCCGGCTGTCCCTTTTTAAGCCCCCCTACCGGGCGCCGGCTGTCCCTTTTTAAGCCCCCGTACCTGGCGCCGGCTGTCCCTACTTAAGCCCCCCTCCCGGGCGCCGGCTGTCCCTACTTAAGCCCACCTACCTGGCGCCGGCTGTCCCTACTTAAGCCCACCAACCGGGCGCCGGCTGTCCCTACTTAAGCCCACCTACCGGGCGCCGGCTGTCCCTACTTAAGCCCCCTTACCGTGCGCCGGCTGTCCCTACTTAAGCCCCCTTACCCTTACCGGGCGCCGGCTGTCCCTACTTAAGCCCCCCTACCGGAGCCGGCTGTCCCTACTTAAGCCCCCCTACCGGGAGCCGGCTGTCCCTACTTAAGCCCCCCCTACCGGGCGCCGGCTTTCCCTTTTTTAACCCCCCTACCGGGCGCCGGCTGTCCCTACTTAAGCCCCCCTACCGGGCGCCGGCTGTCCCTACTTAAGCCCCCCCTACCGGGCGCCGGCTGTCCCTACTTAAGCCCCCCCTACCGGGCGCGGCTGTCCCTACTTAAGCCCCCCCTCCCGGGCGCCGGCTGTCCCTACTTAAGCCCCCCTCCCGGGCGCCGGCTGTCCCTACTTAAGCCCCCCTCCCGGGCGCCGGCTGTCCCTACTTAAGCCCCCCCTCCCGGGCGCCGGCTGTCCCTACTTAAGCCCCCCTACCGGGCGCCGGCTGTCCCTACTTAAGCCCCCCTACCGGGCGCCGGCTGTCCCTACTTAAGCCCCCCCCTACTGGGCACCGGCTTTGCCTTTTTAAGCCCCCCTACCGGGCGCCGGCTGTCCTTATTTAAGCCCCCCCTACCGGGTGCCGGCTGTCCCTACTTAAGCCCCCCCTTCCGGGCGCCGGCTGTCCCTACTTAAGCCCCCCCTACCGGGCGCCGGCTGTCCCTACTTAAGTCCCCCTCCCGGGCGCCGGCTGTCCCTACTTAAGCCCCCTACCGGGCGCCGGCTGTCCCGCGCCGGCTGTCCCTACTTAAGCCCCCCTACCGGGCGCCGGCTGTCCCTACTTAAGCCCCCCTCCCGGGCGCCGGCTGTCCCTACTTAAGCCCCCCTCCCGGGCGCCGGCTGTCCCTACTTAAGCCCCCCTACCGGGCGCCGGCTGTCCCAACTTAAGCCCCCTCCCGGGCGCCGGCTGTCCCTACTTAAGCCCCCCTCCCGGGCGCCGGCTGTCCCTACTTAAGCCCACCTACCGGGCGCCGGCTGTCCCTACTTAAGCCCCCCTACCGGGCGCCGGCTGTACCTACTTAAGCCCCTCTCCCGGGCGCCGGCTGTCCCTACTTAAGCCCCCCTCCCGGGCGCCGGCTGTCCCTACTTAAGCCCCCTCCCGGACGCCGGCTGTCCCTACTTAAGCCCCCTCCCGGGCGCCGGCTGTCCCTACTTAAGCCCCCCCTACCGGGCGCCTGCTGTCCCTTTTTAAGCCCCCGTACCTGGCGCCGGCTGTCCCTACTTAAGCCCCCCCTACCGGGCGCCGGCTGTCCCTACTTAAGCCCCACCTACCGGGCGCCGGCTGTCCCTACTTAAGCCCCCCTCCCGGGCGCCGGCTGTCCCTACTTAAGCCCCTCCTACCGGGCGCCGGCTGTCCCTTTTTAAGCCCCCGTACCTGGCGCCGGCTGTCCCTACTTAAGCCCCCCTACCGGGCGCCGGCTGTCCCTACTTAAGCCCCACCTACCGGGCGCCGGCTGTCCCTACTTAAGCCCCCCTACCGGGCGCCGGCTGTACCTACTTAAGCCCCTCTCCCGGGCGCCGGCTGTCCCTACTTAAGCCCCCCTCCCGGGCGCCGGCTGTCCCTACTTAAGCCCCCTCCCGGACGCCGGCTGTCCCTACTTAAGCCCCCTCCCGGGCGCCGGCTGTCCCTACTTAAGCCCCCCCTACCGGGCGCCTGCTGTCCCTTTTTAAGCCCCCGTACCTGGCGCCGGCTGTCCCTACTTAAGCCCCCCTACCGGGCGCCGGCTGTCCCTACTTAAGCCCCACCTACCGGGCGCCGGCTGTCCCTACTTAAGCCCCCCTCCCGGGCGCCGGCTGTCCCTACTTAAGCCCCTCCTACCGGGCGCCGGCTGTCCCTTTTAAGCCCCCGTACCTGGCGCCGGCTGTCCCTACTTAAGCCCCCCCTACCGGGCGCCGGCTGTCCCTACTTAAGCCCACCTACCGGGCGCCGGCTGTCCCTACTTAAGCCCCCCTCCCGGGCGCCGGCTGTCCCTACTTAAGCCCCTCCTACCGGGCGCCGGCTGTCCCTTTTTAAGCCCCCCTACCTGGCGCCGGCTGTCCCTACTTAAGCCCCCTCCCGGGCGCTGGCTGTCCCTACTTAGGCCCCACCTACCTGGCGCCGGCTGTCCCTACTTAAGCCCCCCTCCCGGGCGCCGGCTGTCCCTACTTAAGCCCCCCTACCGGGCGCCGGCTGTCCCTACTTAAGCCCCCTACCGGGCGCCGGCTGTCCCTACTTAAGCCCCCCTACCGGGCGCCGGCTGTCCCTACTTAAGCCCCCTCCCGGGCGCCGGCTGTCCCTACTTAAGCCCCCCTCCCGGGCGCCGGCTGTCCCTACTTAAGCCCCCCTACCGGGCGCCGGCTCTCCCTACTTAAGCCCCCCTACCGGGCGCCGGCTGTCCCTACTTAAGCCCCCCCTACCGGGCGCCGGCTGTCCCTACTTAAGCCCCCCTCCCGGGCGCCGGCTGTCCCTACTTAAGCCCCTCCTACCAGGCGCCAGCTGTCCCTTTTTAAGCCCCCCTACCGGGCGCCGGCTGTCCCTTTTTTAAGCCCCCTACCTGGCGCCGGCTGTCCCTACTTAAGCCCCCTCCCGGGCGCTGGCTGTCCCTACTTAGGCCCCACCTACCTGGCGCCGGCTGTCCCTACTTAAGCCCCCTACCGTGCGCCGGCTGTCCCTTTTTAAGCCCCCCTACCGGGCGCCGGCTGTCCCTTTTTAAGCCCCCCTACCGGGCGCCGGCTGTCCCTACTTAAGCCCCCCTACCGGGCGCCGGTTGTCCCTACTTAAGCCCCCTACCGGGCGCCGGCTGTCCCTACTTAAGCCCCCTACCGGGCGCCGGTTGTCCCTACTTAAGCCCCCTACCGGGCGCCGGCTGTCCCTACTTAAGCCCCCTACCGGGCGCCGGCTGTCCCTACTTAAGCCCCCCTACCGGGCGCCGGCTGTCCCTACTTAAGCCCCCCTACCGGGCGCCGGCTGTCCCTACTTAAGCCCCCCTCCCGGGCGCCGGCTGTCCCTACTTAAGCCCCCCTCCCGGGCGCCGGCTGTCCCTACTTAAGCCCCCCTACCGGGCGCCGGCTGTCCCTACTTAAGCCCCCCTACCGGGCGCCGGCTGTCCCTACATAAGCCCCCCTACCGGGCGCCGGCTGTCCCTACTTAAGCCCCCCTACCGGGCGCCGGCTGTCCCTACTTAAGCCCGCCTACCGGGTGCCGGCTGTCCCTACTTAAGCCCGCCTACCGGGCGCCGGCTGTCCCTACTTAAGCCCCCCTACCGGGCGCCGGCTGTCCCTACTTAAGCCCCCCCTACCGGGCGCCGGCTTTCCCTTTTTAAGCCACCCTACCGGGCGCCGGCTGTCCCTACTTAAGCCCCCTTCCTGGGCGCCGGCTGTCCCTACTTAAGCCCCCCCTACCGGGCGCCGGCTGTCCCTACTTAAGCCCCCCCTACCGGGCGCCGGCTGTCCCTACTTAAGCCCCCCTCCCGGGCGCCGGCTGTCCCTACTTAAGCCCCCCTCCCGGGCGCCGGCTGTCCCTACTTAAGCCCCCCTACCGGGCGCCGGCTGTCCCTACTTAAGCCCGCCTACCGGGCACCGGCTGCCTACTTAAGCCCGCCTACCGGGCGCCGGCTGTCCCTACTTAAGCCCCCCTACCGGGCGCCGGCTGTCCCTACTTAAGCCCCCCTACCGGGCGCCGGCTTTCCCTTTTTAAGCCCCCTTACCGGGCGCCGGCTGTCCCTACTTAAGCCCCCTTCCTGGGCGCCGGCTGTCCCTACTTAAGCCCCCCCTACCGGGCGCCGGCTGACCCTACTTAAGCCCCCCCCCTACCGGGCGCCGGCTGTCCCTACTTAAGCCCCCCTCCCGGGCGCCGGCTGTCCCTACTTAAGCCCCCCTCCCGGGCGCCGGCTGTCCCTACTTAAGCCCACCAACCGGGCGCCGGCTGTCCCTTTTTAAGCCCCCCTACCGTGCGCCGGCTGTCCCTTTTTAAGCCCCCCTACCGGGCGCCGGCTGTCCCTACTTAAGCCCCCCTCCCGGGCGCGGGCTGTCCCTACTTAAGCCCCCCTCCCGGGCGCCGGCTGTCCCTACTTAAGCCCCCCTCCCGGGCGCCGGCTGTCCCTACTTAAGCCCCCCTACCGGGCGCCGGCTGTCCCTGCTTAAGCCCCCCTCCCGGGAGCCGCCTGTCCCTGCTTAAGCCCCCCTACCGGGCGCCGGCTGTCCCTGCTTAAGCCCACCTACCGGGCGCCGGCTGTCCCTACTTAAGCCCCCCTCCCGGGCGCCGGCTGTCCCTACTTAAGCCCCCCTCCCGGGCGCCGGCTGTCCCTACTTAAGCCCCCTACCGGGCGCCGGCTGTCCCTACTTAAGCCCCCCTACCGGGCGCCGGCTGTCCCTACTTAAGCCCCCCTCCCGGGTGCCGGCTGTCCCTACTTAAGCCCCCCTACCGGGCGCCGGCTGTCCCAACTTAAGCCCCCCTCCCGGGCGCCGGCTGTCCCTACTTAAGCCCCCCTCCCGGGCGCCGGCTGTCCCTACTTAAGCCCCCCTCCCGGGCGCCGGCTGTCCCTACTTAAGCCCACCTACCGGGCGCCGGCTGTCCCTACTTAAGCCCCCCTACCGGGCGCCGGCTGTACCTACTTAAGCCCCTCTCCCGGGCGCCGGCTGTCCCTACTTAAGCCCCCCTCCCGGGCGCCAGCTGTCCCTACTTAAGCCCCCTCCCGGACGCCGGCTGTCCCTACTTAAGCCCCCTCCCGGGCGCCGGCTGTCCCTACTTAAGCCCCCCCTACCGGGCGCCGGCTGTCCCTTTTTAAGCCCCCCTACCGGGCGCCGGCTGTCCCTTTTTAAGCCCCCGTACCTGGCGCCGGCTGTCCCTACTTAAGCCCCCCTCCCGGGCGCCGGCTGTCCCTACTTAAGCCCACCTACCTGGCGCCGGCTGTCCCTACTTAAGCCCACCAACCGGGCGCCGGCTGTCCCTACTTAAGCCCACCTACCGGGCGCCGGCTGTCCCTACTTAAGCCCCCTTACCGTGCGCCGGCTGTCCCTACTTAAGCCCCCTTACCCTTACCGGGCGCCGGCTGTCCCTACTTAAGCCCCCCTACCGGGAGCCGGCTGTCCCTACTTAAGCCCCCCTACCGGGAGCCGGCTGTCCCTACTTAAGCCCCCCCTACCGGGCGCCGGCTTTCCCTTTTTTAACCCCCCTACCGGGCGCCGGCTGTCCCTACTTAAGCCCCCCTACCGGGCGCCGGCTGTCCCTACTTAAGCCCCCCCTACCGGGCGCCGGCTGTCCCTACTTAAGCCCCCCCTACCGGGCGCCGGCTGTCCCTACTTAAGCCCCCCTCCCGGGCGCCGGCTGTCCCTACTTAAGCCCCCCTCCCGGGCGCCGGCTGTCCCTACTTAAGCCCCCCTCCCGGGCGCCGGCTGTCCCTACTTAAGCCCCCCTCCCGGGCGCCGGCTGTCCCTACTTAAGCCCCCCTACCGGGCGCCGGCTGTCCCTACTTAAGCCCCCCTACCGGGCGCCGGCTGTCCCTACTTAAGCCCCCCCCTACTGGGCACCGGCTTTGCCTTTTTAAGCCCCCCTACCGGGCGCCGGCTGTCCTTATTTAAGCCCCCCCTACCGGGTGCCGGCTGTCCCTACTTAAGCCCCCCCTTCCGGGCGCCGGCTGTCCCTACTTAAGCCCCCCCTACCGGGCGCCGGCTGTCCCTACTTAAGCCCCCCCTACCGGGCGCCGGCTGTCCCTACTTAAGCCCCCCTCCCGGGCGCCGGCTGTCCCTACTTAAGCACCCCTACCTGGCGCCGGCTGTCCCTACTTAAGCCCCCTCCCGGGCGCTGGCTGTCCCTACTTAGGCCCCACCTACCTGGCGCCGGCTGTCCCTACTTAAGCCCCCCTACCGTGCACCGGCTGTCCCTTTTTAAGCCCCCCTACCGGGCGCCGGCTGTCCCTTTTTAAGCCCCCCTACCGGGCGCCGGCTGTCCCTACTTAAGCCCCCCTACCGGGCGCCGGTTGTTCCTACTTAAGCCCCCCTACCGGGCGCCGACTGTCCCTACTTAAGCCCCCCTACCGGGCGCCGGCTGTCCCTACTTAAGCCCCCCTACCGGGCGCCGGCTGTCCCTACTTAAGCCCCCCTCCCGGGCGCCGGCTGTCCCTACTTAAGCCCCCCTACCGGGCGCCGGCTGTCCCTACTTACCCCGCATACCGGGCGCCGGCTGTCCCTACTTAAGCCCGCCTACCGGGCGCCGGCTGTCCCTACTTAAGCCCCCCCTACCGGGCGCCGGCTTTCCCTTTTTAAGCCCCCCTACCTGGCGCCGGCTGTCCCTACTTAAGCCCCCTCCCGGGCGCTGGCTGTCCCTACTTAGGCCCCACCTACCTGGCGCCGGCTGTCCCTACTTAAGCCCCCCTCCCGGGCGCCGGCTGTCCCTACTTAAGCCCCCCTACCGGGCGCCGGCTGTCCCTACTTAAGCCCCCCTACCGGGCGCCGGCTGTCCCTACTTAAGCCCCCCTACCGGGCGCCGGCTGTCCCTACTTAAGCCCCCCTCCCGGGCGCCGGCTGTCCCTACTTAAGCCCCCCTCCCGGGCGCCGGCTGTCCCTACTTAAGCCCCCCTACCGGGCGCCGGCTCTCCCTACTTAAGCCCCCCTACCGGGCGCCGGCTGTCCCTACTTAAGCCCCCCCTACCGGGCGCCGGCTGTCCCTACTTAAGCCCCCCTCCCGGGCGCCGGCTGTCCCTACTTAAGCCCCTCCTACCAGGCGCCAGCTGTCCCTTTTTAAGCCCCCCTACCTGGCGCCGGCTGTCCCTACTAAAGCCCCCTCCCGGGCGCTGGCTGTCCCTACTTAGGCCCCACCTACCTGGCGCCGGCTGTCCCTACTTAAGCCCCCCTACCGTGCGCCGGCTGTCCCTTTTTAAGCCCCCCTACCGGGCGCCGGCTGTCCCTTTTTAAGCCCCCCTACCGGGCGCCGGCTGTCCCTACTTAAGCCCCCCTACCGGGCGCCGGCTGTCCCTACTTAAGCCCCCCTACCGGGCGCCGGCTGTCCCTACTTAAGCCCCCCTACCGGGCGCCGGCTGTCCCTACTTAAGCCCCCCTCCCGGGCGCCGGCTGTCCCTACTTAAGCCCCCCTACCGGGCGCCGGCTGTCCCTACTTAAGCCCCCCTACCGGGCGCCGGCTGTCCCTACTTAAGCCCGCCTACCGGGCGCCGGCTGTCCCTACTTAAGCCCGCCTACCAGGCGCCGGCTGTCCCTACATAAGCCCGCCTACCGGGCGCCGGCTGTCCCTACTTAAGCCCCCCTACCGGGCGCCGGCTGTCCCTACTTAAGCCCCCTCTACCGGGCGCCGGCTTTCCCTTTTTAAGCCACCCTACCGGGCGCCGGCTGTCCCTACTTAAGCCCCCTTCCTGGGCGCCGGCTGTCCCTACTTAAGCCCCCCCTACCGGGCGCCGGCTGTCCCTACTTAAGCCCCCCCTACCGGGCGCCGGCTGTCCCTACTTAAGCCCCCCTCCCGGGCGCCGGCTGTCCCTACTTAAGCCCCCCTACCGGGCGCCGGCTGTCCCTACTTAAGCCCGCCTAACGGGCGCCGGCTGTCCCTACTTAAGCCCGCCTACCGGGCGCCGGCTGTCCCTACTTAAGCCCCCCTACCGGGCGCCGGCTTTCCCTTTTTAAGCCCCCTTACCGGGCGCCGGCTGTCCCTACTTAAGCCCTCTTCCTGGGCGCCGGCTGTCCCTACTTAAGCCCCCTTCCTGGGCGCCGGCTGTCCCTACTTAAGCCCCCCCTACCGGGCACCGGCTGTCCCTACTTAAGCCCCCCCCTACCGGGCGCCGGCTGTCCCTACTTAAGCCCACCTACCGGGCGCCGGCTGTCCCTACTTAAGCCCACCTACCGGGCGCCGGCTGTCCCTACTTAAGCCCACCAACCGGGCGCCGGCTGTCCCTTTTTAAGCCCCCCTACCGTGCGCCGGCTGTCCCTTTTTAAGCCCCCCTACCGGGCGCCGGCTGTCCCTACTTAAGCCCCCCTCCCGGGCGCCGGCTGTCCCTACTTAAGCCCCCCTACCGGGCGCCGGCTGTCCCTACTTAAGCCCCCCTACCGGGCGCCGGCTGTCCCTACTTAAGCCCCCCTCCCGGGCGCCGGCTGTCCCTACTTAAGCCCCCCTACCGGGCGCCGGCTGTCCCTGCTTAAGCCCGCCTACCGGGCGCCGGCTGTCCCTGCTTAAGCCCCCCTCCCGGGCGCCGGCTGTCCCTGCTTAAGCCCCCCTACCGGGCGCCGGCTGTCCCTGCTTAAGCCCACCTACCGGGCGCCGGCTGTCCCTGCTTAAGCCCCCCTACCGGGCGCCGGCTGTCCCTACTTAAGTCCCCCTCCCGGGCGCCGGCTGTCCCTACTTAAGCCCCCCTACCGGGCGCCGGCTGTCCCTACTTAAGCCCCCCTACCGGGCGCCGGCTGTCCCTGCTTAAGCCCCCCTACCGGGCGCCGGCTGTCCCTGCTTAAGCCCACCTACCGGGCGCCGGCTGTCCCTGCTTAAGCCCCCCTACCGGGCGCCGGCTGTCCCTACTTAAGTCCCCCTCCCGGGCGCCGGCTGTCCCTACTTAAGCCCCCCTACCGGGCGCCGGCTGTCCCTACTTAAGCCCCCCTCCCGGGCGCCGGCTGTCCCTACTTAAGCCCCCCTCCCGGGCGCCGGCTGTCCCTACTTAAGCCCCCCTACCGGGCGCCGGCTGTCCCAACTTAAGCCCCCCTCCCGGGCGCCGGCTGTCCCTACTTAAGCCCCCCTCCCGGGCGCCGGCTGTCCCTACTTAAGCCCCCCTCCCGGGCGCCGGCTGTCCCTACTTAAGCCCCCCTACCGGGCGCCGGCTGTACCTACTTAAGCCCCTCTCCCGGGCGCCGGCTGTCCCTACTTAAGCCCCCTCCCGGGCGCCGGCTGTCCCTACTTAAGCCCCCCCTACCGGGCGCCTGCTGTCCCTTTTTAAGCCCCCGTACCTGGCGCCGGCTGTCCCTACTTAAGCCCCCCTCCCGGGCGCCGGCTGTCCCTACTTAAGCCCACCTACCTGGCGCCGGCTGTCCCTACTTAAGCCCCCCTACCGGGCGCCGGCTGTCCCTACTTAAGCCCCCCTCCCGGGCTCCGGCTGTCCCTACTTAAGCCTACCTACCGGGCGCCGGCTGTCCCTACTTAAGCCCCCTTACCGTGCGCCGGCTGTCCCTACTTAAGCCCCCTTACCCTTACCGGGCGCCGGCTGTCCCTACTTAAGCCCCCCTACCGGGAGCCGGCTGTCCCTACTTAAGCCCCCCTACCGGGAGCCGGCTGTCCCTACTTAAGCCCCCCCTACCGGGCGCCGGCTTTCCCTTTTTTAACCCCCCTACCGGGCGCCGGCTGTCCCTACTTAAGCCCCCCTACCGGGCGCCGGCTGTCCCTACTTAAGCCCCCCCTACCGGGCGCCGGCTGTCCCTACTTAAGCCCCCCCTACCGGGCGCCGGCTGTCCCTACTTAAGCCCCCCTCCCGGGCGCCGGCTGTCCCTACTTAAGCCCCCCTACCGGGCGCCGGCTGTCCCTTTTTTAAGCCCCCCTACCTGGCGCCGGCTGTCCCTACTTAAGCCCCCTCCCGGGCGCTGGCTCTCCCTACTTAGGCCCCACCTACCTGGCGCCGGCTGTCCCTACTTAAGCCCCCCTACCGTGCGCCGGCTGTCCCTTTTTAAGCCCCCCTACCGGGCGCCGGCTGTCCCTTTTTAGGCCCCCCTACCGGGCGCCGGCTGTCCCTACTTAAGCCCCCCTACCGGGCGCCGGTTGTCCCTACTTAAGCCCCCTACCGAGCGCCGGCTGTCCCTACTTAAGCCCCCCCTACCGGGCGCCGGCTTTCCCTTTTTAAGCCACCCTACCGGGCGCCGGCTGTCCCTACTTAAGCCCCCTTCCTGGGCGCCGGCTGTCCCTACTTAAGCCCCCCCTACCGGGCGCCGGCTGTCCCTACTTAAGCCCCCCCTACCGGGCGCCGGCTGTCCCTACTTAAGCCCCCCCTACCGGGCGCCGGCTGTCCCTACTTAAGCCCCCTCCCGGGCGCCGGCTGTCCCTACTTAAGCCCCCCTACCGGGCGCTGGCTGTCCCTACTTAAGCCCGCCTACCGGGCGCCGGCTGTCCCTACTTAAGCCCGCCTACCGGGCGCCGGCTGTCCCTACTTAAGCCCCCCTACCGGGCGCCGGCTTTCCCTTTTTAAGCCCCCTTACCGGGCGCCGGCTGTCCCTACTTAAGCCCCCTTCCTGGGCGCCGGCTGTCCCTACTTAAGCCCCCCCTACCGGGCGCCGGCTGTCCCTACTTAAGCCCCCCCCACCGGGCGCTGGCTGTCCCTACTTAAGCCCCCCTCCCGGGCGCCGGCTGTCCCTACTTAAGCCCACCAACCGGGCGCCGGCTGTCCCTTTTTAAGCCCCCCTACCGTGCGCCGGCTGTCCCTTTTTAAGCCCCCCTACCGGGCGCCGGCTGTCCCTACTTAAGCCCCCCTCCCGGGCGCCGGCTGTCCCTACTTAAGCCCCCCCTACCGGGCGCCGGCTGTCCCTACTTAAGCCCCCCTCCCGGGCGCCGGCTGTCCCTACTTAAGCCCCCCTCCCGGGCGCCGGCTGTCCCTACTTAAGCCCCCCTCCCGGGCGCTGGCTGTCCCTACTTAAGCCCCCTTCCTGGGCGCCGGCTGTCCCTACTTAAGCCCCCCCTACCGGGCGCCGGCTGTCCCTACTTAAGCCCCCCCTACCGGGCGCCGGCTGTCCCTACTTAAGCCCCCCTCCCGGGCGCTGGCTGTCCCTACTTAAGCCCCCTTCCTGGGCGCCGGCTGTCCCTACTTAAGCCCCCCCTACCGGGCGCCGGCTGTCCCTACTTAAGCCCCCCCTACCGGGCGCCGGCTGTCCCTACTTAAGCCCCCCTCCCGGGCGCCGGCTGTCCCTACTTAAGCCCCCCTACCGGGCGCCGGCTGTCCCTACTTAAGCCCGCCTACCGGGCGCCGGCTGTCCCTACTTAAGCCCGCCTACCGGGCGCCGGCTGTCCCTACTTAAGCCCCCCTACCGGGCGCCGGCTTTCCCTTTTTAAGCCCCCTTACCGGGCGCCGGCTGTCCCTACTTAAGCCCCCTTCCTGGGCGCCGGCTGTCCCTACTTAAGCCCCCCCTACCGGGCGCCGGCTGTCCCTACTTAAGCCCCCCCCTACCGGGCGCCGGCTGTCCCTACTTAAGCCCCCCTCCCGGGCGCCGGCTGTCCCTACTTAAGCCCACCAACCGGGCGCCGGCTGTCCCTTTTTAAGCCCCCCTACCGTGCGCCGGCTGTCCCTTTTTAAGCCCCCCTACCGGGCGCCGGCTGTCCCTACTTAAGCCCCCCTCCCGGGCGCCGGCTGTCCCTACTTAAGCCCCCCTACCGGGCGCCGGCTGTCCCTACTTAAGCCCCCCTACCGGGCGCCCGCTGTCCCTACTTAAGCCCCCCTCCCGGGCGCCGGCTGTCCCTACTTAAGCCCCCCTACCGGGCGCCGGCTGTCCCTACTTAAGCCCGCCTACCGGGCGCCGGCTGTCCCTGCTTAAGCCCCCCTCCCGGGCGCCGGCTGTCCCTGCTTAAGCCCCCCTACCGGGCGCCGGCTGTCCCTGCTTAAGCCCACCTACCGGGCGCCGGCTGTCCCTACTTAAGCCCCCCTACCGGGCGCCGGCTGTCCCTACTTAAGTCCCCCTCCCGGGCGCCGGCTGTCCCTACTTAAGCCCCCCTACCAGGCGCCGGCTGTCCCTACTTAAGCCCCCCTACCGGGCGCCGGCTGTCCCTACTTAAGCCCCCCTCCCGGGCGCCGGCTGTCCCTACTTAAGCCCCCCTCCCGGGCGCCGGCTGTCCCTACTTAAGCCCCCTCCCGGGCGCCGGCTGTCCCTACTTAAGCCCCCTCCCGGACGCCGGCTGTCCCTACTTAAGCCCCCCCCTACCGGGCGCCGGCTGTCCCTTTTTAAGCCCCCCTACCGGGCGCCGGCTGTCCCTTTTTAAGCCCCCGTACCTGGCGCCGGCTGTCCCTACTTAAGCCCACCTACCTGGCGCCGGCTGTCCCTACTTAAGCCCACCAACCGGGCGCCGGCTTTCCCTTTTTTAACCCCCCTACCGGGCGCCGGCTGTCCCTACTTAAGCCCCCCTCCCGGGCTCCGGCTGTCCCTACTTAAGCCTACCTACCGGGCGCCGGCTGTCCCTACTTAAGCCCCCTTACCGTGCGCCGGCTGTCCCTACTTAAGCCCCCTTACCCTTACCGGGCGCCGGCTGTCCCTACTTAAGCCCCCCTACCGGGAGCCGGCTGTCCCTACTTAAGCCCCCCTACCGGGAGCCGGCTGTCCCTACTTAAGCCCCCCCTACCGGGCGCCGGCTTTCCCTTTTTTAACCCCCCTACCGGGCGCCGGCTGTCCCTACTTAAGCCCCCCTACCGGGCGCCGGCTGTCCCTACTTAAGCCCCCCCTACCGGGCGCCGGCTGTCCCTACTTAGGCCCCCCCTACCGGGCGCCGGCTGTCCCTACTTAAGCCCCCCTCCCGGGCGCCGGCTGTCCCTACTTAAGCCCCCCTCCCGGGCGCCGGCTGTCCCTACTTAAGCCCCCCTCCCGGGCGCCGGCTGTCCCTACTTAAGCCCCCCTCCCGGGCGCCGGCTGTCCCTACTTAAGCCCCCCTCCCGGGCGCCGGCTGTCCCTACTTAAGCCCCCCTACCGGGCGCCGGCTGTCCCTACTTAAGCCCCCCTACCGGGCGCCGGCTGTCCCTACTTAAGCCCCCCCCTACTGGGCACCGGCTTTGCCTTTTTAAGCCCCCCTACCGGGCGCCGGCTGTCCTTATTTAAGCCCCCCCTACCGGGTGCCAGCTGTCCCTACTTAAGCCCCCCCTTCCGGGCGCCAACTGTCCCTACTTAAGCCCCCCCTACCGGGCGCCGGCTGTCCCTACTTAAGCCCCCCTACCGGGCGCCGGCTGTCCCTACTTAAGCCCCCCCTACCGGGCGCCGGCTGTCCCTACTTAAGCCCCCCTCCCGGGCGCCGGCTGTCCCTACTTAAGCCCCCCTACCTGGCGCCGGCTGTCCCTACTTTAAGCCCCCTCCCGGGCGCTGGCTGTCCCTACTTAGGCCCCACCTACCTGGCGCCGGCTGTCCCTACTTAAGCCCCCCTACCGTGCACCGGCTGTCCCTTTTTAAGCCCCCCTACCGGGCGCCGGCTGTCCCTTTTTAAGCCCCCCTACCGGGCGCCGGCTGTCCCTACTTAAGCCCCCCTACCGGGCGCCGGCTGTCCCTACTTAAGCCCCCCTACCGGGCGCCGGCTGTCCCTACTTAAGCCCCCCTACCGGGCGCCGGCTGTCCCTACTTAAGCCCCCCTCCCGGGCGCCGGCTGTCCCTACTTAAGCCCGCCTACCGGGCGCCGGCTGTCCCTACTTAAGCCCGCCTACCGGGCGCCGGCTGTCCCTACTTAAGCCCCCCCTACCGGGCGCCGGCTTTCCCTTTTTAAGCCCCCCTACCGGGCGCCGGCTGTCCCTACTTAAGCCCCCTTCCTGGGCGCCGGCTGTCCCTACTTAAGCCCCCCCTACCGGGCGCCGGCTGTCCCTACTTAAGCCCCCCCTACCGGGCGCCGGCTGTCCCTACTTAAGCCCCCCTCCCGGGCGTCGGCTGTCCCTACTTAAGCCCACCTACCGGGCGCCGGCTGTCCCTACTTAAGCCCACCAACCGGGCGCCGGCTGTCCCTTTTTAAGCCCCCCTACCGTGCGCCGGCTGTCCCTTTTTAAGCCCCCCTACCGGGCGCCGGCCGTCCCTACTTAAGCCCCCCTCCCGGGCGCCGGCTGTCCCTACTTAAGCCCCCCTACCGGGCGCCGGCTGTCCCTACTTAAGCCCCCCTACCGGGCGCCGGCTGTCCCTACTTAAGCCTCCCTACCGGGCGCCGGCTGTCCCTACTTAAGCCCCCCTCCCGGGCGCCGGCTGTCCCTACTTAAGCCCCCCTACCGGTCGCCCGCTGTCCCTGCTTAAGCCCACCTACCGGGCGCCGGCTGTCCCTACTTAAGCCCCCTCCTGGACGCCGGCTGTCCCTACTTAAGCCCCCTCCCGGGCGCCGGCTGTCCCTACTTAAGCCCCCCCCTACCGGGCGCCGGCTTTCCCTTTTTAAGCCCCCCTACCGGACGCCGGCTGTCCCTTTTTAAGCCCCCCTACCTGGCGCCGGCTGTCCCTACTTAAGCCCCCCTACCGGGAGCCGGCTGTCCCTACTTAAGCCCACCTACCTGGCGCCAGCTGTCCCTACTTAAGCCCACCTACCGGGCGCCGGCTATCCCTACTTAAGCCCACCTACCGGGCGCCGGCTGTCCCTACTTAAGCCCCCCTCCCGGGCTCCGGCTGTCCCTACTCAAGCCCACCTACTGGGCGCCGGCTGTCCCTACTTAAGCCCTCCTCCCGGGCTCCGGCTGTCCCTACTTAAGCCCACCTACCGGGCGCCGGCTGTCCCTACTTAAGCCCACCTACCGGGCGCCGGCTGTCCCTACTTAAGCCCACCTACCGGGCGCCGGCTGTCCCTACTTAAGCCCCCCCTACCGGGCGCCGGCTGTCCCTACTTAAGCCCCCCCTACCGGGCGCCGGCTGTCCCTTTTTTAAGCCCCCCTACCGGGCGCCGGCTGTCCCTTTTTAAGCCCCCCTACCTGGCGCCGGCTGTCCCTACTTAAGCCCCCCTCCCGGGCGCCGGCTGTCCCTACTTGAGCCCACCTACCGGGTGCCGGCTGTCCCTACTTGAGCCCACCTACCGGGCTCCGGTTGTCCCTACTTAAGCCCACCTACCGGGCGCCGGCTGTCCCTACTTAAGCCCACCTACCAGACGCCGGCTGTCCCTACTTAAGCCCCCTCCCAGACGCCGGCTGTCCCTGCTTAAGCCCCCCTACCGGGCGCCGGCTGTCCCTGCTTAAGCCCCCCTACCGGGCGCCGGCTGTCCCTGCTTAAGCCCCCCTACCGGGCGCCGGCTGTCCCTACTTAAGCCCCCCTCCCGGGCGCCGGCTGTCCCTACTTAAGCCCCCTCCCGGGCGCCGGCTGTCCCTACTTAAGCCCCCCCTACCGGGCGCCGGCTGTCCCTTTTTAAGCCCCCCTACCGGGCGCCGGCTGTCCCTACTTAAGCCCCCCTACCTGGCGCCGGCTGTCCCTACTTAAGCCCCCCTCCCGAGCGCCGGCTGTCCCTACTTAAGCCCACCTACCTGGCGCCGGCTGTCCCTACTTAAGCCCACCAACCGGGCGCCGGCTGTCCCTACTTAAGCCTACCTACCGGGCGCGGGCTGTCCCTACTTAAGCCCCCTCCTGGACGCCGGCTGTCCCTACTTAAGCCCCCCTCCCGGGCTCCGGCTGTCCCTACTTAAGCCCACCTACCGGGCGCCGGCTGTCCCTACTTAAGCCCACCTACCGGGCGCCGGCTGTCCCTACTTAAGCCCCCCCTACCGGGCGCCGGCTGTCCCTACTTAAGCCCCCCCTACCGGGCGCCGGCTGTCCCTTTTTAAGCCCCCCTACCGGGCGCCGGCTGTCCCTTTTTAAGCCCCCCTACCGGGCGCCGGCTGTCCCTTTTTAAGCCCCCCTACCGGGCGCCGGCTGTCCCTTTTTAAGCCCCCCTACCTGGCGCCGGCTGTCCCTACTTAAGCCCCTCCTGGGAGCCGGCCGCCCCTACTTAAGCCCCTCCTGGGAGCCGGCCGCCCCTACTTAAGCCCCTCCTGGGAGCCGGCCGCCCCTACTTAAGCCCCTCCTGGGAGCCGGCCGCCCCCACTTAAGCCCCTCCTGGGAGCCGGCCCTCCCTACTTAAGCCCCTCCTGGGAGCCGGCCCTCCCCACTTAAGCCCCTCCTGGGAGCCGGCCCTCCCCACTTAAGCCCCTCCTGGGAGCCGGCCGCCCCTACTTAAGCCCCTCCTGGGAGCCGGCCGCCCCTACTTAAGCCCCTCCTGGGAGCCGGCCGCCCCTACTTAAGCCCCTCCTGGGAGCCGGCCGCCCCCACTTAAGCCCCTCCTGGGAGCCGGCCCTCCCCACTTAAGCCCCTCCTGGGAGCCGGCCCTCCCCACTTAAGCCCCTCCTGGGAGCCGGCCCTCCCCACTTAAGCCCCTCCTGGGAGCCGGCCCTCCCCACTTAAGCCCCTCCTGGGAGCCGGCCCTCCCCACTTAAGCCCCTCCTGGGAGCCGGCCCTCCCCACTTAAGCCCCTCCTGGGAGCCGGCCCTCCCCACTTAAGCCCCTCCTGGGAGCCGGCCCTCCCCACTTAAGCCCCTCCTGGGAGCCGGCCCTCCCCGCTTAAGCCCCTCCTGGGAGCCAGCCACCTATACTTAAGCCCCTCCTGGGAGCCGGCCCTCCCCACTTAAGCCCCTCCTGGGAGCCGGCCCTCCCCACTTAAGCCCCTCCTGGGAGCCAGCCACCTATACTTAAGCCCTTCCTGGGAGCCGGCCCTCCCCGCTTAAGCCCCTGCTGGGAGCCGGCCCTCCCCGCTTAAGCCCCTCCTGGGAGCCGGCCGCCCCCACTTAAGCCCCTCCTGGGAGCCGGCCGCCCCTACTTAAGCCCCTCCTGGGAGCCGGCCGCCCCTATTTAAGCCCCTCCTGGGAGCTGGCCCTCCCCACTTAAGCCCCTCCTGGGAGCCGGCCCTCCCCACTTAAGCCCCTCCTGGGAGCCAGCCGCCTATACTTAAGCCCCTCCCGGGAGCCGGCCCTCCCTATTTCAACTTCTCCTGGTAGCCGGCCCTCCCTACTTCAGCCCCTCCTGGGAGCCGGCCGCCCCTACTTAAGCCCCTCCTGGGAGCCGGCCGCCCCTATTTAAGCCCCTCCTGGGAGCCGGCCCTCCCCACTTAAGCCCCTCCTGGGAGCCGGCCCTCCCCACTTAAGCCCCTCCTGGGAGCCAGCCGCCTATACTTAAGCCCCTCCCGGGAGCCGGCCCTCCCTATTTCAACTTCTCCTGGTAGCCGGCCCTCCCTACTTCAGCCCCTCCTGGTAGCCGGCCCTCCCTACTTCAGCCCCTCCTGGTAGCCGGCCCTCCCTACTTCAGCCCCTCCTGGTAGCCGTCCCTCCCCGCTTAAGCCCCTCCTGGGAGCCGCCCCTCCTGGGAGCCGGCCGCCCCTACTTAAGCCCCTCCTGGGAGCCGGCCCTCCCCACTTAAGCCCCTCCTGGGAGCCAGCCGCCTATACTTAAGCCCCTCCCGGGAGCCGGCCCTCCCTATTTCAACTTCTCCTGGTAGCCGGCCCTCCCTACTTCAGCCCCTCCTGGTAGCCGGCCCTCCCTACTTCAGCCCCTCCTGGTAGCCGGCCCTCCCTACTTCAGCCCCTCCTGGTAGCCGTCCCTCCCCGCTTAAGCCCCTCCTGGGAGCCGCCCCTCCTGGGAGCCGGCCGCCCCTACTTAAGCCCCTCCTGGGAGCCGGCCCTCCCCACTTAAACCCCTCCTGGGAGCCGGCCCTCCCCACTTAAGCCCCTCCTGGGAGCCGGCCGCCCCTACTTAAGCCCCTCCTGGGTGCCGGCCCCAGTGGCGTAGCTAAGGAGCTGTGGGCCCTGATGCAAGTTTTACAATGGGGCCCCCCAAGCACTCTATACATAACAATTGATACGGCGCACCAAAACCTGCCAATGGCAACTACAGTGTCAGAGGTGCAAGACGGGATGGGGAACAGCTTGTTAATGATTACTACTGTTCAAAGTATCCATAGAAGTGATTATTATGAGCGCAGGACCAATAGAGAGCTAATACTGTAGTTGAGGAAGGGCCCTTTGGAGCCCCTCTGGCCGAAGGGCCCGATGCGGTCGCTACCTCTGCACCCCCTATTGCTACGCACTTGGAATCTACCCAATGTTGAAATTTCAGAATATTGGCGAGCCATACCTTCTCCTTATCTTTCTTCTTTGTGACACTCTGTTTGGTCTTCTGTGCTGGAGTTTTGTCTGCTTTCTCAGCTGCTGCTGTGCTGAGATGGCTGGGTGGTCTGTCACTTTTAGAATCAGCATTGCGGGAGGCCACTGGCTGTAGAAAAACAGAATATGCCACCATAGTAATCAAGTACTAGCATTTCAGCCATTAGTTTCTGTAGAGCTGGTCAATGAGATGTAAATAACTCTGACTTTCATGCAAATTGTATGCAGCTTGAAACTGGACCAATCAAATGCAATTCCTGTCACTTTGCTTTGCTGATCAAGAATGGAAAATATGAAGATCACACTCACAGAACACAGACAATACTATCTATGATGTTCCCAACCAACCTCTGAATATTGTACTTCCCTGCTGATATTTTTGCTTCAATACTTTGAGATGCATGTCTGAAAGAAGCTGACAGAAGATCACATGATGCTCATACTCAAAGTGGATCCCAGATGAAAAATGAACTATAACAAGTAACGTGTCTATGTATCTTATCTAAAGGTTACACAGCAAATCTAGCTGCAAACAGCTTCAACAGTATATGATTATTTCTTCCTGTGATACTGTACAATGAGAGCAGCCATACTCTGCTTGTCATCATTACACACAGGCAAGCTGTTCTGCATCTCCACCCCTCAACCTGTGAAAACTCCACTCCTCTCTCCTTCACTCTCCACCCCCTTGCCTCTGAAATCTCTGGCTGGGAATGCCTCCTCCTTTGGGAAAAGCCTCCTCCTCTCCAGACTGAGCTCCCATGAGCACTTGCTACATGGGCCTCAGAATGCCTAAGTGCTGGAGGAGCTGTTGGCAAGGCTTGTTTAGTTTATAGCTAATTAGGGTATTAAAACAAACAAAAAACAGTATTTGGCTTGAGGAATACCCTATAAACTATATGTAAGGGGCACAATTATGCACAGGAGTAAAAGTTTATCTCGGATCTACTTTAAAGCGAACCGAGCAAAATGTACTCACATCCATAGAATTACATCTCCCGCAACACCGCTGGGAGATACAAAATGCAGTCAGCACAGTCAATCTGAAGAGAAGATGGCACACCCTGAATGGATGGGGGAACCAGAGGGGCAACACCCCATTGGTAAGTAACGGTGAACCCCCCAAACACTCAGTCTAGAACCTCCCTTATGGGGAGGTTCATTTAGAAAAAAATGACATTGGTGCTCAGGTCACTAAGCCTTGTACCCATTCTAGATGGTTTTAGTCAAAGGGGACTGCCTCTGCTGAGAATCTAACACGTGTATAGTGGCCCCCAATCCCTCCCTTGATGGATCAGAAGGTAAGATAATCAACTGTGCGGATCTTTTTGGTAAAACACAGGTCAAGGCTACTCATTCTCACCATGCCCGCTCTATTCCAATACGGCAGAACCCCTCCATAGCAACAGTACAGAACTTGGTCCTGAACTGTTGCATGAGTACTTGATTCCCAATCACTGCAGGCGACAGTCCTCATGTGTGTAGGATTATATATTCCTGGTGAGTGAGAATACTAAAGCCACATTATAAGCATATCAGTCAGTTGCATAGTTACATTACTGTTCACAGAATAGTTAGTGTGATCATTTTTTTGTGACCAGATAGAATACCTGATGTGTAAAATCAGCTGAGGCAGCCCAGTGATGGCTAAACCATTACACAATATATCCATTGGCCAGAAAGTAGTGATATGAACTTGATGTGAACTTGTAGAGATATGAAATTGAGTGATACAAACTTGATATTACTAGAAAACAAATGACAAAACAAAACCTTGTTTCAGCGCTCACCGATCTCAGATGTTCCAGGACTTCCTTCTCCAGTAAGAGTCGTCTCCTTTCCACAATCTCGGCATGATTTAATGAGAATTGTCCCAGCAGCTAGCCAAGAACAGGACACTGTGATGCTAAATACACTTCCCTGACACTGAATGACAGTGCAAAGTGACCTGTACTAACCTCTGCCAGTGCCTGTGCTCCTTCATCGCCTATCTGATTGCTTGACAAGTTCAAAGAAAGCAAAGATCTGTTTAATCTTAATGCCTGAATTGAGATAACATGAGATTCACCATGCAGCAAAGACATATTGCAGCTTCGAGGGCTGGGTGGCCAAGCTCTTTACCTGTGCGATGGAGGCAGCACCCTGGTCTGAGGTGTGATTGTAGCTGAGCACAAGGGAAGTCAGGTTTTTGTTGGTCAGCTTCAGGCTCTGCAGTGCTTGGCTGAGGAGTTTGGCCCCCTCATCATTAATCTTGTTGTTTCTGAGGGATATGTGGGTCAACCTACGTTGTAAGTCGATACAAATATAAAGTGAGCCGTTGGGCAGTCATCAATTCCTATTTAAGTTTTGGGTGAAATTTTGAAGAAATGCGATCCTCACATCACTGGGTTCTATTCTTTTCATATTACTCCTATTGTTTTTTATGTTGCCTCAGAACAGGAGAGTGAAAATCTCAGTCAGAAAGTAGACCGCTTTAGATTGTCTTTGTAACCCAGTGGTCTTCCCCTTCTAGCTGTACCTGCTAGTCTAGTGTCCGGGCGGTACAGGCTGCGGAGAGTGATGTGTCTCACTCACCGCAGTTATAGATAGAGAGCCTACAGCCAGGCCAGCCCAGCCAACACCAGGGGAGAGAGCAAGTGACGTCATAGTCACAGACAGCAGTGTGACATGACAAACATGAGTCATCTCGCCAGACTCGCCTGGCTCCGCCGCTGACTGTCTGCTGCTGACGCTGGGGAGGAGGGAGGTGGAGCCGAGGGAGAGAGAGATGACGACGAGATTGTCTGCCTGAGCCGGCGGCTGTGCCCGTGCGCCGCAATTAGTAAGGATGCCGGCCCGGCAGCACCCACACACTCCCGTCCTCCTCGCGCAAACATAACATTACATTATGCACACAGGGAGAGGGGGCCCGGCGGCCGGGCCCCCCCCTCAAGGCTTCAGGCGGCGGGCCCAGTCGCGAATGCGACCGCTGCGACCTCTATTGCTACGCCCCTGGCCGGCCCTCCCCACTTAAGCCCCTCCTGGGAGCAAGCCCTCCCCACTTAAGCCCCTCCCAGGAGCCGGCCCTCCATATTTCAACTTCCCCTGGTAGCCGGCCCTCCCTACTTCAGCCCCTCCTGGTAGCCGGCCCTCCCTACTTCAGCCCCTCCTGGTAGCTGTCCCTCCCCGCTTAAGCCCCTCCTGGGAGCCGGCCCTCCCCACTTAAGCCCCTCCTGGGAGCCGGCCGCCTATACTTAAGCCCCTCCTGGGCGCCGGTTGTTAGTAAAGTACCTCCTGCTATAATTAGAACATAGTGCCAGGGAGCGTTGATCCAGGGATTTATGTGACAGCCTTAAAAGGGAAAAATTCCTTCCCGACTCCTTATGGCAAATTGTGCTAGGCCTTGTAAAGTTTTTCGCCTTTCTTTGGATCAACTGGGAAATGTGCAGTTTTTTTTCCTTTCTGATTTAAAATTGGAGGTCTTTTTTCTGCACTCAAACTGTTAGTATGATTTGACAATGGCAGAAAAGCAGAAAGCGTTGGTGATGGGCACTCCTGCCTGGCAGGATGGGGTTCAAATCCCTGCAATGTTTGCATGCTTGTTCTTTGTCCACAATCTTCCATATACACCACCAACACAATAATGTAAATATTTGTGTTTGGTGTCATTTGTGTGCATAGCTACCTTACGGGGAAGGGTGGTTAGGGTAGGATGAATTCATAAGATTCATCTATACAACAAGAAGTCTGCAGAATGTGGCGGAACATGGATATGACTGGTAATTGGGTATGCGCTTCCCCCTTCATGTTCCAAATTTCCTATGAAATGGAGGCTTTACATTTGTAGGTCATGGCAGGGCGGTTTCTCACCCCATATCCTGGAGCCCAGGGAAGTGAGTGAGAGCAGGTGCTGCTGCAGAAACTCTGGCAGCATTATTTTTTTTCCTGATTTTAAGATCTGAAATGTCTTAAAAAGACCACAAAGCCTGGAAATAATCATACCATCAGGGAGGTTAACACCTGACAGGTACTCAAAATATTTGACAAATGAAGACCCAAATTGTTTCAGAAGTCGTGTCACTATAGGGTGCTTTAATCACATATGGTGAGAATTCCCACAGGTTAAAAAGATGTGGTACGCCTACCAAGCAGAGATGCGCGCGATCTCCTGCAAAGGCCAGCCCCCAGACTTTACACCGATTGGCGTTAGGCGGTCCTGGGGCTGTAGTCGCAGACACGCCATCAGCGTGACGCGGTCGGGAACAAGTTAAGAAAGGTGTGCTCTCGTTGAAGAAACTGTGTAAATAAATACCTTCTTAGAGTGCTTGTTTTTGAAGGTTTAGTAAGGCATTTGATAAATCTGGCATTATAGCTTTGTGCATACAAGTGCATACTCCGCCACTAGGAGACTGTTTGTATAGCCGTGTGACACGGCTCTCCCCTCTGTGGGCTCGGAGGTGAACAGCTGTCATTGGCTGAAGCCTATGATAGCTGATCACGGGGATTGGTTGGCGGTGGGAGGGGGAGCACAAAATTTAAAAAGACACTTTGGTTTTTAATCAATAGTTGTTTATTTTTTTAAATAAAAAACATTGGGGGAGCGATCACACCCCACCAACAGTAAGTTCTGTTGGTGGGGGCGAACACTTGTGTGCTGTGTTGTGCGGCTTTGCTACGAGCACTTAAAGCTGCAGTGCCCCTTGTTGTGAAAAATGGCCTGGTCTTTGGCGTTTGACACTGCGGACATCAAGTGGTTAAAGTGGACCTGAACTCAGAACGTCCTCTCTGCTCTGAAAGATACACAACAGCATAATAACCTTTATACAAGAAACATTTCTTTGTTACAGCTGATAAAAATCCTGCAATAAATATGCACTGTTTCTAATTCCTGATTAATGGAAACGCACATATTGTTAGCATCCTGTGCTTTCAAATGAGCTGTCTCTGCCGTGGGAGTAGTGACACAGGGGAGAAATCAAATTAAAACTTGTGATTAGACACAAATGAGAGGTAATTAAACAGGCTAAACTCTCTAAATCAGGGCTTTTCAACCTGTGGTACGCGTACCACTGGTGGTACTTTGCTGTTGGCCAGGTGGTGCACTCCAAGTTTGCCTGCCTCTTAATTGCCCGCCTACCGCTTGTCCTCGTCCTGTCCTGCCTCCCCCTCGCTTGCTCCTTGATGTGCTGCCCTGCTGTATATTTCAGACCTCAGATCAGCAGTGAGGAGAAAGCCAGGGTGAATGGTGCACAGTGACGGCGGGTATACTTCAAATACAGGAAGTGACATCAATGCTCAATTTCTGTATTTGAAGTATATGTGCCGTCACTGGGTACCGTTCACCTGTCGTCTTCACTACGGCCGAGTTACCACTGATCTGAGATCTTTGTGGTGAGTCACTGCCAGCCCTCTGGTGGTGGGGGGAAGTCTACCTATATTGAAGCGTGGGGGGAGGGATGGAGGAAGGAACTGGAAAGGCTACCTATATTTGCAATCTACCTACAAATTGCAAATAATTGCAACCTGTAGGCTAGAAATCTAATTTTAATCATTTTCCCCACCAATGCATCCTGCCATTCCCCTCCCATAATATCCCCCCTCCTTTCTTAACCACCTTGGCGTTTTATTAAGATCGCCAGGGCGGCTGCGGGAGGGTTTTTTTTAAATAAAAAAAAAACTATTTCATGCAGCCTACTGAAAGTTGGCTGCATGAAAGCCCACTAGAGGGCACTCCGGTCGCGTCATTCTGATCGCCTCCGGCGATCAGAATTAACAAGGAAGGCCGCAATGAGCGGCCTTCCTTGTTTCGCTTACCTCGTCGCCATAGCGACGAGCGGAGTGACGTCATGGACGTCAGCCGCCTACGATCCAGCCCTTAGCGCTGGCCGGAACTGATTGGTCCGGCTGCGCAGGGCTCGGGCGGCTGGGGGGACCCTCTTTCGCCGCTGCTCGCGGCGGATCGCCACAGAGCGGCGGCGATCAGGTAGCACACGCGGCTGGCAAAGTGCCGGCTGCGTGTGCTGCTTTTTATTTGATAAAAATCGGCCCAGTAGGACCTGAGCGGCACCCTCCGGCGGTAATGGCAAAAATCTATTAACCCTTCGCACTCGCATGCAAATGTACGAACAAATGCATTCACAGATTCACTCATCCAGGCACAACTGTTATCCCTACAGCTAAGTTAAAAGCCGGGGTTTTAGTTCACAGAAGAATGCATTCTTATGCTTAGTCACCCATACTGCGCAGAAGTACCCAGGTAAACATAGGTGTCCTAACTCTGGCCCTGTAACATGCATAGTGCAGACATGCAAACACATTCATTGCATCAAACCTATCAATGGATTAGGAGCACACATCCTGACGTCCTCTCCTGGGACAGACAGTGCATCTTACCAATCGCACAAGGGAGCTAACGTTATGTGTCCATGTGCACCATGCACATACACCAGCATAAGCTGTGTGCATGCTGCACCTCCCTTTCCTTAATAACTATTTAATGTCCTAACTAGATGTGATGTGCCTGGATATATGTATATTTTTCTCCGGCGGTAATGGACGAGCTGAGCTCGTCCATACCGCTAAGGAGGTTAAAGTGTACCTGTAAGAAAAAGTGCGGGAGGGAGAAACCTCTGGATCTTAAAGAGGCTTCTCCCTTCCTCCTCAGTATTGGGGATACTGGGACCCCCAAAGATCTCCTTGTCTGCGTGAGTGCATGCGCAGTAGCGGTTCTTCGCTCTGGTGAAAACAGCTGAGCCTGATCGGGTTTGATCTACTGCGCAGGCGCACAGGTGGTACTTGAAAATTTTCAGTCAATAAAAGTGGTACAATAAGTGAAAGGGTTGAAAAGCCTTGCTCTAAATGCATACAGGGTGTATTTCTCTGTTCTCCTTCTGTCCTGTGCAAAAGTTCAGGTCCACTTTAAATCCTGGGGATTATGGCTCAATTCATCAGAAGGTGAACACCTCTTCTCTCAAATCGAATCTGGTAGAATTTAAGGAAGGGGTTTCCTTTCTCCTATCTTCTTCATCTATACACTGTTCCCCACAATCAGGGACGTGCAGAAGGGGGTGATCTGGGTGCCCAGGCCACCCCCCTTTTTTAAATTTTCAAAAAAGGCCCCTCTCAAAGTGCAAAATAAGCTCCGCCCCAACCATGATAAGCCCCACCCATCCACAGGGAGCTCCGCCCCCACCTGGGACACTTTCAAGTTAAGCGGCCCAGACAGGAATCCTAGTGTGGCATACTGACCTCTACCTCCCCCAGCACCCACAGTGACCTCTCCCTCGCCAGGTCTAGCAGTGGTCTTGCCTACCCCAGCACCCACACTGACCTATTCCTCCCCCAGCACTCACAGGGCTAACCTCCTGTCCCCTGCAGCACCCACGGGGACCTTCCATCCCAAAAGCAGCACCTACAGTGACCTCTCCCAACACCCAGAACCCACTCCCTCCTCCAGTAACCACACTGACCTCTCCCAGCACTCACAGTGACCTCCCCTTCCTCCAGCATCTATACTGAGCTCTTCCTTCCACAGCACCCACAGTTACTCCCCCCCCCCCAGCACCCACAGTACCTGCACTCAGAACCCACATAACACACAATGCCCACCCATAGCTGTCAGGAACCGGCCCCGCGGCACGCCTGTGGATACGGTACCCGACTATGGGTTTGACCAGATCAAGCGGGGAGCAACCTTATTCAAGCTACAACAAGGCTGTCGCCCCTCAGAGCACTTCTCACTGCCACCATTAGCTGCTGCTAGACACTTCGATTCCAACTCTGCTGTCGAGTGATCTGCATGCAGTCTGCATTTTCATATTTGGGTTAGCTTTGCGCTTAGGCCAAACACGGGAACGCCAAACACACAATACAATCGTACAGTAGCTCGGCACAATCGGGCACTAAACTTGTAACGCAAATTACACTGCAGTCTCTTTGTAGGCTATGACCTAGTTTAGTACAGCAGAAGTCCAACTTCTTAAATAAAGATTTAATATTCCAGGAAAAAGTGGAACAATGCAGAAAATAATATATACAAAAGATTTACAAAACAAAGTGAAAATTACAAGATAAAAGTTACAAAGATACACAAGACAGTTTGCATAAAAAAAATAAACTGGGAATAAACAGAAATTGAACTTTTACCAGCGCAAATGTCCAACTGGGCCGTGGAGGGACACAAATTTTCTGATTCGCTCAGCATCATCTCTAGCTATGCGCTACCCTCAGGAGAAGATGATTTTTAGGCATCTGGCCCTGCCTTTTATGCTGGGAGATATGCCTTGAGGCTGCAATTTCGTTGGGAAGGGGAGGAACTAGTTTTAATTAACTTTCCAGACATTTCCCATCTCCCCATAGATCTAATTTCCACAGGTAAAAGTGTATTTTAGCACACACATCAAAAGTTTTTGAGTAATGCTTCCTGGCTTCTAGAGGTGTAGCGAACGGTTCCAGGCGAACATTGGTGGTTCGCGTTCGCCTGCGCCAGGCGAACTTTTACGGAAGTTCGATTCGCCTCATAATGCACTATGAGGGTCAACTTTGACCCTCTGCATCACAGTCAGCAGGCACATTGTAGCCATTCAGGCTACAGTAAGCCCTGGAGCCCCCCCCCCCCCCCCTTATATAAGGCAGGCTCCAGCGGCCATTACACTCACTCGTGTGCCTGCTAGTGAGAGGAAAGGGACAGCTGCTGCAGACTTGTTCTTCTAGGGACAGATTAGTTAGGTTCTTGGCTGCTTAGTTTGCTCCTTGGCTGATTGTTATTGCTTTATAGCACCCTAGCTTTTGTCAGAGCTCATCCTGTACTTTTTTTTTTTTTTTACTACTGTGTGTCAAACTGACACTTTTGTTGCATGCACAGCCTTGCTAATTGATAGTGTGTGTGTGCCACTGCGAGCAGCCCAGCACATTCAGTGACTGACTGCCTGTGTGTGTGACAGGGAGCTGCACATTGTACTACCCAGTACTGCATATACCCCCAGTACCTGTTGTGTTTACTTAACCCACTTCATCACTGCACATAACTACCTGTAGTGTTGAGTGAACCCACCTCACTGCATCCTAGTACCTTTACTGTTCAGTGAACCCAGCTCACTGCATATACCTAGCATCCCCCCGAGATGGACAAAATGGACAAACCAGGTAGAGGAAGAGGTAGAGGCAGACCCAGAGGAAGGCCACCAGGCACCGGCAGGTCTGTGCGAGGTGGTGTTGCTGTGATTTCGTGCGGACCTGCCCCAAAATACAGTGCTCAGAAGAAGGCACGTGCCATCACTTCCCAAAATCGTGAGGAGGTGATTGAGTTTTTAACACAGAACACCTCATCTCCCGCAGCCACCAGCGCAACAACAAGCACCACATCCGCTGCATTTGACACTTCGCAGGAGTTATTTGGTGGTGGTGGTGGTGAAATCACCGATTCACAGCCACTACTGCAACAACAACAAGAAGGCGCAGGTACACCACCTCCTACGTCTGAGTTAGGTGGCGATAGTATGGACGTAACGTGTGTGGAGGGGGCTGATGAAACACCTGAAGTTGGTGCAGTTGAGGAGGCGTCTGAGGAAAGTGCAGCTGGCCAGGAGGATTATGATGACGATTATACGGATACCACATATGTTCCCGGTAGAGGAGATGACCAGGGGGACAGTTCAGAGGAGGAGTCAGAGAGGACTAGGAGGAGACGACTCCATGATAGAAGCAGAGGGAGCTCGTCCTCAGAAACAGCTGGGGGCAGTGTCTGGCGCCATGTATCGCCAGCTATGGCCAGACAGCCAACATGCCCTTCAACGTCAGCTGCTGATGCCACCGTAGCGCCATCACCCCAGGGGGGCTCAGCGGTTTGGAAAATTTTTAACGTGTGTGTCTCAGATCGGAGCAAAGCCATCTAGTGTCTCTGCCAGCAAACATTGAGCCGTGGAAAGGCCAACTCTCACGTAGGGACAATTGCTTTCCGAAGGCACCTGGAGAGAAGGCCCAAACAGCTATGATTGGCAAGAACACCTGAGGAAAAGCAGCACCCCTCAAAAGACAAGCCACGGAGAACAACCGCGGCAGCCGTCACAGGGGGCTTCTGCTGCTCCACGTTCCCATGGTATTGTTCGTGGCTGGGGGGAGGAAGAATGGCTACACTTAAACAATTTAAAAATACAACCATCGAAACTTTCAACCAATTTAAAAATACAACCATCTAAACTTTCAACCAATTTAAAAATACAACCATCTACATTTTCAAACAATTTACAAAAATGCCAACAAAACTTGCCCTCCGTAAAACATTCTTGGCAAATGCTTTCGACTTGGTTTGTCTTCCGCTGGCTCAAGGGTCCATCTGACCACAGATGCCTGGTCTGCAAAGCACGATCAGGGCAGCTACAGCATGGGTCTCAGCAGGCTCCCACTTCGGGCCGGAATCCAACCTTCATTCCCCGCGGTGACAATGGCAGACTTGCCCTCCATAACGGATTCCCGTTAAAGGATTTAAAGTTAATTCATTTCAAATACACAGCAGGGCCTCGAAAGTCCGCCTCCTGTATTGTTATTTTTGGTCACTACCTCGGGGCGGGCGTGCATGCCTGCCTGCTGCTAGTGTTGGGCGAACAGTGTTCGCCACTGTTCGGGTTCTGCAGAACATCACCCTGTTCGGGTGATGTTCGAGTTCGGCCGAACACCTGATGGTGTTCGGCCAAACTGTTCGGCCATATGGCCGAACTAAGAGCGCATGGCTGAACGTTCCCCGAACGTTCGGCTAGCGCTGTGATTGGCCGAACGGGTCACGTGGTTCGGACCCGAATGCGCTCTGATTGGCCGAACGGGTCACGTGGTTCGGGTAAATAAATACCCAATCCACGTCATTTCTCCGCCATTTGTCTGTGGGTTTAGCTTTGGGTAGTTCTCTCTCCAGCCAGGCTAGCCAGGGTCCCCCCAGTCATTGTGTCGCTGCTGGGAACAGTAGTACACCGCTCACCCACCACCGTATAGCATTTCTGTACTGCCACTGTACTGCTGCCAGTCAGAGTGTACTTTAAGGATAAGTGAAATGAAGAAGAAATCATGTGAAAGAGGGAGGGGCAAGGGAAGAGGTGTTTCCCCTGATGGTTCACGTACAGGCCACAGTGGAGCACCGAAGAAAACCCACTCAATACCTATATTACATTTATGACTGCATGCCGACAAAAAGCAAATTGCTATCCACACGCTTCTTGTCCTCATGCAAGGCCTGGGTTGTTGTGTCTCAAAGCGTGGCCTTCTCCTCCTGCGCCGCCCTCCTCCTGTTCCATCACGTGTGCTGCTGCTGGGTTAGCGTTACCGGTCCCTTTTCCTGGAACCTCTCATCTGTAATACATTTATGACTGCATGCCGACAAAAAGCATGTTACCTGTGCAAAGAAAACAGACATTTCCCGCATTTAAAAGACAGTTTTCCCTTTGAAACTTTAAAATCGATTTTCTCAAAAACTATAAGCTCTTTTTGCTAAATTTGTTTTTCCTCTTGTACCCACTCCCAAGGTGCACATACCCTGTAAATTTGGAGTATGTAGCATGTAAGGAGGCTTTAAAAAACACGAAAGTTCGGGTCCCCATTGACTTCCATTATGTTCGGAGTTCGGCTTGAACACCCGAACATCGCGGCCATCTAGATGTTCGCCCAACACTACCTGCTGCCCTCCTTGGATGTGTAGTGGTAGCCGTTTCTCAGGCTCCACACCGGATTCCATCCCTCATTCCCCGGCCATTACCCGGGGTCACAAATGGCAGACTTGCCCGCCTCCATATGATTCTCGTGAAAGGAATGTGGTGTCATCTTTGCCCGCCATAACTGGTTCTCGTTCAAGGATTTAAAGTACATTCATTTCAAATACACAGCAGGGCCTCGAAAGTCCGCCTCCTGTATTGTTATTTTTGGTCACTACCTGCGGGCGGGCGTGCATGCCTGCCCGCTGCCCTCCTTGGATGTGTAGTGGTAGCCGTTGCTCAGGCTCCACACCGGATTCAAACCCCTCATTCCCCGGCCATTACCCGGGGTCACAATGGCAGACTTGCCCGCCTCCTCAGGATTCTCATTGTAGCGGTACTGAACAAGTACACAGCAAGTAGAAAATGTAATTTAAAAACGAAACGTAAGCTTTTTAACAATGCTATGGAAAGTTGAGAAGGAAGTCACACATTACCTGACATCACTGAGTGAGGAAGAGCAATCTCGCCATGTTGCGCAGTAGTCCAGCATGGCCGTCACTACACAAACAGCTGTTTGCGGTGCGTTACACAGTGAGTTTGGTGTGTCAGTGTGAAGCAGTACTCTAATTACATTCCCTGATTGATGTATACACATGCAAGATGTTTTAAAGCACGTTAGGCCTGCAATTTAGCATTCAATGTGATTTCTGCCCTTAAAACGCTGCTTTGCGTCACATCCAGATTTTTCCCCGGGACTTTTGGCATGTATCCCACTCCGCCATGCCCCCGTCCAGGTGCTAGACCCCTTGAAACATCTTTTCCATCACTTTTGTGGCCAGCATAATTTTTTCTATTTATCAAAGTTCGCCTCCCCATTGAAGTCTATTGCGGTTCGCGAACTTTTCCGCGAACCAAACCTTCCGCGGAAGTTCGCGAACCGAAAATCGGAGGTTCACGACATCTCTACTGGCTTCTTCAACACTCCAGCAGGCTGTCATATGTAAATTCCGGCCTTCTGTGCATCAAGGCACTGCAGCCAGTCCAGGTGTGAATTCTGGACAATGGCACTCTAAACTTCTGTAATACAAGTTACAGGTGACAAAGCAAAGTATACATATGAGACAGTATTTCATAGCAGATCAAAGGTAAGGACCTGACTGGCTATTGCCTAATAAGCCATTTCCTGGCCAGAGGTTAGCAAACCCAATTAGCAGTTCCTGCTCCTACTGTTTACAACAGTTCACCCTTCAGATGCAAATGTACTATACTGGCCTACAGAAGATCCAATTAGCAGCGTCCAACTTTCAGAGAAACCGAATACAAAAACTCAAAGTAGCAGCTTCCCTCAGCCATACATATATGACACAGACAGAAAAGGTGAAAATATGGCTTCCACGAGATACAATATGGCTGCCATGTTCTGCATATTACCATACATATCATCATCACCACATATATCCTCACAATAGCTAGCACCCAGTGCAGGCAAGTATTCACACCTATGTGATACCCAGTACCTGCACCCAACACCCACATGCTTCATCTGCAGTAGTTCCAGTTGCACTAAGCCTACACTTGGTGCCCAGCACAAACACCAAGCACTCACATATGACATCCAGTACTTGCACCCAGAACTCACAAGGGACTGAGTACCTGCAATCAACGCCTACATAATGCTTGATACACACCCATACACTACAGCCAGAACCCACATGGCACCCAGCATCTTCCTTTAGCACCCACATGCAGTGACGGCGCCACGCTGGGGCTTGCCCAGGCTTCAGCCCCAGCTGGCGACTTATCAGCCCCGCCTAAAGCCCCCCCGGCGGGCGCCGCAAGTTCCTATTTTGCACACAGACAGGCAAAATGAGGAGGAGGATCGTCTGGAGGAGGGCCTGGTTGACTGTCTGACAGCGATCCTGGGTCATAGATGCTGGCCACAAGGGTACGTTCGTGGTAGGCTGGTGGCGTATAAATTTGTGTCACGTGACGACGTCCGGCGTGACGCCACGTGACACGTGCAGCGCGCTCGCCTTGCCTGCCCAGGCAGCTTCAGCTAGTTGCTGCTGACAGCTGAATAGGGAGCAGGCCAGCACCACTGAGACCAGACTGTATCACTGTGAGTGTGTTATGATGCTGGGGTACTGTTGACCCTCCCACTGCGGAGCGGACTATCTGAGCACAGGATCTAAGTGACCACGGGTCTTCACCCACGACCCCTTGAGGGGGAAGCAGGACCACAGCCCCTTGAGGGGGAAGTGGATTCTTCGCTGCCTAGTGCCCACCAGGTTGCACTCAGAATAATCCCACAGTGGTTGGGAGAACAGCAGACACAAATGTGAGGAGAAAACAGGAACAGGTCTTTAAGCAGGGTCTAGTAACAAGCCAAGGATCAGGACAGGCGGCAGATTGGAGATATCGGGGTCACAAGCCGAGGTCGGGGCAGGCGGAGATCATTCAGTAGTCGAGGTCACAAGCCAAAGTCAGGGCAGGCGGAGATCAGAAGAATAATCGAGGTCACAGGCCGGGGTCAAATCAGGAATCAATCAGGATACTGAGCAATAGCACAATCACCACAAGCTGTCAGAACCAACAGCACTGCCATTGAGGGCAGTGCTGCTTATATACTGTGGAAAATTGATCTTGGCGCCAGAACTAACGCTTGCGCATGCGCAGCGCGCAATGCGCTATGTGCGCCGTAGACTGCGTGTTAGTGCGCGTGCGCGCGGAAGGACGTGCGCACGCAACCTCCGATGCCCGCCGGGCAGGTGAGTGTAACAGAGTGACTGGCTGCCAGCAAGAGCCAGCACTCACACCCACCCATGGACAGCACAGCAGACAGGCAGCACGCACAAACGTCCGAGCCTCCGAGGACTCGGTAGTCGGACTGGAGCCAGGCAGCTCAGCAGCAGCATCAGGAGGATTGGAGGAAGGAAGACTCAAGGTGGGTGAGTGGGTGGACAGCCAGCCAACAGGCAAATTTTCTTTTTCACACCGGCCAGGCCTAAGCTGCTCTGAGCTGAGCCCAGCCCGGCACCACCACCAACCAGGCCTGAGCTGCCCTCGGGGGCCCCCAACCCACCACCACCAGCCAGGCTTGAGCTTCCCTGGGGCCCCCAGCCCATCACCACCAGCCAGGCCTGAGCTTGCCTGGGGCCCCCAGCCCACCACCACAAGCCAGGCCTGAGCTGCCCTGGGGCCCCCAGCCCGGCACCACCAGCCAGGTCTGAACCTGAGGCCTTCCACCCAGCCTGCCACCAGCCAGGCCTAAGCTGCCCTGGGTCCCTCAGCCCACCACCACAGCTGGGGCCCCCTTCCCTGGGGCCCCCAGCCTGGCCTGAGCCTGAGTCCTTCTGCCCAGCCCACCACTACCAGCCAGGCCTGATCTGCCCTGAGCCCAGCACCACCACCAGCCAGGCCTGAGCTGCCCTGGGGCCCCCAGCCCACCACCACCAGCCAGGCCTGAGCTTGCCTGGGGCCCCCAGCCCACCACCACAAGCCAGGCCTGAGCTGCCCTGGGGCCCCCAGCCCGGCACCACCAGCCAGGCCTGAACCTGAGGCCTTCCACCCAGCCTGCCACCAGCCAGGCCTAAGCTGCCCTGGGTCCCTCAGCCCACCACCACAGCTGGGGCCCCCTTCCCTGGGGCCCCCAGCCTGGCCTGAGCCTGAGTCCTTCTGCCCAGCCCACCACTACCAGCCAGGCCTGATCTGCCCTGAGCCCAGCACCACCACCAGCCAGGCCTGAGCTGCCCTGGGGCCCCCAGCCCACCACCACCAGCCAGGCCTGAGCTGCCCTGGGGCCCCCAGCCCACCACCACCAGCCAGGCCTGAGCTGCCCTGGGGCCCCCAGCCCACCACCACCAGCCTGGCTACATATACTGGGGACAGCTATACACCTGGTTACCTATGCTGGGGACACTGGCTGTCTGTCATTATGTGCATGAACTGGTGAAAAGTTGTCTCTTATGTGCATTTACTGCGGAAATGCTGTCTGTCATTACGTGCATTTACTGGTGAAAAGCTGACTCTTATGTGCATTTACTTGTGAAAGGCTGTCATTATGTACGTTTATTTCATTTTTTTTTTATGTAACTACGTTAACTGGTACAACTACATTACAGTTAGCCTCGCCCACATGACGTCATGACCACGCCCAATTTTTTTACTCTTGGTATGATGTTCTTTTGCTGAAATGCTGTGTTACTTCTACGCCAGATGTAACGGGACACGCACCTTCCAAAAAGTTCAACTTTTGTCTCGTCGGTCCACAAGGTATTTTCCCAAAAGTCTTGGCAATCATTGAGATGTCTTTTAGCAAAATTGAGAAGAGCCTTAATGTTCTTTTTGCTTAAAAGTGATTTGCATCTTGGATATCTGCCATGCAGGCCATTTTTGCCCAGTCTCTTTCTTATGGTGGAGTCGTAAACACTGACCTTAATTGAGGCAAGTGAGGCCTGCAGTTCTTTAGATGTTGTCCTGGGGTCTTTTGTGGCCTCTCGGATGAGTTTTCTCTGTGCTCTTGGGGTAACTTTGGTCGGCCGGCCTCTCCTAGGAAGAGATGTAGCGAACGGTTCACGAACCGTTCGCCGGCGAACATCTCTGAATGCATGGGGCATTTACTACTTCCGGGTCGCTCTGACCCAGAGTAGTACGCCTGCGCTGCCCGGCGAAGCGCGTCCTAGATCGCGCTCCTGTTGCCGGGCACTCTCTGCGCATGTGCGTGACGTCATGAACGACGTCACGCACATGCGCAGAGAGTGCCCGGCAACAGGAGCGCGATCTAGGACGCGCTTCGCCGGGCAGCGCAGGCGTACTACTCCGGGTCAGAGCGACCCGGAAGTAGTAAAAGCCCCAGAGATGTTCGCCGAGTGAACAGTTCGCAACATCTCTACTCCTGGGAAGGTTCATCACTGTTCCATGTTTTTGCCATTTGTGGATAATGGCTCTCACTGTAGTTCACTGGAGTCCCAAAGCTTTAGAAATGGCTTTATAACCTTTACCAGACTGATAGATCTCAATTACAGTACTTATGTTCTCATTTGTTCCTGAATTTCTTTGGATCTTGGCATGATGTCTAGCTTTTGAGGTGCTTTTGGTCTACTTTTCTGGGTCAGATAGCTCCTATTTAAGTGATTTCTTGATTGAAACAGGTGTGGCAGTATTCAGGCCTGGGGGTGAGTACAGAAATTGAACTCAGGTGTGATAAACCACAGTTAAGTTATTTTTTAACAAGGTGGGGCAATCACTTTTTCACACAGGGCCAAGTAAATTTGGAGTTTTTTTTCTCACTAAATAATAAAAACCATCATTTAAAACTGCATTTTGTGTTCAATTATGTTATCTTTGACTAATAGTTAACGGTTTTTGATGAGCAGAAACATTTAAGTGTGACAAACATGCAAAAGAATAAGAAATCAGGAAGGGGGCAAATAGTTTTTCACACCACTGTATGTTTCAAATAAATTTGTCAATTTTACTGTTTTTATTTTTTTACCCACCTTCCTCCCTCCCCCCACCAGCCAATCACGACGATCAGCTCTCATAGACATCAGCCTATGAGAGCTGATCACTCTCTGAGCCTCTCCAGGGGGACAGCCGAGTGACACGGCTGTCCCCAGTACAGCGCTGCCGTAGATCCCAGCACTGTACAATGTAAATAGACGTTGCCGTTTAACAGTCTCCTAGCGGCGATCGCTGCTGGTACAATGATGACGGAGTGGAGCTCCGTCACTCAAGCGGGGATGCGCGCACATTGGCGCATGCGATCCCCTGCAAAACCCCGCCCCAGGACTTCACGCCTTTTCGGCATAGGCGGTCTTAGCTGCCACCTTCCGGACACCTATCGGCGTTAGGTGGTCAGGAAGGAGTCTCCGGGTATGGTGATGATGGCAAATTGTATTTATACACTTCTCATTCTGATTACTAAGTACACAAGCAAAGTTGAAATTTGTGATAACAGAGGCGCCAAATTAGAGTAAAACCATCTAAGATCAGTTTAAAAGGAAGGGGGTTGGTGGATACCACCCTCAGGTATATAAAGACCAGCCAATGAGTCATTATATGTAAACAATATAATTTATTATAGAATCTCCAGAAGCTCATAAGGCCACAGTTAGGGGCCAATCAATCAAGTTAGCCTGGCAAACAAAAAAAGCCATATCTCTGGTCATTCAAAACATGGAGCAAAAATTCTAACCCTTACACAGATAAATAGCCAAAGGCCCTCCTTATACCTTAAAAAAATCAATAGCTGGCTTAAACCGCCAACTAGACATCATTTTTACTGCCCAAACTGAGAAAGCTATCAGGTGGACTAAAGCTAGAGCAACCCAACAACTAATCAAACCTAACAACTGGCTAGCCAGGAAGCTTCACCTCCAACAAAACACCAATCGAATCACACAAATTAGGGACTATTAAGGACTATTAGGGACAAATTAGGGACTATTTGGGCAAAATCACCTCTAATCCAGATACTATTGCCTAAACCTTTCAAAAACTGTACTCCTATTCTAATAAAACCTCCCCTCATCCCTCCATAGACCAGTTCCTGGATAAATACAGTCTCCCATTCCTGTCCACTGCTGATAAGAACTCTTTGAGCCTTCCATTCTCAGAACGAGAAATTCTCAAAGCGATTAAGAAGCTCAAAGCAGGTAAGGCTCCAGGCCCCGATGGCTTTAGTGCCCCTTATTATAAAAAATATGCTGATGAACTAGTCCAGCCTCTAACTAAATTCTTCAATTCTTTGTTGAATGATTCTAGACCCCCACCTGAATTCTTTCAAACGGCCATCACCTTAATCCCAAAGCCAGGCAGAGATCCAATGTCAACTAAAAATTACAGACCCATCTCTCTCCTAAATTTAGATTACAAGCTTCTCACTTCCCTACTAGCAGCCAGATTAAATGGTCTCCTCCCATCCCTGGTTCACAGAAACCAGGTAGGGTTTATTCCCACACGCCAAGCATCTGATAATGTAAGAAAGATGCTAAACATCATTCACCATGTACACTCTAAAAAGATCCTGACAGCCCTGTTGGCCTTTGACATGGAGAAGGCTTTTGACACCATTTGGTGGCCCTTCATGCTTGCCACCATCAAAAAATTTAGAATAGAAGGCAAATTCTTACATCTGATCGACAATCTATACTCCATGCCCCCAGCCAATCTTAAACTCCCCTCTATTCACAACTCTCTAATACAAATAGAAAGGGGCACAAGGCAAGGCTGCCCCCTGTCCCCGGCTCTCTTTTGCCCTAGCCATGGAGCCCCTGGCCAACACCATCCGATGCTTGACTGATATCCAAGGGGTAACCATAGGACATAAAACTTACAAAACAAGTCTCTTTGCTGACGACGTTATCCTAACCCTAATTTCACCACACACCTCTACCCCGTCCTTATTATGCCATAATAATAATTTTTCCACCATCTCTGGTCTTAAGCTTAACTTCGACAAATCTGAATTACTTTGTCCAAACATTCCACAATCTGTGAGCGAGTCCCTTGCCCAATCCTTAGGCCTTCAACATCGCACTACATATATCAAATACTTAGGTAGTAACCTTACGAAAGACCCTTTCCAAATGTATAAACACAATTAATCTCAAGTTATCCAAAAATTACAACTAGATATGACTGAATGGCTCAAATTCCCTATATCTCTGTCAGGTAGGATTCACTCTGTGAAAATGAACGTATTACCTAGGATCATGTATCTCTTCTGTGTTCTCCCTATACCTGTCCGCATGACAGACATCCATAGCCTACAGAAAGCTTGCCATAAATTCATATGGGCAGGTAGGAGACCCAAGTTTAAGCACACAATCTTAACCAGCCCTAGAACAGAAGGTGGCCTTAACGCGCCTAGATTATCCCTGTACTATTATGCTTCCCAGTAGCCCATTTAGCAGTAATCAATGCCTACCCATAAGCTCCCTTATGGGTCCAACTCGAATCAGACTTAAAGTGATCCTTAAGTCTCTAAAAAAAATGAGATTTACTCACCTGGGGCTTCCCTCAGCCTCCTGCAGCCGATCGGTGCCTTCGCAGCCCCGCTCAGATGCTCCTGCACCTGCCGGCGAACACTTATGGTTTGGCCGTTACCGGCCAACAGGCATGGGAATGTGAGTGATTCTCCGCGTTCCCAGCCATAATATTGCACCCTATGCTGCTATTGCGGCCTTAAAACTGGACTTAAAAGATGGGAAGAAGATATAGGTTAATCTCTTACACCTGCCAGGTGGTCTAACTGTTGTCTTACTCCCACAAAGGGTAGCCTTCAATACTCGATACTTGAAACATCTGTGAAACTTCTGTATAGGGCCTACCTAACACCCCTTCGAATGTCTAAAATAGATCCATCTAAGAATCCCTCATGTTTCAGAGGTTGCAGAGAATCAGGCACTATTTGGCACATATGGTGGGTTTGCCCCATTGCTGTGAGTTTCTGTCAGGAAAAATGGCAAAATGTCCAGTCACTCATCCAAACTAGATTACATCTTAATCCATTTGTGGCCCTCTTATGGGACAAACCACCAGGTATTAGACATCCGCAACTTAGGCTTTTGCAATTTATTATGAGCGCTGCCAAGGTTCACTTAGCAGCTTCCTGGTTGCAACCTTCTCTTTCTACTATGGTTGTGTACAATAAAGTTACCGCCACTATGATCTGTGAAAATCTATTGGCTAAAGTTGAGGACACAATTAGCCTCAATTCACTAAGCTTATCTCCTGTCTTTAATAACGTTTCTAGAGTTATCGCCATGGTGATAAGGCATGCACTATTCAGGAAACATTTTACCTCAGGCAAACCTAAAGTTAACTCTTCTGTCTTTAAAATAACTGCAGAATTCTTAAGTTAAAGACAGGCTGTTCATTAACTGCTGTGAAAATAACTACAGAGGAAGTAACTTAAACCCTGCATTTCAACTTTGCTCTAAAACATTATTTACAGCATATTATATGCAACCAGCATTTTGTTTTACTAGACCAGCATTGGAAGGGTTACACACAGAGCTTTAAAGTTCCGTGGAGAGAAAAGCTGCAGCAGCTGAAGTTTAGATAGATACATTTAAGTAAACACAATGTAACAAGTGAGTAATGTGACTCACTCGCTCTCTGTGCCCGGGAGCTCCTGCACAGACAGTGTGTCACATTCCACACTTGTTACATTGTGTTTACTTAAATGTATCTATCTAAACTTAGGATGCGGCAGCAGTTCTCTCCACGGAACTTTAAAGCTCTGTGTGTAACCCTTCCAATGCTGGTCTAGTAAAAAAAAAAAAAAATGCTGGTTGCATATAATATGCTGTAAATAATGTTTTAGAGCAAAGTTGAAATGCAGGATTATATTCCGCTTTAACTACAGAGGAGGTAACTGAAAGAGAATCTGTACTCTAAAGTTCGTACAATAAAAAGCATACCATTCTATTCATTATGTTCTCCTGGGCCCTCTGTGCTGTTTCTGCCACTCCCTGCTGCAATCCTGGCTTGTAATTGCCATTTTTAGGCAGTGTTTACAAGCAAAAGACATGGCTTCTAACTAGAATTTTATAGGCTTGAGAGTAGCTCAGTCTCTGACTCATACAGAGCTTGGAGAGGGTGTATATAGCTTCTGCCAATGACAAGCAGTGCAGCACATTCCACACATTCCAGCCTCAGCCGACGGAGCCGACAGAAGAGATTAGATCATATAACAGAGATAACACAGCCACTGTGCAACTAGAAAAGGCTGCAGTAACACAGACCACATTAGAACAGGTATAGGAACATATAGAATAGAAGAAATAAGGCTGAAAATGTTGGTAGAGTCTCTTTAAGGAATGAAGAGATAAGATAATTCTCTCACTGTGTGGTGATAAGTTTTCTCTTGCCTTATTATCTCCAGCATCATCTTAGTGAATTGACGCCAATGTTGAACTTTCAAAGGACATGGACTCCTCGATAGTCAGGGACTAGGCCCTACATTACTGACCTAATCTGTTAACATATTTCAAATACTATCCTCCCCTGGCATCATATCATTCTAATTTGTATTATGTTATAGATCTGTTCTGGTATTGTGGCAATCCTATGTGATCTATAGGTTGAACATATTGTTTGTTTTTCTTTTGTTTCATTTCCAGTTTATACTAAAATGCATTATTATTTAAATGAGTATACTAAATTGTGATAACTCTTGATTTTCACTAGATATGTTTATATGAAGTTATTCATGTTGTTTGCTAATACCTACCATTTTCATTATCACCCCCAAGGGGACATATACATCATTGTAAATTCATTTTGTTTTGTGGTTATAAATAAAACTGATAGGGAACCGGCCCGCGGCACGCCTGCGTATACGGCTCCCGACTGCGGGTTTGACCAGATCAAGCAGGGAGCAGCCTTATTCAAGCTACAAACAAGGCTGTGACCCCTCAGAACACTTCTCACTGCCACCACTAGCGGTTCGCTAGACACGTCCACTCTGCTGTTGAGTCCTCAGCGCGCAATCCGCGTTTTCGTATTCGGGTCAGCTTAGCGCTTTAGGCCGAATACTGGAACGCCACGCACCCACACACACACACAGTACAGTTGTACAGTAACACAGCACAATCAGGCACTGACTTGTAATGCAAGTTACACTGTCGTGCAGCAAAACCACTAACAGTCGTTCCGAACGATACTGTTAGCCACTCCCACTCTGCTGTCGAGCGCAGAAGTGTCCCATACACACAATGCAATTACAATTTCATATGGTAGTGTTGTTCAAGCATACAATTAGGCATGGACTTATACACAGTTACACTGCAGTCTCTTCTAGGCTGTGAGTCTTAGTTTAGTGCAGCAGAAGTCAAGCTTATTAAATAACGATTTAATATTCCAGGAAAACGTGGAACAGTGCAGAAAAGAATATATACAAAAGATTACAAAAACAAAATAAACATTACAGAGTTAAAAACCAAAGTTACACACAAGGACAGTTGCGTAAAATAAACGGGGGGAAAAAAGGAACGTTACCAGAGTAGGTTAGAATGTTGTTTGACGGGAGAACACCGTTTTTTCGACCAGGAGTCGAGATCATCCCTAGCTATGCGCTATCTCCTGGAGAAGATACCTGTGACTGTCCTGGACCAACTTAAATAGTCCGAAGTGTCCCCTGGGGCATTTAATGTCCAGCCCCCAGGAACGAATGCACTTTCCCCGTTTGTGACATCACCGAACGCTTGTCCTAGTCTTCCTGTGATATGCGAGCTTTAAAGGGTTCCTGTTTTAGCTTCTTGAAGGTTGCAGAATTCAACAGGTAAGATTGTATCCTAACAGACATCAAAAGGCTTCCTCAACATTATTTCCTAGCATCAAAGCTTTCCTGTCTCCGTTTTTAAAGTCTGCAGAGATTTCCATCTCCCAATAGATGTAATTTACAGGATATAGTTTGCACCTCCACCAATAATTCAATTTCCTCATAATGAAATAGTGTTTAACACACATGTCAAACGTTTGGTGAGGAGACTCTTCCTGACTAGTCTAGAGCTCTTCACAATGCTTTAACAGCCTTCATCAACAGAAGTGTAAATGTTTCAATTGTCAATGACTTCAAAGCTTCAGCTCCAGATAAGGGGGAACAAAACCCTCCACTTCTGCCATTGTCTGATTAACCCCAGCTCTATTCACTGAAGTCCGCTTTAGATGCAAATGTAGTACAGCCAGATGACAATCGCCTCAAAGCAGAATACACATGTGAGATATAGCAGACAAACTAGATGGCAGTTACCTCTAATATCATGTACACTTTAGTAGGGAAAATCACTTGGCACACAGCTGATTAGGTAGGGGGTAGAACTAGCTCCAATGAATCTGCAACAAGCTTCACCCATACATTGGCACCTGGTATTTTAGGGTTTTTGGACACACGCACGTGAACAAGCGCCAGACAGCATGAAACGGCTGTAGTGCCGTCCACCTATCCCCTGGTCACCTCTTCCCCGCTCACCCAGGCACCCCCATCGATCCAGGTTTGACAATTCTGTTTTTTCATGTCATTCATGCTGGCTGTTGGCTGAAGGATGGAATAAAAACATGCAAGAGTAAGGTGCACAGCGTTCTCTTTGTGTGCTATACCTCTAATATCATGACCATATCATAAATAGTCGCCATGTCCTGCGTATTACTGTACATATCGTCATCACCACATATACCATCCATATCCTCACACCATATCCTCACACCTCCCTTTTTTAAAATGGTGTTGGTAGGTGACTCCCAGGAATCACTTTGCCAGCGCCTACATTGCCGGCCGGGCCTGGAGGGGTAACCCTATAGCATCCTCTCGAGGATTCCCCACCTGGCCATTAGCTCCAAGCTACATGACTTGAAAGCTAAGTCAGGTTGCTGCAATGTGTCGTTGCCCCTGGCAACCTGACGTAACCAACCAGGAGAATGAGGGTCAGGGACGACCGTGAATTCGCGACCATAGAGACAGTGCTGCAGCTGGGGAAGGGTTCCGACCGTCACTACCCGCACTTTCTCTATAGTGGCAGGAGCTATCTCTCGGTCCCTTTGGGGAACGATTATCTGCCGGTCTGCTTCCTCCACTTCGGACAGCTCAGAGGGAATAACTTCCCAGAACCCTCTCAGCCCGCCCCTCCCAGCTGGTGACTTGCTGGCCAGACCCCTGAGCTGTTCCAGGCTGCTGTCAAATCGAACAGCCCCAGAGAGCTCAGTGCTGCCTGTCACACACATTCCAGGAAGGCTCCTGGGACCTCAGGGCCAGGTTCCGAAGTGGAGGTTGCTGACCCAGCAACATTCGTCACTTCAGTGAACAGTCCCTCTGCTGTAGACTCGCTAGCACTGCGGGTTACCATGGCAGCTGAGGGAGCGCCCACATTACACATATCACAAACCACATCACCTTTGGACTTGAAAACATCTGAAGGGGGAAGATCTGGCCTGGTGCCGTCTGCCCCTTCAGCGGGCAATCCATCTGCTGCAGCCCGGCGAGCACTGCTGGTTACTCCTGTAGCTGACGGAGTGTCCACCTGACACACAGCATTATGTAGCACAACACATATTACATTAGCATTATCCGTCTTACACATATTAACATTTAGAACATCACATTCCACATCAACATTATCTGCCGCATTATACACAGTGCTACTCAGCACTTCACAAGTAGCATCAACAGTTCCTGCATCGATCACCTCGATAGTCCGTGCGTCATGAATGACATAATCAGTTTCTGTAATCTTTGTATCAACATGTCCCACTCCAGGCCTAGGCACTGGAGACTCACTAGGGCTGGCTCCTAGTACACAGTCCGTAGCCCCTGGGGCCTCACCAGCCCTCCCCACTTGCCCAGCATCATCAAACAGTACCTTACAAGAGTCCTGAACTTCTGCTGGGGATGCAGGCTCCATGGGGTTTGGAGTAGGCTCATACTGGGCCACTAACGGTCCCAGGTCAGTACCCAGCAAAACGTTGGTGGGGACCAAGGCGGTGGGTATGGCTGGGGCGACACCCCCAACTCCTCTGACAGCAATCATTTTCCCAGGTATGTACTGCTCGGGGTTCACAAGCTGGGGATGTATGAGAGTCACTTCTGCTCCAGTGTCTCTCAGCCCAGTGGCAACTGTACCCCCAACCGTGACAAGCTGCAGATTCTCTGCATAGCCAGTGGCATTCCTGGTAGCACACAAAGCCGTTGGGACTTCATTGGGGTTTGAGGCCTCACTGGATTTTGGGGCCTCCCTCTTCCTCTCTGGGCAAGTCATGCTGATATGACCCACCCTGTCACATACAAAGCATTTCTGAGTGTCAGTGGTTGGTTGCTTGAATCCAGGAGACAGCGGTGCTTGCCTCCTCTGGGTGCTGGGTGAAACAGGTTTAGCAATCTGTTCTCCCTTCCAGCTGGGTGTAGTAGTCCTCCGGGACTCGGGTGCTCTATGGGCAGCGTAGGAATCGGCCATTTCCGCAGCCTCATCCACTGTCTTTGGTTCCCGATCCAGCACAAACAGCCGGACCTCAACAGGACAGGTGTGTAGGAACTGGTCTTTTATCATCAGCTTCTGCAGGGCGTCCAAGGTTTTGACTGACTGTCCTTTTAACCACTGCTGGAAGGCAGTGCGCAGGTTGCAAGCATGATCTAGGTAACTGTCATTAGGGCCTCGCCGCACTGTCCTGACACATTTGCGATACACCTCTGGCGTGAGGTGGTATCGCGCAATGATGGCTTTCTTAATTGCCTCAAAGTCTGTTTCTTCCTCCTGGAGGAGACTCACAAACGCCTCCAGGGCCTTGCCTCTCAGCCCTGGTGTGAGGTATCTTGCCCACTGCTCACGGGGCACCCCATACTGCCGACAAGTCCTTTCAAACCCCTGTAGGAAAGTATCTATGTCAGAGTCCTTGTCCATAGCGGGGAACTTATTCAGGGGGATTCTGTGGACTCGCTCACCTTCGCGTTCTGCGGGTCTAGCAGACCGGTTCTGCTGCGGAAGTTTAGCCAGCTCCAGCTGGTGTTGCCGTTCAGCTCTCCCCTCCTCTGCCCGGCGTCTTTCACTCTCGACCTGGCGTCGCCATTCAGCTCTCCCCTCCTCTGCCTGTCGGTGCAGTAGGATCAGCTTTAGGCGCAGTTCAGGATCAGCCGAGTTCAGTAGCTGTAGATAGTGTTGGGCGAACAGTGTTTGCCACTGTTCGGGTTCTGCAGAACATGGCCGCGATGTCCGGGTGTTCGAGCTGAACTCCGAACATAATGGAAGTCAATGGGGACCCGAACTTTCGTGCTTTGTAAAGCTTCCTTACATGCTACATACCCCAAATTTGCAGGGTATGTGCACCTTGAGAGTGGGTACAAGAGGAAAAAAAAATTAGCAAAAAGAGCTTATAGTTTTTGAGAAAATCGATTTTAAAGTTTTAAAGGGAAAACTGTCTTTTAAATGCGGGAAATGTCTGTTTTCTTTGCACAGGTAACATGCTTTTTGTCGGCATGCAGTCATAAATGTAATACATATAAGAGGTTCCAGGAAAAGGGACCGGTAACGCTAACCCAGCAGCAGCACACGTGATGGAACAGGAGGAGGGTGGCGCAGGAGGAGAAGGCCACGCTTTGAGACACAACAACCCAGGCCTTGCATGAGGACAAGAAGCGTGCGGATAGCAATTTGCGTTTTGTCGCCATGCAGTCATAAATTTAATACAGATGAGAGGTTCAATAAACAGGGACCGGAAACGCTAACCCATCACAGATGTTCATTGTTCATGTTACTTGGTTGGGGTCCGGGAGTGTTGCGTAGTCGTTTCCAATCCAGGATTGATTCATTTTAATTTGAGTCAGACGGTCTGCATTTTCTGTGGAGAGGCGGATACGCCGATCTGTGACGATGCCTCCGGCAGCACTAAAACAGCGTTCCGACATAACGCTGGCTGCCGGGCAAGCCAGCACCTCTATTGCGTACATTGCCAGTTTGTGCCAGGTGTCTAGCTTCGATACCCAATAGTTGAAGGGTGCAGATGGATTGTTCAACACAGCTATGCCATCTGACATGTAGTCCTTGACCATCTTCTCCAGGCGATCGGTGTTGGAGGTGGATCTGCACGCTTGCTGTTCTGTGTGCTGCTGCATGGGTGTCAGAAAATTTTCCCACTCCAAGGACACTGCCGATACCATTCCCTTTTGGGCACTAGCTGCGGCTTGTGTTGTTTGCTGCCCTCCTGGTCGTCCTGGGTTTGCGGAAGTCAGTCTGTCGGCGTACAACTGGCTAGAGGAGGGGGAGGATGTCAATCTCCTCTTTAAAGTCTCCACAAGGGCCTGCTGGTATTCTTCCATTTTGACCTGTCGGACTCTTTCTTCAAGCAGTTTTGGAACATTGTGTTTGTACCGTGGATCCAGAAGGGTATAAACCCAGTAATTGGTGTTGTCCAGAATGCGCACAATGCCTGGGTCGTGTTCAATGCAGTCCTAGGCCGAAGAGGTCATAGCCTAGGGTCACAAAAACCTGTTTATTTGGGCTATTTCAATGGTAGTGATGGTGACGTACATAAATCTCAGCCATGGCCGTTAGCAACGTCTGAATTTCACGAAATGTCTCATGCAGGTAGAAGACATATTGTTAGACTTGGATTCCAAAGATGGGGTCCCTACATCTCTGCAAACCAGAGTTGCAGGGGTCCAAAATTGGTAAAATCCCCCATAGGCTTTCATTGGGCCTACTATTTTCCGTTTCAAAATCTCACACCATTTTAAAGGGCAATGGCTCAGCAGTGGCAAAACTCACCAGTCATGATCCCCCTAAGGGTCCCTACAATGCTAGAAAATTTGGTACTGCTGAGCCATTGCCCTTTGAAAAGATGTGAGATTTTGGAAATTGAAATAGGGAGGCAATGAAAGCCTATGGAGGATTTTACCAATTTTGGACCCCTGTAACTCTGGTTTGCAGAGATGTAGGGACCCCATCTTTGGAATCCAAGTCTAACAATATGTCTTCTACCTGCATAAGACATTTCGTGAAATTCAGACGTTGCTAACGGCCATAGCTGAGATTTATGTACGTCACCATCACTACCATTGAAATAGCCCAAATAAACAGGTTTTTGTGACCCTAGGCTATGACCTCTTTGGCCTAGGGGCCCGAAACTCACCAGTCATGTTCCCCCTAAGGGTCCCTACAATGCTAGAAAATTTGGTACTGCTGAACCATTGCCCTTATAAAAGATGTGAGATTTTGGAACTGTAAATAGGAGGCCCAATGAAAGCCTATGGGGGATTTTACCAATTTTGGACCCCTGTAACTCTGGTTTGCAGAGATGTAGGGACCCCATCTTTGGAATCCAAGTCTAACAATATGTCTTCTACCTGCATGAGACATTTCGTGAAATTCAGACGTTGCTAACGGCCATGGCTGAGATTTATGTACGTCGCCATCACTACCATTGAAATAGCCCAAATAAACAGGTTTTTGTGACCCTAGGGTATGACCTCTTCGGCCTAGGACTGCATTGAACGCGACCCACGCATTGTGCGCATTCTGGACAACACCAATTACTGGGTTTATACCCTTCTGGATCCACGGTACAAACACAATGTTCCAAAACTGCTTGAAGAAAGAGTCAGACAGGTCAAAATGGAAGAATACCAGCAGGCCCTTGTGGAGACTTTAAAGAGGAGATTGACATCCTCCCCCTCCTCTAGCCAGTTGTTCGCTGACAGACTGACTTCCGCAAACCCAGGACGACCAGGAGGGCAGCAAACAACACAAGCCGCAGCTTGTGCCCAAAAGGGAATGGTATCGGCAGTGTCCTTGGAGTGGGAAAATTTTCTGACACCCATGCAGCAGCACACAGAACAGCAAGTGTGCAGATCCACCTCCAACACCGATCGCCTGGAGAAGATGGTCAAGGACTACATGTCAGATGGCATAGTTGTGTTGAACAATCCATCTGCACCCTTCAACTATTGGGTATCGAAGCTAGACACCTGGCACAAACTGGCAATGTACGCAATAGAGGTGCTGGCTTGCCCGGCAGCCAGCGTTATGTTGGAACGCTGTTTCAGTGCTGCCGGAGGCATTGTCACAGATCGGCGTATCCGCCTCTCCACAGAAAATGCAGACCGTCTGACTCAAATTAAAATAAATCAATCCTGGATTGGAAACGACTACGCAACACTCCCGGACCCCAACCAAGTAACATGAACAATGAACATCTGTGATGGGTTAGCGTTTCCGGTCCCTGTTTATTGAACCTCTCATCTGTATTACATTTATGACTGCATGGCGACAAAACGCAAATTGCTATCCGCACGCTTCTTGTCCTCATGCAAGGCCTGGGTTGTTGTGTCTCAAAGCGTGGCCTTCTCCTCCTGCGCCACCCTCCTCCTGTTCCATCACGTGTGCTGCTGCTGGGTTAGCGTTACCGGTCCCTTTTCCTGGAACCTCTTATATGTATTACATTTATGACTGCATGCCGACAAAAAGCATGTTACCTGTGCAAAGAAAACAGACATTTCCCGCATTTAAAAGACAGTTTTCCCTTTGAAACTTTAAAATCGATTTTCTCAAAAACTATAAGCTCTTTTTGCTAATTTTTTTTCCTCTTGTACCCACTCCCAAGGTGCATATACCCTGTAAATTTGGGGTATGTAGCATATAAGGAGGCTTTACAAAGCACGAAAGTTCGGGTCCCCATTGACTTCCATTATGTTCGGAGTTCGGCTCGAACACCCGAACATCGCGGGCATGTTCGGCCCGAACCCGAACATGTATATGTTCGCCCAACACTACACGTGACCCGTTCGGCCAATCACAGCGCTAGCCGAACGTTCGGGGAACGTTCGGCCATGCGCTCTTAGTTCGGCCATATGGCCGAACAGTTTGGCCGAACACCATCAGGTGTTCAGCCGAACCCGAACATCACCCGAACAGGGTGATGTTCTGCAGAACCCGAACAGTGGCGAACACTGTTCGCCCAACACTAGTAGGAACTGGTCTTTTATCATCAGCTTCTGCAGGGCGTCCAAGGTTTTGACTGACTGTCCTTTTAACCACTGCTGGAAGGCAGTGCGCAGGTTGCAAGCATGATCCAGGTAACTGTCATTAGGGCCTCGCCGCACTGTCCTTACACGTTTGCGATACACCTCTGGCGTGAGGTGGTATCGCGCAATGATGGCTTTCTTAATTGCCTCAAAGTCTGTTTCTTCCTCCTGGAGGAGACTCACAAACGCCTCCAGGGCCTTGCCTCTCAGCCCTGGTGTGAGGTATCTTGCCCACTGCTCACGGGGCACCCCATACTGCCGACAAGTCCTTTCAAACCCCTGTAGGAAAGTATCTATGTCAGAGTCCTTGTCCATAGCGGGGAACTTATTTAGGGGGATTCTGTGGACTCGCTCACCTTCGCGTTCTGCGGGTCTAGCAGACCGGTTCTGCTGCTGAAGTTTAGCCAGCTCCAGCTGGTGTTGCCGTTCAGCTCTCCCCTCCTCTGCCCGGCGTCTTTCACTCTCGACCTGGCGTCGCCATTCAGCTCTCCCCTCCTCTGCCTGTCGGTGCAGTAGGATCAGCTTTAGGCGCAGTTCAGGATCAGCCGAGTTCAGTAGCTGTAGATAGTGTTGGGCGAACAGTGTTCGCCACTGTTCGGGTTCTGCAGAACATCACCCTGTTCGGGTGATGTTCGAGTTCGGCCGAACACCTGATGGTGTTCGGCCAAACTGTTCGGCCATATGGCCGAACTAAGAGTGCATGGCCGAACGTTACCCGAACGTTCGGCTAGCGCTGTGATTGGCCGAACGGGTCACGTGTAGTGTTGGGCGAACATCTTTATGACTCGGGTTCGGGCCGAACATGGCCGCGATGTCCGGGTGTTCGAGCTGAACTTCGAACATAATGGAAGTCAATGGGGACCCGAACTTTCGTGCTTTGTAAAGTCTCCTTACATGCTACATACCCCAAATTTACAGGGTATGTGCACATTGGGAGTGGGTACAAGAGGAAATTTTTTTTTAGCAAAAAGAGCTTATAGTTTTTGAGAAAATCGATTTTAAAGTTTCAAAGGGAAAACTGTCTTTTAAATGCGGGAAATGTCTGTTTTCTTTGCACAGGTAACATGCTTTTTGTCGGCATGCAGTCATAAATGTAATACATATAAGAGGTTCCAGGAAAAGGGACCGGTAACGCTAACCCAGCAGCAGCACACGTGATGGAACAGGAGGAGGGTGGCGCAGGAGGAGAAGGCCACGCTTTGAGACACAACAACCCAGGCCTTGCATGAGGACAAGAAGCGTGCGGATAGCAATTTGCGTTTTGTCGCCATGCAGTCATAAATGTAATACAGATGAGAGGTTTAATAAACAGGGACCGGAAACGCTAACCCATCACAGATGTTCATTGTTCATTTTACTTGGTTGGGGTCCGGGAGTGTTGCGTAGTCGTTTCCAATCCAGGATTGATTTATTTTAATTTGAGTCAGACGGTCTGCATTTTCTGTGGAGAGGCGGATACGCCGATCTGTGACGATGCCTCCGGCAGCACTGAAACAGCGTTCCGACATAACGCTGGCTGCCGGGCAAGCCAGCGCCTCTATTGCGTACATTGCCAGTTTGTGCCAGGTGTCTAGCTTCGATACCCAATAGTTGAAGGGTGCAGATGGATTGTTCAACACAGCTACGCCATCTGACATGTAGTCCTTGACCATCTTCTCCAGGCGATCGGTGTTGGAGGTGGATCTGCACGCTTGCTGTTCTGTGTGCTGCTGCATGGGTGTCAGAAAATTTTCCCACTCCAAGGACACTGCCGATACCATTCCCTTTTGGGCACTAGCTTCGGCTTGTGTTGTTTGCTGCCCTCCTGGTCGTCCTGGGTTTGCAGAAGTCAGTCTGTCGGCGTACAACTGGCTAGAGGAGGGGGAGGATGTCAATCTCCTCTCTAAAGTCTCCACAAGGGCCTGCTGGTATTCTTCCATTTTGACCTGTCTGACTCTTTCTTCAAGCAGTTTTGGAACATTGTGTTTGTACCGTGGATCCAGAAGGGTATAAACCCAGTAATTGGTGTTATCCAGAATGCGCACAATGCGTGGGTCGCGTTCAATGCAGTCCTAGGCCGAAGAGGTCATACCCTAGGGTCACAAAAACCTGTTTATTTGGGCAATTTCAATGGTAGTGATGGTGACGTACATAAATCTCAGCCATGGCCGTTAGCAACGTCTGAATTTCACGAAATGTCTCATGCAGGTAGAAGACATATTGTTAGACTTGGATTCCAAAGATGGGGTCCCTACATCTCTGCAAACCAGAGTTAAAGGGGTCCAAAATTGGTAAAATCCCCCATAAACTTTCATTGCCTCCCTATTTCACTTTCCAAAATCTCACATCTTTTCAAAGGGCAATTGCTCAGCAGTGGCAAATTTTCTAGCATTGTAGGGACCCTTAGGGGGAACATGACTGGTGAGTTTTGGGCCCCTAGGCCAAAGAGGTCATAGCCTAGGGTCACAAAAACCTGTTTATTTGGGCAATTTCAATGGTGGCGAGTCTGACGTACATAAATCGCAGCAATGGCCGTTAGCAACATCTGAATCTCACGAAATGTCTCATGCAGGTAGAAGACATATTGTTAGACTTGGATTCCAAAGATGGGGTCTCTACATCTCTGCAAACCAGAGTTACAGGGCTCCAAAATTGGTAAAATCCCCCATAGGCTTTCATTGGGCCTACTATTTACCGTTCCAAAATCTCACACCATTTCAAAGGGCAATGGCTCAGCAGTGGCAAAACTCACCAAACATGATCCCCCTAAGAGTCCCTACAATGCTAGAAAATTTGGTACTGCTGAGCCATTGCCCTTTGAAAAGATGTGAGATTTTGGAAAGTGAAATAGGGAGGCAATGAAAGCCTATGGGGGATTTTACCAATTTTGGACCCCTGTAACTCTGGTTTGCAGAGATGTAGGGACCCCATCTTTGGAATCCAAGTCTAAGAATATGTCTTCTACCTGCATGAGACATTTCGTGAAATTCAGACATTCCTAACGGCCATGGCTGAGATTCATGTACGTCACCATCACTACCATTGAAATAGCATAAATAAACAGGTTTTTGTGACCCTAGGCTATGACCTCTTCGGCCTATGGGCCCGAAACTCACCAGTCATGTTCCCCCTAAGGGTCCCTACAATGCTAGAAAATTTGCCACTGCTGAGCAATTGCCCTTTGAAAAGATGTGAGATTTTGGAAAGTGAAATAGGGAGGCAATGAAAGCCTATGGGGGATTTTACCAATTTTGGACCCCTGTAACTCTGGTTTGCAGAGATGTAGGGACCCCATCTTTGGAATCCAAGTCTAACAATATGTCTTCTACCTGCATGAGACATTTCGTGAAATTCAGACGTTGCTAACGGCCATGGCTGAGATTTATGTACGTCAGCATCACTACCATTGAAATAGCCCAAATAAACAGGTTTTTGTGACCCTAGGCTATGACCTCTTCGGCCTAGGGGCCCGAAACTCACCAGTCATGTTCCCCCTAAGGGTCCCTACAATGCTAGAAAATTTGCCACTGCTGAGCAATTGCCCTTTGAAAAGATGTGAGATTTTGGAAAGTGAAATAGGGAGGCAATGAAAGCCTATGGGGGATTTTACCAATTTTGGACCCCTGTAACTCTGGTTTGCAGAGATGTAGGGACCCCATCTTTGGAATCCAAGTCTAACAATATGTCTTCTACCTGCATGAGACATTTCGTGAAATTCAGACGTTGCTAACGACCATGGCTGAGATTTATGTATGTCACCATCACTACCATTGAAATTGCCCAAATAAACAGGTTTTTGTGACCCTAGGCTATGACCTCTTCGGCCTAGGACTGCATTGAACGCGACCCACGCATTGTGCGCATTCTGGACAACACCAATTACTGGGTTTATACCCTTCTGGATCCACGGTACAAACACAATGTTCCAAAACTGCTTGAAGAAAGAGTCAGACAGGTCAAAATGGAAGAATACCAGCAGGCCCTTGTGGAGACTTTAGAGAGGAGATTGACATCCTCCCCCTCCTCTAGCCAGTTGTACGCCGACAGACTGACTTCTGCAAACCCAGGACTACCAGGAGGGCAGCAAACAACACAAGCCGCAGCTAGTGCCCAAAAGGGAATGGTATCGGCAGTGTCCTTGGAGTGGGAAAATTTTCTGACACCCATGCAGCAGCACACAGAACAGCAAGCGTGCAGATCCACCTCCAACACCGATCGCCTGGAGAAGATGGTCAAGGACTACATGTCAGATGGCATAGCTGTGTTGAACAATCCATCTGCACCCTTCAACTATTGGGTATCGAAGCTAGACACCTGGCACAAACTGGCAATGTACGCAATAGAGGTGCTGGCTTGCCCGGCAGCCAGCGTTATGTCGGAACGCTGTTTCAGTGCTGCCGGAGGCATCGTCACAGATCGGCGTATCCGCCTCTCTACAGAAAATGCAGACCGTCTGACTCAAATTAAAATGAATCAATCCTGGATTGGAAACGATTACGCAACACTCCCGGACCCCAACCAAGTAACATGAACAATAAACATCTGTGATGGGTTAGCGTTTCCGGTCCCTGTTTATTGAACCTCTCATCTGTATTACATTTATGACTGCATGGCGACAAAATGCAAATTGCTATCCGCACGCTTCTTGTCCTCATGCAAGGCCTGGGTTGTTGTGTCTCAAAGCGTGGCCTTCTCCTCCTGCGCCACCCTCCTCCTGTTCCATCATGTGTGCTGCTGCTGGGTTAGCGTTACCGGTCCCTTTTCCTGGAACCTCTCATCTGTAATACATTTATGACTGCATGCCGACAAAAAGCATGTTACCTGTGCTCAGAAAACAGACATTTCCCGCATTTAAAAGACAGTTTTCCCTTTGAAACTTTAAAATCGATTTTCTCAAAAACTATAAGCTCTTTTTGCTAATTTTTTTCCTCTTGTACCCACTCCCAATGTGCACATACCCTGTAAATTTGGGGTATGTAGCATGTAAGGAGGCTTTACAAAGCACGAAAGTTCGGGTCCCCATTGACTTCCATTATGTTCAGAGTTCGGCGCGAACACCCGAACATCGCGGCGATGTTCGGCGAACGTTCGCGAACCCGAACATCTAGGTGTTCGCCCAACACTAGCTGTAGATCAGCTTCCAGAGATGGCATCTCCCTGCTCGGTGGATCGTCCAGGACGACATCTCCACTCGCATTCTGTGGCGGGAGAGATTCCTCCTCTGGCGTGTCGTGAGCTGCATCCGCTGGTGTTGTAGCACGGGCTTGCTCTGCCTTATACTCCTCAAGGGCACGAACTAACTGCTCCTTAGTCTGGCCGCTCGCCGTCTCGATGCCTTTGTGCTTACACAGGTTGAGTAGTATCTCTTTGCTTTGCCTTGCATAGCTGGATGCTTTCTGAGCCATCGTGTTGCAAAAGAAAAAGAAAAAAAGGGGGGAAGGAAAGCAAAATACCAAGTGTGTATCCTTGAACAAGAAAAAGTATATAGATTCTGCACTGAGGAGACTTCTGTAGGCTAGTTGCTTCTAGCAAGCTTCCAGCCTTTAGTACTCAGAACAGCAAGCTAAACTGCGTACTAATGTTCTAAACGATCCCACCACTGCCAGCCAATTATGTCAGGAACCGGCCCGCGGCACGCCTGCGTATACGGTTCCCGACTGCGGGTTTGACCAGATCAAGCGGGGAGCAGCCTTATTCAAGCTACAAACAAGGCTGTGACCCCTCAGAACACTTCTCACTGCCACCACTAGTGGTTAGCTAGACACGTCCACTCTGCTGTCGAGTCCTCAGCGCGCAATCCGTGTTTTCATTTTCGGGTCAGCTTAGCGCTTTAGGCCGAATACGGGAACGCCACGCACCCACACACACAGTACAGTTGTACAGTAACACAGCACAATCAGGCACTGACTTGTAATGCAAGTTACACTGTCGTGCAGCAAAACCACTAACAGTCGTTCTGAATGATACTGTTAGCCACTCCCACTCTGCTGTCGAGCGCAGAAGTGTCCCATACACACAATGCAATTACAATTTCATATGGTAGTGTTGTTCAAGCATACACTTAGGCATGGACTTATACACAGTTACACTGCAGTCTCTTCTAGGCTGTGAGTCTTAGTTTAGTACAGCAGAAGTCAAGCTTATTAAATAATGATTTAATATTCCAGGAAAGCGTGGAACAGTGCAGAAAAGAATATATACTAGGGATGGGACGAATCCACAATTTCTTCGAATCCGAATCCGGATCCGAATCTAAAAAGGTTCTCGAATATCTCGAACCTTTCGAATCCCGAATCTAACGAATCCTGCACATAAAAATTGTGCGATCCGTGGTATAGTTGCCCGCAGTATAGGTACCCAGGCATAGGTAGCGAGGTAAAGGTGCCTTCAGTATAGCTAGCTAGGTATGGGTGCCTTCAATATTGGTAGCTTTCAGTATAGGTAGCAAGGTATAAGGGCCTTCAGTATAGGTAGCAGGGTTTATGGGCCTTCAGTATAGGTAGCAGGGTATATGGGCCTTCAGTATAGGTAGCAAGGTATAAGGGCCTTCAGTTTAGGTAGCAGGGTATATGGGCCTTCAGTATAGGTAGCAGGGTATATGGGCCTTCAGTATAGGTAGCAGGGTATATGGGCCTTCAGTATAGGTAGCAGGGTAAATGGGCCTTCAGTATAGGTAGCAGGGTATATGGGCCTTCAGTATAGGTAGCAGGGTATATGGGCCTTCAGTATAGGTAGCAGGGTATATGGGCCTTCAGTATAGGTAGCAGAGTATATGGGCCTTCAGTATAGGTAGCAGGGTACATGTGCCTTCAGTATCGGTAGCAAGGTATAGGGGCCTTCAGTATAGATAGCACAGTACATGTGCTTTCAGTATTGGTAGGTAACTAGGTATAGGGGCCTTCAGTATAGGTAGCAGGGTATATGTGCCTTCAGTATAGGTAGCAGGGTATATGTGCCTTCAGTATAGGTAGGTAGCTAGGTATAGGGGCCTTCAGTATAGGTAGTAAGGTACATGTGCCTTCAGTGTAGGTAGGTAAAGGGACCTTCAGTATAGGTAGCAGGGTATAGGGCCTTAAGTATAGGTAGGTAGGTATGTAGGTAGGTAGGTATAGGGGCCTTTAGGTAGGTAGGTAGGTAAAGGGACCTTCAGTATAGGTAGCAGGGTATAGGGCCTTAAGTATAGGTAAGTATGTAGGTAGGCAGGTATAGGTGCCTTTAGGTAGGTAGGTACGTATAGGGGGCCTGTAGGTAGGTAGGTAGGTAGGTATTGAGGCCTGTAGGTAGGTATAGTGGCCTGTAGGTAGGTATAGGGGCCTTTAGGTAGGTAGGTAGGTATAGGGGCCTTTAGGTAGGTAGGTAGGTACGTATAGGGGGCCTTTAGGTAGGTATAGGGGGCCTTTAGGTAGGTGGGTATAGCGGCCTGTAGGTAGGTAGGTAGGTATAGTGGCCTGTAGGTAGGTAGGTAGGTATAGCAGCCTGTAGGTAGGTAGGTAGGTATAGCAGCCTGTAGGTAGGTAAGGATAGTGGCCGGTAGGTAGGTAGATAGGTAGGTATAGTGGCCTGTAGGTAGGTATAGTTGCCTGTAGGTAGGTATAGTGTCCGGTAGGTAGGTAGGTATAGGTGCCTTTAGGTAGGTAGGTATGTATAGGGGGCCTGTAGGTAGGTGGGTAGGTAGGTAGGTATTGAGGCCTGTAGGTAGGTATAGTGGCCTGTAGGTAGGTAGGTATAGGGGCCTTTAGGTAGGTATAGGGGCCTGTAGGTAGGTAGGTATAGCGGCCTGTAGGTAGGTAGGGATAGTGGTAGGTAGGTAGGTAGGTAGATAGAACCCCCCTCCCCCGCCAACCCCCCCACGGCCCCCTCCGTCCCCCGTGCCTCCTCCGCTCACCCCTGCATAATCTACTCACCTTTCCCGTGGAGCGCAGAGCGGCAGACCTCTTCGTTACTTCCCTGTTTCCTCTAGTGGCCGGACCGGCTCTTACTAATGACGTCATAGTAAGAGCCGGTCACTAGGGGGAACCAGGAAGTCGGCGAGAGGTCTGCCGCTCTGCGCTCCGCTATGGATAGGTGAGTGGATGCGGGCAGGGGGGGCGAGCGGAGGAGGCGCGGGGGGGTCGGAGGAGGTCGGAGGAGGACGAGTGCGAGCGGCGGATGCGCGGCGATGCGGCGTCGGGATTCGGCGGATTCGTATAATGGAAAATGGCGTCGGGATTCGAATCCACGAATCTCGAATATTTCCTAATATTCGAGGGATTCGTGGATTCGCCGGATTCGTCGTCCCACCCCTAATATATACAAAAGATTACAAAAACAAAATAAACATTACAGAGTTAAAAACCAAAGTTACACACAAGGTCAGTTGCGTAAAATAAACGGGGGGAAAAAAGGAACGTTACCAGCGTAGGCTAGAACGTTGTTTGACGGGAGAACGTCGTTTTTTCGACCAGGAGTCGAGATCATCCCTAAACGGGGGAAAAAAGCAACGTTACCAGCGTAGGTTAGAATGTTGTTTGACGGGGAGAACGCTGTTTTTTCGACCAGGAGTCGAGATTATCCCTAGCTATGCGCTATCTCCTGGAGAAGATACCTGTGACTGTCCTGGACCAACTTAAATAGTCCGAAGTGTCCCCTGGGGCATTTAATGTCCAGCCCCCAGGAACTAATGCAATTTCTCCGTTTGTGACATCACCGAACGCTTGTCCTGGCCTTCCTGTGATATGCAAGCTTGAAAGGGTTCCTGTTTTAGCTTTTTGAAGGTTGCAGAATTCAACAGGTAAGATTGTATCCTAACAGACATCAAAAGGCTTCCTCAACATTATTTCCTAGCATCAAAGCTTTCCTGTCTCCGTTTTTAAAGTCTGCAAAGATTTCCATCTCTCAATAGATGTAATTTACAGGATATAGTTTGCACCTCCACCAATAATTCAATTTCCTTACAATGAAATAGTGTTTAACACACATGTCAAACGTTTGGTGAGGGACTCTTCCTGACTAGGCTAGAGCTCTTCACAATGCTTTAACAGCCTTCATCAACAGAAGTGTAAATGTTTCAATTGTCAATGTCTTCAAAGCTTTAGCTCCAGATAAGGTGGAACAAAACCCTTCACTTCTGCCATTGTTTGATTAACCCCAGCTCTATTCACTGAAGTCCGCTTTAGATGCAAATGTAGTACAGCCAGATGACAATCGCCTCAAAGCAGAATACACATGTGAGATATAGCAGACAAACCAGATGGCAGTTACCTCTAATATCATGACCATATCATAAATAGTCGCCATGTCCTGCTTATTACTGTACATATCGTCATCACCACATATACCATCCATATCCTCACAAAAACTTTTTGAAACTAAAACTTAATTGTAACGAACACCTGCCAGCCCACCTGCCGAACCCTGTATGGCACCACACCACACCAGCCTGGCAATTCGTGGGGCAGCGCCAGCGCTCCACTCCCCACACAGCGGCCAGCCACAGAGGACTATGCCAGCAGCACCAAGTATGTAATTGCAACCGTGCCTCTGTGTGCTGATCTCTGCTGCCTCCAGTATGCCAAGGATAAGCTGTTACTCTGTGCCAGTGGCTGCAGTGTGTGCTGATCTCTGCTGCCTCCAGTGTGTCCAGGATAAGCTGTTACTCTGTGCCTGTACTGATAGTACACTAGCTGCAGTGTGCTTATCTCTGCTCCTCCAGTATGTACAGTATAAGCTGTTACTGTGTCTGTATTGATAGTAAACTAGCTGCAGTGTGTGCTGATCTCTGCTACCTCCAGTACATACAGTAATGGCTGTAAAGACTGGTACACACATACAATTTTGATTAGCCAATTTTACTACTTCTTAGTATTATGAGAGCTCAGCTCTGTTCATAGTATTCAACGTATGTTAGCCCTTAAATACATGGGGGTGGTAAAATTGGTCAGTGATTGAGCAATCAAAATTGAATGTGTATCTGTATGCATCTTTACTCTATGCCTATACTGCTTGTAAACTATCCAATTAAAGGACAGGGGCTCCGTCCAACATTTTGATGCACAGGCCCATTATCTTTAAATTACACCGCTGTAACTTGGTCACGCCCACTCCCTGCATGGCCATGCCCATTTTTGCGGCTGCGCGCCACATGTACCCACCGCCTGGTGCCCGTGGGTGCCCCGGATCTCTTAGGAGCCTAGAAACGCCCCTGGTCACGTCTCACAGTATGTGTCACAAACACCCAGCACTAGGGAATGAGCGGAACAAAGGTGAATGAGGAAGGGCTGGTGCAAACCAAGAGGGCTTCTGAGTGTTCTTCAAATTGACAGCAATTTGAAAAGCGCTTGGCTAATGTCACCCTATGAGTATGTTCTCACAGCAGCGTTATTTTCTTCAAAACCGCAAACACGTTGTATGTAGCATTTTTTGAAGCGATTCATTCAAAAATCACCTCACAAAATCGCACTCGCAAATTGCTAGCGATTGCTGTTGCGATTTTGGCGTGCACTAGCTCAGAGAGAAAAGTAGTGGAGAGAGATCTTATCTGTATTGCAGTCCCACATAATACAGAGGCTACTTGCCTGTAATAGGACTCCTGTGCCTGCTGGTCTCTCACACAAGTTAGAAAGAAGCCCTTCTGGAGTCTAGGGACTGTCAAAAACTTTTCAACTTGTTTACCACCTTATCCACACATGCAGTTATTATCACAATGGGGAGAGACCAGACAGATTATTGTCCATGGACCCTCCAGGTAAGCTCTGCATCATGTTGTGTATATTTACCAGCTTGCCTGCCTTCTAATTGCACTTTTATCAGCTTCACTTTGCCTTACAACAACAAATCTGAATACAGCAGGTACTAGACGGGCCCTAAATCACTTAATGTAAGGTGGCCTGGGGAAAATCGCCCCCCTACTCCCCCCCCCCCCCCCTGGCCAGTCCCCACCTGATCCAGAGGTTACCCTTTACCTAGGTAAGTACCCAAATTTAGCACTTTACCCGGTTTTCCTTTAAAGAGTACCCAAGGTGGTGCGTGGTGGTGGTGGTGGTGGTGGTGGGGGGGGGTAATATGGGACACAGAGGCATGTTCCCTGCTGCAGGACATGCCTGAGTCCCCCCCCCCCATGCTCTGCCCCCCATCAGCAACAATGATAGTTGCTATTCTGGAAGGTAGGGGAGGAGAGAGGCATTGCCTGCTTAAACGCTCGTTGGGGCCTTCTTGCAGGCCTTCCAAAGCTGCCATTGAGCCATACCTCCCAACTTTTGAAAATGCCAAAGAGGGAAACTTAAGCCACGCCCCCTGTGTGGCCTTAAGCCACACCCCTACTTTTGCAGGAGCGTGACAATGGGAGGGAGAAGGGTGCCACTGGGTGGGGAGGAAAAGTCCTAAGACTAACTCGGCACACCATCACCTTGTCCATGGGTGCTTGGCGAAGTGACATAGGCAGTGTCACAGATAATTGATACATGAACATGAACCTCATGTAACCACATGCCTTGATAAAGGGGGACCCTGCGTGGCCCTCGAAACAATTGTTGGTCTATCTTGTGGAAACTGGCCCAATAAATTTTAAGTGCTTTTGAGACTGGTGTGCTGACGATCTTTGCAACTTGGGTGGGGAGGAAGGTGCCCGTGGTGGGGAGGAGGTTGCCAGTAGGTGGGGAGGAGGGTGCCATTGTGGGTGGGGAGGTGGGTGCCATTGGGTGGGGAGGAGGATGCCCATGGGTGGAGAGTAGGGTGTCCATGGGTGGGGAGGAGGGTGCCACTGGGTGGGAGGAAGGTGCCTGTGGGTGGAGAGTAGGGTGCACATGGGTGGGAGGAAGGTGCCTGTGGGTGGACAGTAGGGTGCACATAGGTGGGGTGGAGGGTGCCACTAGGTGGAAAGTAGGGTGCCAATGGGTGGGGAGGAGGATGCATCTGGGTTGGGAGGAGGGTGCCCATGGGTGCGGAGGAGGGTGCCACTGGGTGGGGAGTAGGATGCCCAGGGGTGGGGAGGAGGGTGCCACTTTGGGTGGGTAGGGTGGTGAGGAGGGTGCCAATTTGGGTGGGGAGGAGGGTGCTACTTTGGGTGGGGAGGAGGGTGCCACTTTGGGTGGGTAGGGAGGAGGGTGCATCTGGGTGGGGAGGAGGGTGCCACTTTGGGTGGAGGAGGGTGCATCTGGGTGGGAAGGAGGGTGCATCTGGAGGGGGGGGGGGGTTGGAGGGTGCCACTTTGGGTGGGTAGGAGGGTGCATCTGGGTGGGGAGGAGGGTGCCACTTTGGGTGGGTAGGGTGGGGAGGAGGGTGCATCTGGGTGGGGAGGAGGGTGCCACTTTGGGTGGGTAGGGTGGGGAGGAGGGTGCCACTTTGGGTGGGTGCATCTGGGGGGAGGGTGCCCATGGGTGGAGAGTAAGGTGTCCATGGGTGGGGAGGAGGATGCCCATGGGTGGAGAGTAGGGTGTCCATGGGTGGGGAGGAGAGTGCCACTGGGTGGGAGGAAGGTGCCTGTGGGTGGAAAGTAGGGTGCACATGAGTGGGAGGAAGGTGCCTGTGGGTGGACAGTAGGGTGCACATGGGTGGGGTGGGGGGTGCCACTAGGTGGAAAGTAGGGTGCCAATGGGTGGGGAGGAGGATGCATCTGGGTTGGGAGGAGGGTGCCCATGGGTGCGGAGGAGGGTGCCACTGGGTGGAGAGTAGGATGCCCAGGGGTGGTGAGGAGGGTGCCACTTTGGGTGGGGAGGAGGGTGCATCTGGGTGGGGAGGAGGGTGCCACTTTGGGTGGGTAGGAAGGAGGGTGCATCTGGGTGGGGAGGAGGGTGCCACTTTGGGTGGAGGAGGGTGCATCTGGGTGGGGAGAAGGGTGCCACTTTGGGTGGGTAGGGTGGGGAGGAGGGTGCATCTGGGTGGGGAGGAGGGTGCCACTTTGGGTGGGTAGGGTGGGGAGGAGGGTGCATCTGGGTGGGGAGGAGGGTGCCACTTTGGGTGGGTAGGGTAGGGTAGGGAGGAGGGTGCATCTGGGTAGGGAGGAGGCTGCCACGTTGGGTGGGTAGGGTGAGGAGGGTGCCACTTTGGGTAAGGAGGAGGGTGCCACTTTGGGTGGGTGCATCTGGGGGGGAGGAGGGTGCCACTTTGGGTGGGGAGGACCCGGAGGAGGGTGCCTGGGCAGAGAGGAGGAAAAAAAATTGATGCTCCAGCCGCGCAATGCGGGGAGTGGGGGCTGCATCATTGCTCCCTCCCTCCGGCTCTCTGAAGCTGCCTACTGTGTGTGCCCCCCCCCATATGCACAGTTTGCGCATCGGTGGTCACATACCCGTCTATGCGCTCGTACGGGAGCCGGCTCTTCTCTTCTAGTTCTTGTTTCCTATGACGTCATAGGAAACAGGAAGTAGAATGAAGCCGGCTCCCATACAAGCGCATAGACACATGTAAGATGACCACCGCTGCACAAACTGTGCATGGGGGGGGGGCGGGCACACACAGTAGGCAGCTTCAGAGAGCCGGAGGGAGGGAGCAATGATGCAGCCCCCACTCCCCGCATTGCGCGGCTGGAGCATCGATTTTTTTTCAGTCACCTCTGAGGCTGCCTAGCCCGGGACTTCGGGGGGTGGCAGCGGGATAGTGGCAGGGGCCCCCCAACCCGGGACAGTCCCGCCGAAAACGGGACGGTTGGGGGGCATGATTGAGCTGCCAGTTCTCTCTCTCCCCTGCTGTGCCCCCTGCAGCTCCCCCACCTTCCTGCACACTGCTCAGTGAGAGCAGCTCTTCCAGTGACCCCAGGGGTGACGAAAATGAAACTAAATCACTGCAGGACACAGGGGTAGCAGAGGGTGGATGGTGGCTGCCTGATTCGCCCAGCTCCCCGGATCAGGTAGCATTGATCTTTTTTAAATTTTTATCCCCACCTCAGGTTCCCTTTGAAGCAAATCTTTGACTTTAGGGTAAAAAGTTAGATACTCACCGCAGGCTTTCCATGTCCTCCTTGAGACCACTGTCCTGGACCCTCTGCAAGTTGTGGCTCCGATCTCATCTGTGGACAAGCGAGGCCACTCTGCACAGGCGCACATACACGGCGCAGCATGGCCTCGCAAACCTATACAACAAGCCCTTGTCAAATAGATTCAGAGGGCCCTAGTGCAGGAATGGTGAGCTCGAGGGGACGGGAGAAGCCTCTGGATCTCTACTGAGGTAAGTATTTACCTTAGGCACTTTTTTCCCTACCAGTGAAATTTGTCAAAGCGTACATGAGAATACACAAAGATTTATACTTACCTGGGACTCCTTACAGCCCCCTGACTGACATAGTCACGGCCACTGAATATATGCAGTTCTAGATGCATACCCCCAATTCTGCTCTGGTTGCCGGGAGCATTTTGCACATGCGCAGTTGGGTAACTGTAACTGAACTTGCGCCCATGGCCAGCAGCCCAGCTGGATTGTGGACTCCACTGCAAGGGAATGGAGGGGATCGGGATGACAACGATCAAGCAGACAGGATTACAGTGGAGCTGGAGGAATCCCCAGGTAAGTATAAATCCTTGTGAATTCTCTGTCCCAGGTTTCCTTTAAAGCAGGGGTCCCCAACCTTTTTCCGCCAGGGGACCACTATCCATATCAAACTTTTTTCTGGGGTCCCAGTATAAGGAGTATAGTTACTCCAAGGATTGCTAGTATATTTGCCCCAGTATAGATAGTATAGCTACCCCAGTATACCTAGTACAGTTGCCCCAGTATAGCTAGTATATTTGCCCAAAGTATAGGTGGTATAGTTACCCCAGTATAGGTAGTATAGTTACCCAGTATAGCTAGTGTATTTGCCCCAGAATAGGTAGGTAGCTATTATAGTTGCCCCAGTATAGATAGTATAGTTGCCGCAGTATAGGTAATATAGTTGTCCCCCCATATAGATAGAATACAGGGGTTGGACAAAATAATGGAAACACATAACATTTTGGCATAATAATCTTTGAACATGGGCAATCATAACTTGACATATGGTAATTTTTTTTTGTTATTTGATATGTTTAATTAAAATAATTGTTGTTTTTTTTTACAGATATTTAAACCAAAGTTGGTTATAATTTTTTAAAAATGGCAGATCTCTCAGACTTTCAAAGAGGCCAAATTGTTGGTGCTCGTATGGCAGGCGCTACTGTAACAGAAACTGCCCGAATACTTTGCATTTCAAGAGGTACTGTCTTAAAAGTAATGACTGCCTTTGAAAGAGAAGGAAAAACGTCCTCAGTAAAGCACAGTTGTGGCCGAAAGTCGAAGTTGTCTGAGAGAGACCGTAGGACTCTAAATTGAATAGTTAAAAAAGTTCGTAAGACCACGGCTCCTAAAATCACTGCAGAGCTGAATTAACACCTACAGAACCCAGTTTCCACAAAAACTGTTCGAGAGCTGCACAAATCTGGATTCCACAGAAGAACTGCAATTAGAAAACCTCTGCTCTTAAAGGCAAATGTTTCAAAGCATTTAGAGTGGTGTAGAAACCACCAGAATTGGTCCCTCGAGCAGTGGAAAAATTTTATTTTCTCTGACGAATCATCGTTTACCTTATTTCCGGCCGAGTGTACGTCTAGAGACAGCCGAAAGAAGCATTTCATCCAGACTGCCTTCTCCCAACCGTAAAACATGGCAGGGGTTCTGTGATGATCTGGGGTGCTATTTCTTGGAAATCCACCGGGCCAATGATTTCCCTTCATGGAAGAATTAACAGCCGAGACTATTTAGGAATTTTGGGCGACTAAGTTCATCCTATGGTTCAAGAACTGTTTCCGGAGGGGAATGCCATCTTTCAAGATGATAATGCTCCAATCCATACAGCTAGAATTGAGAAAGAATGGCACAAGGAACATTCTAATGAAGTTGAGCATCTCATCTGGCCACAACAATCCCCAGACCTCAACATTATTGAGCATTTATGGTCGTTATTAGAGATTCAAGTAAGAAGTCGATTTCCGCCGCCATAGTCTCTAAAACAACTGAAGAGTGTTTTAACTGAAGAATGGGCTAAAATTCCGTTGGAAGCACTTCACAATTTGTATGAATCAATACATCGTAGAATTGAGGCTGTAATTGCCGCAAAAGGTGGACCTACACCCTATTAAAATATAATTTGTTGATTTTCAAGGTGTTTCAATTATTTTGTCCAACCCCGTAGTGGCCCCCAGTATAGCTAGTATAGTTGCCCCTGTATAGTTAGCATAGTTGCCCCTGTTTAGTTAGCATAGGTGCCTCCAGTATAGCTAGTGTAGTTGTCCCTGTATAGTCAGCATAGGTGCCCGCAGTATAGCTAGTATAGTTGCCCTTGTATACAGTGGTGCTCACCGCCAGGTCGTGATCACGCTTACGCGTGGATTCACGACCATTTTGACGCATTCCGCCTCGGGCACGCTAAGCCGTGAATAGATTTTTAACCACGAAAATCTGCTTCGGCTTTGCATGAATGCGGACAGAAATCCGCATTCACACTCGTGAAACCCGGCGCTGAAGTCGTGGTTAGCGGAAATGCGTCAAACTATGCGGAAGTGACACATTGCAGGCCAATCAGAGGGCCCCAGCCAGGCCCTAGCAACCAATCACAGGAGGGGAGCTATGCCCTCCCCTCCTGAATATAAAGCGGCGGCCATGATGGAAAAGCTCTGTCCTTGCTAGACTGTGGTGCTGAGAGGATTATCTCCAGGCCATTGTTGTTTGAGCAAGTGCATTTATTGTGTTAAAAACAAAGCATTTTTTTTTGCTAACACTACTCTTATACTGTACACAGTTAGCTAGTCAGTGAGTGATTGCTGTAGTTAGTTGTAGTCAGTGTAGTGTAGTGGGAGTGTGGGAGTCTAGTGATTATTTAACTGTGTGTAGTGCAGGCAGGTTCAGTGCTGCAGTGTAGTCAGTGTAGTGGGAGTGGGGATTATCTGTGTGTAGTGCAGGCAGGCAGGTTAGTGCAGCTGCAGTGTTCACTTGTATATTCCAGTGACAATTATACACTTGTACTATTTGCAGGCAGCCAGTCACACCGCCGGCGCCGCCACTCTCTGCCAGCGCTGTTCATTCATTCTGTCAGTGACCTTGTGCCGTGCCCAGTGCCCACTGCTCGCTCGCTGGCATATAAGCATCTCATTACACACTTGTATATTATTTCAGTGACAGTTATACACTTCACTTGTACTATTTGCAGGCAGCCAGTCACACCGCCGGCACCGCCACTCTCTGCCAGCGCTGTTCATTCATTCTGTCAGTGACCTTGTGCCGTGCCCAGTGCCCACTGCTCGCTCGCTGGCATATAAGCATCTCATTACACAGTGTGACATCCTTGTGTGCCCACTGCATCCTTCAGTGACCTTGTACTGTGCCCACTGCATCCTTCAGTGACCTAGTTGTATATCCAGTGCCCACTGCTGTGCCCACTGCATCCTTCAGTGACCTGGTACTGTGCCCACTGCATCCTTCAGTGACCTAGTTGTATATCCAGTGCCCACTGCTGTGCCCACTGCATCCTTCAGTGACCTTGTACTGTGCCCACTGCATCCTTCAGTGACCTAGTTGTATATCCAGTGCCCACTGCTGTGCCCACTGCATCCTTCAGTGACCTTGTACTGTGCCCACTGCATCCTTCAGTGACCTAGTTGTATATCCAGTGCCCACTGCTGTGCCCACTGCATCCTTCAGTGACCTTGTACTGTGCCCACTGCATCCTTCAGTGACCTTGTACTGTGCCCACTGCATCCTTCAGTGCCGTTGAATTGTGCCTGGTGCATCCTTCAGTGACCTTGTACTGTGCCCACTGCATCCAGTGATTCATTACTAGCAACATGTCTGGCAGAGTTTCGCGGGGTGAGAGGAAAGGGAGTTCAATTGCCTCAGCCACTTCTGGGACTGCTCCACGTCCAGGGAGAGGACGCCCAGCTGTACGTGGTCGTGATGCAGCAGAAAGAGGGGCAGCAAAGCCTGGGCAGAGTCAGCGGACGCCATTGTCCAAATATTTTAAAGTTTCTGGTCCCTGTGTGGTGGTTGAGCAAATGGAACCTGACGTACTCATGGACATCATGACTTCCTCCCAGACCTCTACTGTGAGCACCACTCCAAGCAGCAGCAGCAGCCAACGTCCCACGCTTGTTGTGACATCCACCCCAGCACCCACTGGTCAGCAGCCCTCCCAGGATGACAGCGTTCTGTCCCTCAGTCCGGCATCTGGGAACCTGCTGATGCAAGAAGCTCAGGACTTACTGGGGACTGATGTGGCAGAGATTGATATCGGGCCACAATCACAAGCGTTGTTGAGTTCTGGTGATGAAGAAGAGGGGTCTGTGTCTGGGGATGTAGGGACAGAAGAGGAGGCGGGGGAGTCAGAGGAAGAGCTGGATTATGATGCTGCTGCTGATGATGACGACGTTGTGGACCCTAACTATGCGCAGCCTGCTGAGTCCGGGGAAGAATGGTCAGAGCAGGATGACGAGTCACCTCGTCCTAGGCAAGGATATCGCCATATGTCAGGCAGTGGCAGGGGCATCGGTAGCAGTGGGCGTGGAGGAAGTAGACAGGACACTGCTTCAGCCGGCACCACCACCACCATGCAACCCCCGGCAACTACTACCACACATTGTTCCGCTGCACCCTCTGCTAGTGGGGGCCGCAGTAAATTAAAGTCACCAGTGTGGGATTGCTTTGACGAATGTACTGATGACAAAAGGTATGCGGTGTGCAGGTTATGCAGCAAAAGATTGAGCCGTGGGAAAAGTCTGAGCAAGATGGGTACCTCATCCCTCCAGGGCCACCTGAGAAGCCGCCACTGCCGCGAGTATGCAGAGTTTAAGAGGAAGCAGGCACTGCTGGCAGGGGTTCCTGAGAGCAGAAGGCCCACCAGCGCAGCAGCATCATCCCTCCCTCAGGGTCGTGAATCCCCCACAGCAGCAGCAGTAGTAGCACGCAAGCGCTCTTCCACCTCGGCTACTCAGGACACAGACATTGAGGCTGGCAGCCAGTGGTCGTCTCTTTCCTCTGTCTCCCCTGCATCCCAGCGTCGTCAGACCCTGCTGAGCGACACCTTTCAGGGTCTGACCAAGCCTCTGCCTCCAAGCCACAGGCGGATCCGCAAACTAAATGGCTTGCTGGCCCGGGCCATGGCATCACAGCTGCTTCCCTACTCCCTGGTGCAGGAGGGGAGCGCCATGCGGACGCTGCTCCAATTTGGCATCCCCGAGTGGCAAGTCCCCAGTCGCCACTATTTCAGCAGGAGCGCGATCCCAGCACTCCACAAGTTTGCGGTGGAAAATGTGGCCCGTTCCCTGGACTACTCTGTGGGCAAGCGGGTCCACGTGACCATGGACTCGTGGAGTAGCAGATTTGGGACAGGTCGCTACCTGTCCTTTACTCCTTTACGGCCCACTGGGTGACACTGATGGAAGGGAGGGAGGACAAGAGCGCATCAGCCCAGCTAGTGGTGCCACCACGCGGGATCAGGATGGATGCAGAAGGGTCCTGTCAGGACACTCCCTCTGCACCCGGAAAGCAAGCCCGCCTCGGCAGCAGCAGCGCCAAGCCTCGGCACTGCCAAGCCCTTTTAAAATTGGTGACCCTGGGGAAGGAGAGGCTTACGGCCACCAACGTCCTGGCCGCCCTCAGGAAGCAGGAGCGGAGGTGGCTAACCCCCAGAGGCCTGGAAGTGGGGTATGTGGCAGCCGATAACGGGGCCAACCTGGTGGCAGCAGTGCAGCAGGGAAACCTCCAGCACATCCCCTGCTTGGCCCACGTGCTCAATCTTGTGGTGCAGCGCTTCTTGCGCACCTACCAGGGGATGAGCGAGCTGCTGCAGGATGCCCGGGCGGTGGTACGCTTTTTCCGCCTGTCAGCCACTGCCTCTGCACTCTTGTCCACCTTACAGCAGCAGTATGGAAGGCCACAACACCGGCTGATCATCGACATGCCAGTTCGCTGGAATTCGACTCTGGCCATTTTGGAACGGCTGTGTCAGCACAGGCTGGCTCTTAGGGCCTACATGCTAGACCCAAGTGTCCCCAGCAACCAGCAAGTCCCCATGATTACTGCCACTCAGTGGACACTGATGCAGCAAGTATGCCTGGTGCTGAGTCCCTTCCTGGAGGCAACCAAGATGGTCAGTGAGGAGCGGGCCTCTGTGTGCCAGTGGGAGCCCTTGGTTTGTCTACTGGAGCAGGCAATGGACAATTTAATTGAGCGTGGGGATGAAGCCCTGAGGCAGTTGGAAGAACAGGAGCAGATGGCAGCACAGTCCAGCTCAGAGGAGGGCTCACAGTTGGAGGTCCCTAACCTGAATGAGGAGGAGGAGGAGGAGCAGAGTGCAGCAGGCGTTGTACGTGGATGGCGGTTTGAGGAGGACAACGACATGGCACAGAAAGAGGACAGGCATGCGTTATGGAACAATGGTGAAGACGAGGAAGATCTTGCTGGCAGGGCCCACTTGTTTCCCATGGCTGTGCACATGTTGCGCTGCCTTCGCAGGGACCTCCGGGTGATCCAGATGCGTTCAAGGGAGGACATCTGGATTACCTTGATGCTTGATCCCCGTCTGAAGGGGAAGCTGGGAGACTTAATGACGCCATCCACCACCGAGCAACGCACAAGGGAGTTGAAGGAGGCCCTTGTGCGCAGACTACTGGAAGCATTCCCCCAGCCTTCCACCCCCACTGTAACTGCTCTGCCAAGCCAGCAAGAGGTGCCTGCCATTGCCACTAGCAGCACAACAACAACCACCAGCAGCAGCAACTGGCGCCCCGGAGACCTGACGAGCCTAAGCAAGAGCCTGTATGCAGTGCAGCAGCCCAGAACAGAGGTGCCCGCCACAGCATCCACCACCAACCAGCACAAGCAACGACTGACCACCATGGTGTCTGACTATATGGGGTCATCCAGCGGGCTCAATGACACCGACAGCCCCGTAGACCCCTTGGAGTACTGGGTCAAGAGACTGGACATCTGGAGCGAGCTTTCTCAGTACGCCCTGGAACTCCTATCCTGCCCTCCTTCCAGTGTCCTCTCAGAGAGATGCTTTAGTGCGGCCGGTGGCGTGGTCACAGAGAAGCGCTCTCGGCTCTCCCACGCCTCTGTGGACAAACTCACCTTCCTGAAAATCAACCAGGCTTGGGTGGAAGGTGAGTTCCTGGCCCCTATTGTCGGACACAGGGGGACATGAAGTGGCTGCTGCATGTGCTGTTGTTAACTATGCCTGCCTTTATAAAGACAGTTACTACCTGCCTAGTGCCTACCTTGGTTAATTTTTTGGTGTTATGGTACTACTACCAGTAAGTTGCCATGTTCCTCCTTCTGAGCTGCTGAACTGACCGCCCGCTTTGTCCTCCTGACTCAGTCGCTACTACACTCTGCGTTCACACTGCCCGGGTCACTGGGTGCATTTAATTTTTTGGCCAGCACTATGACGCTGTGCTACTACTACTAGTACCAGTATGTTGGCATGGTCCTTCTGTGCTGCTGCTGCTGCTGCGGAACTGAACGCCCGCTTTGTCCTCCTCCTGACTCAGTCGCTACCACGGTACCACCAATGCACTCTGTCTGCGTTATCACTGCCCGGGTCACCGGGTGCATTTAATTTTTTGGCCAGCACTATGACACTGTGCTACTACTACTACCACCAGTATGTTGGCATGGTCCTTCTGTGCTGCTGCTGCTGAACTGACCGCCCGCATTGTCCTCCTCCTCCTGACTCAGTCGCTTCCCGCTGCTGCACTCTGCGTTCACACTGCCCGGGTCACTGGGTGCATTTAATTTTTTGGCCAGCACTATGACGCTGTGCTGCTACTACTACCACCAGTATGTTGCCATGGTCCTTCTGTGCTGCTGCTGAACTGAACGCCCGCTTTGTCCTCCTCCAGACTCAGTCGCTACCACGGTACCACCAATGCACTCTGTCTGCGTTATCACTGCCCGGGTCACCGGGTGCATTTAATTTTTTGGCCAGCACTATGACGCTGTGCTACTACTACTACCACCAGTATGTTGGCATGGTCCTTCTGTGCTGCTGCTGCTGAACTGACCGCCTGCATTGTCCTCCTCCTCCTGACTCAGTCGCTTCCCGCTGCTGCACTCTGCGTTCACACTGCCCGGGTCACTGGGTGCATTTAATTTTTTGGCCAGCACTCTGACGCTGTGCTGCTACTACTACCACCAGTATGTTGCCATGGTCCTTCTGTGCTGCTGCTGCTGCTGCTGCTGAACTGAACGCCCGCTTTGTCCTCCTCCTCCTCCTGACTCAGTCGCTACCACGGTACCACCAATGCACTCTGTCTCCGTTATCACTGCCCGGGTCACCGGGTGCATTTAATTTTTTGGCCAGCACTATGACACTGTGCTACTACTACTACCACCAGTATGTTGGCATGGTCCTTCTGTGCTGCTGCTGCTGAACTGACCGCCCGCATTGTCCTCCTCCTCCTGACTCAGTCGCTTCCCGCTGCTGCACTCTGCGTTCACACTGCCCGGGTCACTGGGTGCATTTAATTTTTTGGCCAGCACTATGACGCTGTGCTGCTACTACTACCACCAGTATGTTGCCATGGTCCTTCTGTGCTGCTGCTGCTGAACTGAACGCCCGCTTTGTCCTCCTCCTGACTCAGTCGCTACCATGGTACCACCAATGCACTCTGTCTGCGTTATCACTGCCCGGGTCACCGGGTGCATTTAATTTTTTGGCCAGCACTATGACGCTGTGCTACTACTACTACCACCAGTATGTTGGCATGGTCCTTCTGTGCTGCTGCTGCTGAACTGACCGCCCGCATTGTCCTCCTCCTCCTGACTCAGTCGCTTCCCGCTGCTGCACTCTGCGTTCACACTGCCCGGGTCACTGGGTGCATTTAATTTTTTGGCCAGCACTCTGACGCTGTGCTGCTGCTACTACTACCACCAGTATGTTGCCATGGTCCTTCTGTGCTGCTGCTGCTGCTGAACTGAACGCCCGCTTTGTCCTCCTCCTCCTCCTGACTCAGTCGCTACCACGGTACCACCAATGCACTCTGTCTGCGTTATCACTGCCCGGGTCACCGGGTGCATTTAATTTTTTGGCCAGCACTATGACACTGTGCTACTTCTACTACCACCAGTATGTTGGCATGGTCCTTCTGTTCTGCTGCTGCTGAACTGACCGCCCGCATTGTCCTCCTCCTCCTGACTCAGTCGCTTCCCGCTGCTGCACTCTGCGTTCACACTGCCCGGGTCACTGGGTGCATTTCATTTTTTGGCCAGCACTATGAGGCTGTGCTGCTACTACTACCACCAGTATGTTGGCATGGTCCTTCTGTGCTGCTGCTGCTGAACTGAACGCCCGCTTTGTCCTCCTCCTCCTCCTGACTCAGTCGCTTCCCGCTGCTGCACTCTGCGTTCACACTGCCCGGGTCACTGGGTGCATTTAATTTTTTGGCCAGCACTATGACGCTGTGCTGCTACTACTACCACCAGTATGTTGCCATGGTCCTTCTGTGCTGCTGCTGCTGCTCAACTGAACGCCCGCTTTGTCCTCCTCCTGACTCAGTCGCTACCACGGTACCACCAATGCACTCTGTCTGCGTTATCACTGCCCGGGTCACCGGGTGCATTTAATTTTTTGGCCAGCACTATGACGCTGTGCTACTACTACTACCACCAGTATGTTGGCATGGTCCTTCTGTGCTGCTGCTGCTGAACTGACCGCCCGCATTGTCCTCCTCCTCCTGACTCAGTCTCTTCCCGCTGCTGCACTCTGCGTTCACACTGCCCGGGTCACTGGGTGCATTTAATTTTTTGGCCAGCACTCTGACGCTGTGCTGCTGCTACTACTACCACCAGTATGTTGCCATGGTCCTTCTGTGCTGCTGCTGCTGAATTGAACGCCCGCTTTGTCCTCCTCCTCCTCCTGACTCAGTCGCTACCTCGGTACCACCAATGCACTCTGTCTGCGTTATCACTGCCCGGGTCACCGGGTGCATTTAATTTTTTGGCCAGCACTCTGACGCTGTGCTGCTGCTACTACTACCACCAGTATGTTGCCATGGTCCTTCTGTGCTGCTGCTGCTGAACTGACCGCCCGCATTGTCCTCCTCCTCCTGACTCAGTCGCTTCCCGCTGCTGCACTCTGCGTTCACACTGCCCGGGTCACTGGGTGCATTTAATTTTTTGGCCAGCACTATGACGCTGTGCTGCTACTACTACCACCAGTATGTTGCCATGGTCCTTCTGTGCTGCTGCTGCTGAACTGAACGCCCGCTTTGTCCTCCTCCTCCTCCTGACTCAGTCGCTACCACGGTACCACCAATGCACTCTGTCTGCGTTATCACTGCCCGGGTCACCGGGTGCATTTAATTTTTTGGCCAGCACTATGACACTGTGCTACTACTACTACCACCAGTATGTTGGCATGGTCCTTCTGTGCTGCTGCTGCTGAACTGACCGCCCGCATTGTCCTCCTCCTCCTGACTCAGTCGCTTCCACCAATGTACTCTGTCTGCGTTCACATTGCCCGGGTAACCGGGCGCATTTAATTTTTTGGCCAGCACTATGACACTGTGCTGCTACTACTACCACCAGTATGTTGGCATGGTCCTTCTGTGCTGCTGCTGCTGCTGAACTGAACGCCCGCTTTGTCCTCCTCCTGACTCAGTTGCTACCACGGTACCACCAATGCACTCTGTCTGCGTTATCACTGCCCGGTTCACCGGGTGCATTTAATTTTTTGGCCAGCACTATGATGCTGTGCTACTACTACTACCACCAGTATGTTGGCATGGTCCTTCTGTGCTGCTGCTGCTGAACTGACCGCCCGCATTGTCCTCCTCCTCCTGACTCAGTCGCTTCCCGCTGCTGCACTCTGCGTTCACACTGCCCGGGTCACTGGGTGCATTTCATTTTTTGGCCAGCACTCTGACGCTGTGCTGCTACTACTACCACCAGTATGTTGCCATGGTCCTTCTGTGCTGCTGCTGCTGCTGCTGCTGAACTGAACGCCCGCTTTGTCCTCCTCCTCCTCCTGACTCAGTCGCTACCACGGTACCACCAATGCACTCTGTCTGCGTTATCACTGCCCGGGTCACCGGGTGCATTTAATTTTTTGGCCAGCACTATGACACTGTGCTACTACTACTACCACCAGTATGTTGGCATGGTCCTTCTGTGCTGCTGCTGCTGAACTGACCGCCCGCATTGTCCTCCTCCTCCTGACTCAGTCGCTTCCTGCTGCTGCACTCTGCGTTCACACTGCCCGGGTCACTGGGTGCATTTAATTTTTTGGCCAGCACTATGAGGCTGTGCTGCTACTACTACCACCAGTATGTTGCCATGGTCCTTCTGTTCTGTGCTGCTGAACTGACCGCCCGCATTGTCCTCCTCCTCCTAACTCAATCGCTTCCACCAATGTACTCTGTCTGCGTTCACACTGCCCGGGTCACCGGGTGCATTTAATTTTTTGGCCAGCACTATGACGCTGTGCTGCTACTACTACCACCAGTATGTTGCCATGGTCCTTCTGTGCTGCTGAATTGACCGCCCACATTGTCCTCCTCCTCCTGACTCACTCGCTTCCACCAATGTACTCTGTCTGCGTTCACACTGCCCGGGTCACCGGGTGCATTTAATTTTTTGGCCAGCACTATGACGCTGTGCTGCTACTACTACTACCAGTATGTTGCCGTGGTCCTTCTGTGCTGCTGAACTGACCGCCCGCATAATCCTTCTCCTGACTCAGTCGCTACCACCACTGCACTCTGCGTTCACACTGCCCGTGTCCACTGACAACTCTGCTGCAATGTCATTGCTAATTGCTGCAAAAAAAAAAAAAAAAAAAAAAATTACAAAAACTTCTCTGGGGCCTTTTTGGCGTCAGCCACTCATCCTCCTCCAGCGGTACCTTCGCCGCCAAGTGCCATTGGAACTCGCCTTCACCTCTTTGATTGCTTAACGCGTATATCCCTTTTTAAAACCACGTATTACCAATTAATAGCCCCATTTACAGTGGTGATTTGTCTTTAAAAGCCATTAAAAAAAATGTTATGTTGCCCCTTATCACCTCGATAATCCATGCAATTTGGGGGATTGTAGCATGTATGGGGGCTTTGTTATTAACGTTAAAAGAAATTCCGCCACCGGGCGGGAATCCACGCGTGATTACGCCATTCACGGCAGAAAATCCGTGTGGTTGCGTGGACGCGGACGAAAATCCGCATGCGGCGGGGCCGAATGCGGATTTTTTTTTGCAACCACGCGGATTGCCGAATTCGTGGATGAGGCACATCCGAGCATCCCTGCTTGTATAGTTAGCATAGGTACCCTCAGTATAGCTAATATAGTTGCCCCTGTATAGTTAGCATAGGTGCCCCTGTATAGTTAGCATAGGTGCCCCAGTATAGCTAGTATAGTTGTCCCTGTATAGTCAGCATATGTGCCCGCAGTATATCTAGTATAGTTGCCCTTGTATAGTTAGCATAGGTACCCTCAGTATAGCTAGTATAGTTTTCCCTGTATAGTTAGCATAGTTGCTCCTGTATAGCTAGCATAGTTGCCCCTGTATAGTTAGCATAGGTGCCCCAGTATAGCTAGTATAGTTGTCCCTGTATAGTTAGCATAGTTGCCCCTGTATAGTTAGCATAGGTGCCCCTGTATAGTTAGCATAGGTGCCCCAGTATAGCTAGTATAGTTGTCCCTGTATAGTTAGCATAGGTGCCCCCTGTATAGCTAGTATGGTTGCCCCTGTAATTAGCATAGGTGCCCCCTGTACAGCCAGTATGGTTGCCCCTGTATAGTTAGCATAGGTAGAGTCAGGAAGCAGGAGAGCAGCTTCCTGTACCGGCAATGTATTTCGCCATTACTATATGGAAACCGCTGCCCTGCTTCCTGACTCTACACAGCAGCCGCGAAATGCACTGCTGTGAGAGTTGAGCTGCTGTAAAAAGATGCCAGACCAGGCGGCCTGGTGCAAAAGTCTCGCGGCCCGGTATTGGGGACCCCTGCTTTAAAGGATACCCGAGGTGACATGTGACATGATGAGATATACTTGTGTGCCTAGCACACAAATAAGTATGCTGCGTTCCTCTTTTTCTTTCTCTGCCTGAAAGAGTTAAATATCAGGTATGTAAGTGGCAGTTCCTGTCTGAGTTAGGACTGGGTCAAACTACAGTGTGACCCTCACTGATAAGAAATTACAACTATAAAACCCTTTACTAGCAGAAAATGGCTTCTGAGAGCAGAAAAGAGATAAAAAGGTTCAATACTTCATAAGTTTTAGCTCTGGCATACTTCAATGAATGTGTCATTGAGCAAAAACAAAAAAACTGTAAAAAATTAAATAGTAGATTTAAATATAAAATAAAACCGTGGACTGTCTTAAAAACTCATTTTTAGGAAAAGGATAGATACAATTGTTTATTTCATTAGTTTATTTTCACCTTGGGTGTCCTTTAAGGCAACCTAATTTGCACAAAAGGGAGGGAGCAGGCATGTATGAGCAGCAGTCCTCGTTCCCACCGTTCCCTTCCTTCCCCTCGTAAAAAAACCCTCTGTATCTAGTGCCAAGTCATGCACTACTGCGCAAGCACAGGCCCAGTAGCGCTCATTCTTGATGCTCTGCACACAACTTATTGCATAGTGCGCATCCACAGGAGCATGATCAAGAACGCATGCTGCCAGGCCAGCAATTGTGCAATGCACAGAGGCATTTATGAGGGAACTGAGGACAGTGGGGAGAGCAGTGGGCATGAGGCCTGCTGCCCATACATGCCTGCTCCCTCCATTTGTGTATTGGGTGTCCTTTAGGCCCCTTTTACACTTGCATATGAAACCTGCTTTGTATTACCCTATTTCACCATAACGGGCTGTCGGGCCACAAAATCAATGGAAGTCTATGGAGACTTTCACAGTTATTGCATATATCCAATCCAACGCAAAGGATACAGCACATTACCGCAAGCACAGAGCTTGGGATAATGCAAGTTTATGGGCGACCCACATAATGTTAATGTCGTTGCGCATATGTGGACCAATGGGAATCCCAGTGACATAATCGCTGTGCATATGACCTGGCTGGTGCACTCTGCTGCAGGGTCGTACAATTGACATTTTTTGCGTTGTGATGCAGCAGAAGCATTGCAAAAAATGTGTGAAACCGGCCTTAAAGAAAACCTGTACTGAAAAAAAGTTCCCCTGGGGACTACTCACCTCAGTAGGGGAAGCCTCTGGGACCCTATTGAGGCTTCCCCCGTCCTTCTCTGTCCCGCGGCGGTCTCGCTGCAGCCCCCCGGAACTTACAGGCGACAAATCCGACAGCCTGTTCAATATTTACCTTTTTGGGCTCCAGCGGGGGCGCTGTTGCGGCTCTTCTGACGGAGATAGGCGAAAATAGCCAATCTCTTTTGGGTCCGCTCTACTGTGCAGGCGCAGGTGTCTTGCGCCTGCGCAGTAGAGCGGCCCGACGAAGATCGGCTATTTTCGCCTATCTCCGTGGGAAGAGCAGATACTGCGCCTGCGCTGGGGCCAAAAGGTAAATATATAGATCCCCGCTGCTCCAGGAGGATTTTCTCCACCACTGTGGGATCGAGGAGGACGGGGGAAGCCTCTCAGGGGTCCCCAACCTTTTCCGGTCCGGGGACCACTTTCTGACCAAATTTTTCTCTGGGGACTGGGGGGAGGTGGGGTCGGGGTGTGTCCTAGTGAACAGTGTCATGGACAGTGTCATGCACAGCAGGTTATGGGGGGGGGGGGTTAGGGGGAAAGACGACGGTGTGGCGGCATAGCTAGCATAGTTGCCCCAGTGTAGGGAGTTTAGTTGCCCCAGTATAGCTAGCATAGTGCCCTAGTATAGCTAGTATAGTGCCCAGTATAGCTAGTATAGTGCCCAGTATGGGTAGGTAGTGCCCAGTATAGCTAGTATAGTGCCCCAGTATAGCTAGTATAGTGCCCAGTATGGCTAGCATAGTGCCCAGTATAGCTAAAATAGTGCCGAGTATGGCTAGCATAGTGCCCAGTATAGTTAGCATAGTGCCCAGTATGGCTAGCATAGTGCCCAGTATGGCTAGCATAGTGCTCAGTATAGCTAGTATAGTGCCCCAGTATAGCTAGTATAGTGCCCAGTATGGCTAGCATAGTGCCCAGTATAGCTAGTATAGTGCCCAGTATAGCTAGCATAGTGCCCAGTATGGCTAGCATAGTGCCCAGTATGGCTAGTATAGTGCCCAATATGGCTAGCATAGTGCCAAGTATAGTGACCAGTATAGCTAGTATAGTGCCCAGTATAGTCGTAAACAAATCCCCCTTCCCCCAGCGGCCGCCGCTGCTGTTACCTCAGCCGGCGGCCGCTTTCTCTCTTATATTCCCCTCTCTCCTGCCGGCGTGTGATTCACAGCAGCGCACCCCACGGCTGCTGTGATGATGAAGAGGAAGCAGGAGAGAGTGGTTCCCATAGTAATGGCGATACACATCGCCGCTGCAGGAAGCCACTCTCTTTCCTGCTTCCTCCTCCTCATCACAGCAGCCAACGGGGCGCGCTGCTGTGAATCACACGCTGGCAGGAGAGGGGAATATAAGAGAGAAAGCGGCCGCCGGTTAAGGTAACAGCAGCGGCGGCCGCGGGGTGGACCCGCAGGCGGGGGGGCAAGAGGACAGTCCCGTGGCCCAACCGCAAACGTCCCACAGACCAGCAGTGGGCCGCGGACCACAGGTTGGGGTACAGTCTATAGGATCCGGAGGCTTCCCCCATCCGAGGTGAGCACCCCCCTGACCAAGTGGAGTTTTTTCCATTACAGATTTTCTTTAAAGAGAACCTGTAAGGAACTAAATTCACCCTATTGGCACTTACCATGGGAGGGAGAAGAGTCTGGATCCTAATGAAGCCTCCCTGTCCTCCTGTGTAGCCCCAGTCCAGGGCTGGCATCTCCCCAAAAACAGTAGTTCCGGAAATAGCTGAGTCCAATCGGGTCCTCTTTATTACCCTATTTTACCATAACGGGCCACAAAAGCAATGGAAGTCTATGGAGACTTTGACACTTATTGCAGTCTATCGGATGTATCCGATACAACGTCAGGGCTGCAGCACGTTACCGCAAACACCAAGCTTAAACCTCCTGGCGGTTTATCAAAATCCGCCAGTAGGCAGCAAAGCCGTTTTTTTTTTTTTTTTTTCATGTAGCGAGACAAAGTCTCCCTACATGATAGCCGCTACTCAGCGGCATCCCCCCAGCCCCTCCGATCGCCTCCGGCGATCGGAGATCAGGAGATCCCGTTTAAAGAACGGGGTCTCCTGGAGGGCTTCCCCTGTCGCCATGGCGACGGGCGGGATGACGTCACCGACGTCGTGACGTCAAAGGGGACTCCGATCCACCCCACAGCGCTGCCTGGCACTGATTGGCCAGGCAGCGCACGGGGTCTGGGGGGGAGGGCGGCTGCGGCGCGGCGGATCGGCGGGTAGCGGCGACAATCGGATTGCACACGCAGCTAGCAAAATGCTAGCTGCGTGTAGCAAAAAAAAATTATGCAAATCGGCCCAACGGGGCCTGAGCGGTGCCTCCCGGCGGCATAGCCTGAGCTCAGCTTGGGCTTACCGCTAGGAATGTTAATGTACGGAGCTTGGGGTGATGCAAGTCTGAGGGCGATGCACGTCATGTAAACAACGGAGCTTGGTGTGTTGCATATGTGCGGACCAAGAGAATCCCAGTGATGTAAAACCTGCCTGGCAGGAAGAACGGGGGCAGCACTTCGCATATGACCCTGTTGGCACACTGCCGCAGGGTCATGTGATGGACATTTTTTGCACTGTGATGCGGCAGGAGCATTGCAAAAATAAGTGCAAAACCAGTAGGCCTGAGCGATTTTAGGAAAAAATGTAATTGATTTTGTTTCTCGATTCAGTTCACGATTTCCTTCAAATCAAACTTTGTTCCCCCTCTGAGTCTGTTTGTTCCCCTCTGTGCCTCCCTGTCCCCGTCTCTCTTTATGCACCCTGTGTGTCTCTTTGTGCCCCCTTTGTCTCTCTCGCTCTCCCCTTTGTGTGTCTCTGACAAAAAACAGACAAATAACATTTATATCGCGCTTTTCTCCTGGCGGACTCAAAGCGCCAGAGCTGCAGCCACTAGGACTCGCTCTATAGGCAGTAGCAGTGTTAGGGAAACTTGCCCAAGGTCTCCTACTGAATAGGTGCTGGCTTACTGAACAGGCAGAGCCGAGATTCGAACCCTGGTCTCCTGTGTCGGAGGCAGAGCCCTTAACCATTACACCATCCAGCCACCACACCATCTTTGTGTCCCCTTTGTCTCTCTCTGTGCCCCCTCTGGGTCTCTCCCTTGCCCCCTTTGTGTCTCTTTGTTCTCCTTTTGTCTCTGTGCCCCTTCTTTGTCTCTCTCTTCTCGCTCTGTCTCTCTTTGCCCCCTCTGTGTCTCTCTGTGCCCTCTCTGTGTCTCTTTGTCCCCCAAGCTGTGGCAGTTCTGGACATACCTTCCAGCACAAGTCCAGCGATGCGCATCTATCCACTTCACCTCCTGCAGGCTCTAATGTACGGCATACTTCCTGTATGTTATGTGACATTCAGGAACCAGGAAGTATGCTGAGCACAAGAGGCGGCAGATGGCAATAGAGGACAGACAGCGTTGGGGTTGTGTCAGAAGGTATGTCCAACACTGCCGATGCTGCGGGCCACATGTGCCAGGACTTCTTCAAACTTCCCCATGCGGAAATGACGTTATCGCGGAAATCACCTTAAAATCTGCCTAAAAGGATTTCTGAGGTGAGTAAGGAACCGTTCACACTTACAATCGCCAAATGCTAGCGATTAGCGCTAGCGTTTTGCGGCGCCAAATTTTACATGCTAAATGCGTATTTTTTTGCTCTAAAAATCACAAAAAAATGCTACATGTAGCGTATTTGCGTTTAGTGCTGGCGATTCTGGGAGTGAAATCACTGCCATATAGTTAATATTGCACTTGGGCTCTAAAAAGCGTAGTGATCGCGGCGATTCAAGGTAAATTCCCGCTAATCGTCTACGTGTGAATGGGCCCTGAAGAAATGCCATTTTACTTACCTGAGGCTTCTAAGAACCCCTTCGGGCATGCGCGGGTGTGTGCCCGCTCCGTGCCAATGTCACCGGGAAAGCACTGTGATGACGTGGGCATGTTTACGCTCGCATGTGCCCATATAGAAAATGCTGAAAATGGGGGTCGGTGATCCTTAGAGCCAGGGCCGCCCTCAGAAATTGTGGGGCCCCTCACACATCATCAAGCTTGGGCCCCCCCTCCCTGGGCCCACCCACTGGTTTTTTGCACTGTGATGCGGCAGGAGCATTGCAAAAATAAGTGCAAAACCAGTAGGCCTGAGCGATTTTAGGAAAAAATTTAATTGATTTTGTTTCTCGATTCAGTTCACGATTTCCTTCAAATCAAACTTTGTTCCCCCTCTGAGTCTGTTTGTTCCCCTCTGTGCCTCCCTGTCCCCGTCTCTCTTTATGCACCCTGTGTGTCTCTTTGTGCCCCCTTTGTCTCTCTCGCTCTCCCCTTTGTGTGTCTCTGACAAAAAGCAGACAAATAACATTTATATCGCGCTTTTCTCCTGGCGGACTCAAAGCGCCAGAGCTGCAGCCACTAGGACTCGCTCTATAGGCAGTAGCAGTGTTAGGGAAACTTGCCCAAGGTCTCCTACTGAATAGGTGCTGGCTTACTGAACAGGCAGAGCCGAGATTCGAACCCTGGTCTCCTGTGTCAGAGGCAGAGCCCTTAACCATTACACCATCCAGCCACCACACCATCTTTGTGTCCCCTTTGTCTCTCTCTGTGCCCCCTCTGGGTCTCTCCCTTGCCCCCTTTGTGTCTCTTTGTTCTCCTTTTGTCTCTGTGCCCCTTTTTTGTCTCTCTCTTTTCGCTCTGTCTCTCTTTGCCCCCTCTGTGTCTCTCTGTGCCCTCTCTGTGTCTCTTTGTCCCCCAAGCTGTGGCAGTTCTGGACATACCTTCCAGCACAAGTCCAGCGATGCGCATCTATCCACTTCACCTCCTGCAGGCTCTAATGTACGGCATACTTCCTGTATGTTATGTGACATTCAGGAACCAGGAAGTATGCTGAGCACAAGAGGCGGCAGATGGCAATAGAGGACAGACAGCGTTGGGGTTGTGTCAGAAGGTATGTCCAACACTGCCGATGCTGCGGGCCACATGTGCCGGGACTTCTTCAAACTTCCCCATGCGGAAATGACGTTATCGCGGAAATCACCTTAAAATCTGCCTAAAAGGATTTCTGAGGTGAGTAAGGAACCGTTCACACTTACAATCGCCAAATGCTAGCGATTAGCGCTAGCGTTTTGCGGCGCCAAATTTTACATGCTAAATGCGTATTTTTTTGCTCTAAAAATCACAAAAAAATGCTACATGTAGCGTATTTGCGTTTAGTGCTGGCGATTCTGGGAGTGAAATCACTGCCATATAGTTAATATTGCACTTGGGCTCTAAAAAGCGTAGTGATCGCGGCGATTCAAGGTAAATTCCCGCTAATCGTCTACGTGTGAATGGGCCCTGAAGAAATGCCATTTTACTTACCTGAGGCTTCTAAGAACCCCTTCGGGCATGCGCGGGTGTGTGCCCGCTCCGTGCCAATGTCACCGGGAAAGCACTGTGATGACGTGGGCATGTTTACGCTCGCATGTGCCCATATAGAAAATGCTGAAAATGGGGGTCGGTGATCCTTAGAGCCAGGGCCGCCCTCAGAAATTGTGGGGCCCCTCACACATCATCAAGCTTGGGCCCCCCCTCCCTGGGCCCACCCACTGGTTTTTGTGTCCGTCCCTGTGCCTCTTTTGTCCACCCCTGTTCCCCTGTGGCTCTTTTTCCCCCCTGTGTTACCTCTTGTCCCCTTCTGTCTCAGCTCATCCCCCTGCCCTAGCCAGGGGTAGGTGCCCCCAGTATAGCTTTCCAGGCATAGGTGCCCCCAGTATAGGTAGCCAGGTATAGGTTCCCCCAGTATAAGTAGCCAGCTATAGGTGGTGCCCCAGTATAGGTAGCCAGGTTTAGATGCCCCCAGTATAGGTAGCCAAGTATGGGTGGTGCCCCAGTATAGGTAGCCTGGTATAGCTGGTGCCCCAGTATAGGCGAGCAAGATACAGGTGCCCCCAGTATAGGTATTCAACTATAGGTGGTGCCCCCGTATAGGTAGCCTGGTATAGCTGCCCCCAGTATAGGTAACCTGGTATGGGTGGTGCACCAGTATAGGTTAGCCAGGTATAGGTGCCCCCAGTATAGGTAGCAAGCTATAGGCAGCCCTAGCCATGTATTGGTGGTGCCCCAGTATAGGTAGCTAGATATAGGTGGTTCCAGCCCCAGTATAGGTAGCCAGGTATAGGTGGTGGCCCAGTATAGGTAGCCTGTAGCCAGATATAGGTGGTGCCCCAGTATAGAAAGTCCGCTGTAGTGGGCTCACTCATCTGCTCCCCACATTCAAGTGCTGATGGCACTCTTCTCTCAGTGCGGGTGAGTGAGCCACAGGCCCGCAGCCAGCACATGCGGCTCTTCCAGTGCTTTAGGGGGCCCAGGGCCCCCAGAAGTCATGGGCCCCTCACTGCAGTATCAGTTGTCCCCCCTGATGGCTGCCCTGCTTAGAGCCTGCCAGCAAGACACCAGAGAGGACTGGAGCAGCGGCGAGGGACCCAAATGACTTCTGAGGGGCGGCAGAAGCCCCAGGTAAAACTGCATTTCTTTACTTGCCGCAGAAGTCCTTTAACCCTCCTGGCGGTTTGCTAAAAATCCGCCAGGGGGCAGCAAATGCGGTTTTTAAAAACAATTTTTTTTCTTTTTCAGTCTCGCTACATGACAGCCGCTGCTCAGCGGCAACCCCCCAGCCCCTCGGAGATCAGGAGATCTCGTTCAAAGAACAGGATCTCCTGGAGGGCTTCCCCCGTCGCCATGGCGACGGGGCAGGATGACGTCACCGACATCGTGACGTCAAGGGGGACTCTGATCCACCCCACAGCGCTGCCTGGCACTGATTGGCCAGGCAGCGCACGGGGTCTGGGGGGGGGGAGGCGGCTGCGGCGCGGCGGATCGGCGGGTAGCGGCGGCGATCGGGCACTGCACGCAGCTAGCAAAGTGCTAGCTGCGTGCAGCAAAAAAAAATTATGCAAATCGGCCCAGCGGGGCCTGAGCGGTGCCTCCTGGCGGCATAGCCCGTGCTCAGCACGGGCTTACCGCCAGGGAGGTTAAAGAGAACCTGTAAAGAAAAAAGTGCACCTATCGGGGTACTTACCACGGGAGGTGAAACCTCTGGATCCTAACGAGTCTTCCTCGTCCTGATGAAGCGCTGGCAACCCACGAAAATCTGCCAAGCTTCTCGGCGGATACGCGCAGGCGCACTAGCACCTGCAGTACACATCAATATTTACCTTTGGTATCTAGCGCAGGTGCAGTACCATCTTACCGCTTGTGCTCCAGTGGAAATAGTCAAGCCCGATCGGGTCCGCTCTATTGACGCAGGCATGAGACGCCTGTGCAGTAACTCCAATGGAAATAGTCAAGCCTGATCGGGTCCGCTCTACTGGCACGAGACGCCTGCGCAGTAACTCCAGAGGAGGAGGTACAAAATGCCTGCGCAGTAACTCTGGCGGAAATAGCCGAGCCCACTCTACTACGCAGGCGTGAAACCCACTCAGGCTCAATTATTTCCATCAGAGCCCAAGGGGGAAGATGGTACTATGCCTGTGGTGGATTGCAAAGGTAAATATTGTCATCTGCCGCTGATCGAGGGAGCCAGCGCTGGATCGTTGCTGTACAGGAGTTAGGCCTCGTTCACATCATACGCGCTTCTATGCATGTTAGGAAGCTGGTATGACGTGGAGATACGCAGGAACGGCAGAAGGGCATAGACAGCCCTTTTGCCGTTCACATCTACTGCGCTGCGCAGCAGTACGATGCACTATGTTGCGCTTGCGTACTGCTGCCTGCATTTTGCTCGCAAGCGCATAGCTGATCCTATCACTGTCAATGGATGGGATCAGCAGCGCACGCGTTGCGTTCTGATCGCACTGCCATCTGCGCTGTGTAGATGTGAACGAGGCCTAAGGGTGAAGCCTCATAAAGCTACATTCTCACCTCACGATGCAGGAAGATGGATCCAGCGATGTCTCCCTGCCAATGAGCGCTTCCTGATCCATTTTCAAGACCACGCTAATGACCGATTGTTGCAGAGAATAATCGCCACAACGGCGAGAAAAGCGTCTGGAAAATTGCGAGGTGGGTACAGGCCTGTAGGATCCAGAGGCTTCCCTCTCCCAAGGTAAGTATCCCTCAGGTGCACTTTCCTTCATTACAGGTTTTCTTTAATTGCTTTGCTATGAAGAATAGACAGCTAGTAGAGATTCTCCGCTGCTTGTGGTCTCCTGAACAGCATTATTATTATTATTATTATTATTTATTAGATTTATATAGCGCCAACATATTACGCAGCGCTGTACAATAAATAGGATTACAGACAATGATAACAGGGTTGACAGAACAATACAGGTAACAGACCATAGATACAACAATACAGGTAATAGCAATAAGATACACAACACAATGCAGATAATAGTACAATGCCAGATCATAAACTGGAATAGTAGTGGTAAAAAATTACCAGTTCCAAATTCTGGGTAAAGTGCACACAGTCAAGTATAATACACAAGGGGAAAGGGCCCTGCCAACAGTGGCGGCTCCAGCTTCAGATTTTTGGGGGGGCTCAAAGGGGGTACGAGGGCTGGCAGGCCGGGCTTGGGGGGGGGGGGGGGGGGAAGCCGCGGCAAAAAATTGTGCGTGGTCATGATGTCATGTGGGCGGGGCTAACTGTAATGTAGTTGTACCAGCTAACGTAGTTACATGGAAAAAAAAATGAAGTAAACACACATAATGACAGGTAGCCTTTCACCAGTAAATGCACATAAGAATCAGCTTTTCAGCAGTTAATGCACGTAATGACAGACAGCGTTTCCCCATTAAATGCACATAAGAGACAGCTTTTCACCAGTTAATGCACATGACAGACAGCCTTTCACCAGTTAATGCCCATAAGAGACAGCTTTTCACCAGTAAATGCACATAAGAGACAGCTTTTCACCAGCTAACGCACGTAATGACAGACAGCTTTTCACCAGTAAATGCACGTAATGACAGACAGCTTTTCACCAGTAAATGCACGTAATGACAGACAGCTTTTCACCAGTAAATGCATGTAATAACAGACAGCGTTTCCCCATTAAATGCACATAAGAGACAGCTTTTCACCAGTAACTGCACGTAATGACAGACAGCGTTTCTGCAGTAAATGCACATAAAGAGACAGCTTTTCGCCAGTTAATGTACGTAATGACAGACAGAGTTTCCCCATTAAATGCACATAAGAGACAGATTTTCACCAGTTAATGCACATAATGACAGACAGCGTTTCCCCAGTAAATGCATGTAATGAGAGACAGCGTTTCACCAGTTAACCTCCTTGCCGGTTTTCCCGACCTGAGCTCGGGGTAGAAAAAAGCAGCTGCTATCGGTAAACCCCGAGCTCAGGTCGGGGTAGGCATTGAAGAGCTTTACCTGTAGTTGTGGAGTCCCGGGCGCGATCTCGCTGCGCAGCGGGACTCCAGCCTCTCTCCCCGGCAGTGTGGGGTCTTTCCCTGGCCGCCGGGATCCCCCATGTCCCCGCTATTCTTCCGGGGACCCGGCAGCCAGTTGGAGCAGCGCAGCCGTGGTGGTGGCAGCAGAGCGGTGGTGGCAGCGTGACGTCATCGGGGGCGGGGCTAATATTGAAAACGAACTTCTCTATATTAGAGAAATATAGAGAAGTTCGTTTATATGTATAATAGCGCCATCTTGTGGGCAAAGAGAAAACTGCAGCCCAGGAGCCCAGAAAGGTAATTTTTTTTTTATTTTGCTGCAGATCTCCCTGCCAGAATGATTTTTTTCAGGTTTTAGGGTCTGAAAGAGTGAAAAAAAATTGCACCGCTTTTAGACCCTAAAATCTGGAAAGAATCAGACCGCCAAGGAGGTTAATGCACATAATGACAGACAGCCAGTGTCCCCAGTATATGTAGCCAGGCGTATAGCTGTCCCCAGTATATGTAGTCAGGCTAGTGATGGTGGGCTGGGGGCCCCAGGGCACCTCAGGCCTGGCCGGTGGTGGGCTGGAGGCCTGAGACCTGGCTGGTGGTGGTGGGCTGGGGGCCCCAGGGAAGCTAAGGCCTGGCTGGTGGTGGAAGGCTGGGGGCCCCAGGGCAGCTAAGGCCTGGCTGGTGGTGGGAGGCTGGGGGCCCCAGGGCAGCTAAGGCCTGGCTGGTGGTGGGAGGCTGGGGGCCCCAGGGCAGCTAAGGCCTGGCTGGTGGTGGGAGGCTGGGGGCCCCAGGGCAGCTAAGGCCTGGCTGGTGGTGGGTGGCTGGGGGCCCCAGGGCAGCTAAGGCCTGGCTGGTGGTGGTAGGCTGGGGGGCCCCAGGGCAGCTAAGGCCTGGCTGGTGGTGGTCGGATGGGGGGCCCCAGGGCAGCTCAGGCCTGGCTGGTGGTGGTCGGATGGGGGGCCCAAGGGCAGCTCAGGCCTGGCTGGTGGTGGTGGGATGGAGGGCCCCAGGGCAGCTCAGGCCTGGCTGGTGGTGGTGGGATGGAGGGCCCGAGGGCAGCTCAGGCCTGGTGGGAAGGCCTCAGGCCTGGCTGGTGGGATGGGGGGCCCCAGCCCCCAGGGCAGCTCAGGCCTGGCTGGTGGTGGTGGGATGGGGGGCCCAAGGGCAGCTCAGGCCTGGCTGGTGATGGTGGGAGGGGGGGCCCAAGGGCAGCTTAGGCCTGGCTGGTGGGCCCCAGAGTCAGGCCTGGGGGTTGTTGGTGGTGGTGCTGCTGGTGCTAGGCTCAGGAGGCCTGGGGGGGGGGCTGCGGCAGAAAGACAATTTGGTAGTTGACTGGGAGAGGACAGCCACCGCCCACCGCACCCACCTTTTTGCGGAGTTCCGACTTCAAGTCCTGCTCCTGCTGCCTGGCTAGCCTGGCTGTCAGGTCCAGAGTCCAGCCCCGCTGCCGCTGTCCGGTCCAGAGTCCAGCCCCGCTGCCGCTGTCCGTGTGTCGGTGCCTGGGTGTCCGTGTCTGTGTCGCACACAGGCAGCGTGACTAGCCCGCCCCGCAGAGAGAGTCTGACTGTGACGCAGTCACACTTTTATAACGCCGCTATACGCGGCGCCGGCGAGTCGCCACCACCACATTACCCCTGGGGCGGGCCGCTCTGCGTGACTCACTCAGCTGAGCCTGCGCCCGGCCCAGGGACAGAAGAACGGAAGCGGACATGTCGGCCAGCCAGGGTGGGTGGGTCCGTGGGATCGCTGCTGGGGTGGGTGCCAGCCCAAGCCCTTGCCCAGTCGCCCTCCTCCCAGAGTCCCAGACTCCCAGGCAGCCCTCGGCTCCACTCACTGCAGTGCAGCCAGAGAGTGACGACGAGCCAGGTCGGGTTGGACACAGTCGCCGGCGGCGGGGGGGCTTTGAGGGGGGCTAATGAGTTGCCAGCTGGGGCTTAAGCCTGGGTAAGCCCCAGCGTGGCGCCGCCACTGCCTGCCAAAGGCTTACAATCTAGAGGATGGAAGAGTCAGGGCCGGTTTCCACTATCGCGAACTCGCATGCGTTTGCCGCATGCGAATTCACATAGCCAATACAAGTGGATGGGACTGTTTCCACTTGTCAGGATTCCTTTGCGTTTTTCTGTGCAGAAAAAATCTGCACGGCAGAGCCATCAGAATTCGCATACTGCATACCGCTATGCGAATCGCATAAAATGTATTTAATAGGGAATTTGCATGTGGTATTGGTATGCGAATTTTCATGCGACTTCGCATGGAATCAATGGAAAAGAACACAGGCACTGCCATGGTTAAATTCGCATACATCGTCATCCATGCGAAATCGTATGCGAATTCGCATGAAAATTCGCATATACCTAATGCGAAATTTGCATGCAGATTTTTACCGCGGCGATTCCCACCGCACAAGTGGAAACGGGCCCTAAGGGGCCCCGCTTTCACTAGACGCGTTTCTATGCGGAAACTGCTCCGCATGGCAACGCAAGGAAACTGCTACCAATTCACGTCAATGGAGTCGTTTCCATTGATGCGAATTTACCTGCGCGATCTGGCGCAATGTGACACGGGGAAATTATGGATAGTATGCTGCAGTTTTCCCCGCGCTACGAGTCCCCATAGCCACCGACGGCAAGCCGCATACCTTAGGGCCCCTTTCCACTTGTGCGTTGCGAATTCGTTGCGTAAAACGCGAAGACGAATTTACATGAGGATGCGAATTCGTATGCGAATTTTGCAGCGAATTCGCGTACGTTATCGAGTATGTTAGTATGCGAATTTAACCATGTCAGTACCTGTGTGCTTTTGCATTGATTTTATGCGACAACGTACGCGAATTCACGTGGAAAATTTGCATAGAGAAAACGCATGCAAATTTCCTATTAATTACATTGTATGCGAATCGCACACCGCCTTGCAATGTGCGAATTCTGATGGGTCTGCTGTGCGGATTTTTCCTGCACAGAAAACCGCTCTGTTTTCCTGACAAGTGGAAACAGGCTAATTAACTTGTATTGGTTATTATGCAAATCTGCGTGTAGAAAACGCATGCACATTTGTGATAGTGGAAACGGGCCCTATTTCTGTCTGGGCTTGATTAAAAAAAAACAGATGAGTGCTTTTGTAGGGGTGATGAAAGGGATGCAAATCCTTCAGAGTTTATGCAAATATATGCAGCTTGAAAAAGGACCAATCAATTTAAACCTGAGTTATAATTGATAAGTCCATTTTTAAACTGCAGACATGTGCATAAATTTGCATCAACCCAGAATAATTTGCATCTTATTGATCATCCCTACTCTTTTGATGTCCTGTAGAATGTAGAGGATTGTGCTGCCTTTTCCCAGGTTTGCTATATTTAGAACAGGTCAGTTTCTTCACACTAGACTTTGCAAGATAACGTTGCAGCTTCTCCATGGTGTAAATACTGTAAAACCAGCAGCTAGAGGTCACATGACATATTTTACATAAAGCATGCCCATACTGCTGGGGCACTCAGAGTAAGCCAGGGATTGGCTAAGGCTCCGTGGGCGGGGCATCAGATAAAGCCGACGTCTTCTCCCCCCTTTTTACATTTATTTTTTTTTTCAGTTTGTTTACCAAAACTCTATTTCTGAACAGAGCTGTATTTAGTCATCCAGCTCAAAAAGTTATTTTAAACATGTCTAAAGTTTGTTTGTTCAGTCACGTGATTGCGCAAAAAAAAAAAAAAAAAAAAAAAAATACCGCCAAAATGACCGGTGGGCGTATAAAAAGATTGGTTTTGGCGCGGCTTCTGGTTCAGTAAAAGATTGCTGTGGGGGCGAAGCGCTGTGCAATTATGGTGAGATGCGGCGTTTGCTGGTTTCAGTCAGCAAAAGTTCATGTGTATTTTGTTATAACTTCTGGTGTTTCTCGTGCTCAGCTGCACTGCAGGCTTCTATTGGTCAGAGGATACTTTGTATCCACTAGAAGCTTGCAGTGCTGGAACTGTAACATGAGCCTGATCGTTTTAACGGGCAAGCTGGGAAGGAGATTCCTACACTATCAAGCTGCCTGTGATAAACTCCCTTGCTGCACGTGGGATGACCATAGGGAAGCAGTATTATGTAGAGTGGGAGTAGATTATGCTCAGGTGAAAGGAGCTGCTCGGTTTAGTCAATTTGCTCCTCCCAGCATTGAACAGTGTATGGAAGGACTATGCTTCTACATCATCACTCGGTGGGGCGTTCACAGCCTCTTCATAGGAGAGTTGATACTGCTGGGGAAGCTCTAGATCTTTAAAGAGACCCAGAGACGAAAAAAAAAACAATGGATTTATACATACCTGGGGCTTCCTCCAGCTCCATAAGCCTGGATTGCTCCCACGCCGCCGTCCTCTGCTGTCTCTGTTCGCCGGTACCGGGTCCTGTACTTTTGGCCAGTCGAAGTAAGCGCGGTGCGCTCCCTACGCACTGCGCAGGCGCATGTGTACAACTGGTCGCGTCTGGCGGAAGTGATGGGATAGAGGCAGCGGAGGATGGCGGCATTGGAGCGATCCAGGCTTATGGGGCTGGAGGAAGCTCCAGGTATGTAATAACATAGTTTCTACTTTTTTTACCCAGGCTTCGTCTCTGGTTCCCTTTAAGGGAACCTTAAAGCGGAACTGAATAGTTTACAAAAACATGTTTCACTTACCCGGGGCTTCTGCCAGCCCATTGCAGCTTTCCTGTTCTGCACTGTCCTCCACGATCCTCCATTTTTCCGCTGCCAGCTAGTTTTGGTTTGATGCAGCAACCGCGCCTGTGCTCTTGTGTTTGGGAATGCGTACAAGACAAACCGTAGCCAAGCCTGCCGATTCTGTCGAGTGAAAACTAAACTCTCTGCTGCGGCAAGCATCGTTATGGACTGGCGTGGGCACAGGACTGCTGCGGGGGGCTGGAAAAAGCCCCAGGAAAGTGAAACTCTTTTTATTTTGTGTACTTTAGGTCTCCTTTAAGGTTAAAGGGATACTGTAGGGGGGTCGGGGGAAAATGAGCTGAACTTACCCAGGGCTTCTAATGGTCCCCCGCAGACATCCTGTGTTGGCGCAGCCACTCCCCAATGCTCCGGCCCCGCCTCCAGTTCACTTCTGGAATTTCTGACTTTAAAGTCAGAAAACCACTGCGCCAGCACGCCCGTGTCCTCGCTCCCGCTGATGTCACCAGGAGTGTACTGCGCAGACACAGACCATACTGGGCCTGCGCTGTGCGCTCTTGATGACATCAGCGGGATCAAGGACACGGAAACGCAGGCGCAGTGGTTTTCAGACTTTAAAGTCTGAAATTCCAGAAGTGAACCGGAGGTGGGGCCGTAGCATCGGTGAGTGGCTGCGCCAACACAGGATGTCTGCGGGGGACCGTTAGAAGCCCCGGGTAAGTTCAACTCATTTTCCCCTGACCCCCCTACAGTATCCCTTTAAAGAGACTCAGAGATAAGTCTCACCGCAGTTTTTTACTTACCTGGGGCTCCCTCTAGCCCCATAAGCACCGATGCGTCCCTCACCATCCTCCTGCTGTTTCCCGTTCAGCCGCAGTGAGCCTCGGTAACGGGCTCAGTTGAAGCCAGTCAAGGTCTAATGCGCATGCGCAGTAGACACGGACTGACGTCACTGAGCTTGTTACCGGGGGTAACACAGCAGGTGAACCGGAGACTGCAGGAGGACGGAGAGAGACACATCAGTGCTTATGGGGCTGGAGGAAGCACCAGGCAAGTAAAAAAAATAAAATTAAAAAAAAAAAAACTGTTGTGAGACTCATCTCTGAGTCTCTTTAAAGGGAAGGTTCACGGCCCCTAAAAAAAAAATTAAAAAATGATAATCCACTTACCTGGGTGCGCCACCGGAGAAGACCGGGAGCCTGCCACGGGCTGGAGGAAGCCCCAGGTAAATGGATTAGCTTTTTTTTTTTAGGGACAGTGAACCTTCCCTTTAAGGTCACACTTGTCCATGCAGAAAACCATGAGTTTTTTTTTTTGCGTATTTTCTGATTTTGTGTTTTTGTGTGTGCGGTTTTTTCATTAATAATCATATTTAACATGTAAAAATAAATCATTTTCAAATTCGTTTTTACCTTATTTGGGCAGAAATGCATGTAAAACACATGCATTTTTTTGCTCACCATAGGTAAGCATCGCATGCAGAACACATGCGATCTGCTTTCAGTATGCAGAAAGAATGAACTTGTTGAGCATTTTAAAAACGCATACCAATGCATTTTTTTGTGCAGCCCATAGACCAGGCATGTGCATTTTTTCTAAAATGCGTGCGATTCAAATAAGTGTGACCCTGCACTAAGCCTCATACACATGGTACAATTTTCCATCAGATCGACCGGTGATCTGATAAGAAATTGCATAGTGTGTAGGCGTCCAAATTGTTCCAGATCGATTTTGCATTAAGTACCCAAAATCGATTGGAATCCGATCGGACCGGTCGGAAATTATGTAGTAATTTGTCGATCTGATGGAAAATTGTACTGTGTACTCAGCTTTAAATTTTTCCTTTGAAGGTGTCACTGGGGCTTTTAGGGCTAGTTCACACTCGGCGCTTAGCCTGCGATCCCATTCGGCTCCGCGATTGCGATTTTAAACTAAATGTCATGATTCAAGTGTGATTTGCGCTTGTGATTTCCGTGATTGAAATCGCAAACCACTTCAGTGTGAATGTATCCATTGGGATACATTAGCAGCAGCGCTTTCCTGATCGCTGGAGATCAGCAAAGCGCTGTAGAATCGCAAAGTGTGAACCGGCCCTAAGAGATAATTCAGCTGTAGTTGATGAAATTAGACTTGAAAGAACATGAGCACCTGAATTGGGAAAAAAAAATCGCATGAAAAGTGTTTGCGTTACAGCGTGCATTTACTTAAGCTTCCTAGCCCCCTCCTATCTATATCTGGGCCTCCATCTTGCTTCTACCTTAGCCGCAGTACTGCAGCTTGAATTAGCCAATGGCGCGTGTCCATGGCCACCCCAATGCATGATTACAACCGTGGCATGTATTGCGGCCACCGGGGACATGTGATGATATCACCGTAACTGTTTAGAACTGCTTTATATGCGGCACAGGTAGAAGCAAGATGGAAGCCTACATATAGATGAGGGCTAGGGAGCTGCCCACCACATATAAGTAAATCCTTGCTGCCTCCAATAACACAATTTCTGAACATCCTTTAGGGGGAGATTTGCTTTATTTTTTTTTATCTTTGGATCACCCAGGGGCTTATTTTACTTTAGGTCTATTTTTCATGGCTGGCTGAACTGATCACTTGTCAGGCAGATTAGCCCCCTTGGCTACAAGCACCTTTTGGCTGCAGTTAAAGGGAGTCTGAAGCATTTTTAAAAATAAAGAAAAAAATACTCACCTAAGGAGACGGAAGGCTCTGGGTCCTATAGAGCCTTCCAACTCTCCTCCCAGTGTCCGCGTTCCGCTACAGGCTCCCCTGTTAGCAGTCCAGTCCACGGTTGTGGACTTTTCTCTTCTGGGTTGGGGAGACTTCGGCAGTCTTTGGAAGCACTCAGGCTTCCAAAGACTGGCTGCTCCATACTGCGCACGTGTGAGCGCCCTCTTACACACTCGTGCATGCGCAGTACAGAGCCGTTGGTCTTTGGAAGCCTGAGCGCTTTAAAGTCTGCCAAAGTCTCCCGTGGCTGGAGATTCAAAGGGAGGAGCCTGCGGGGGAACGAGGAGAACGTGAACTCTCTGTAGAACCGAGACTTCCATCTCCTTAGGTATCTGTTTTTTTTTTTTTTTACATAGTCTTTGCTGCCTGCTTGTCATTGGTAATGTCGGTGTGCCTTTGCTGCCTGCTTGTCATTGGTAAGATCGGTGTGCCTTTGCTGCCTGCTTGTCATTGGTAATATCGGTGGGCCTTTGCTGCCTGCTTGTCATTGGTAATTTTCGTGTGCCTTTGCTGCCTGCTTGTCATTGGTAATATTGGCGTGCCTTTGCTGCCTGCCTGCTTGGTATTGGTAATGTTGGCATGCCTTTGCTGTCTGCTTGTCATTTGTAAATGCTGCCTTATAGTCATTGGCAAGGATGCTCTCAACTTCGAATTCGGATTAAATTTATTCGGGTATTCGAATTTCATCCTACTAATTACAGCAGCTGTGCGGGTGGCCGAGGGGGGATTAATCTTACCCATCAGCTGTCTTCTTGCTCCGTCCCGCGGCGCCTCCCATGCTACGTACCAATCCGGCGTCATGTGACTATACACTTCCTCCTTCAACCCAGGAGGAAGTGTATGTAAGCACGTGACGCCGGATTGGAATGCAGCGTGGGAGGCGCCGAGGGACGGAGCAAGAAGACGGCTGATGGGTAAGTTTAATCCCCCCTCGGACACCAGCACAGCTGCTGTAATTAGTAGGATGAAATTTGAATAATCATATTCACATTTCATCCGAATTCGAAGTTAAGAGCATCCCTGGTCATTGGTAATATCTGCATGTCTTGGCTACTTGCTTGTACTGGTAATATCAGCGTGCCTTTGCTGCCTGCTTTTTACTGGTAAAAATCTGTGTTTCTTTGCTTGTTGCTTGTCTTTGGTAACATTGGCTTGCCTTTGCTGCCTGCTTGGCATTAGTAATAGTGCTGTGATGTGTATTGGTCTTTACTTCTATTTGGTTGTATTTGTGATTGTGTTTTGTCAGTTAACTGCTTGTCTTAAAGGACTTACGAGCCCAAATCCCCCCAAAAAAGTCTGTACCTGGTTGAATTTTGAAGGCACGGTGGACGCCATCCGTGCAGTTCCGCCAGGTCCCTGGTGCTTATTCTCCCCCCGTGCCGTTCCCGACCCCACAGCCCTGGTCGGGCTCTCCTGCCTCCTCAAATATGGCCGCCGGACGTGAGTGCGGCTGCGCAGCTGCGGCCTCCTCCGGGGGCCATATTTGAGGAGGCAGGAGAGCCCGACCCGGGCTGTGGGGTCAGGAGCTGCACGGGAAGAGAATAAGCAGCGGGGACCTGGCGGAACTGCACGGAGGGCGCGGATGGTGTCCTCCGTGCCTTCAAAATTCATCCAGGTACAGACCTTTTTTGGGGGATTTGGGCTCGTAAGTCCTTTAAAGAAAATCTGTAAGGAACCCTCCAGCTTCACCAGGGCCTTTGCAGAGTACTCACAGTGGAGTGCATTCACCACTCCGGCATACTCCCTCCTGTGTCCTTCCGTCTCCACCTCCCTGATGTCTATTCTCTTTGACCCGGCGACATGTTTGGCCCAGTGCACACCAAAAACCTCTAGCAGATCCACAAAACGCTAGAGGTTTTTGAAGCAGATTTCAGAGCGATTCTAGGCATGTTTAGAGACTTTTTATAAACATGCCTAGCATTTTTTGGAGCGTTTTGTGCAGATTACAAATATTGTTACAGTTAACAAAAACGCCTGGAAAACCGCTCTGATCTAGCATTTTTCAGAGCGGTTTTCCACTTTCCTATACTTTAACATTGAGGCAGAAACACCTCAGAAATCTAAAAAATGCTGCAGAAATCTAAAAAATGCTGCAGCTCCCGAGTTTGCGTTTGCGGAAAAAAAACGAGCCGCTCTGGTGTGCACCAGCCCATTCACTTTCATTAGCCAAGCGGTTTCCCCCTGCAAGCGTTTAAAAAATGCTTCAGAACCACTCTGGTGTGCACCAGCCCTTATTTGAGTGCATGCATGATGCCGGGTCACAGAAGGGGCAGCGGGGGAGATGAAGCCGGGAGAACACAAGAGGCCATACAGGTAACTGGATCAGGTGCCTGAGGAAGCCTGTCACCTGAATGTACCCTTTACTTTCTGCCTTTCACTGGAAGTACCTTCATTTATCTGCTTGTCATTGACATTTTTTGTCTTTCTGTGAGGCTCCATTCCAACTACAATTCCGCATCACATGTGGCCAGCGGGAGTGGACAGCATAATGTCCGCACTGTTGTGGCTGGAGGCTGGGGCGGATGCGCTCTCCTATAGGCTATATGGGGGAAGGCATCCGCCAGCCCAGGGTCATTGCGGACTGCACCGAATCCCATGGATCCGATGCAGCGCGACAAGTGTGAATGGCTCCTATTCATAAATCAGGGGAGCTATTCACTCGATGAGCTGACAAAAAATGTACCCTCTCCGCTGTGTGGGAACAGAGCCTAAAGCACTTATAGTCAATGCATCTTTTTGTAATAAGTTGTCCTTATTTCCTGTTAAAAATTACAGTGCTTGTCTACTTTGGGGGACCCAGCAGGAAACCTCATATCAAAATTCAGCTACCATGATTGGGTGGACGGCACCCTCTCGAACGCTTAGGTTTTAAATCGGTTGTAATAAACTACGCCCACACTTACTTGGCCAATCACAAGAGGGTGCTGTGGTTGGAGAACTGTTCTGAGGTTTCCTACTAGGTCCCCTAAAGAAACTAGTACAGTTTTTGAGTACATTTTCTGCAGTCATTGTATCTTAAAGAGCACCTGAGATAACAAGAAAAAATGTGTACATAATTGGGGCTTCCACCAGCCCCATCCAGCCTGATTGCTCTCTCAGTGCAATCCTCCGCCTCCTGTATCTTCTGTAAGGGCTTTTGATATCTTCAGCTAGTCGGCGCATGCACAGTGTGGCTGTGTGCGCTGCCACGGCCAGGAGACTTCTGTGCCTGCGCAGTAGTACTGTGCGGGCACAGAGAGCTCCCGGCAATGCGGGAGACCAGGCCCCGCCTTGCACAATAAGCCCCGATTGCTGAAAATACCGGGAGCCCTTACGAAAGATCAAGGAGTTGGAGGATGGCGCTGAGAGAGCTATCAGGCCGGAGGGGGCTGGAGGAAGCCCCAGGTATGTAAGAATTTTTTTTCTTGTTATCTCAGGTTCCCTTTAAAAGATTCCCATGGTGAGAGGTATATGGAAGCTGCCAATTGTATTTCCTTTTAGGGCTCTTTCACACTAAGACGTTGCGTTTGATGCAACGTTAAGGTTGCATAACGTGCCCCTAACGCAACGCATGTTAGCTTTGAAGTCGGACATTACCTTGAACTGCGTTGTGCGTCTCTTGATGCGTACATGATGCATACTTTTTAAAGCGTACGGATCGAACGAAAACGGCGCATGCGGCATATTTAAAAAAAACAAACATTACTGAGCATGTGCAAACAGTCTAATGCAGCTGAATACGAGTATAATGCACAGCATGCTGCACTTTCATTTAACGTGCAGCGTTATACTCCAACTGTGTACTGTGAACAGCCCATTGATTTACTATTGCTGTGAGTTGGTCTGCGTTACAGGCTGCTGTAACGTCAGACTTTAACGTCCTACTGTGAAAGAGCCCTTAAACCATACCAGTTGCTTGGCAGCCCTGTTGCTCTTCTGGCATATGTAGTCAAAACCGTCGAACAAGCATATGGCTAATCCAGTAAAATCAGAGTACCTGATCTGCTGCATGCTTGTTCAGGGTTAATAGGTAAAAGTATGAGACACACAGGGTCAGGAGTACTGCCAGGCAACTGGGATTCTTTAAAATGAACTAAATATGGCAGCCTCCATATGCCTCTCACCTTGGGTATCCTTTAACCACCCTGGCGTTACAATTAATGCGGCCGCGGGTGGCTATTTTTTTTTTTTTTAAAAAAAGTTATTTTTTAGTGTAGCTAGCACTAGGCTAGCTACACTCTCCCCAAGTTCCCCGGCACTGTGTCCCCCCCTCCGCTTGCCGCCGGCGATATTTATCTGGCTGAGATCCTCCGATGGCCGAGACTTCCGCCATAGCTTCAGGCGTTGCTATGGCGACGATCGGACATGACATCTGATATCATTGACGTCATGCACTGTTCCGCTCAACGCCATAGCGAACCCTGGAGGCTATGGAGAGGCTGTGCCGGCATGGGCTCCAGGGTGGGGTAAGCAAAAATATAGGCGATTGGGGGGATCAGAGCGGGCCGGCAGCGATCGGAGGGGTGATATAGGTAGCCAAGTGCTAGCTACACCCTCTCCGAAAATTTGGTGCAAAAAGACCCTCCAGGGGCTGAGCAATCCACTATGGCGGTAATGGACGAGCTGAGCTCGTCATTACCGCCAAGGTGGTTGGCAGTGTTCCCCAACCCTGTCCTCTAGGCCCACCAACAGTACGTTTTGCAGGAAACCAAACACAATCACAGGTGGAGTAATTAGTGTCTCAGCAGAGCTAATTAACTACCTTTGTAGATTTATACAAAACATGCACTGTTGGTGGGCCTTGAGGACAGGGTAGGGAAACACTGCTTTAAAGAGAACCCGAGGTGGGTTTGAAGAATATTATCTGCATACAGAGGCTGGATCTGCCTATACAGCCCAGCCTCTGTTGCTATCCCAAACCCCCCTAAGGTCCCCCTGCACTCTGCAATCCCTCATAAATCACAGCCATGCTGCTGACAAACAGCTTGTCAGAGCTGGCTGTGTTTATCTCTATAGTGTCAGTCTGCTGCTCTCCCCGCCTCCTGCAGAACTCCAGTCCCCGCCTGCATCTCTTCCCTCCCTGCTGATTGGAGGGAAGGGACGGGGGCAGGGACCGGAGCTATGCAGGAGGCGGGGGAGCAGCTGAGACTGACACTACAGATGTAAACACAGCCTCACAGCACGGCTGTGATTTATGAGGGATTGCAGAGTGCAGGGGGACCTTAGTGGGGTTTGGGATAGCAACAGAGGCTGGGCTGTATAGGCAGATCCAGCCTCTGTATGCAGATAACATTCTTTAAACACACCTCGGGTTCTCTTTAAGGTGTACCTGAGGTGGTAAGTAGATATGTTATGCATAGCAGTGCTAGTATGGCTGAGGTGACCCAGTGCGAAACTTTATAGGGAATAGTTCTCCATTCACAGCACCCTTTACAATGTGAAACCTGTAATTGGCTGAATAGTGTGGGCGTAGTCAATATTACTACCTATCCAAACCCTAAAAGTTGTAGAGGGTGCTGTCATTGGAGAATTGCTGAAACTGCAACCAAATCGTGTTAGCATAATTTCCCTGAGGCTTCCCGATGGGTCATTTCAACCAAGCTAGCGTCTGCATATCTGCTTACACCTACATTATCAGATACTTGGCCCCTTATTGTGCCTGGCCACCTCTCTGTGCTACCGCTGTTTCTAGTTCCGACTGCTTCCAGTTGAAGGGATGCATTTGTACTGTCCACTCTGCACGCCCTCCTGGATTGGGTTTGTGAATGATTGTGCAGAGCGGCTGAGCTTCCTGGGCATGCACAGTTTGGAAGCATTAGTAATTGTGCATGTCCAGTGTGCTCCCAGCAGCAGTTGCTACACACAGCTGTGTGGGAGTGAACACAGAATGGTCTACAGCAGCAGCAGAGTGGAGACTGGCCCCCATAAGGGACCAAGTGTCTCATATAAACACACATAAAAGATTTATACATACCATGGACTTCCTTCAGCCCCCTCCGCATTGATTGCTCTCATGACGCTCTCCACCTTCTCACAGTAGAAGCCTTGTAAGTTTGGCGAGTCGGGGTGCACTGCACATGCCTGACAGTGTGTAAGCGCCTGGGAGGGCCCTGTGTCTGTGCAGTACTACTGCGCAGGGGCAGAACGCTCCCAGGAGGAGGAGTGCGTGCAGCCGCACTGTGCATGTGCCTACTGACACAGACTGGCCAATCTTACGGGGCTTCGACCGGGAGAAGGTGGAGGAAGATGACATGGGAGAGATCGATGCAGAGGGGGTTGTAAGGAAGCCCTCAGGTACTTATAAATCTTTTGTGTGTAAAAAGTCTCTGGTATGCTTTAATAAAGCAGACCTGAACTCAGAACTTCCTCTCTGCTTTAAAAGATACACAACAGCATAATAACCTTTAAGAAAAACATTTTTGTTACAGCTGATAGAAATACTACAGTAAATCTGCAGTGTTTCTACTTCCTGCTTTCACGGAAGACATATTGTTGGACAACTGTAACCAGGGGGATATGGAGGGTACCACATTTTTCATTTTGGGGGAGAGTGTAGCTAGCCTAGTGCTAGCTACACTAAAAAATAACCTTTAAAAAAAAGAAAAGAAAAAAAGGGCGGTTAAAGGATACCCAAGGTGAGAGGCATATGGAGGCTGCCATATTTAGATCCTTTTAAAGAATCCCAGTTACCCGGCAGTGCTCCTGACCCTGTGTGTCTGTAATACTTTTACCCATTAACCCTGAACAAGCATGCAGCAGATCAGGTACTCTGATTTTACTGGATTAGTCATATGCTTGTTCGAGGGTTTTGACTACTTATGCCAGAAGAACAGGGCTGCCAAGCAACTGGTATGGTTTAACTGCTCTTTCACAGTGGGACGTTAAAGTCTGACATTACAGCAGCCTGTAACGCAGACCAACTCATGCTATGGCGACGATCGGACATGACGTCTGACGTCATGCACAGTTTTCTGCATACATTTTCTGCACACCCTGGTCCATACGCAATTCACTTTTTCACCTGAGTTTTCTCTTAGGCGATATTTTCACAGCTTGTAAATAAAATGCCTTTTACACCACCAGCAAGCAAATAAATACTCAACATAATTTTGACAGGACTTTTTCACCTACTTTTTGGTACTTTTTCCATTGCAAAGTGTGAAAAGGTTAATCAAAATTGAAGATGTAAAATGATCTCCTAGGAGAAAACTCAGAGAAAAAGTGAATGGCATATGGCCCCATGTGTGTTTCTATGCAGAAAGTGTGAGTTTTTTCACAGCAGCTAATGTTGATACAGAAAACAGACAAAATGTGCAAAATAATCATGCAGAATGTCAGATATTTTTTTCTACATGTGAAAAACACATTGAGGGCCTGTTTCCACTACAAGCGGTGCAATGCGACTACATAGCAACATCGCACTGCAGGTAGGTGTGCTGAAACGCATGCACGGCAATGAAATAGTTTATACTGCATGCATGTTGTGTGGAGCGGTGGGATCCGAGAATTTGCAGCATGCTGCAGATTCTCAAAGGGCTGCATCCGCCCGCACACCCCTCCCATCTCCTCAATTGCCTTCCGCATCGGGAGAAGCCCATTGATTAGCGTGAGTGTAGAATATGCACACAGTGCGTTCCCTGCCACAGTGTTTGGTGGGCTACATATCTGTCATCTTGCAGCTATGAAGTTATTGGTGTATAAATTATTTTGAATACTTGCTCAATCAGTCATGCCCTATCACACGTGGATCTGTGGGTCAGGTCAGAGCTGATGGCAAAGTACTGTAGTAACAGGGTGCATACACACATCCAATTTTTGATTGGTCAATTTTACCTCTTAAATTTAAATTTAAAGGAATACTTAAGCCAAAAAAAATATTTACTCACCCGGGGCATCCCTCAGCCCTCTGAAGCTGGATGGTGCCCTTGCAGCCCCGCTCCGATCGTCCTGTCCCCGCCGGCGGCTACTCCCGGTTTCGGCGACAGCCGCCGACAGGCTGGGGACGCGGCTGATTCTCCGCGTTACCAGCCGCAATATCACCCTCTATGCTGCTATAGCGTATATATATATCTATATATCTATATATCTATATATCTATATATCTATATCTATATATATATATATCTATATATATATCTATATCTATATCTATATCGGCTGGGAACGCGGAGAATCAGCTGCGTTCCCAGCCTGTCGGCGGCTGTTGCCGAACCCGGAAGTAGCCGCCGGCGGGGACAGGACGATCGGCTGCGAGGGCACCATCCAGCTTCAGGGGGCTGAGGGATGCCCCGGGTGAGTAAATATCATTTTTTTGGGGGGGCTTAAGTATTCCTTTAATAAGATAACTTGCCTACAAGTCTGTATAACCAGTATTCAAAATCTGGCCTTCATATTACTTGGAAGAGGTAAAATTGGCCAATCACAATTGGAAGCGTGCACCAGGTTTTAAGCAAATGCTGGCAGGTTAATGCAGAACTTTTAAAGGACAACTGAAGTGAGAGGCTGACATATTTATTTCCTTTTAAGCAATGCCAATTGCCTGGCAGCTCTGCTATTTGGCTGCAGTGGTGTCTGAATAACACCAAGAAACAAGCATGCAGCTAATCTTGAAAGATCTGACAATATCAGAAACCCCCTGATATGCTGTATGCTTGTTCAGGGTCTATGGCTAAAAGTATTAGAGGCAGATGATCAGAAGGATGCCAGGCAACTGGTATTGTTTAAAATGATAAATATATATATCCCTCTCACTTTGCTTGTCCTTTAAAGTAATGGCATCATAGTTACGCTGCTGTTCTACCTTGATGAGCTGGCTGTTGCTGATAATTGCTTGTATTTGGTAACATCTGAATTTCATTGCCATTTGTTGATAGTATTTTCTAGTTAACTGTAGGCATCGCTGTCTGCTTCCCATATTTTCTGCATGTTGTTGCTTAGTATGTCTCATTGGTCTGCTTGCTATTGGAAAGATCTGTTAATCATTGCTGTCATCTTGCCACTGGAAATATCTGTAGATTGTTGGTGCCTGTTTGTTGTTTGAGATTTATTGTAAGGCATTGCTGCCTGCCATCGGTATTGTGGGCAGGTCATTGCTGTCTGTCTGTCTGCCTGCCATTGGTAATGTGGGCAGGTCATTGCTGTCTTCTTGTCATTGGTAATGTGGGCAGGTCATTGCTGTCTGCCTGCCATCGGTAATGATGGCAGGTCATAAATATCTGCCTGTAATTGGTAAGAGGGTATGTCATTGCTGCAGTATTTCGACTTCCTGCTTTCACGGAAGACATATTGTTGGACAACTGTAACCAGAGGGATATGGAGGGTGCCATATTTTTTCATTTTAAACTATACCAGTTGCCTGGCTATCCTGGCAGACCCTGAACCTGCATGCAGCAGATCAGGTGTTTCTGACATTGTCAGATCTCACAAGATTTGCTACATTCTAGTTTATGTGACCCAGACACTATTGCAGCCAAATAGACCAGCAGGGCTGCCAGGAGCTGGTGTTGTTTAAAAGGAAATAAATATGGCAGCCTCCATATCCCTCTTGTTACAGTTGTCATTGAACATCCTGTGCTTTCAAATTTGTTTACCTGCCATGGCAGTCAGTTGACACGGGGAGAGATCGAATTACGTCTTGTGATTACACACAGATGAGAGGTAACTAGACAGGCTAAACTCTCTAAATACATACAGGGTGCATTTCAGTTTTTGTCTGTCATGAGCAAGAGTTCAGGTCCACTTTAATTTTTTTTCTCACATTAGGTAAACTTTGACGGTACGGTTCCACTAGTGCAGTGTGGAATCGCTGTGGATTCCCCGCAGACGAATTTGCATGCAGGAGCGAAATCACATGTGGTTGTATGCGAATTTAACAGCAAATTCACATAAGTTTTCGCATGCATGACGCTGTGTGCGAATTTAACCATGGCAGTGCCTGTGTGCTTTTTCACTGATTCCGATTTGCATGAAAATTCGCATAAAAAAAGCCATGCGAATTCCCTATTAAATACATTGTATGTGAATCGCATGCGGTGTGTGCGGTGTCCGAATTCGGATGGCTCTGCTGTGCAGATTTTTCCTGCACAAGAAAACGCTCCGTTTTCCTGACAAGTGGACACAGGCTCATTAACTTTTATTGGTTATGCGAATTTGCAGGCGGATTCGCGTTAGTGGAAACGTACCCTTAGTGGAGCATACACTGCTAAATATCTAGGAGCTAGTACGGTGGAGGTGAGCCACTGAGAAAGTCCATAGGGAACAACGTGAAGCATTCTATTTTGCTGATGTGAAACCTAGCAGTTCGAGAGGGTGCTGTCCATTCACTCACGTTACAGGAATTTGCCTGTGGACTTCCTCATTGGCTCACCTCAACCATACTAGCGCCGAATTCTAAATAAAGTAAACAATAGATCTCTTACAAGGTTAAATCACAAAGATTTGATCAGTTTTAATCCGATATCTGAGGCTGCTTTCACAGTGGGACGTTACAGGCGCACGTTAGAGCAGCCTGTAACTCACCCCAACGCACAGCAATGAAAAATCAAATGGGCTGTTCACAGTGCCCACGTTGCGTTATATTGTAACGCAGCACGTCTACATAACGTACTGCATGCAGTACTTTAACTTTACACGCGGCTAACCCGCGTTAGACTGTTTGCACATGCTCAGTAGGTTTTTTTTTTTCATTTTATGGGTGGAGAGGAGGCGGGGAGAGGCCGCTACGTACCAGGCACATGGCTACTTATTATTCACTGCACTTGCAGTGTTTACATCCTGGAGCGGCCGCGGATTGGCTGGCGGGACCACGTGATGCGGAGAGCTCCGCTCACGTGGTCTCCGCAGTGCCTCCGACAGAGCAGGCGCACCAAGAGCTGCTTGTAACGCGGCTCTTGGTAGCGTCCTGCTCCAACACCACCAGGCGTTGCGTTAGGGGCACGTTATGTGCCCTATAACGTCCCCTAAACGCAACGTCCTGTTGTGTAAAGTAGCCTGAAGATATATCTACCTAAGGTTAGTGTATGTTGGTGGATTGGAGACATGTCATATAGATGCAGCAGGAATCCTAAAACTGAGGGTGCAATGGAATTCTTCCATTCCGGAGGGCTGGGAACCACTAGAGCGTTTTTTGCAGCATTTTGGGTTTGCTTTCAATCGCTACTGATTTCCCAAAAGGCTTTGCCAATGTAAGTGGATGGAGAAGATCCCCCTGGAGCGGTTCCAATTAAGGAAATTGCAATCCCAGGACATGCAGCATTTTGGGAGTGTTTCCACTCTAATGTATTGTCGAGGAGCAGGGAAATCACTTCCAAAATTGTTTACGAAGCACTACCACAAATCGCTAACGATTGCAATAGTGCTTTTTAGTCTGTCCCAGGCCTCACTGCTGCAACCACTACCATTAGCTGTAATTTATTCATATGAAATTACTGATGGTGATTGTGCATAGTTTCCAAAAAAGCAGTTTAATTACTGACGTATAAGTTATACAGGTCTTGTGGCTAGGTGAGTTCAATTTGGGTACGGATTGTGAAAGTATCCCAGAACCTGCATAACTTAGATGTCTCAGTATTTAAAGTGATGATTTGAATGGACACTGTTGGTGTATGGGGAGATTTCTAGTTGGCAAATTAGAATCTCCTCCTCTTTAGAATGCCCTTCTAACTTAATCCGTGTTTTTCCAGAGCATTTTGGTAATTCACTCCCTGACGCAAGTCAGGAAGTGAACTCTTTGATCCAGAAAAGAATAAATACAATGTATTCTTAAAAACTTTAACGCAATCGCTCTACAAAGCGGTTTTGTGAGCGTTTTGCGGTTTTTTTCTATACCTTCCGTTGAGGCGAAATCGCCTCAAAAATGGCTGGAGCACCGCTTTACAAAGCGGAACACAAACGAGCCGCTCATATGTAAACTGCTGAAAGTGCTTGTGAAGCTATGTGAACGCCCTGAAAGCGATTGTGTGAGCGCTTTCAGGGCAATTGTGAAAAACCGCCTGCGCTTAAAAGAATAACAAATGCTTGCAGTGTGAACAAGCCCTCAGGCAGGGAACACACTTGTCTTTCAGTTTTCTGCATGCGTTTTTCTGCATACATTTTCTACACACCCTGGCCCATATGCAATTCACTTTTTCACCTGAGTTTTCTCTTAGGTGATGTTTTAAGAAAGCAAACTCTTGTTTTTCTTAGCATTTTAGTAAGGGGCTTTTAGGACCATTGTAGCCCCTCACACACTCCAATGAGTTCTGGGTCACCATGAGCTTGCTGATTAGTCTGTACCTCTCGGTGTTACAAGCCCTACTCCATAGAACCAAATTAATCCATGCCATGCACTGATGAGGATCGAGCAATCCGAAACAGTCTGTATGCATGTTGGATTATTATGGCTCTGTACACATTAACAATCTGACACATCATTGCACTCCAGCGGTTCTGGAGGTGTGTTTAGCTTCTAAGGGTAACAATGGTTAATTTGCATATATTCAGCAGTGATGCCTTGGGAGACATCTCAAGCTCACTCCAACCTGAATTATCAAAATTCTTTGTTTTAAGAAAGCAAACTTTAGTTTTTCGTGATATTTTCACAACTTGTAAATAAAATGCCTTTTACACCACAAGCAAGCAAATAAATACTCAACATAATTTTGACAGGACTTTTTCACCTACTTTTTGGTACTTTTTCCATTGCAAAGTGTGAAAAGGTTAATCAAAATTGAAGATGTAAAATTATCTCCTAGGAGAAAACTCTGGAGAAAAAGTGAATGGCATATGGCCCCATGTGTTTCTATGCAGAAAGTGTGAGTTTTTTCACAGCAGCTAATGTTGATAAAGAAAACAAACAAAATGTGCAAAATCATCATGCAGAATGTCAGATTTTTTTCCTGCATGTGAAAAACAAATTGAGGGCCTGTTTCCACTACAAGCGGTGCAATGCGACTACATTACAACATCGCTCTGCAGGTGCAGTCATGTCCTATCACACGTGGATCTGTGGGTCAGGTCAGAGCTGATGGCAAAGTACTGTAGTAACGGTGCATACACACATCCAATTTTTGATTGGTCAATTTTACCACTTAAATTTAATAAGAGAACTTGCCTACAAGTCTGTACAACCAGTATTCAAAATCTGGCCTTCATGTTAATTGGAGGAGGTAAAATTGGCCAATCACAATTGGAAGTGTGCGCCAGGCTTTATGCAAATGCTGGCAGGTTAATGCAGAACTTTTAAAGGACAACTGAAGTGAGAGGCTGACATATTTATTTCCTTTTAAGCAATGCCAATTGCCTAGTAGCTCTACTATTTGGCTGCAGTGGTGTCTGAATAACACCAAGAAACAAGCATGCAGATCTGACAATAATGTCAGAAACCCCCTGATATGCTGCATGCTTGTTCAGGGTCTATGGCTAAAAGTATTAGAGGCAGAGGATCAGAAGGATGCCAGGCAAGTGGTATTGTTTAAAATGAAAAATATATGGCAACCTCCATATCCCTCTCACTTCGCTTGTCCTTTAAAGTAATGGCATCAAAGTTACGCTGCTGTTCTACCTTGATGAGCTGGCTGTTGCTGATATATGCTTGTATTTGGTAACATCTGAATTTCATTGCCATTTGTTGATAGTATTTTCTAGTTAACTGTAGGCATTGCTGCCTGCTTCCCATATTTTCTGCATGTTGTTGCTTAGTATGTCTCATTGGTCTGCTTGCTATTGGAAAGATCTGTTAATCATTGCTGTCATCTTGCCACTGGAAATATCTGTAGATTGTTGGTGCCTGCTTGTTGTTTGAGGTTTATTGTAAGGCATTGCTGCCTGCCATCGGTATTGTGGACAGGTCATTGCTGTCTGCCTGCCATTGGTAATGTGGGCAGGTCATTGCTGTCTGCTTGTCATTGGTAATGTGGGCAGGTCATTGCTGTCTGCTTGTCATTGGTGATGTGGGCAGGTCATTGCTGTCTGCTTGTCATTGGTAATGTGGGCAGGTCATTGCTGTCTGCTTGTCATTGGTAATGTGGGCAGGTCATTGCTGTTTGCCTGTCCTTGGTAATGTCCGGCATGCCATTGCTGTCTGCCAGACATTGGTAATGATGGCAGTTCATAAATATCTGCCTGTAATTGGTAAGAGGGTATGTCATTGCTGTCTTCCTGTCATTGGTTAGGTAGGCAGGACATTGCTGTCTGTCACTTGAAATGGGTTAGTGTACCTGAGATTAAAAAAGCACAAGCATTTATACTTACCTGGGGCTTCCCCCAGGTGTACTTTGCCATGTGACAACCAAGGTTTGAATATGACTTCCCTCTCTGAGCTGACACTTGCAGCATTTTAACATGGAGAATGATTCAGCTTGTGCAGTGTCCAACAAATGTGTACTCAGTTTATAGTCTGAAGTGTTAATTCTGAATTGATGTTTTTGTGTATGGCTGCATGGTTGTATGAGCGTAGGTTGGCCAAAAGAGTTGAGGGTTTTTCACATGGTGCTTGTCATTGGTAATATCGGCGTGCCTTTGCTGCCTGCTTGTCATTGGTAATATCGGCGTGCCTTTGCTGCCTGCTTGTCATTGGTAATTTTTATGGCATCGATTCCCCAGTATCCTTTGCACCTATGGTTTGGAAAGGAAAAAAAAACTACCTTGGCTCAGTTTCATACTTGGGGTGGGGATTTCAAGACCATATGTGGAATATGGACCCTGGGGGTGAGAAAATTACACTTTATTACGTGTGATTTTATGTATCTTGGCAACTGATTAGATTTAAAGCAAACTAATTTATAATTTAGGTACTCTTTAAATATTCTTTGGCAATATCTGCATGTCTTTGCTGCCTGCTTGTCATTGGTATTATTGGTGTGCCTTTGCTGCCATCTTCTCACTGGTAATATCTGCGTTCCTTAGCTGCCTGCTTGTAATTGATAATATCGGTGTGCCTTTGCTGCCTGCTTGTCATTGATAATATCGGTGTGCCTTCGCTGCCTGCTTGTCATTGATAATATCGGTGTGCCTTTGCTGCCTGCTTGTCATTGATAATATCGGTGTGCCTTTGCTGCCTGCTTGTCATTGATAATATCGGTGTGCCTTTGCTGCCTGCTTGTCATTGATAATATCGGTGTGCCTTTGCTGCCTGCTTGTCATTGATAATATCGGTGTGCCTTTGCTGCCTGCTTGTCATTGATAATATCGGTGTGCCTTTGCTGCCTGCTTGTCATTGATAAAATCGGTGTGCCTTTGCTGCCTGCTTGTCATTGATAAAATCGGTGTGCCTTTGCTGCCTGCTTGTCATTGATAATATCGGTGTTCCTTTGCTGCCTGCTTGTCATTGATAATATCGGTGTGCCTTTGCTGCCTGCTTGTCATTGATATCGGTGTGCCTTTGCCGCCTGTTTGTCATTGGTGTTATTGGTGTGCCTTTGCTGCCTGCTTGTCATTGGTGTTATTGGTGTGCCTTTGCTGCCTGCTTGTCATTGGTGTTATTGGTGTGCCTTTGCTGCCTGCATCTCACTGGTAATATCTGTGTTCCTTAGCTGCCTGCTTGTCATTGGTAATATCGGCATGCCTTTCCTGTCTGCTTGTCATTGATAATATCGGTGTGCCTTTGCTGCCATGCTATGTCGGCAGGTCATTGCTTTTTGCCTGTCCTTGGTAATGTCCAGCATGTCATTTCTTTCTGCCTGCCATTGGTAATGATGGCAGGTCATAAATATCTGTCTGTAATTGGTAAGAGGGTATGTCATTGCTGCAGTATTTCGACTTCCTGCTTTAATGGAAGACATATTGTTGGACAACTGTAACCAGAGGGATATGGAGGGTGCCATATTTTTCATTTAAACAATACCAGTTGCCTGGCTATCCTGATTATCATCTGCCTATAATACTTTTAGCTATAGACCCTGAACCTGCGTGCAGCAGATCAGGTGTTTCTGACATTGTCAGATCTCACAAGAGATGCATTCTAGTTTATGTGACCCAGACACTATTGCAGCCAAATAGACCAGCAGGGCTGCCAGGAGCTGGTGTTGTTTAAAAGGAAATAAATATGGCAGCCTCCATATCCCTCTCGTTACAGTTGTCATTTAACATCCTGTGCTTTCAAATTGGTTTACCTGCCACGGCAGTCAGTTGACACGGGGAGAGATCGAATTACGTCTTGTGATTACGCACAGATGAGAGGTAACTAGACAGGCTAAACTCTCTAAATACATACAGGGTGCATTTCAGTTTTTTGTCTGTCTTGAGCAAGAGTTCAGGTCCACTTTATTTTTTTTTTCTCACATTAGGTAAACTTTGAGGATACGGTTCCACTAGTGCGGTGTGGTATTGCCGTGGCTTCCCCGCAGACGAATTCTCATGCAGGAGCGAAATCACATGCGGTTGTATGCGAATTTAACCGCAAATTCACATACGATTTCGCATGGATGACGCTGTGTGCGAATTTAACCATGGCAGTGCCTGTGTGCTTTTTCATTGATTCCATGCGAAATCATATGCGAATTTGCATGAAAATTCGCATAAAAAAGCCATGCGAATTCCCTATTAAATACATTGTATGCGAATCGCATGCGGTGTGTGCGGTGTCCAAATTCGGATGGCTCTGCTGTGCAGATTTTTCCTGCACAAGAAAACGCTCAGTTTTCCTGACAAGTGGACACAGGCTCATTAACTTTTATTGGTTATGCGAATTTGCAGGCGAATTCGTGTTAGTGGAAACGTACCCTTAGTGGAGCATACACTGCTAAATATCTAGGAGCTAGTATGGTGGAGGTAAGCCACTGAGAAAGTCCATAGGGAACAACGTGAAGCATTCTATTTTGCTGATGTGAAACCTAGCAGTTTGAGAGGGTGCTGTCCATTCACTCACGTTACAGGAATTTGCCTGTGGACTTCCTCATTGGCTCACCTCAACCATACTAGCGCCGATTTCTAAATAAAGTAAATAGATCTCTCACAAGGTTAAATCACAAAGATTTGATCAGTTTTAAGCCGATATCTGAATATATATCTACCTAAGGTTAGTGTATGTTGGTGGATTGGAGACATGTCATATAGATGCAGCAGGAATCCTAAAATTGAGGGTGCAATGGAATTCTTCCATTCCGGAGTGCTGGGAACCACTAGAGCGGTTTTTGTAGCATTTTGGGTTTGCATTCAATCGCTACTGATTTCCCAAAAGGCTTTGCCAATGTAAGTGGATAGAGAAGATCCCCCTGGAGCGATTGCAATTAAGGAAATTGCAATCGCAGGACATGCAGCATTTTGGGAGTGTTTCCACTCTAATGTATTATCGAGGAGCAGGGAAATCACTTCCAAAATCGCTTACGAAGCACTACCACAAATCGCTAACGATTGCAATAGCGCTTTTTAGTCTGTCCCAGGCCTCACTGCTGCAACCACTACCATTAGCTGTAATTTATTCATATGAAATTACTGATGGTGATTGTGCATAGTTTCCAAAAAAGCAGTTTAATTACTGACGTATAAGTTATACAGGTCTTGTGGCTAGGTGAGTTCAATTTGGGTACGGATTGTGAAAGTAGCCCAGAACCTGCATAACTTAGATGTCTCAGTATTTAAAGTGATGATTTGAATGGACACTGTTGGTGTATGGGGAGATTTCTAGTTGGCAAATTAGAATCTCCTCCTCTTTAGAATGCCCTTCTAACTTAATCCGCGTTTTTCCCGAGCATTTTGGTAATTCACTCCCTGACGCAAGTCAGGAAGTGAACTCTTTGATCCAGAAAAGAATAAATACAATGTATTCTTAAAAACTTTAACGCAATCGATCTACAAAGCGGTTTTGTGAGCGTTTTGCGGTTTTTTCTATACCTTCCATTGAGGCGAAATCGCCTCAAAAATGGCTGGAGCACCGCTTTACAAAGCGGAACACAAACGAGCCGCTCATATGTGAACTGCTGAAAGTGCTTGTGAAGCTATGTGAACGCCCTGAAAGCAATTGTGTGAGCGCTTTCAGGACAATTGTGAAAAACCGCCTGCGCTTAAAAGAATAACAAACGCTTGCAGTGTGAACAAGCCCTCAGGCAGGGAACACACTTGTCTTTCAGTTTTCTGCATGCGTTTTTCTGCATACATTTTCTACACACCCTGGCCCATATGCAATTCACTTTTTCACCTGAGTTTTCTCTTAGGTGATGTTTTAAGAAAGCAAACTCTTGTTTTTCTTAGCATTTTAGTAAGGGGCTTTTAGGACCATTGTAGCCCCTCACACACTCCAATGAGTTCTGGGTCACCATGAGCTTGCTGGTTAGTCTGTACCTCTCGGTGTTACAAGCCCTACTCCATAGAACCAAATTAATCCATGCCATGCACTGATGAGGATCGAACAATCCGAAACAGTCTGTATGCATGTTTGGATTATGGCTCTGTACAAATTAACAAACTGACACATCATTGCATTCTAGTGGTTCTGGAGGTGTGTTTAGCTTCTAGGGGTAACAATGGTTAATTTGCATATATTCAGCAGTGAAGCTAACTCCAACCTGAATTATCAAAATTCTTTCTGTTTTAAGAAAGCAAACTTTAGTTTTTCGTGATATTTTCACAACTTGTAAATAAAATGCCTTTTACACCACAAGCAAGCAAATAAATACTCAACATAATTTTGAAAGGACTTTTTCACCTACTTTTTCCATTGCAAAGTGTGAAAAAGTTAATCAAAATTGAAGATGTAAAATGATCTCCTAGGAGAAAACTCTGGAGAAAAAGTGAATGGCATATGGCCCCATGTGTGTTTCTATGCAGAAAGTGTGAGTTTTTTCACAGCAGCTAATGTTGATATAGAAAACAGACAAAATGTGCAAAATCATCATGCAGAATGTCAGATTTTTTTCCTGCATGTGAAAAACACATTGAGGGCCTGTTTCCACTACAAGCGATGCAATGCGACTACATAGCAACATCGCACTGCAGGTGTGCTGAAACACATGCACGGCAATGAAATAGTTTATACTGCATGCATGTTGTGTGGAGCGGTGGGATCCGAGAATTTGCAGCATGCTGCAGATCCTCACACGGCTGCATCCGCCCGCACACCCCTCCCATCTCCTCAATTGCCTTCCGCATCGGGAGAAGCCCATTGATTAGCGTGAGTGTAGAATATGCACACAGTGCGTTCCCTGCCACAGTGTTTGGTGGGCTACATATCCGTCATCTTGCAGCTATGAAGTTATTGGTGTATAAATTATTTTGAATACTTGCTCAATCAGTCATGCCCTATCACAAGTGGATCTGTGGGTCAGGTCAGAGCTGATGGCAAAGTACTGTAGTAACGGTGCATACACACATCCAATTTTTGATTGGTCAATTTTACCACTTAAATTTAATAAGAGAACTTGCCTACAAGTCTGTATAACCAGTATTCAAAATCTGGCCTTCATGTTAATTGGAGGAGGTAAAATTGGCCAATCACAATTGGAAGTGTGCGCCAGGCTTTATGCTGGCAGGTTAATGCAGAACTTTTAAAGGACAACTGAAGTGAGAGGCTGACATATTTATTTCCTTTTAAGCAATGCCAATTGCCTAGCAGCTCTGCTATTTGGCTGCAGTGGTGTCTGAATAACACCAAGAAACAAGCATGCAGATCTGACAATAATGTCAGAAACCCCCTGATATGCTGCATGCTTGTGCAGGGTCTATGGCTAAAAGTATTAGAGGCAGAGGATCAGAAGGATGCCAGGCAAGTGGTATTGTTTAAAATGAAAAATATATGGCAACCTCCATATCCCTCTCACTTCGCTTGTCCTTTAAAGTAATGACATCATAGTTACGCTGCTGTTCTACCTTGATGAGCTGGCTGTTGCTGATATATGCTTGTATTTGGTAACATCTGAATTTCATTGCCATTTGTTGATAGTATTTTCTAGTTAACTGAAAGCATCGCTGCCTGCTTCCCATATTTTCTGCATGTTATTGCTTAGTATGTCTCATTGGTCTGCTTGCTATTGGAAAGATCTGTTAATCATTGCTGTCATCTTGCTACTGGAAATATCTGTAGATTGTTGGTGCCTGTTTGTTGTTTGAGATTTATTGTAAGGCATTGCTGCCTGCCATCGGTATTGTGGGCAGGTCATTGCTGTCTGTCTGCCTGCCATTGGTAATGTGGGCCGGTCATTGCTGTCTGCCTGCCATTGGTAATGTGGGCAGGTCATTGCTGTCTGCTTGTCATTGGTAATGTGGGCAGGTCATTTCTGTCTGCTTGTCATTGGCTATGTGGGCAGGTCATTGCTGTCTGCTTGTCATTGCTGTCTGCTTGTCATTGCTGTCTGCTTGTCATTGCTGTCTGCTTGTCATTGCTGTCTGCTTGTCATTGCTGTCTGCTTGTCATTGCTGTCTGCTTGTCATTGCTGTCTGCTTGTCATTGCTGTCTGCTTGTCATTGCTGTCTGCTTGTCATTGCTGTCTGCTTGCCATTGGTAATGATGGCAGTTCATAAATATCTGCCTGTAATTGGTAAGAGGGTATGTCATTGCTGTCTTCCTGTCATTGGTTAGGTAGGCAGGACATTGCTGTCTGTCACTTGAAATAGGTTAGTGTACCTGAGATTAAAAAAAGCACAAGCATTTATACTTACCTGGGGCTTCCCCCAGGTGTACTTTGCCATGTGACAACCAAGGTTTAAATATGACTTCCCTCTCTGAGCTGACACTTGCAGCATTTTAACATGGAGAATGATTCAGCTTGTGCAGTGTCCAACAAATGTGTACTCAGTTTATAGTCTGAAGTGTTAATTCTGAATTGATGTTTTTGTGTATGGCTGCATGGTTGTATGAGCGTAGGTTGGCCAAAAGAGTTGAGGGTTTTTCACATGGTGCTTGTCATTGGTAATATCGGCGTGCCTTTGCTGCCTGCTTGTCATTGGTAATATCGGCGTGCCTTTGCTGCCTGCTTGTCATTGGTAATATCGGCGTGCCTTTGCTGCCTGCTTGTCATTGGTAATATCGGCGTGCCTTTGCTGCCTGCTTGTCAATGGTAATATTTATGGCATCGATCCCCCAGTATCCTTTGCACCTATGGTTTGGAAAAGAAAAAATAAACTACCTTGACTCAGTTTCATACTTGGGGCGGGGATTTCAAGACCATATGTAGAATACGGACCCTGGGGGTGAGAAAATTACACTTTATTATGTGTGATTTTATGTATCTTGGCAACTGATTAGATTTAAAGCAAACTAATTTATAATTTAGGTCCTGTTTAAATATTCTTATCTAGCAATTGGTAATATCTTTGGCAATATCTGCGTGCCTTTGCTGCCTGCTTGTCATTGGTAATATCTGTGTTCCTTAGCTGCCTGCTTGTAATTGATAATATCGGTGTGCCTTTGTTGCCTGCTTGTCATTGGTATTATTGGTGTGCTTTTGCTGCCTGCTTGTCATTGGTAATATCGGCGTGCCTTTGCTGCCTGCTTGTCATTGGTAATATCGGCGTGCCTTTGCTGCCTGCTTGTCATTGGTAATATCGGTGTGCCTTTGCTGCCTGCTTGTCATTGGTAATATCGGCATGCCTTTGCTGTCTGCTTCTCACTGGTAATATCTGTGTTCCTTAGCTGCCTGCTTATCATTGATAATATCCGTGTGCCTTTGCTGCCTGCTTGTCATTTGTAATATTGGCGTGCGTTAGCTGCCTGCTTGCCATTGGTATTATCGTGTGCCTTTGCTGCCTGCTTCTCACTGGTAATATCTGTGTTCCTTAGCTGCCTGCTTGTCATTGGTAATATCGGCGTGCCTTTCCAGTCTGCTTGTCATTGATAATATCGGTGTGCCTATGCTGCCTGCTTGTCATTGGTAATATCAGCATGCCTTTGCTGCCTGCTTGTCATTGGTAATATGGGCGTGCGTTTGCTGCCTGCTTTTTATTGGTAATATTGGTGTACCTTTGCTGCCTGCTTGTCATTGGTAATATAGGCTTGCCTTTGCTACCAGCTTGTCATTGGTAATATAGGCGTGCCTTTGCTGCCTGCTTGCCATTGGTAATATGGGCGAGCGTTTGCTGCCTGCTTGTCATTGGTAATATTGGTGTGCCTTTGCTGCCTGCTTGTCATTGGTAATATCGGCATGCCTTTGCTGCCTGCTTGTCATTGGTAATATTGGTGTGCCTTTGCTGCCTGCTTGTCATTGGTAATATTGGTGTGCCTTTGCTGCCTGCTTATTGGTAATATGGGCGTGTGGTTGCTGCCTGCTTGTCATTGGTAATATTGGTTTGCCTTTGCTGCCTGCTTGTCACTGGTAATATCTGCGTTCCTTCGCTGCCTGCTTGTTATTGGTAATAGCGCTGTGATGTGTATTGGTATTTACTTCCATTTAAAAGTATCTGTGATTGGTTTTTGCCAGTTAACTGCTTATCTTAAGGTGCCCATACTAATCTGTTTTCCCCGGCATATTCAATCACCGTGATTGACTTTGCAGGAGATCAATGCCCCAACATGACCAACCAATTGTATGTTTGATTTCGCTCCGAAATTGATCTAAATGATCTATCAGTCTGGACAGAAGATCTCACTCAAAAGGAGATGGGGAACAGCAGTATGTAATTGCCTGGGGTCCCACAGCCAGTGACGCCCTTCCAGGTCTCCCCCCAGTTAATAGTGCTCCCCCAGGACCTACACTGAGTACTCACAGTGGAATGCATTCACCACTCCGGCATGCTCCCTCCTGCGTCCTTCTGGCTCCACCTCCCTGATGTCTTTTCTCTATGACCCGGTGACATGTTATTTAAGTACATGCATGATGCCAGGTCACAGAAGGGGCAGCGGGGAGATGAAGACGGGAGAACACAAGAGGGAGCGTGGCCATACAGGTAACTGGATCAGGTGCCTAAGGAAGCCTGTCACTAGAATCTACCCTTTACTTTCTGCCTTTCACTAGAAGTACCTTCATTTATCTGCTTGTCATTGACATTTTGCGTTTGACAGTTTCTATCTATGTGTATTCAGTTTTAAGCTAGAGTTGCATTGCCTTCCCTGTGACGGCAGGAATGCAATGTCATGGGAAAAAGGTGCAGGGCAGTCACTGTAGGTTGTTTCGCATACAGTGAAGCATACAGTCACTAAAAAGTATGTTTTTCTGTCACTGTTAACAGTCACAATTTGTAGCAATGCACTGCATGCAGTGTTGGGATGCTGCATAGCATTATACCACACCCTCCGAACTAATATGAATGCCACTAATATCTGCCTACTGCTGTTAAAGAGAACCTAAACTGAGAAGGATATGGCTTTTTCCTTTTAAAATAATACCAGATGCCTGACTCTCCTGCTGATCCTGTTACTAATACTTTTAGCCACAGATCCTCTACAAGCATGCAGATCAGGTGCTCTGACTGAAATCGGACTGGATTAGTTACATGCTTGTTTCAGGTGTGTGATTCAACCACTACTGCAGCCAAAGAGATAGTAGGACTGCTAGGCAACTGGTATTGTTTAAAAGGAAAGGTCCATATCCCTTCTCAGTTAAGGTTCCCTTTAATTGTTTATCACTGATATTCTGCCCTTTATTGGTGTTTTCTGCTTGTCATTGGGAATATTTGTACTTGTGATATCTACCTATTTTGCTCGATTGTTCACAAGATATGCATTTCATTATCTACCTCTTATATGTAATACATGTGCTTTGTTGGATTTTTCCTCATTTGCTTGCTCAGTAAAGAACTATGTATTTTGCTTAGTTTTTACATATAAATGTTAACAGTCCTCTATCTTTTTCTTTAAGGAGCATATGACATTTTGGGATGAGATGCTGTCATGCTTGCTTGTGGCGCTCAGAGACCAGGAGCAGATGAATCGTTATGGCAGCTGGAACAGGTAAGATTATAATGCACTGGGAGACATTGACATTTGAGGCAGCGAATCTGTCATCACAAGGCATATTAACAAGTGATTTCTTGCTGAAATTCATCAGATGTCGGTCTGTGTATGGGTAGCCGACAGATTACTCTCCGATCAGAGAGACATCTGTCTTAGGGCCGGTTCACATGGACCTTGGCGATTACCGCTAAGCATTCGGCACTTGTCAGCTAAACATTCCCATTCAAGTGAATGGGAGCGGTTAGCATTGCGCGGTTACAGTCGATTGCGCAAATGCAGCGTTCCGATCCCAATTTTCCCTTTAATTTCAGGTGACTAGAAACCGCATGAGGCGTCCAGGGTTGCCTAGCCACCACGGCTTCATGTCCCCTTGCGGGTAGGAAAACCGCCAATCGCGACGGGAAGCCGACGATTGCTCTACCGCCGCCCCCAAATGAGATGCGGCTTCCAGAAGCAGTCTGCCGTGCGAGTGAACTGGTCCTTAGTTGATCTGCCCATACATCACGAGATGTATGGGCACCTTTTTGGGCTGAAACCCACTAGCAGCATTTTCTAAGCATTAGTGATTTGAAAAAGCTCTTGCTAATGCAATGATATGGGGGATTTTTATAAAATCACATTGCTCCAGTGGGTTAACACCCATAGCATTACATTAGCAAGAGCTGTTCAAATCACAAAGCGCTCAGAAAAGCACTCTTAGTGGGTTCCAGGCCTTAGTGTGGTCAGACATGTTAAATGATCGAGCTAATGCACTTTGCCACAAATGACATGCAACTTAGAATTAGGCCAGCTCCATTTTATTGACCCAATTCCAAGCTGCTTGCAATTCTCAAGTTTAAATTAACACAGAAAATTAGTATTGCTTTGATTGTTGCTCATCTCTTAGGGCTCGTTTCCACTATCGCGAATCTGCATGCGTCCAACGCATGCAGATTCGCACATGTAATGCAAGTGGATGGGCCTGTTTCCACTGTAGCGTTGTTGAGGTGCGTTTTTTTCAGCGGTAAAAAAACGCACAAAAGAGCCAACGAATTCGCCTGCGAGTGGAATGCATGCGAATCGCCGCTAATGTATTTAATAGTAAAAACGCATGCGTTTGTTACATGCGTTTTTACCCGCGATTTCGCGTGCGATTTCGCACCTTTTTCAATTTTATTTTGCCCTGGCAGTGTCATGGTTAATTTCGCATGGCACCCTGCCATGCGAAATCGCACGCGAAATCGCGGGTAAAAACGCATGCGGAAACGCATCCGCATGCGTTTTTACAAGCGTCGGAATGCTGGCGAAATCGCATCGCAACAGTGGAAACAAGCCCTTACTCTTAAAGGACAACTGTAGTGAGAGGTATATAGAGGTATATGGAGGCTGCCTATTTATTTCCATCTAAGCAATACCAGTTGCCTGGCTGTCCCGCTGATCCTCTGCCTCTAATACTTTTAGCCATAGACCCTGAACAAGCATGCAGCAAATCAGGTTTTTCTGACGTTATTGTCAGATCTGACAAGACTAGCTGCATGCTTGTTTCTGGCGTTATTCAGACACTACTGCAGGGAAATAGACCAGCAGGGCTGCCAGGCCACTGGTATTGATTAAAAGGAAATAAATATGTCAGCCTCCTTATACCGCTTACTTAAGTTCCCCTTTAAAAGATTGCAAACTTTTTTTTTTTTTACACCTTATCAGTCACTGACATCATTTTGAAAGTCTTTTGCTTTGTGTTAAAGGACCACTCCACGGAAAACAGTAAGCAGTTAACCAAAAAAACTGACAGGTTTTGGACCAGTCCATCTCTTCATGGGGGATTCTCATGGGTTTCTTTGTTTTCAAGAGCATTTCCTGAAGGGCAGTAGCTAAGTCTAACTGACAAAATAGTGTGCAAACATGTAGGAAGGCTGGCTGGCATCTTACTATGTTGGCAGTTAAATCACCATTTAGGAAATGCTTTAGAAAACGAAGAAAATCCTGAGAATCCCTCATGAGGAGATGGAGTAGTTCAGAACCTGTTGGATCAGCACAACAGCCAGGCAAGGGCTGGTTCACACTAGCTCTAAAAACGTATCCGTGTGATACTTTTTTAAAGCTCCGCTTAATCGCAGGAAGTGGATCCTACGTTAAAACTAGGATCTGCTTTCACTTGTTACAAAACACGGGTCCTACACGGATCTGTCTGCTGCGGAACACGAGACGGAATGCAGAGTCCCAACTTCGCACTTTTACCGTATGGTAAAACTGCCCATTTTCACTAGGCTAGTCTCCACATCTGCGTCACAGATTTTGCCTTGACATCATATTCATGTGTCCCGCCGCCTATCCCTGCCGCTTGGTACCTTCTAAACAGCCCTGTGGCCAGGAGATCTCCATATGGCTGCAAAAGACCAAGGAATCCTCAGCGACGGGGATAATTCTCATTGGTTCATGTTGGACCAATGAAAATCCTCCCTGTTGCTATGGAGAATTGGCCTGCTGCAGCCTATGGAGAGCCCCATGCTTCTGCTGGCCTCCAGGCTGTTGAAGGCGCCGAGCGGTAGTGGCGGGATAGGTGAGCAGTGATGCGGATGGACTGACATGCGGAGTGAATGTAGAACAATTGGGTGTACTGCAATAGTTTAGTTTATATTCGTATACCTTTTACATGATTTCTTTTAAAACGAGCAAAAATACAAAATCCATTTTTAAGTGTAGTTGCACTGTTTTATAACTATACTGTATGATCATATTATGGATTATTGGGGAGTATTGCACTTTTTGCCTGCAGTGTAAATGATTGAGCACTATTTATGGGTCACACTAAAGTTGTGTATGCTGCTTTGGTCTAGCTTAAACAGGTAATGGGTTTGGATTATTTTAGAGAGCTATTTTCTTTGCATAGCCCCTACAGGCAGTGGCTTTCCAAAGTGTCCCTGTGCCAGTTCCATTGCTGAGAACAAATGTCACACATTGGGCTCTATTCACAAAACGTTTCACAAATGTCTTATTTATCACCTAAATGATAAAAATAACCTTTCAGCACATTTACAAGCAAAATAATCGCTCAAAGTAAGTTGTTCCTGATTGACTTTATTTCAATATTACGTTTATTACTTTAATACTTATATTATATTTTTGCTCTTTGGAAGCTTAAAAATGTCACATAAATAAGGTGAAAACAGGTGAAAAAGCTTTGCGAGTCATCCCCAACATGTTTAGCTACGTACCCTATTTTTTTTAACAACCTTTCAATTATTTTTAAACAATGTATGCTAATTGTATTTGATTGTGAAATAAAGTTATTTCTTTGGTGTGTGTTTTTTCTCTTGTCTAGAGTATACAAATATGTAATGGTAATATTTCAAAGAGATGATTTAAGGGGATCATTTTATTCTGTGGGGAGGTATGAGTTTAAATGTGAGTTTGAGTTAACTAAACATTAAAGGAGTTCTCAGCCAAAATCTAAAAAATGAGCTTTACTCACCTGGGGCTTTCTCCAGCTTCATGCAGCCGACTGTCCCACGCCCTCCTCTCCGCTCTGCGCTGCCGTCCCAGCTTACTGCGCAGGCGCAGTAGTTCTGCGCCTGTGCAGTAAGCCGCGTACAACGTGGGCTTGATTGACAGCGGCGGTTTGCGCAGGCACAGTAAGGACGACCTCTGGGTCGGCTTACGCAAGGAGACCGGGACGGCGGTGCGGAGCTGTCGGCGTAGGACAGTCGGCTGCAAGAAAGCCCCAGGTAAGTAAAGCTCATTTTTTTGATTTTGGCTGATAACGCCTTTAAGGAGCGAGAGGGATATGGTGGTTGACTTAGGGCCAGTTCACACGGACGTCTGTGCTGCGTCTGTGTTTCTAAGCGTTCAACCGCTGAACGCCAAATGACATAAATCGTCATTTCGTTTGAACAGAGGCTGACAAAACTGTTTGCCTGCGGTTGTCAGCGTTCAAGGGAGCGTTTGCGTTCAAAAGCATTTGATAGCTTCCCTATGAATTCTGGTCCATTTCCTGTCGACCGCATACTCCAGGACGTCGTTCGCGTGCTTACGAGGGCGATTGTACGCGTTTACCGCTGACGTTTATCAAAACAGCCATCAATAGAAGTCGCATGAGGCGTCCGAAAGAACGCCATCTACCTCGAGGCTGAAAAAAACTCGCACAACCCCTGACAGACGATACTAACAAACGCTCTCATAGAACGGTTAAAACATGACGTTTAAATGACCAAACATACCGACGGCAGACGTCTATGTGAATCGGCCCTTATTTATTCATTTTAAACAATGCACGTTGCCTGGCTATCTTGCTGATACTCTGCCTCAAATACTTTTTAGCCATAGACCCTAAACAAGCATCCAGATCAGAAGTTAGACTGAAGTTTGATTAGATTAGCTACATGCTCGTTTCAGGTGTGGGACTCAGACATTACTGCAGCTAGAGAGATGAGCAGATTGCTGGGCAACTGGTATTGTTTAATAGGAAATATGGCAGCCCCCATATCCCTATGTTAAGGTGTACTTTAAATGTTGAATGGGAACAGTTTTCCTGGCATGAATTGGTTAACTTGCCACCTCTAGCCAAACCACTGCTCTCCATCTTCCTGACTTTTATGCCTTCACAGCCTGGACTTTGAGTTGTGAAGGCAATAGTGTCAGGAAGAAGTACAGGGGTGTGCAGTGCATCAGTGCCACATAGTGTTAGTCTGTGGAATCTTAGGACTGTAGGAAGTATAACAGCTGCAGTATAAACTGGCATCACAGGCACCAAGGAAGGAGTGCGGCAGATAGAGGTAAGTGCACAGCAGTGATGAACTAGTCAGCACTAGCTTTACAAGGAGGCTGACATATGTATTTACTTTTAAACAATGCACATCCAAATGATCTTGCACACTCTAGTACAATTCAAGATAGGAAGAAAAAGAATCCGGGCTCTAATCTGCAGTTCCCAGTCGATTACCTTTATTACATCCGTTGTCCAACTGACATTACATAGTATAAAAAAAACATTTGTATACTTTGGCATTTGTACACTATGTAATGTCAGTTGGATTGAGGATGCAATAAAGGTGATCAACTGGGAGCTGCAGATTGGTGCCCGGATTCTCTCCTTTCTACCCATCTTGAGTTGTATGCATTTAGTAATCTAGAGGCACAATCAAGACACCTGATCCCCTCAATTCGTCTGCTTGGTCATCTGGTGCCTACTTTTCTCTTAACCCGCCTGATCCCCGGCGGGTCCAGTGGTTTCAAAGGACAAGATTCCTGCACTTTGATTAGCCAAGTAGGCTGCCTGTCACTTGACAGCCAATTGAGCCAATCAAAGTGCAGGAATCTTGTCACACATTGTGTAGCTAATTACCCTATTTTTTTAACAGCCTTTCAATTATTTTTAAACCATTTATGCTATTTGTATTTGATTGTGAAATAAAGTTATTTCTTTGGTGTGTGTTTTTTCTCTTGTCTAGAGTATAAAATATGTAATGGTAATATTTCAGAGATGATTTAAGGGGATCATTTTATTCTCTGGGAAGGTATGAGTTTAAATGTGTCTTTGAGATAACTAAACATTAAGGAACAAGAGGCATATGACAGTTGAAAATTTTACTTTTAAACAATGCAGATTGTCTGGCTGTCCTGCTGATACTCTGCCTCAAATACTTTTTAGCCATAGACCCCAAGCAAGCATCCAGATCAGTAGTTAGACTGAAGTCTGATTGGATTAGCTACATTCTTGTTTCAGGTGTGGCACTCAGACATTACTGCAGCTATAGAAATGAGCAGATTGCTGGGCAACTGGTATTGTTGAACAGGAAATATGGCAGCCTCCATATCCCTTTAAATGTGTAACCGGAACACTTTTCCTGGCATGAATTGGTTAACTTGCCACCGCTTATCAAACCACTGCTCTCCTTCTTCCTGACTTTTATGCCTTCACAGCCGGACTTTGAGTTTTGGAGGCAAAAGTGTCAGGAGGAAGTAGAGGGGTGTGCAGTGCATCAGTGCCACATAGTGTTAGTCTCAGGAATCTTAGGACTGTACGATGTATAACAGCTGCAGTATAAACTGGCGTCACAGGCACCAAGGAAGGAGTGTGGCAGATAGAGGTAAGTGCACAGTGGTGATGAACTAGTCAGCGCTAGCTTTACAAGGAGGCCGACATATGTATTTACTTTTAAACAATGCACATCCAAATGATCTTGCACGCACTAGTACAATTCAAGATAGGAAGAAAGAGAATCCTGGCTCTAATCTACAGTTCCCAGTCGATTACTTTTATTACATTCTTTGTCCCCCGATGGGCCTCTAGCCGTTGTAGTCCCCCGATGGGCCTCTAGCCGTTGTAGTCTCCCGATGGGCCTCTAGCCGTTGTAGTCCCCCGAAGGGCCTCTAGCCGTTGTAATCCCCCGGTGGGCCTCTAGCCGTTGTAGTCTCCTGATGGGCCTCTAGCCGTTGTAGTCCCCCGATGGGCCTCTTGCTTTTGTAGTCCCCCGATGGGCTGCTTGCCATGTCAGTCCCTCGATGTTAGGCGGCCCTTTGTGGGACTGACAAGGCAAGCAGCCCGCCGAGTGACGGGCACAGCAGGCGGCCCACGGCAATCTGAGTTCTTGCCATTGTAGTCCCCCGATGGGCCTCTAGCCGTTGTAGTCCCCCGATGGGCCTCTAGCCAATGTAGTCCCCCGATGGGCCTCTAGCCGTTGTAGTCCCCCGATGGGCCTCTAGCCGTTGTAGTCCCCCGATGGGCCTCTAGCCGTTGTAGTCCCCCGATGGGCCTCTAGCCGTTGTAGTCCCCCGATGGGCCTCTAGCCGTTGTCCCCCGATGGGCCTCTAGCTGTTGTAGTCCCCGATGGGCCTCTAGCCGTTGTAGTCCCCCGATGGGCCTCTACCAGTTGTAGTCCCCCAATGGGGTCTACCTGTTGTAGTCCCCCGGTGGGCCTCTAGCCGTTGTAGTCCCCCGATGGGCCTCTAGCTGTTGTAGTCCCCCGATGGGCCTCTAGCTGTTGTAGTCCCCCGATGGGCCTCTAGCCGTTGTAGTCCCCCGATGGGCCTCTAGCCGTTTTAGGTAATTGCCTGTTTTTAAATTTTGGGATGCAGGTGCGGGCTGCTCTTCCCGGCGGTGGCCACGCTTGGGGGGGGATCGCCTGCATCTCCCAGCCTCCCCTTCTGGGATGCCGCTGTGATTTCCAGGCAGTGAAAGCTTGGGGCCCTGCGGCACCCTGGTTGTATGGGGGCATTGGGAAGCCTCCTCGTGGCGCCCCTGGATAGTGCTAATGTAGCATGAACTAATTCCCTGATGGGCCTCTTGCCGGTGTAGTCCCCCGATAGGCCTCTTGCCGGTGTAGTCCCCCGATGGGCCTCTTGCCGGTGTAGTCCCCCGATGGGCCTCTAGCCGTTGTAGTCCCCCGATGGGCCTCTAGCCGTTGTAGTCCCCCCGATGGGCCTCTAGCCGTTGTAGTCCCCCCGATGGGCCTCTAGCCGTTGTAGTCCCCCCGATGGGCCTCTAGCCGTTGTAGTCCCCCCGATGGGCCTCTAGCCATTGTAGTCCCCCCGATGGGCCTCTAGCCATTGTATTCCCCCCGATGGGCCTCTAGCCGTTGCAGTCCCCCGAAGGGCTCCGTTGCAGTCCCCCGAAGGGCTCCGTTGCAGTCCCCCGAAGGGCGCCGTTGCAGTCCCCCCGAAGGGCTCCGCTGCAGTTCCCCCGAAGGGCCACTTGCCGTGTCGGTCTCCTGATTGCCATGTCAGTCCGCCGATGTGCCACTTGCCGTTTCAGTCCCCCAATGTCATGCTACCCGTTGAGGGACTGACAAGGCAAGCGGTCCGTCAGGACAGGTATGGCAGGCAGCATGTTGGGGGAAGGGCACAGCAGGCGGCCAGGGCCTCTAGCCGTTGCAGTCCCCCGAAGGGCTCCGTTGCAGTCCCCCGAAGGGCTCCGTTGCAGTCCCCCGAAGGGCTCCGTTGCAGTCCCCCGAAGGGCTCCGTTGCAGTCCCCCGAAGGGCTCCGTTGCAGTCCCCCGAAGGGCTCCGTTGCAGTCCCCCGAAGGGCTCCGTTGCAGTCCCCCCGAAGGGCCACTTGCCGTGTCGGACCCCTGATTGCCATGTCAGTCCGCCGATGTACCACTTGCCGTGTCAGTCCCCCAATGTCATGCTACCCGTCGAGGGACTGACAAGGCAAGCGGTCCGTCAGGACAGGTATGGCAGGCAGCATGTTGGGGGAAGGGCACAGCAGGCGGCCAGGGCCTCTAGCCGTTGCAGTCCCCCGAAGGGCGCCGTTGCAGTCCCCCGAAGGGCACCGTTGCAGTCCCCCGAAGGGCGCCGTTGCAGTCCCCCCCAAGGGCGCCGTTGCAGTCCCCCCCGAAGGGCGCCGTTGCAGTCCCCCCCGAAGGGCGCCGTTGCAGTCCCCCCGAAGGGCGCCGTTGCAGTCCCCCGAAGGGCCACTTTCCGTGTCGGTCCCCTGATTGCCATGTCAGTCCGCCGATGTACTACTTGCCGTGTCAGTCCCCCAATGTCATTCTACCCGTTAAGGGACTGACAAGGCAAGCGGTCCGTCAGGACAGGTATGGCAGGCAGCATGTTGGGGGAAGGGCACAGCAGGCGGCCAGGGCCTCTAGCCGTTGCAGTCCCCCGAAGGGCTCCGTTGCAGTCCCCCGAAGGGCTCCGTTGCAGTCCCCCGAAGGGCTCCGTTGCAGTCCCCCCGAAGGGCGCCGTTGCAGTCCCCCCGAAGGGCGCCGTTGCAGTCCCCCGAAGGGCTCCGTTGCAGTCCCCCCGAAGGGCGCCGTTGCAGTCCCCCCGAAGGGCCACTTGCCGTGTCGGACCCCTGATTGCCATGTCAGTCCGCCGATGTACCACTTGCCGTGTCAGTCCCCCAATGTCATGCTACCCGTCGAGGGACTGACAAGGCAAGCGGTCCGTCAGGACAGGTATGGCAGGCAGCATGTTGGGGGAAGGGCACAGCAGGCGGCCAGGGCCTCTAGCCGTTGCAGTCCACCGAAGGGCTCCGTTGCAGTCCACCGAAGGGCTCCGTTGCAGTCCCCCCGAAGGGCTCCGTTGCAGTCCCCCCGAAGGGCTCCGTTGCAGTCCCCCCGAAGGGCGCGGTTGCAGTCCCCCCGAAGGGCGCCGTTGCAGTCCCCCCGAAGGGCGCCGCTGCAGTCCCCCCAAAGGGCGCCGTTGCAGTCCCCCGAAGGGCCACTTTCCGTGTCGGTCCCCTGATTGCCATGTCAGTCCGCCGATGTACCACTTGCCGGGTCAGTCCCCCAATGTCATGCTACCCGTCGAGGGACTGACAAGGCAAGCGGTCCGTCAGGACAGGTATGGCAGGCAGCATGTTGGGGGAAGGGCACAGCAGGCGGCCAGGGCCTCTAGCCGTTGCAGTCCCCCGAAGGGCGCGTTGCAGTCCCCCTAAAGGGCGCCGTTGCAGTCCCCCTGAAGGGCGCCGCTGCAGTCCCCCGAAGGGCTCCGTTGCAGTCCCCCCGAAGGGCGCCGCTGCAGTCCCCCGAAGGGCGCCGTTGCAGTCCCCCGAAGGGCCACTTTCCGTGTCGGTCCCCTGATTGCCATGTCAGTCCGCCGATGTACCACTTGCCGGGTCAGTCCCCCAATGTCATGCTACCCGTCGAGGGACTGACAAGGCAAGCGGTCCGTCAGGACAGGTATGGCAGGCAGCATGTTGGGGGAAGGGCACAGCAGGCGGCCAGGGCCTCTAGCCGTTGCAGTCCCCCGAAGGGCGCGTTGCAGTCCCCCTAAAGGGCGCCGTTGCAGTCCCCCTGAAGGGCGCCGCTGCAGTCCCCCGAAGGGCTCCGTTGCAGTCCCTCCGAAGGGCGCCGCTGCAGTCCCCCGAAGGGCGCCGTTGCAGTCCCCCGAAGGGCCACTTTCCGTGTCGGTCCCCTGATTTCCATGTCAGTCCGCCGATGTACTACTTGCCGTGTCAGTCCCCCAATGTCATGCTACCTGTTGAGGGACTGACAAGGCAAGCGGTCCGTCAGGACAGGTATGGCAGGCAGCATGTTGGGGGAAGGGCACAGCAGGCGGCCAGGGCCTCTAGCCGTTGCAGTCCCCCGAAGGGCTCCGTTGCAGTCCCCCGAAGGGCTCCGTTGCAGTCCCCCCGAAGGGCTCCGTTGCAGTCCCCCCGAAGGGCTCCGTTGCAGTCCCCCCGAAGGGCTCCGTTGCAGTCCCCCCAAAGGGCTCCGTTGCAGTCCCCCCGAAGGGCGCCGTTGCAGTCCCCCCGAAGGGCGCCGTTGCAGTCCCCCCGAAGGGCGCCGTTGCAGTCCCCCCGAAGGGCCACTTGCCGTGTCGGACCCCTGATTGCCATGTCAGTCCGCCGATGAACCACTTGCCGTGTCAGTCCCCCAATGTCATGCTACCCGTCGAGGGACTGACAAGGCAAGCGGTCCGTCAGGACAGGTATGGCAGGCAGCATGTTGGGGGAAGGGCACAGCAGGCGGCCAGGGCCTCTAGCCATTGCAGTCCCTCGAAGGGCGCATTGCAGTCCCCCCGAAGGGCTCCGTTGCAGTCCCCCTGAAGGGCTCCGTTGCAGTCCCCCCGAAGGGCGCCGTTGCAGTCCCCCCGAAGGGCGCCGTTGCAGTCCCCCCGAAGGGCGCCGTTGCAGTCCCCCGAAAGGCGCCGTTGCAGTCCCCCGAAGGGCCACTTTCCGTGTCGGTCCCCTGATTGCCATGTCAGTCCGCCGATGTACTACTTGCCGTGTCAGTCCCCCAATGTCATGCTACCTGTTGAGGGACTGACAGGGCAAGCGGTCTGTCAGGACATGTATGGCAGGCAGCATGTTGGGGGAAGGGCACAGCAGGCGGCCAGGGCCTCTAGCCGTTGCAGTCCCCCCGAAGGGCTCCGTTGCAGTCCCCCCGAAGGGCTCCGTTGCAGTCCCTCCGAAGGGCTCCGTTGCAGTCCCCCCGAAGGGCTCCGTTGCAGTCCCCCCGAAGGGCTCCGTTGCAGTCCCCCCCGAAGGGCTCCGTTGCAGTCCCCCCCGAAGGGCTCCGTTGCAGTCCCCCCCGAAGGGCTCCGTTGCAGTCCCCCCCGAAGGGCTCCGTTGCAGTCCCCCCGAAGGGCTCCGTTGCAGTCCCCCCGAAGGGCGCCGTTGCAGTCCCCCCGAAGGGCCACTTGCCGTGTCGGACCCCTGATTGCCATGTCAGTCCGCCGATGTACCACTTGCCGTGTCAGTCCCCCAATGTCATGCTACCCGTCGAGGGACTGACAAAGCAAGCGGTCCGTCAGGACAGGTATGGCAGGCAGCATGTTGGGGGAAGGGCACAGCAGGCGGCCAGGGCCTCTAGCCGTTGCAGTCCCCCGAAGGGCTCCGTTGCAGTCCCCCGAAGGGCTCTGTTGCAGTCCCCCCGAAGGGCTCTGTTGCAGTCCCCCCGAAGGGCTCTGTTGCAGTCCCCCCGAAGGGCTCCGTTGCAGTCCCCCCGAAGGGCTCCGTTGCAGTCCCCCCGAAGGGCTCCGTTGCAGTCCCCCCGAAGGGCGCCGTTGCAGTCCCCCCGAAGGGCCACTTGCCATGTCGGACCCCTGATTGCCATGTCAGTCCGCCGATGAACCACTTGCCGTGTCAGTCCCCCAATGTCATGCTACCCGTCGAGGGACTGACAAGGCAAGCGGTCCGTCAGGACAGGTATGGCAGGCAGCATGTTGGGGGAAGGGCACAGCAGGCGGCCAGGGCCTCTAGCCGTTGCAGTCCCCCGAAGGGCTCCGTTGCAGTCCCCCCGAAGGGCGCCGTTGCAGTCCCCCCGAAGGGCGCCGTTGCAGTCCCCCCCGAAGGGCGCCGTTGCAGTCCCCCGAAGGGCTTTATTGCAGTCCCCCGAAGGGCTCCGTTGCAGTCCCCCCGAAGGGCTCCGTTGCAGTCCCCCCGAAGGGCTCCGTTGCAGTCTCCCCGAAGGGCTCCGTTGCAGTCCCCCCGAAGGGCGCCGTTGCAGTCCCCCCGAAGGGCCACTTGCCGTGTCGGACCCCTGATTGACATGGCAGTCCGCCGATGTACCACTTGCCGTGTCAGTCCCCCAATGTCATGCCACCCGTCGAGGGACTGACAAGGCAAGCGGTCCGTCAGGACAGGTATGGCAGGCAGCATGTTGGGGGAAGGGCACAGCAGGCGGCCAGGGCCTCTAGCCGTTGCAGTCCCCCGAAGGGCGTGTTGCAGTCCCCCGAAGGGCGTGTTGCAGTCCCCCGAAGGGCTCCGTTGCAGTCCCCCCGTTGCAGTCCCCCCGAAGTGCTCCGTTGCAGTCCCCCCGAAGGGCGCCGTTGCAGTCCCCCCGAAGGGCGCCGCTGCAGTCCCCCCGAAGGGCGCCGTTGCAGTCCCCCGAAGGGCCACTTTCCGTGTCGGTCCCCTGAATTCCATGTCAGTCCGCCGATGTACTACTTGCCGTGTCAGTCCCCCAATGTCATGCTACCTGTTGAGGGACTGACAAGGCAAGCGGTCCGTCAGGACAGGTATGGCAGGCAGCATGTTGGGGTAAGGGCACAGCAGGCGGCCAGGGCCTCTAGCCGTTGCAGTCCCCCGAAGGGCTCCGTTGCAGTCCCCCGAAGGGCTCCGTTGCAGTCCCCCCGAAGGGCTCCGTTGCAGTCCCCCCGAAGGGCTCCGTTGCAGTCCCCCCGAAGGGCTCCGTTGCAGTCCCCCCGAAGGGCTCCGTTGCAGTCCCCCCGAAGGGCTCCGTTGCAGTCCCCCCGAAGTGCTCCGTTGCAGTCCCCCCGAAGGGCGCCGTTGCAGTCCCCCCGAAGGGCGCCGTTGCAGTCCCCCCGAAGGGCAACTTGCCGTGTCGGACCCCTGATTGCCATGTCAGTCCGCCGATGAACCACTTGCCGTGTCAGTCCCCCAATGTCATGCTACCCGTCGAGGGACTGACAAGGCAAGCGGTCCGTCAGGACAGGTATGGCAGGCAGCATGTTGGGGAAGGGCACAGCAGGCGGCCAGGGCCTCTAGCCATTGCAGTCCCTCGAAGGGCGCATTGCAGTCCCCCGAAGGGCTCCGTTGCAGTCCCCCCGAAGGGCTCCGTTGCAGTCCCCTCGAAGGGCGCCGTTGCAGTCCCCTCGAAGGGCGCCGTTGCAGTCCCCTCGAAGGGCGCCGTTGCAGTCCCCTCGAAGGGCGCCGTTGCAGTCCCCTCGAAGGGCGCCGCTGCAGTCCCCCGAAGGGCGCCGTTGCAGTCCCCCGAAGGGCCACTTTCCGTGTCGGTCCCCTGATTGCCATGTCAGTCCGCCGATGTACTACTTGCCGTGTCAGTCCCCCAATGTCATGCTACCTGTTGAGGGACTGACAGGGCAAGCGGTCCGTCAGGACAGGTATGGCAGGCAGCATGTTGGGGAAGGGCACAGCAGGCGGCCAGGGCCTCTAGCCGTTGCAGTCCCCCCGAAGGGCTCCGTTGCAGTCCCCCCGAAGGGCTCCGTTGCAGTCCCCCCGAAGGGCTCCGTTGCAGTCCCCCCGAAGGGCTCCGTTGCAGTCCCCCCGAAGGGCTCCGTTGCAGTCCCCCCGAAGGGCTCCGTTGCAGTCCCCCCCGAAGGGCTCCGTTGCAGTCCCCCCGAAGGGCGCAGTTGCAGTCCCCCCTAAGGGCCACTTGCCGTGTCGGACCCCTGATTGCCATGTCAGTCCGCCGATGTACCACTTGCCGTGTCAGTCCCCCAATGTCATGCTACCCGTCGAGGGACTGACAAGGCAAGCGGTCCGTCAGGACAGGTATGGCAGGCAGCATGTTGGGGGAAGGGCACAGCAGGCGGCCAGGGCCTCTAGCCGTTGCAGTCCCCTGAAGGGCGCGTTGCAGTCCCCCTGAAGGGCGCCGTTGCAGTCCCCCGAAGGGCTCCGCTGCAGTCCCCCCGAAGGGCGCGGTTGCAGTCCCCCCGAAGGGCGCGGTTGCAGTCCCCCCGAAGGGCGCCGTTGCAGTCCCCCCGAAGGGCGCCGCTGCAGTCCCCCCGAAGGGCGCCGTTGCAGTCCCCCCTAAGGGCCACTTGCCGTGTCGGCCCCCTGATTGCCATGTCAGTCCGCCGATGTACTACTTGCCGTGTCAGTCCCCCAATGTCATGCTACCTGTTGAGGGACTGACAAGGCAAGCGGTCCGTCAGGACAGGTATGGCAGGCAGCATGTTGGGGGAAGGGCACAGCAGGCGGCCAGGGCCTCTAGCCGTTGCAGTCCCCCGAAGGGCTCCGTTGCAGTCCCCCGAAGGGCTCCGTTGCAGTCCCCCGAAGGGCTCCGTTGCAGTCCCCCGAAGGGCTCCGTTGCAGTCCCCCCGAAGGGCTCCGTTGCAGTCCCCCCGAAGGGCTCCGTTGCAGTCCCCCGAAGGGCGCCGTTGCAGTCCCCCCGAAGGGCCACTTGCCGTGTCGGACCCCTGATTGCCATGTCAGTCCGCCGATGTACCACTTGCCGTGTCAGTCCCCCAATGTCATGCTACCCGTCGAGGGACTGACAAGGCAAGCGGTCCGTCAGGACAGGTATGGCAGGCAGCATGTTGGGGGAAGGGCACAGCAGGCGGCCAGGGCCTCTAGCCGTTGCAGTCCCCCGAAGGGCTCCATTGCAGTCCCCCGAAGGGCTCTGTTGCAGTCCCCCCGAAGGGCGCCGTTGCAGTCCCCCCCGAAAGGCGCCGTTGCAGTCCCCCCCCGAAGGGCGCCGTTTCAGTCCCCCCCGAAGGGCTCCGTTGCAGTCCCCCCGAAGGGCTCCGTTGCAGTCCCCCCGAAGGGCTCCGTTGCAGTCCCCCCGAAGGGCGCCGTTGCAGTCCCCCCGAAGGGCCACTTGCCGTGTCGGACCCCTGATTGACATGTCAGTCCGCCGATGTACCACTTGCCGTGTCAGTCCCCCAATGTCATGCCACCCATCGAGGGACTGACAAGGCAAGCGGTCCGTCAGGACAGGTGTGGCAGGCAGCATGTTGGGGGAAGGGCACAGCAGGCGGCCAGGGCCTCTAGCCGTTGCAGTCCCCCGAAGGGTGCTGTTGCAGTCCCCCCGAAGGGCTCCGTTGCAGTCCCCCCGAAGGGCTCCGTTGCAGTCCCCCCGAAGGGCTCCGTTGCAGTCCCCCCGAAGCGCGCCGTTGCAGTCCCCCCGAAGCGCGCCGTTGCAGTCCCCCAAAGGGCGCCGTTGCAGTCCCCCGAAGGGTTACTTGCCGTGTCGGTCCCCTGATTGCCATGTCAGTCCGCCGATGTGCCACTTGCCGTGTCAGTCCCCCAATGTCATGCCACCCGTCGAGGGACTGACAAGGCAAGCTGTCCGTCAGGACAGGTATGGCAGGCAGCATGTTGGCGGAAGGGCACAGCAGGCGGCCAGGGCCTCTAGCCGTTGCAGTCCCCTAAGGTCTCCGTTGCAGTCCCCCGAAGGTCTCCGTTGCAGTCCCCCCGAAGGGCTCTGTTGCAGTCACCCCGAAGGGCTCCGTTGCAGTCCCCCCCAAGGGCGCCGTTGCAGTCCCCCCGAAGGGCTCCATTGCAGTCCCCCCCGAAGGGCTCCATTGCAGTCCCCCCGAAGGGCACTGTTGCAGTCCCCCCTAAGGGCCACTTGCCGTGTCGGACCCCTGATTGCCATGTCAGTCCGCCGATGTACCACTTGCCGTGTCAGTCCCCCAATGTCATGCTACCCGTCGAGGGACTGACAAGGCAAGCGGTCCGTCAGGACAGGTATGGCAGGCAGCATGTTGGGGGAAGGGCACAGCAGGCGGCCAGGGCCTCTAGCCGTTGCAGTCCCCTAAAGGGCTCCGTTGCAGTCCCCCCGAAGGGCGCCGTTGCAGTCCCCCGAAGGGTGCCGTTGCAGTCCCCCGAAGGGTGCCGTTGCAGTCCCCCGAAGGGTGCCGTTGCAGTCCCCCGAAGGGTGCCGTTGCAGTCCCCCGAAGGGTGCCGTTGCAGTCCCCCGAAGGGCGCCGTTGCAGTCCCCCGAAGGGCGCCGTTGCAGTCCCCCGAAGGGCGCCGTTGCAGTCCCCCGAAGGGCGCCGTTGCAGTCCCCCCGAAGGGTTACTTGCCGTGTCGGTCCCCTGATTACCATGTCCGTCCGCCGATGTACCACTTGCCGTGTCAGTCCCCCAATGTCATGCTACCCGTCGAGGGACTGACAAGGCAAGCGGTCCGTCAGGACAGGTATGGCAGGCAGCATGTTGGGGGAAGGGCACAGCAGGCGGCCAGGGCCTCTAGCCGTTGCAGTCCCCCCGAAGGGCTCCGTTGCAGTCCCCCCGAAGGGCTCCGTTGCAGTCCCCCCGAAGGGCTCCGTTGCAGTCCCCCCGAAGGGCTCCGTTGCAGTCCCCCCGAAGGGTTCCGTTGCAGTCCCCCCGAAGGGCTCCGTTACAGTCCTCCGAAGGGCTCCGTTGCAGTCCCCCCGAAGGGCTCCGTTGCAGTCCCCCCGAAGGGCTCCGTTGCAGTCCCCCCGAAGGGCTCCGTTGCAGTCCCCCGAAGGGTTACTTGCCGTGTCGGTCCCCTGATTGCCATGTCAGTCCGCCGATGTGCCACTTGCCGTGTCAGTCCCCCAATGTCATGCCACCTGTCGAGGGACTGACAAGGCAAGCGGTCCGTCAGGACAGGTATGGCAGGCAGCATGTTGGGGGAAGGGCACAGCAGGCGGCCAGGGTCTCTAGCCGTTGCAGTCCCCCGAAGGGCGCCGTTGCAGTCCCCCGAAGGGCGCCGTTGCAGTCCCCCGAAGGGCGCCCTTGCAGTCCCTTCCGAAGGGCTCCGTTGCAGTCCCTTCCGAAGGGCTCCGTTGCAGTCCCCCGAAGGGCTCCGTTGCAGTCCCCCCGAAGGGCGCCGTTGCAGTCCCCCCGAAGGGCCACCTTCTGTGTCGGTCCCCTGATTGCCATGTCAGTTCGCCGATGTACCACTTCCGTGTTAGTCTCCCAATGTCATGCTACCCGTCAAGGGACTGACAAGGCAAGCGGTCCGTCAGGACAGGTATGGCAGGCAGCATGTCGGGGGAAGGGCACAGCATGCGGCCAGGGCCTCTAGCCATTGCAGTCCCCGAAGGGCTCCGTTGCAGTCCCCCCCGAAGGGCTCCGTTGCAGTCCCCCCCGAAGGGCTCCGTTACAGTCCCCCCCCGAAGGGCTCCGTTGCAGTCCCCCCCGAAGGGCTGCGTTACAGTCCCCCCCGAAGGGCTCCGTTGCAGTCCCCCGAAGGGCTCCGTTGCAGTCCCCCGAAGGGCGCCGTTGCAGTCCCCCGAAGGGCGCCGTTGCAGTCCCCCGAAGGGCGCCGTTGCAGTCCCCCGAAGGGCGCCGTTGCAGTCCCCCGAAGGGCGCCGTTGCAGTCCCCCGAAGGGCGCCGTTGCAGTCCCCCGAAGGACGCCGATGCAGTCCCCCGAAGGGCGCCGTTGCAGTCCCCTCGAAGGGCGCCGATGCAGTCCCCCGAAGGGCGCCGTTGCAGTCCCCCCGAAGGGTTACTTGCCGTGTCGGTCCCCTGATTGCCATGTCAGTCCGCCGATGTGCCACTTGCCGTGTCAGTCCCCCAATGTCATGCTACCCGTCGAGGGACTGACAAGGCAAGCGGTCCGTCAGGACAGGTATGGCAGGCAGCATGTTGGGGGAAGGGCACAGCAGGCGGCCAGGGCCTCTAGCCATTGCAGTCCCCCCGAAGGTCTCCGTTGCAGTCCCCCCGAAGGGCTCCATTGCAGTCCCCCCGAAGGGCTCCGTTGCAGTCCCCCCGAAGGGCTCCGTTGCAGTCCCCCCGAAGGGCTCCGTTGCAGTCCCCCCGAAGGGCTCCGTTGCAGTCCCCCCGAAGGGCTCCGTTGCAGTCCCCCCCGAAGGGCGCCGTTGCAGTCCCCCCCGAAGGGCTCCGTTGCAGTCCCCCCGAAGGGCTCCGTTGCAGTCCCCCCGAAGGGCGCCGTTGCAGTCCCCCCGAAGGGTTACTTGCCGTGTCGGTCCCCTGATTGCCATGTCAGTCCGCCGATGTGCCACTTGCCGTGTCAGTCCCCCAATGTCATGCCACCCGTCGAGGGACTGACAAGGCAAGCGGTCTGTCAGGACAGGTATGGCAGGCAGCATGTTGGGGGAAGGGCACAGCAGGCGGCCAGGGTCTCTAGCCATTGCAGTCCCCCGAAGGGCGCCGTTGCAGTCCCCCCGAAGGGCTCCGTTGCAGTCCCCCCGAAGGGCTCCGTTACAGTCCCCCGAAGGGCTCCGATGCAGTCCCCCGATGGGCGCCGTTGCAGTCCCCCGAAGGGTTACTTGCCGTGTCGGTCCCCTGATTGCCATGTCAGTCCGCCGATGTGCCACTTGCCGTGTCAGTCCCCCAATGTCATGCTACCCGTCGAGGGACTGACAAGGCAAGCGGTCCGTCAGGACAGGTATGGCAGGCAGCATGTTGGGGGAAGGGCACAGTAGGCAGCCAGGGCCTCTAGCCGTTGCAGTCCCCCGAAGGGCTCCGTTGCAGTCCCCCGAAGGGCTCCGTTGCAGTCCCCCCGAAGGGCTCTGTTGCAGTCCCCCCGAAGGGCGCCGTTGCAGTCCCCCCCGAAAGGCGCCGTTGCAGTCCCCCCCGAAGGGCGCCGTTTCAGTCCCCCCCGAAGGGCTCCGTTGCAGTCCCCCCGAAGGGCTCCGTTGCAGTCCCCCCGAAGGGCTCCGTTGCAGTCCCCCCGAAGGGCTCCGTTGCAGTCCCCCCGAAGGGCGCCGTTGCAGTCCCCCCGAAGGGCCACTTGCCGTGTCGGACCCCTGATTGACATGTCAGTCCGCCGATGTACCACTTGCCGTGTCAGTCCCCCAATGTCATGCCACCCATCGAGGGACTGACAAGGCAAGCGGTCCGTCAGGACAGGTATGGCAGGCAGCATGTTGGGGGAAGGGCACAGCAGGCGGCCAGGGCCTCTAGCCGTTGCAGTCCCCCGAAGGGTGCTGTTGCAGTCCCCCCGAAGGGCTCCGTTGCAGTCCCCCCGAAGGGCTCCGTTGCAGTCCCCCCGAAGGGCTCCGTTGCAGTCCCCCCGAAGCGCGCCGTTGCAGTCCCCCCGAAGCGCGCCGTTGCAGTCCCCCAAAGGGCGCCGTTGCAGTCCCCCGAAGGGTTACTTGCCGTGTCGGTCCCCTGATTGCCATGTCAGTCCGCCGATGTGCCACTTGCCGTGTCAGTCCCCCAATGTCATGCCACCCGTCGAGGGACTGACAAGGCAAGCTGTCTGTCAGGACAGGTATGGCAGGCAGCATGTTGGCGGAAGGGCACAGCAGGCGGCCAGGGCCTCTAGCCGTTGCAGTCCCCTAAGGTCTCCGTTGCAGTCCCCCGAAGGTCTCCGTTGCAGTCCCCCCGAAGGGCTCTGTTGCAGTCACCCCGAAGGGCTCCGTTGCAGTCCCCCCCAAGGGCGCCGTTGCAGTCCCCCCGAAGGGCTCCATTGCAGTCCCCCCCGAAGGGCTCCATTGCAGTCCCCCCGAAGGGCACTGTTGCAGTCCCCCCTAAGGGCCACTTGCCGTGTCGGACCCCTGATTGCCATGTCAGTCCGCCGATGTACCACTTGCCGTGTCAGTCCCCCAATGTCATGCTACCCGTCGAGGGACTGACAAGGCAAGCGGTCCGTCAGGACAGGTATGGCAGGCAGCATGTTGGGGGAAGGGCACAGCAGGCGGCCAGGGCCTCTAGCCGTTGCAGTCCCCTAAAGGGCTCCGTTGCAGTCCCCCCGAAGGGCGCCGTTGCAGTCCCCCGAAGGGTGCCGTTGCAGTCCCCCGAAGGGTGCCGTTGCAGTCCCCCGAAGGGTGCCGTTGCAGTCCCCCGAAGGGCGCCGTTGCAGTCCCCCGAAGGGCGCCGTTGCAGTCCCCCGAAGGGCGCCGTTGCAGTCCCCCGAAGGGCGCCGTTGCAGTCCCCCGAAGGGCGCCGTTGCAGTCCCCCCGAAGGGTTACTTGCCGTGTCGGTCCCCTGATTACCATGTCCGTCCGCCGATGTACCACTTGCCGTGTCAGTCCCCCAATGTCATGCTACCCGTCGAGGGACTGACAAGGCAAGCGGTCCGTCAGGACAGGTATGGCAGGCAGCATGTTGGGGGAAGGGCACAGCAGGCGGCCAGGGCCTCTAGCCGTTGCAGTCCCCCCGAAGGGCTCCGTTGCAGTCCCCCCGAAGGGCTCCGTTGCAGTCCCCCCGAAGGGCTCCGTTGCAGTCCCCCCGAAGGGCTCCGTTGCAGTCCCCCCGAAGGGTTCCGTTGCAGTCCCCCCGAAGGGCTCCGTTACAGTCCTCCGAAGGGCTCCGTTGCAGTCCCCCCGAAGGGCTCCGTTGCAGTCCCCCCGAAGGGCTCCGTTGCAGTCCCCCCGAAGGGCTCCGTTGCAGTCCCCCGAAGGGTTACTTGCCGTGTCGGTCCCCTGATTGCCATGTCAGTCCGCCGATGTGCCACTTGCCGTGTCAGTCCCCCAATGTCATGCCACCTGTCGAGGGACTGACAAGGCAAGCGGTCCGTCAGGACAGGTATGGCAGGCAGCATGTTGGGGGAAGGGCACAGCAGGCGGCCAGGGTCTCTAGCCGTTGCAGTCCCCCGAAGGGCGCCGTTGCAGTCCCCCGAAGGGCGCCGTTGCAGTCCCCCGAAGGGCGCCCTTGCAGTCCCTTCCGAAGGGCTCCGTTGCAGTCCCTTCCGAAGGGCTCCGTTGCAGTCCCCCGAAGGGCTCCGTTGCAGTCCCCCGAAGGGCTCCGTTGCAGTCCCCCCGAAGGGCGCCGTTGCAGTCCCCCCGAAGGGCCACCTTCTGTGTCGGTCCCCTGATTGCCATGTCAGTTCGCCGATGTACCACTTCCGTGTTAGTCTCCCAATGTCATGCTACCCGTCAAGGGACTGACAAGGCAAGCGGTCCGTCAGGACAGGTATGGCAGGCAGCATGTCGGGGGAAGGGCACAGCATGCGGCCAGGGCCTCTAGCCATTGCAGTCCCCGAAGGGCTCCGTTGCAGTCCCCCCCGAAGGGCTCCGTTGCAGTCCCCCCCGAAGGGCTCCGTTACAGTCCCCCCCCGAAGGGCTCCGTTGCAGTCCCCCCCGAAGGGCTGCGTTACAGTCCCCCCCGAAGGGCTCCGTTGCAGTCCCCCGAAGGGCTCCGTTGCAGTCCCCCGAAGGGCGCCGTTGCAGTCCCCCGAAGGGCGCCGTTGCAGTCCCCCGAAGGGCGCCGTTGCAGTCCCCCGAAGGGCGCCGTTGCAGTCCCCCCGAAGGGTTACTTGCCGTGTCGGTCCCCTGATTACCATGTCCGTCCGCCGATGTACCACTTGCCGTGTCAGTCCCCCAATGTCATGCTACCCGTCGAGGGACTGACAAGGCAAGCGGTCCGTCAGGACAGGTATGGCAGGCAGCATGTTGGGGGAAGGGCACAGCAGGCGGCCAGGGCCTCTAGCCGTTGCAGTCCCCCCGAAGGGCTCCGTTGCAGTCCCCCCGAAGGGCTCCGTTGCAGTCCCCCCGAAGGGCTCCGTTGCAGTCCCCCCGAAGGGCTCCGTTGCAGTCCCCCCGAAGGGTTCCGTTGCAGTCCCCCCGAAGGGCTCCGTTACAGTCCTCCGAAGGGCTCCGTTGCAGTCCCCCCGAAGGGCTCCGTTGCAGTCCCCCCGAAGGGCTCCGTTGCAGTCCCCCCGAAGGGCTCCGTTGCAGTCCCCCGAAGGGTTACTTGCCGTGTCGGTCCCCTGATTGCCATGTCAGTCCGCCGATGTGCCACTTGCCGTGTCAGTCCCCCAATGTCATGCCACCTGTCGAGGGACTGACAAGGCAAGCGGTCCGTCAGGACAGGTATGGCAGGCAGCATGTTGGGGGAAGGGCACAGCAGGCGGCCAGGGTCTCTAGCCGTTGCAGTCCCCCGAAGGGCGCCGTTGCAGTCCCCCGAAGGGCGCCGTTGCAGTCCCCCGAAGGGCGCCCTTGCAGTCCCTTCCGAAGGGCTCCGTTGCAGTCCCTTCCGAAGGGCTCCGTTGCAGTCCCCCGAAGGGCTCCGTTGCAGTCCCCCGAAGGGCTCCGTTGCAGTCCCCCCGAAGGGCGCCGTTGCAGTCCCCCCGAAGGGCCACCTTCTGTGTCGGTCCCCTGATTGCCATGTCAGTTCGCCGATGTACCACTTGCCGTGTCAGTCCCCCAATGTCATGCTACCCGTCGAGGGACTGATAAGGCAAGCGGTCCGTCAGGACAGGTATGGCAGGCAGCATGTTGGGGGAAGGGCACAGCAGGCGGCCAGGGTCTCTAGCCATTGCAGTCCCCCGAAGGGCGCCGTTGCAGTCCCCCCGAAGGGCTCCGTTGCAGTCCCCCCGAAGGGCTCCGTTGCAGTCCCCCCGAAGGGCTCCGATGCAGTCCCCCGATGGGCGCCGTTGCAGTCCCCCGAAGAGTTACTTGCCGTGTCGGTCCCCTGATTGCCATGTCAGTCCGCCGATGTGCCACTTGCCGTGTCAGTCCCCCAATGTCATGCTACCCGTCGAGGGACTGACAAGGCAAGCGGTCCGTCAGGACAGGTATGGCAGGCAGCATGTTGGGGGAAGGGCACAGCAGGCAGCCAGGGCCTCTAGCCGTTGCAGTCCCCCGAAGGGCTCCGTTGCAGTCCCCCCGAAGGGCGCCCTTGCAGTCCCCCCGAAGGGCTCCGTTGCAGTCCCCCGAAGGGCGCCGTTGCAGTCCCCCCGAAGGGCGCCGTTGCAGTCCCCCCCGAAGGGCCATTGCAGTCCCCGAAGGGCTCCGTTGCAGTCCCCCCCGAAGGGCTCCGTTACATTCCCCCCCGAAGGGCTCCGTTGCAGTCCCCCCCGAAGGGCTCCGTTACATTCCCCCCCGAAGGGCGCCATTGCAGTCCCCGGAAGGGCGCCATTGCAGTCCCCCGAAGGGCGCCGTTGCAGTCCCCCGAAGGGCGCCGTTGCAGTCCCCCGAAGGACGCCGATGCAGTCCCCCCGAAGGGCTCGGTTGCAGTCCCCCTGAAGGGCCACTTGCCGTGTCGGACCCTTGATTGCCATGTCAGTCCGCCGATGTACCACTTGCCGTGTCAGTCCCCCAATGTCATGCCACCCGTCGAGGGACTGACAAGGCAAGCAGTCCGTTAGGACAGGTATGGCAGGCAGCATGTTGGGGGAAGGGCACAGCAGGCGGCCAGGGCCTCTAGCCGTTGCAGTCCCCCGAAGGGCGCCGTTGCAGTCCCCCGAAGGGCGCCGTTGCAGTCCCCCCAAAGGGCTCCGTTGCAGTCCCCCCAAAGGGCTCCGTTGCAGTCCCCCGAAGGGCTCCGTTGCAGTCCCCCCGAAGGGCGCCGTTGCAGTCCCCCCTAAGGGCCACTTGCCGTGTCGGACCCCTGATTGCCATGTCAGTCCGCCGATGTACCACTTGCCGTGTCAGTCCCCCAATGTCATGCTACCCGTCGAGGGACTGATAAGGCAAGCGGTCCGTCAGGACAGGTATGGCAGGCAGCATGTTGGGGGAAGGGCACAGCAGGCGGCCAGGGCCTCTAGCCCTTGCAGTCCCCCCGAAGGGCTCCGTTGCAGTCCCCCCGAAGGGCTCCGTTGCAGTCCCCCCGAAGGGCTCCGTTGCAGTCCCCCCGAAGGGCTCCGTTGCAGTCCCCCCCGAAGGGCTCCGTTGCAGTCCCCCCCGAAGGGCTCCGTTGCAGTCCCCCCCGAAGGGCTCCGTTGCAGTCCCCCCCCGAAGGGCTCCGTTGCAGTCCCCCCCGAAGGGCTCCGTTGCAGTCCCCCCCGAAGGGCTCCGTTGCAGTCCCCCCGAAGGGCTCCGTTGCAGTCCCCCCGAAGGGCTCCGTTGCAGTCCCCCCGAAGGGCTCCGTTGCAGTCCCCCCGAAGGGCTCCGTTGCAGTCCCCCCGAAGGGCTCCGTTGCAGTCCCCCCGAAGGGCTCCGTTGCAGTCCCCCCGAAGGGCTCCGTTGCAGTCCCCCCGAAGGGCTCCGTTGCAGTCCCCCCGAAGGGCTCCGTTGCAGTCCCCCCGAAGGGCTCTGTTGCAGTCCCCCCGAAGGGCTCCGTTGCAGTCCCCCCGAATGGCCACTTGCCGTGTCAGTCCCCTGATTGCCATGTCAGTCCGCTGATGTGTCACTTGCCGTGTCAGTCCTCCAATGTCATGCCACCCGTCGAGGGACTGACAAGGCAAGCGGTCCGTCAGGACAGGTATGGCAGGCAGCATGTTGGGGGAAGGGCACAGCAGGCGGCCAGGGCCTCTAGCCGTTGCAGTCCCCCGAAGGGCGCCGTTGCAGTCCCCCCGAAGGGCTCCGTTGCAGTCCCTCCGAAGGGCTCCGTTACAGTCCACGGAAGGGCTCCGTTGCAGTCCCCCCGAAGGGCTCCGTTGCAGTCCCCCCGAAGGGCGCCGTTGCAGTCCCCCCGAAGGGTTACTTGCCGTGTCGGTCCCCTGATTGCCATGTCAGTCCGCCGATGTGCCACTTGCCGTGTCAGTCCCCCAATGTCATGCCACCCGTCGAGGGACTGACAAGGCAAGCGGTCCGTCAGGACAGGTATGGCAGGCAGCATGTTGGGGGAAGGGCACAGCAGGCGGCCAGGGTCTCTAGCCATTGCAGTCCCCCGAAGGGCGCCGTTGCAGTCCCCCCGAAGGGCGCCGTTGCAGTCCCCCCGAAGGGCTCCGTTGCAGTCCCCCCGAAGGGCTCCATTACAGTCCCCCGAAGGGCTCCGATGCAGTCCCCCGATGGGCGCCGTTGCAGTCCCCCGAAGGGTTACTTGCCGTGTCGGTCCCCTGATTGCCATGTCAGTCCGCCGATGTGCCACTTGCCGTGTCAGTCCCCCAATGTCATGCTACCCGTCGAGGGACTGACAAGGCAAGCGGTCCGTCAGGACAGGTATGGCAGGCAGCATGTTGGGGGAAGGGCACAGCAGGCAGCCAGGGCCTCTAGCCGTTGCAGTCCCCCGAAGGGCTCCGTTGCAGTCCCCCGAAGGGCTCCGTTGCAGTCCCCCCGAAGGGCGCCCTTGCAGTCCCCCCGAAGGGCTCCGTTGCAGTCCCCCGAAGGGCTCCGTTGCAGTCCCCCGAAGGGCGCCGTTGCAGTCCCATCGAAGGGCGCCGTTGCAGTCCCCCCCGAAGGGCCATTGCAGTCCCCGAAGGGCTCCGTTGCAGTCCCCCCCGAAGGGCTCCGTTACATTCCCCCCCGAAGGGCGCCATTGCAGTCCCCCGAAGGGCGCCATTGCAGTCCCCCGAAGGGCGCCGTTGCAGTCCCCCGAAGGGCGCCGTTGCAGTCCCCCGAAGGACGCCGATGCAGTCCCCCGAAGGGCGCCGTTGCAGTCCCCCCGAAGGGCTCCGTTGCAGTCCCCCCGAAGGGCTCCGTTGCAGTCCCCCTGAAGGGCCACTTGCCGTGTCGGACCCCTGATTGCCATGTCAGTCCGCCGATGTACCACTTGCCGTGTCAGTCCCCCAATGTCATGCCACCCGTCGAGGGACTGACAAGGCAAGCGGTCCGTCAGGACAGGTATGGCAGGCAGCATGTTGGGGGAAGGGCACAGCAGGCGGCCAGGGCCTCTAGCCGTTGCAGTCCCCCGAAGGGCGCCGTTGCAGTCCCCCCAAAGGGCTCCGTTGCAGTCCCCCCAAAGGGCTCCGTTGCAGTCCCCCCCGAAGGGCTCCGTTGCAGTCCCCCCCGAAGGGCTCCGTTGCAGTCCCCCGAAGGGCTCCGTTGCAGTCCTCCCGAAGGGCGCCGTTGCAGTCCCCCCTAAGGGCCACTTACCGTGTCGGACCCCTGATTGCCATGTCAGTCCGCCGATGTACCACTTGCCGTGTCAGTCCCCCAATGTCATGCTACCCGTCGAGGGACTGATAAGGCAAGCGGTCCGTCAGGACAGGTATGGCAGGCAGCATGTTGGGGGAAGGGCACAGCAGGCGGCCAGGGCCTCTAGCCCTTGCAGTCCCCCGAAGGGCTCCGTTGCAGTCCCCCCGAAGGGCTCCGTTGCAGTCCCCCCGAAGGGCTCCGTTGCAGTCCCCCCGAAGGGCTCCGTTGCAGTCCCCCCGAAGGGCTCCGTTGCAGTCCCCCCCGAAGGGCTCCGTTGCAGTCCCCCCCGAAGGGCTCCGTTGCAGTCCCCCCCGAAGGGCTCCGTTGCAGTCCCCCCCGAAGGGCTCCGTTGCAGTCCCCCCCGAAGGGCTCCGTTGCAGTCCCCCCGAAGGGCTCCGTTGCAGTCCCCCCGAAGGGCTCCGTTGCAGTCCCCCCGAAGGGCTCCGTTGCAGTGCCCCCGAAGGGCTCCGTTGCAGTGCCCCCGAAGGGCTCCGTTGCAGTGCCCCCGAAGGGCTCCGTTGCAGTCCCCCCGAAGGGCTCCGTTGCAGTCCCCCCGAATGGCCACTTGCCGTGTCAGTCCCCTGATTGCCATGTCAGTCCGCTGATGTGTCACTTGCCGTGTCAGTCCTCCAATGTCATGCCACCCGTCGAGGGACTGACAAGGCAAGCGGTCCGTCAGGACAGGTATGGCAGGCAGCATGTTGGGGGAAGGGCACAGCAGGCGGCCAGGGCCTCTAGCCGTTGCAGTCCCCCGAAGGGCGCCGTTGCAGTCCCCCCGAAGGGCTCCGTTGCAGTCCCTCCGAAGGGCTCCGTTACAGTCCCTCCGAAGGGCTCCGTTACAGTCCACGGAAGGGCTCCGTTGCAGTCCCCCCGAAGGGTTACTTGCCGTGTCGGTCCCCTGATTGCCATGTCAGTCCGCCGATGTGCCACTTGCCGTGTCAGTCCCCCAATGTCATGCCACCCGTCGAGGGACTGACAAGGCAAGCGGTCCGTCAGGACAGGTATGGCAGGCAGCATGTTGGGGGAAGGGCACAGCAGGCGGCCAGGGTCTCTAGCCATTGCAGTCCCCCGAAGGGCGCCGTTGCAGTCCCCCCGAAGGGCGCCGTTGCAGTCCCCCCGAAGGGCTCCGTTGCAGTCCCCCCGAAGGGCTCCGTTACAGTCCCCCGAAGGGCTCCGATGCAGTCCCCCGATGGGCGCCGTTGCAGTCCCCCGAAGGGTTACTTGCCGTGTCGGTCCCCTGATTGCCATGTCAGTCCGCCGATGTGCCACTTGCCGTGTCAGTCCCCCAATGTCATGCTACCCGTCGAGGGACTGACAAGGCAAGCGGTCCGTCAGGACAGGTATGGCAGGCAGCATGTTGGGGGAAGGGCACAGCAGGCAGCCAGGGCCTCTAGCCGTTGCAGTCCCCCGAAGGGCTCCGTTGCAGTCCCCCCGAAGGGCTCCGTTGCAGTCCCCCGAAGGGCTCCGTTGCAGTCCCACCCGAAGGGCGCCGCTGCAGTCCCCCCGAAGGGCCACCTTCCGTGTCGGTCCCCTGATTGCCATGTCAGTTCGCCGATGTACCTCTTGCCGTTTTAGTCCCCCAATGTCATGCTACCCGTCAAGGGACTGACAAGGCAAGCGGTCCGTCAGGACAGGTATGGCAGGCAGCATTTCGGGGGAAGGGCACAGCAGGCGGCCAGGGCCTCTAGCCATTGCAGTCCCCGAAGGGCTCCGTTGCAGTCCCCCCCGAAGGGCTCCGTTGCAGTCCCCCCCGAAGGGCTCCGTTACAGTCCCCCGAAGGGCGCCGTTGCAGTCCCCCGAAAGGCGCCGTTGCAGTCCCCCGAAGGACGCCGATGCAGTCCCCCGAAGGGCGCCGTTGCAGTCCCCCCGAAGGGCGCCGTTGCAGTCCCCCCGAAGGGCGCCGATGCAGTCCCCCCGAAGGGTTACTTGCCGTGTCGGTCCCCTGATTACCATGTCCGTCCGCCGATGTACCACTTGCCGTGTCAGTCCCCCAATGTCATGCTACCCGTCGAGGGACTGACAAGGCAAGCGGTCTGTCAGGACAGGTATGGCAGGCAGCATGTTGGGGGAAGGGCACAGCAGGCGGCCAGGGTCTCTAGCCATTGCAGTCCCCCGAAGGGCGCCGTTGCAGTCCCCCCGAAGGGCTCCGTTGCAGTCCCCCCGAAGGGCTCCGTTGCAGTCCCCCCGAAGGGCTCCGTTACAGTCCCCCGAAGGGCTCCGATGCAGTCCCCCGATGGGCGCCGTTGCAGTCCCCCGAAGGGTTACTTGCCGTGTCGGTCCCCTGATTGCCATGTCAGTCCGCCGATGTGCCACTTGCCGTGTCAGTCCCCCAATGTCATGCTACCCGTCGAGGGACTGACAAGGCAAGCGGTCCGTCAGGACAGGTATGGCAGGCAGCATGTTGGGGGAAGGGCACAGTAGGCAGCCAGGGCCTCTAGCCGTTGCAGTCCCCCGAAGGACGCCGATGCAGTCCCCCGAAGGGCGCCGTTGCAGTCCCCCCGAAGGGCTCCGTTGCAGTCCCCCCGAAGGGCTCCGTTGCAGTCCCCCTGAAGGGCCACTTGCCGTGTCGGACCCCTGATTGCCATGTCAGTCCGCCGATGTACCACTTGCCGTGTCAGTCCCCCAATGTCATGCCACCCGTCGAGGGACTGACAAGGCAAGCGGTCCGTCAGGACAGGTATGGCAGGCAGCATGTTGGGGGAAGGGCACAGCAGGCGGCCAGGGCCTCTAGCCGTTGCAGTCCCCCGAAGGGCGCCGTTGCAGTCCCCCCAAAGGGCTCCGTTGCAGTCCCCCCAAAGGGCTCCGTTGCAGACCCCCCGAAGGGCTCCGTTGCAGTCCCCCCCGAAGGGCTCCGTTGCAGTCCCCCGAAGGGCTCCGTTGCAGTCCCCCCGAAGGGCGCCGTTGCAGTCCCCCCTAAGGGCCACTTACCGTGTCGGACCCCTGATTGCCATGTCAGTCCGCCGATGTACCACTTGCCGTGTCAGTCCCCCAATGTCATGCTACCCGTCGAGGGACTGATAAGGCAAGCGGTCCGTCAGGACAGGTATGGCAGGCAGCATGTTGGGGGAAGGGCACAGCAGGCGGCCAGGGCCTCTAGCCCTTGCAGTCCCCCGAAGGGCTCCGTTGCAGTCCCCCCGAAGGGCTCCGTTGCAGTCCCCCCGAAGGGCTCCGTTGCAGTCCCCCCGAAGGGCTCCGTTGCAGTCCCCCCCGAAGGGCTCCGTTGCAGTCCCCCCCGAAGGGCTCCGTTGCAGTCCCCCCCGAAGGGCTCCGTTGCAGTCCCCCCCGAAGGGCTCCGTTGCAGTCCCCCCCGAAGGGCTCCGTTGCAGTCCCCCCCGAAGGGCTCCGTTGCAGTCCCCCCCGAAGGGCTCCGTTGCAGTCCCCCCCGAAGGGCTCCGTTGCAGTCCCCCCCGAAGGGCTCCGTTGCAGTCCCCCCCGAAGGGCTCCGTTGCAGTCCCCCCGAAGGGCTCCGTTGCAGTCCCCCCGAAGGGCTCCGTTGCAGTCCCCCCGAAGGGCTCCGTTGCAGTCCCCCCGAAGGGCTCCGTTGCAGTCCCCCCGAAGGGCTCCGTTGCAGTCCCCCCGAAGGGCTCCGTTGCAGTCCCCCCGAAGGGCCACTTGCCGTGTCAGTCCCCTGATTGCCATGTCAGTCCGCTGATGTGTCACTTGCCGTGTCAGTCCTCCAATGTCATGCCACCCGTCGAGGGACTGACAAGGCAAGCGGTCCGTCAGGACAGGTATGGCAGGCAGCATGTTGGGGGAAGGGCACAGCAGGCGGCCAGGGCCTCTAGCCGTTGCAGTCCCCCGAAGGGCGCCGTTGCAGTCCCCCCGAAGGGCTCCGTTGCAGTCCCTCCGAAGGGCTCCGTTACAGTCCCTCCGAAGGGCTCCGTTACAGTCCACGGAAGGGCTCCGTTGCAGTCCCCCCGAAGGGTTACTTGCCGTGTCGGTCCCCTGATTGCCATGTCAGTCCGCCGATGTGCCACTTGCCGTGTCAGTCCCCCAATGTCATGCCACCCGTCGAAGGACTGACAAGGCAAGCGGTCCGTCAGGACAGGTATGGCAGGCAGCATGTTGGGGGAAGGGCACAGCAGGCGGCCAGGGTCTCTAGCCATTGCAGTCCCCCGAAGGGCGCCGTTGCAGTCCCCCCGAAGGGCGCCGTTGCAGTCCCCCCGAAGGGCTCCGTTGCAGTCCCCCCGAAGGGCTCCGTTACAGTCCCCCGAAGGGCTCCGATGCAGTCCCCCGATGGGCGCCGTTGCAGTCCCCCGAAGGGTTACTTGCCGTGTCGGTCCCCTGATTGCCATGTCAGTCCGCCGATGTGCCACTTGCCGTGTCAGTCCCCCAATGTCATGCTACCCGTCGAGGGACTGACAAGGCAAGCGGTCCGTCAGGACAGGTATGGCAGGCAGCATGTTGGGGGAAGGGCACAGCAGGCAGCCAGGGCCTCTAGCCGTTGCAGTCCCCCGAAGGGCTCCGTTGCAGTCCCCCCGAAGGGCTCCGTTGCAGTCCCCCGAAGGGCTCCGTTGCAGCCCCCGAAGGGCCATTGCAGTCCCCGAAGGGCTCCGTTGCAGTCCCCCCCGAAGGGCTCCGTTACATTCCCCCCCGAAGGGCGCCATTGCAGTCCCCCGAAGGGCGCCGTTGCAGTCCCCCGAAGGGCGCCGTTGCAGTCCCCCGAAGGGTGCCGTTGCAGTCCCCCGAAGGGCGCCGTTGCAGTCCCCCGAAGGGCTCCGTTGCAGTCCCACCCGAAGGGCGCCGCTGCAGTCCCCCCGAAGGGCCACCTTCCGTGTCGGTCCCCTGATTGCCATGTCAGTTCGCCGATGTACCTCTTGCCGTGTTAGTCCCCCAATGTCATGCTACCCGTCAAGGGACTGACAAGGCAAGCGGTCCGTCAGGACAGGTATGGCAGGCAGCATTTCGGGGGAAGGGCACAGCAGGCGGCCAGGGCCTCTAGCCATTGCAGTCCCCGAAGGGCTCCGTTGCAGTCCCCCCCGAAGGGCTCCGTTGCAGTCCCCCCCGAAGGGCTCCGTTACAGTCCCCCGAAGGGCGCCGTTGCAGTCCCCCGAAAGGCGCCGTTGCAGTCCCCCGAAGGACGCCGATGCAGTCCCCCGAAGGGCGCCGTTGCAGTCCCCCCGAAGGGCGCCGTTGCAGTCCCCCCGAAGGGCGCCGATGCAGTCCCCCCGAAGGGTTACTTGCCGTGTCGGTCCCCTGATTACCATGTCCGTCCGCCGATGTACCACTTGCCGTGTCAGTCCCCCAATGTCATGCTACCCGTCGAGGGACTGACAAGGCAAGCGGTCTGTCAGGACAGGTATGGCAGGCAGCATGTTGGGGGAAGGGCACAGCAGGCGGCCAGGGTCTCTAGCCATTGCAGTCCCCCGAAGGGCGCCGTTGCAGTCCCCCCGAAGGGCTCCGTTGCAGTCCCCCCGAAGGGCTCCGTTACAGTCCCCCGAAGGGCTCCGATGCAGTCCCCCGATGGGCGCCGTTGCAGTCCCCCGAAGGGTTACTTGCCGTGTCGGTCCCCTGGTTGCCATGTCAGTCCGCCGATGTGCCACTTGCCGTGTCAGTCCCCCAATGTCATGCTACCCGTCGAGGGACTGACAAGGCAAGCGGTCCGTCAGGACAGGTATGGCAGGCAGCATGTTGGGGGAAGGGCACAGTAGGCAGCCAGGGCCTCTAGCCGTTGCAGTCCCCCGAAGGGCTCCGTTGCAGTCCCCCGAAGGGCTCCGTTGCAGTCCCCCCGAAGGGCGCCGTTGCAGTCCCCCCTAAGGGCCACTTGCCGTGTCGGACCCCTGATTGCCATGTCAGTCCGCCGATGTACCACTTGCCGTGTCAGTCCCCCAATGTCATGCTACCCGTCGAGGGACTGATAAGGCAAGCGGTCCGTCGGGACAGGTATGGCAGGCAGCATGTTGGGGGAAGGGCACAGCAGGCGGCCAGGGCCTCTAGCCCTTGCAGTCCCCCGAAGGGCTCCGTTGCAGTCCCCCCGAAGGGCTCCGTTGCAGTCCCCCCGAAGGGCTCCGTTGCAGTCCCCCCGAAGGGCTCCGTTGCAGTCCCCCGAAGGGCGCCGTTGCAGTCCCCCCCGAAGGGCCATTGCAGTCCCCGAAGGGCTCCGTTGCAGTCCCCCCCCGAAGGGCTCCGTTACATTCCCCCCCGAAGGGCGCCATTGCAGTCCCCCGAAGGGCGCCGTTGCAGTCCCCCGAAGGGCGCCGTTGCAGTCCCCCGAAGGGTGCCGTTGCAGTCCCCCGAAGGGCGCCGTTGCAGTCCCCCGAAGGACGCCGATGCAGTCCCCCGAAGGGCGCCGTTGCAGTCCCCCCGAAGGGCTCGGTTGCAGTCCCCCCGAAGGGCTCGGTTGCAGTCCCCCCGAAGGGCTCGGTTGCAGTCCCCCTGAAGGGCCACTTGCCGTGTCGGACCCCTGATTGCCATGTCAGTCCGCCGATGTACCACTTGCCGTGTCAGTCCCCCAATGTCATGCCACCCGTCGAGGGACTGACAAGGCAAGCGGTCCGTCAGGACAGGTATGGCAGGCAGCATGTTGGGGGAAGGGCACAGCAGGCGGCCAGGGCCTCTAGCCGTTGCAGTCCCCCGAAGGGCGCCGTTGCAGTCCCCCCGAAGGGCTCCGTTGCAGTCCCCCGAAGGGCTCCGTTGCAGACCCCCCGAAGGGCTCCGTTGCAGTCCCCCCCGAAGGGCTCCGTTGCAGTCCCCCGAAGGGCTCCGTTGCAGTCCCCCCGAAGGGCGCCGTTGCAGTCCCCCCTAAGGGCCACTTGCCGTGTCGGACCCCTGATTGCCATGTCAGTCCGCCGATGTACCACTTGCCGTGTCAGTCCCCCAATGTCATGCTACCCGTCGAGGGACTGATAAGGCAAGCGGTCCGTCGGGACAGGTATGGCAGGCAGCATGTTGGGGGAAGGGCACAGCAGGCGGCCAGGGCCTCTAGCCCTTGCAGTCCCCCGAAGGGCTCCGTTGCAGTTCCCCCGAAGGGCTCCGTTGCAGTCCCCCCGAAGGGCTCCGTTGCAGTCCCCCCGAAGGGCTCCGTTGCAGTCCCCCCGAAGGGCTCCGTTGCAGTCCCCCCCCAAAGGGCTCCGTTGCAGTCCCCCCCGAAGGGCTCCGTTGCAGTCCCCCCGAAGGGCTCCGTTGCAGTCCCCCCGAAGGGCTCCGTTGCAGTCCCCCCGAAGGGCGCCGTAGCAGTCCCCCGAATGGCCACTTGCCGTGTCAGTCCCCTGATTGCCATGTCAGTCCGCTGATGTGTCACTTGCCGTGTCAGTCCTCCAATGTCATGCCACCCGTCGAGGGACTGACAAGGCAAGCGGTCCGTCAGGACAGGTATGGCAGGCAGCATGTTGGGGGAAGGGCACAGCAGGCGGCCAGGGCCTCTAGCCGTTGCAGTCCCCCGAAGGGCGCCGTTGCAGTCCCCCCGAAGGGCTCCGTTGCAGTCCCTCCGAAGGGCTCCGTTACAGTCCCTCCGAAGGGCTCCGTTACAGTCCACGGAAGGGCTCCGTTGCAGTCCCCCCGAAGGGCTCCGTTGCAGTCCCCCCGAAGGGCTCCGTTGCAGTCCCCCCGAAGGGCTCCGTTGCAGTCCCCCCGAAGGGCGCCGTAGCAGTCCCCCGAATGGCCACTTGCCGTGTCAGTCCCCTGATTGCCATGTCAGTCCGCTGATGTGCCACTTGCCGTGTCAGTCCCCCAATGTCATGCCACCCGTCGAGGGACTGACAAGGCAAGCGGTCCGTCAGGACAGGTATGGCAGGCAGCATGTTGGGGGAAGGGCACAGCAGGCGGCCAGGGTCTCTAGCCATTGCAGTCCCCCGAAGGGCGCCGTTGCAGTCCCCCCGAAGGGCGCCGTTGCAGTCCCCCCGAAGGGCGCCGTTGCAGTCCCCCCGAAGGGCTCCGTTGCAGTCCCCCCGAAGGGCTCCGTTACAGTCCCCCGAAGGGCTCCGATGCAGTCCCCCGATGGGCGCCGTTGCAGTCCCCCGAAGGGTTACTTGCCGTGTCGGTCCCCTGATTGCCATGTCAGTCCGCCGATGTGCCACTTGCCGTGTCAGTCCCCCAATGTCATGCTACCCGTCGAGGGACTGACAAGGCAAGCGGTCCGTCAGGACAGGTATGGCAGGCAGCATGTTGGGGGAAGGGCACAGCAGGCAGCCAGGGCCTCTAGCCGTTGCAGTCCCCCAAAGGGCTCCGTTGCAGTCCCCCCGAAGGGCTCCGTTGCAGTCCCCCGAAGGGCTCCGTTGCAGTCCCACCCGAAGGGCGCCGCTGCAGTCCCCCCGAAGGGCCACCTTCCGTGTCGGTCCCCTGATTGCCATGTCAGTTCGCCGATGTACCTCTTGCCGTGTTAGTCCCCCAATGTCATGCTACCCGTCAAGGGACTGACAAGGCAAGCGGTCCGTCAGGACAGGTATGGCAGGCAGCATTTCGGGGGAAGGGCACAGCAGGCGGCCAGGGCCTCTAGCCATTGCAGTCCCCGAAGGGCTCCGTTGCAGTCCCCCCCGAAGGGCTCCGTTGCAGTCCCCCCCGAAGGGCTCCGTTACAGTCCCCCGAAGGGCGCCGTTGCAGTCCCCCGAAAGGCGCCGTTGCAGTCCCCCGAAGGGCGCCGTTGCAGTCCCCCCGAAGGGCGCCGTTGCAGTCCCCCCGAAGGGCGCCGATGCAGTCCCCCCGAAGGGTTACTTGCCGTGTCGGTCCCCTGATTACCATGTCCGTCCGCCGATGTACCACTTGCCGTGTCAGTCCCCCAATGTCATGCTACCCGTCGAGGGACTGACAAGGCAAGCGGTCCGTCAGGACAGGTATGGCAGGCAGCATGTTGGGGGAAGGGCACAGCAGGCGGCCAGGGCCTCTAGCCGTTGCAGTCCCCCCGAAGGGCTCCGTTGCAGTCCCCCCGAAGGGCCACTTGCCGTGTCGGACCCCTGATTGCCATGTCAGTCCGCCGATGTACCACTTGCCGTGTCAGTCCCCCAATGTCATGCCACCCGTCGAGGGACTGACAAGGCAAGCGGTCCGTCAGGACAGGTATGGCAGGCAGCATGTTGGGGGAAGGGCACAGCAGGCGGCCAGGGTCTCTAGCCATTGCAGTCCCCCCGAAGGGCGCCGTTGCAGTCCCCCCGAAGGGCTCCGTTGCAGTCCCCCCGAAGGGCTCCGTTACAGTCCCCCGAAGGGCTCCGATGCAGTCCCCCCGAAGGGCGCCGCTGCAGTCCCCCCGAAGGGCCACCTTCCGTGTCGGTCCCCTGATTGCCATGTCAGTTCGCCGATGTACCACTTGCCGTGTCAGTCCCCCAATGTCATGCCACCCGTCGAGGGACTGACAAGGCAAGCAGTCCGTCAGGACAGGTATGGCAGGCAGCATGTTGGGGGAAGGGCACAGCAGGCGGCCAGGGCCTCTAGCCGTTGCAGTCCCCCGAAGGGCTCCGTTGCAGACCCCCGAAGGGCTCCGTTGCAGACCCCCGAAGGGCTCCGTTGCAGACCCCCCGAAGGGCTCTGTTGCAGCCCCCCCGAAGGGCTCCATTGCAGTCCCCCCAAAGGGCGCCGTTGCAGTCTCCCCGAAGGGCGCCGTTGCAGTCCCCCCGAAGGGCGCCGTTGCAGTCCCCCCGAAGGGCGCCGTTGCAGTCTCCCCGAAGGGCGCCGCTGCAGTCCCCCCGAAGGGCGCCGTTGCAGTCCCCCGAAGGGCCACTTTCCGTGTCGGTCCCCTGATTGCCATGTCAGTCCACCGATGTACCACTTGCCGTGTCAGTCCCCCAATGTCATGCTACCCGTCGAGGGACTGACAAGGCAAGCGGTCCGTCAGGACAGGTATGGCAGGCAGCATGTTGGGGGAAGGGCACAGCAGGCGGCCAGGGCCTCTAGCCGTTGCAGTCCCCTGAAGGGCTCCGTTGCAGTCCCCCCGAAGGGCTCCGTTGCAGTCCCCCCGAAGGGCTCCGTTGCAGTCCCCCCGAAGGGCTCCGTTGCAGTCCCCCCGAAGGGCTCCGTTGCAGTTCCCCCCGAAGGGCTCCGTTGCAGTTCCCCCCGAAGGGCGCCGTTGCAGTTCCCCCCCGAAGGGCTCCGTTGCAGTTCCCCCCCCGAAGGGCTCCGTTGCAGTTCCCCCCCCGAAGGGCTCCGTTGCAGTTCCCCCCCCGAAGGGCTCCGTTGCAGTCCCCCCGAAGGGCTCCGTTGCAGTCCCCCCGAAGGGCTCCGTTGCAGTCCCCCCGAAGGGCTCCGTTGCAGTCCCCCCGAAGGGCCCCGTTGCAGTCCCCCGAAGGGATACTTGCCGTGTCGGTCCCCTGATTGCCATGTCAGTCCGCCGATGTGCCACTTGCCGTGTCAGTCCGCCAATGTCATGCCACCCGTCGAGGGACTGACAAGGCAAGCGGTCCGTCAGGACAGGTATGGCAGGCAGCATGTTGGGGGAAGGGCACAGCGGGCGGCCAGGGCCTCTAGCCGTTGCTGTCCCCCGAAGGGCTCCGTTGCAGTCCCCCCGAAGGGCTCCGTTGCAGTCCCCCCGAAGGGCTCCGTTGCAGTCCCCCGAAGGGCGCGTTGCAGTCCCCCGAAGGGCTCCGTTGCAGTCCCCCCGAAGGGCTCCGTTGCAGTCCCCCCCGAAGGGCTCCGTTGCAGTCCCCCCCGAAGGGCTCCGTTGCAGTCCCCCCGAAGGGCTCCGTTGCAGTTCCCCCCCGAAGGGCTCCGTTGCAGTTCCCCCCCCCGAAGGGCTCCGTTGCAGTTCCCCCCCCCCGAAGGGCTCCGTTGCAGTTCCCCCCCCCCCGAAGGGCTCCGTTGCAGTTCCCCCCCCGAAGGGCTCCGTTGCAGTTCCCCCCCGAAGGGCTCCGTTGCAGTCCCCCGAAGGGCTCCGTTGCAGTCCCCCCGAAGGGCTCCGTTGCAGTCCCCCCGAAGGGCTCCGTTGCAGTCCCCCCGAAGGGCTCCGTTGCAGTCCCCCGAAGGGCTCCGTTGCAGTCCCCCCGAAGGGCTCCGTTGCAGTCCCCCCGAAGGGCTCCGTTGCAGTCCCCCTGAAGGGCGCCGTTGCAGTCCCCCCGAAGAGCCACTTGCCGTGTCGGACCCCTGATTGCCATGTCAGTCCGCCGATGTACCACTTGCCGTGTCAGTCCCCCAATTTTATGCCACCCGTCGAGGGACTGACAAGGCAAGCGGTCCGTCAGGACAGGTATGGCAGGCAGCATGTTGGGGGAAGGGCACAGCAGGCGGCCAGGGCCTCTAGCCGTTGCAGTCCCCCGAAGGGCTCTGTTGCAGTCCCCCGAAGGGCTCCGTTGCAGTCCCCCGAAGGGCGCCGTTGCAGTCCCCCAAAGGGTTACTTGCCGTGTCGGTCCCCTGATTGCCATGTCAGTCCGCCGATGTGCCACTTGCCGTGTCAGTCCGCAAATGTCATGCCACCCGTCGAGGGACTGACAAGGCAAGCGGTCCGTCAGGACAGGTATGGCAGGCAGCATGTTGGGGGAAGGGCACAGCAGGCGGCCAGGGCCTCTAGCCGTTGCAGTCCCCCGAAGGGCTCCGTTGCAGTCCCCCCGAAGGGCTCCGTTGCAGTCCCCCCGAAGGGCTCCATTGCAGTCCCCCCCGAAGGGCTCCGTTGCAGTCCCCCCGAAGGGCTCCGTTGCAGTCCCCCCGAAGGGCGCCGTTGCAGTCCCCCCGAAGGGCCACTTGCTGTGTCGGACCCCTGATTGCCATGTCAGTCCGCCGATGTACCACTTGCCGTGTCAGTCCCCCAATGTCATGCCACCCGTCGAGGGACTGACAAGGCAAGCGGTCCATCAGGACAGGTATGGCAGGCAGCATGTTGGGGGAAGGGCACAGCAGGCGGCCAGGGCCTCTAGCCGTGGCAGTCCCCCGAAGGGCTCCGTTGCAGTCCCCCCGAAGGGCTCCGTTGCAGTCCCCCCGAAGGGCCCCGTTGCAGTCCCCCGAAGGGATACTTGCCGTGTCGGTCCCCTGATTGCCATGTCAGTCCGCCGATGTGCCACTTGCCGTGTCAGTCCGCCAATGTCATGCCACCCGTCGAGGGACTGACAAGGCAAGCGGTCCGTCAGGACAGGTATGGCAGGCAGCATGTTGGGGGAAGGGCACAGCGGGCGGCCAGGGCCTCTAGCCGTTGCAGTCCCCCGAAGGGCTCCGTTGCAGTCCCCCCGAAGGGCTCCGTTGCAGTCCCCCCGAAGGGCTCCGTTGCAGTCCCCCTGAAGGGCGCCGTTGCAGTCCCCCCGAAGAGCCACTTGCCGTGTCGGACCCCTGATTGCCATGTCAGTCCGCCGATGTACCACTTGCCGTGTCAGTCCCCCAATTTTATGCCACCCGTCGAGGGACTGACAAGGCAAGCGGTCCGTCAGGACAGGTATGGCAGGCAGCATGTTGGGGGAAGGGCACAGCAGGCGGCCAGGGCCTCTAGCCGTTGCAGTCCCCCGAAGGGCTCTGTTGCAGTCCCCCGAAGGGCTCCGTTGCAGTCCCCCGAAGGGCGCCGTTGCAGTCCCCCAAAGGGTTACTTGCCGTGTCGGTCCCCTGATTGCCATGTCAGTCCGCCGATGTGCCACTTGCCGTGTCAGTCCGCAAATGTCATGCCACCCGTCGAGGGACTGACAAGGCAAGCGGTCCGTCAGGACAGGTATGGCAGGCAGCATGTTGGGGGAAGGGCACAGCAGGCGGCCAGGGCCTCTAGCCGTTGCAGTCCCCCGAAGGGCTCCGTTGCAGTCCCCCCGAAGGGCTCCGTTGCAGTCCCCCCGAAGGGCTCCATTGCAGTCCCCCCCGAAGGGCTCCGTTGCAGTCCCCCCGAAGGGCTCCGTTGCAGTCCCCCCGAAGGGCGCCGTTGCAGTCCCCCCGAAGGGCCACTTGCTGTGTCGGACCCCTGATTGCCATGTCAGTCCGCCGATGTACCACTTGCCGTGTCAGTCCCCCAATGTCATGCCACCCGTCGAGGGACTGACAAGGCAAGCGGTCCATCAGGACAGGTATGGCAGGCAGCATGTTGGGGGAAGGGCACAGCAGGCGGCCAGGGCCTCTAGCCGTGGCAGTCCCCCGAAGGGCTCCGTTGCAGTCCCCCCGAAGGGCTCCGTTGCAGTCCCCCCGAAGGGCCCCGTTGCAGTCCCCCGAAGGGATACTTGCCGTGTCGGTCCCCTGATTGCCATGTCAGTCCGCCGATGTGCCACTTGCCGTGTCAGTCCGCCAATGTCATGCCACCCGTCGAGGGACTGACAAGGCAAGCGGTCCGTCAGGACAGGTATGGCAGGCAGCATGTTGGGGGAAGGGCACAGCGGGCGGCCAGGGCCTCTAGCCGTTGCTGTCCCCCGAAGGGCTCCGTTGCAGTCCCCCCGAAGGGCTCCGTTGCAGTCCCCCCGAAGGGCTCCGTTGCAGTCCCCCCGAAGGGCGCGTTGCAGTCCCCCGAAGGGCTCCGTTGCAGTCCCCCCGAAGGGCTCCGTTGCAGTCCCCCCCGAAGGGCTCCGTTGCAGTCCCCCCCGAAGGGCTCCGTTGCAGTCCCCCCCGAAGGGCTCCGTTGCAGTCCCCCCGAAGGGCTCCGTTGCAGTCCCCCCGAAGGGCTCCGTTGCAGTCCCCCCGAAGGGCGCCGTTGCAGTGCCCCCGAAGGGCTCCGTTGCAGTCCCCCCGAAGGGCTCCGTTGCAGTCCCCCCGAAGGGCTCCGTTGCAGTCCCCCCGAAGGGCGCCGTTGCAGTCCCCCCGAAGGGCCACTTGCCGTGTCGGACCCCTGATTCCCATGTCAGTCCGCCGATGTACCACTTGCCGTGTCAGTCCCCCAATGTCATGCTACCCGTCGAGGGACTGACAAGGCAAGCGGTCCGTCAGGACAGGTATGGCAGGCAGCAGCAAGGGCTCCGTTGCAGTCCCCCCGAAGGGCGCCGTTGCAGTCCCCCCGAAGGGCCACTTGCCGTGTCGGACCCCTGATTGCCATGTCAGTCCGCCGATGTACCACTTGCCGTGTCAGTCCCCCAATGTCATGCCACCCGTCGAGGGACTGACAAGGCAAGCGGTCCATCAGGACAGGTATGGCAGGCAGCATGTTGGGGGAAGGGCACAGCAGGCGGCCAGGGCCTCTAGCCGTGGCAGTCCCCCGAAGGGCTCCGTTGCAGTCCCCCCGAAGGGCTCCGTTGCAGTCCCCCCGAAGGGCTCCGTTGCAGTCCCCCCGAAGGGCTCCGTTGCAGTTCCCCCCGAAGGGCGCCGTTGCAGTTCCCCCCCGAAGGGCTCCGTTGCAGTCCCCCCGAAGGGCTCCGTTGCAGTCCCCCCGAAGGGCCCCGTTGCAGTCCCCCGAAGGGATACTTGCCGTGTCGGTCCCCTGATTGCCATGTCAGTCCGCCGATGTGCCACTTGCCGTGTCAGTCCGCCAATGTCATGCCACCCGTCGAGGGACTGACAAGGCAAGCGGTCCGTCAGGACAGGTATGGCAGGCAGCATGTTGGGGGAAGGGCACAGCTGGCGGCCAGGGCTCCGTTGCAGTCCCCCCGAAGGGCTCCGTTGCAGTCCCCCCGAAGGGCGCCGTTGCAGTTCCCCCCAAAGGGCTCCGTTGCAGTCCCCCCGAAGGGCCACTTGCCGTGTCGGACCCCTGATTGCCATGTCAGTCCGCCGATGTACCACTTGCCGTGTCAGTCCCCCAATTTTATGCCACCCGTCGAGGGACTGACAAGGCAAGCAGTCCGTCAGGACAGGTATGGCAGGCAGCATGTTGGGGGAAGGGCACAGCAGGCGGCCAGGGCCTCTAGCCGTTGCAGTCCCCCCGAAGGGCTCTGTTGCAGTCCCCCCGAAGGGCTCCGTTGCAGTCCCCTCGAAGGGCTCCGTTGCAGTCCCCCCGAAGGGCTCCGTTGCAGTCCCCCCGAAGGGCGCCGTTGCAGTCCCCCCGAAGGGCTCCGTTGCAGTCCCCCCGAAGGGCGCCGTTGCAGTCCCCCGAAGGGTTACTTGCCGTGTCGGTCCCCTGATTGCCATGTCAGTCCGCCAATGTGCCACTTGCCGTGTCAGTCCGCAAATGTCATGCCACCCGTCGAGGGACTGACAAGGCAAGCGGTCCGTCAGGACAGGTATGGCAGGCAGCATGTTGGGGGAAGGGCACAGCAGGCGGACAGGGCCTCTAGCCGTTGCAGTCCCCCGAAGGGCTCCGTTGCAGTCCCCCCGAAGGGCTCCGTTGCAGTCCCCCCGAAGGGCTCCGTTGCAGTCCCCCCGAAGGGCTCCGTTGCAGTCCCCCCGAAGGGCGCCGTTGCAGTCCCCCCGAAGGGCGCCGTTGCAGTCCCCCCGAAGGGCGCCGTTGCAGTCCCCCCGAAGGGCCACTTGCTGTGTCGGACCCCTGATTGCCATGTCAGTCCGCCAATGTGCCACTTGCCGTGTCAGTCCGCAAATGTCATGCCACCCGTCGAGGGACTGACAAGGCAAGCGGTCCGTCAGGACAGGTATGGCAGGCAGCATGTTGGGGGAAGGGCACAGCAGGCGGACAGGGCCTCTAGCCGTTGCAGTCCCCCGAAGGGCTCTGTTGCAGTCCCCCCGAAGGGCTCCGTTGCAGTCCCCCCGAAGGGCTCCGTTGCAGTCCCCCCGAAGGGCTCCGTTGCAGTCCCCCCGAAGGGCTCCGTTGCAGTTCCCCCCGAAGGGCGCCGTTGCAGTTCCCCCCCGAAGGGCTCCGTTGCAGTTCCCCCCCGAAGGGCTCCGTTGCAGTTCCCCCCGAAGGGCTCCGTTGCAGTCCCCCGAAGGGCTCCGTTGCAGTCCCCCGAAGGGCTCCGTTGCAGTCCCCCGAAGGGCTCCGTTGCAGTCCCCCGAAGGGCTCCGTTGCAGTCCCCCCCGAAGGGCTCCGTTGCAGTCCCCCCCGAAGGGCGCCGTTGCAGTCCCCCCCGAAGGGCGCCGTTGCAGTCCCCCCGAAGGGCGCCGCTGCAGTCCCCCCGAAGGGCGCCGTTGCAGTCCCCCCGAAGGGCCACTTGCCGTGTCGGACCCCTGATTGCCATGTCAGTCCGCCGATGTACCACTTGCCGTGTCAGTCCCCCAATGTCATTCTACCCTTCGAGGGACTGACAAGGCAAGCGGTCCGTCAGGACAGGTATGGCAGGCAGCATGTTGGGGGAAGGGCACAGCAGGCGGCCAGGGCCTCTAGCCGTTGCAGTCCCCTGAAGGGCTCCGTTGCAGTCCCCCCGAAGGGCTCCAATGCAGTCCCCCCGAAGGGCTCCGTTGCAGTCCCCCCGAAGGGCTCCGTTGCAGTCCCCCCGAAGGGCTCCGTTGCAGTTCCCCCCGAAGGGCTCCGTTGCAGTTCCCCCCGAAGGGCGCCGTTGCAGTTCCCCCCGAAGGGCGCCGTTGCAGTTCCCCCCGACGGGCGCCGTTGCAGTTCCCCCCGAAGGGCGCCGTTGCAGTTCCCCCCGAAGGGCGCCGTTGCAGTTCCCCCCGAAGGGCGCCGTTGCAGTTCCCCCCCGAAGGGCTCCGTTGCAGTTCCCCCCGAAGGGCTCCGTTGCAGTCCCCCGAAGGGCTCCGTTGCAGTCCCCCGAAGGGCTCCGTTGCAGTCCCCCGAAGGGCTCCGTTGCAGTCCCCCGAAGGGCTCCGTTGCAGTCCCCCCGAAGGGCGCCGTTGCAGTCCCCCCGAAGGGCTCCGTTGCAGTTCCCCCCGAAGGGCTCCGTTGCAGTTCCCCCCGAAGGGCTCCGTTGCAGTCCCCCCGAAGGGCTCCGTTGCAGTTCCCCCCGAAGGGCGCCGTTGCAGTTCCCCCCCGAAGGGCTCCGTTGAAGTTCCCCCCGAAGGGCTCCGTTGCAGTCCCCCGAAGGGCTCCGTTGCAGTCCCCCCGAAGGGCGCCGTTGCAGTCCCCCGAAGGGCCACTTGCTGTGTCTGACCCCTGAATGCCATGTCAGTCCGCCGATGTACCACTTGCCGTGTCAGTCCCCCAATGTCATGCTACCCGTCGAGGGACTGACAAGGCAAGCGGTCCGTCAGGACAGGTATGGCAGGCAGCAGCAAGGGCTCCGTTGCAGTCCCCCCGAAGGGCGCCGTTGCAGTCCCCCCGAAGGGCCACTTGCCGTGTCGGACCCCTGATTGCCATGTCAGTCCGCCGATGTACCACTTGCCGTGTCAGTCCCCCAATGTCATGCCACCCGTCGAGGGACTGACAAGGCAAGCGGTCCATCAGGACAGGTATGGCAGGCAGCATGTTGGGGGAAGGGCACAGCAGGCGGCCAGGGCCTCTAGCCGTGGCAGTCCCCCGAAGGGCTCCGTTGCAGTCCCCCCGAAGGGCTCCGTTGCAGTCCCCCCGAAGGGCTCCGTTGCAGTCCCCCCGAAGGGCCCCGTTGCAGTCCCCCGAAGGGATACTTGCCGTGTCGGTCCCCTGATTGCCATGTCAGTCCGCCGATGTGCCACTTGCCGTGTCAGTCCGCCAATGTCATGCCACCCGTCGAGGGACTGACAAGGCAAGCGGTCCGTCAGGACAGGTATGGCAGGCAGCATGTTGGGGGAAGGGCACAGCTGGCGGCCAGGGCTCCGTTGCAGTCCCCCCGAAGGGCTCCGTTGCAGTCCCCCCGAAGGGCGCCGTTGCAGTTCCCCCCGAAGGGCGCCGTTGCAGTTCCCCCCCGAAGGGTGCCGTTGCAGTTCCCCCCGAAGGGCTCCGTTGCAGTCCCCCCGAAGGGCCACTTGCCGTGTCGGACCCCTGATTGCCATGTCAGTCCGCCGATGTACCACTTGCCGTGTCAGTCCCCCAATGTCATGCTACCCGTCGAGGGACTGACAAGGCAAGCGGTCCGTCAGGACAGGTATGGCAGGCAGCATGTTGGGGGAAGGGCACAGCAGGCGGCCAGGGCCTCTAGCCGTTGCAGTCCCCCCGAAGGGCTCTGTTGCAGTCCCCCCGAAGGGCTCCGTTGCAGTCCCCTCGAAGGGCTCCGTTGCAGTCCCCCCGAAGGGCTCCGTTGCAGTCCCCCCGAAGGGCTCCGTTGCAGTCCCCCCGAAGGGCGCCGTTGCAGTCCCCCCGAAGGGCTCCGTTGCAGTCCCCCCGAAGGGCGCCGTTGCAGTCCCCCGAAGGGTTACTTGCCGTGTCGGTCCCCTGATTGCCATGTCAGTCCGCCAATGTGCCACTTGCCGTGTCAGTCCGCAAATGTCATGCCACCCGTCGAGGGACTGACAAGGCAAGCGGTCCGTCAGGACAGGTATGGCAGGCAGCATGTTGGGGGAAGGGCACAGCAGGCGGACAGGGCCTCTAGCCGTTGCAGTCCCCCGAAGGGCTCCGTTGCAGTCCCCCCGAAGGGCTCCGTTGCAGTCCCCCCGAAGGGCTCCGTTGCAGTCCCCCCGAAGGGCTCCGTTGCAGTCCCCCCGAAGGGCTCCGTTGCAGTTCCCCCCGAAGGGCGCCGTTGCAGTTCCCCCCCGAAGGGCTCCGTTGCAGTTCCCCCCGAAGGGCTCCGTTGCAGTCCCCCGAAGGGCTCCGTTGCAGTCCCCCGAAGGGCTCCGTTGCAGTCCCCCGAAGGGCTCCGTTGCAGTCCCCCCCGAAGGGCTCCGTTGCAGTCCCCCCCGAAGGGCGCCGTTGCAGTCCCCCCGAAGGGCGCCGCTGCAGTCCCCCCGAAGGGCGCCGTTGCAGTCCCCCCGAAGGGCCACTTGCCGTGTCGGACCCCTGATTGCCATGTCAGTCTGCCGATGTACCACTTGCCGTGTCAGTCCCCCAATGTCATTCTACCCTTCGAGGGACTGACAAGGCAAGCGGTCCGTCAGGACAGGTATGGCAGGCAGCATGTTGGGGGAAGGGCACAGCAGGCGGCCAGGGCCTCTAGCCGTTGCAGTCCCCTGAAGGGCTCCGTTGCAGTCCCCCCGAAGGGCTCCAATGCAGTCCCCCCGAAGGGCTCCGTTGCAGTCCCCCCGAAGGGCTCCGTTGCAGTCCCCCCGAAGGGCTCCGTTGCAGTTCCCCCCGAAGGGCTCCGTTGCAGTTCCCCCCGAAGGGCGCCGTTGCAGTTCCCCCCGAAGGGCGCCGTTGCAGTTCCCCCCGAAGGGCGCCGTTGCAGTTCCCCCCCGAAGGGCTCCGTTGCAGTTCCCCCCGAAGGGCTCCGTTGCAGTCCCCCGAAGGGCTCCGTTGCAGTCCCCCGAAGGGCTCCGTTGCAGTCCCCCGAAGGGCTCCGTTGCAGTCCCCCGAAGGGCTCCGTTGCAGTCCCCCCGAAGGGCGCCGTTGCAGTCCCCCCGAAGGGCTCCGTTGCAGTTCCCCCCGAAGGGCTCCGTTGCAGTTCCCCCCGAAGGGCTCCGTTGCAGTCCCCCCGAAGGGCTCCGTTGCAGTTCCCCCCGAAGGGCGCCGTTGCAGTTCCCCCCCGAAGGGCTCCGTTGAAGTTCCCCCCGAAGGGCTCCGTTGCAGTCCCCCGAAGGGCTCCGTTGCAGTCCCCCCGAAGGGCACCGTTGCAGTCCCCCGAAGGGCCACTTGCTGTGTCTGACCCCTGAATGCCATGTCAGTCCGCCGATGTACCACTTGCCGTGTCAGTCCCCCAATGTCATGCTACCCGTCGAGGGACTGACAAGGCAAGCGGTCCGTCAGGATAGGTATGGCAGGCAGCATGTTGGGGGAAGGGCACAGCAGGCGGCCAGGGCTCCGTTGCAGTCCCCCCGAAGGGCTCCGTTGCAGTCCCCCCGAAGGGCTCCGTTGCAGTCCCCCGAAGGGCTCCGTTGCAGTCCCCCCGAAGGGCTCCGTTGCAGTCCCCCCGAAGGGCGCCGCTGCAGTCCCCCCGAAGGGCGCCGTTGCAGTCCCCCGAAGGGCCACTTGCCGTGTCGGGCCCCTGATTGCCATGTCAGTCCGCCGATGTACCACTTGCCGTGTCAGTCCCCTAATGTCATGCTACCCGTCGAGGGACTGACAAGGCAAGCGGTCCGTCAGGACAGGTATGGCAGGCAGCATGTTGGGGAAAGGGCACAGCAGGCGGCCAGGGCCTCTAGCCGTTGCAGTCCTCTGAAGGGCTCCGTTGCAGTCCCCCTGAAGGGCTCCGTTGCAGTCCCCCCGAAGGGCTCCGTTGCAGTCCCCCCGAAGGGCGCCGTTGCAGTCCCCCCGAAGGGCGCCGCTGCAGTCCCCCCGAAGGGCGCCGTTGCAGTCCCCCCGAAGGGCTCCGTTGCAGTCCCCCCGAAGGGCTCCGTTGCAGTTCCCCCCGAAGGGCTGCGTTGCAGTTCCCCCCGAAGGGCTCCGTTGCAGTTCCCCCCGAAGGGCTCCGTTGCAGTTCCCCCCCGAAGGGCTCCGTTGCAGTCCCCCGAAGGGCTCCGTTGCAGTCCCCCGAAGGGCTCCGTTGCAGTCCCCCCGAAGGGCGCAGTTGCAGTCCCCCCGAAGGGCCACTTGCCGTGTCTGACCCCTGAATGCCATGTCAGTCCGCCGATGTACCACTTGCCGTGTCAGTCACCCAATGTCATGCTACCCGTCGAGGGACTGACAAGGCAAGCGGTCCGTCAGGACAGGTATAGCATGCAGCATGTTGGGGGAAGGGCACAGCAGGCGGCCAGGGCCTCTAGCCGTTGCAGTCCCCCCCGAAGGGCGCCGTTGCAGTCCCCCCGAAGGGCGCCATTGCAGTCCCCCCGAAGGGCGCCGTTGCAGTCCCCCCGAAGGGCGCCGTTGCAGTCCCCCCGAAGGGCGCCGTTGCAGTCCCCCCGAAGGGCTCCGTTGCAGTCCCCCCGAAGGGCTCCGTTGCAGTCCTCCCGAAGGGCGCCGTTGCAGTCCCCCCGAAGGGTTACTTGCCGTGTCGGTCCCCTGATTGCCATTTCAGTCCGCCGATGTGCCACTTGCCATGTCAGTCCCCCAATGTCATGCTACCCGTCGAGGGACTGACAAGGCAAGCGGTCCGTCAGGACAGGTATGGCAGGCAGCATGTTGGGGGAAGGGCACAGCAGGCGGCCAGGGCCTCTAGCCGTTGCAGTCCCCCGAAGGGCTCCGTTGCAGTCCCCCCGAAGGGCTCCGTTGCAGTTCCCCCCGAAGGGCTCCGTTGCAGTTCCCCCCCGAAGGGCTCCGTTGCAGTTCCCCCCCGAAGGGCGCCGTTGCAGTTCCCCCCGAAGGGCTCCGTTGCAGTTCCCCCCCGAAGGGCTCCGTTGCAGTTCCCCCCCGAAGGGCTCCGTTGCAGTTCCCCCCGAAGGGCTCCGTTGCAGTCCCCCGAAGGGCTCCGTTGCAGTCTCCCGAAGGGCTCCGTTGCAGTCTCCCGAAGGGCTCCGTTGCAGTCCCCCCGAAGGGCGCCGTTGCAGTCCCCCCGAAGGGCCACTTGCCGTGTCTGACCCCTGAATGCCATGTCAGTCCGCCGATGTACCACTTGCCGTGTCAGTCACCCAATGTCATGCTACCCGTCGAGGGACTGACAAGGCAAGCGGTCCGTCAGGACAGGTATGGCAGGCAGCATGTTGGGGGAAGGGCACAGCAGGCGGCCAGGGCCTCTAGCCGTTGCAGTCCTCTGAAGGGCTCCGTTGCAGTCCTCTGAAGGGCTCCGTTGCAGTCCTCTGAAGGGCTCCGTTGCAGTCCCCCCGAAGGGCTCCGTTGCAGTCCCCCCCGAAGGGCTCCGTTGCAGTCCCCCCCGAAGGGCTCCGTTGCAGTCCCCCCCGAAGGGCTCCGTTGCAGTCCCCCCCGAAGGGCTCCGTTGCAGTCCCCTGAAGGGCTCCGTTGCAGTTCCCCCCGAAGGGCTCCGTTGCAGTTCCCCCCGAAGGGCGCCGTTGCAGTTCCCCCCCGAAGAGCGCCGTTGCAGTTCCCCCCCGAAGGGCTCCGTTGCAGTTCCCCCCGAAGGGCTCCGTTGCAGTCCCCTGAAGGGCTCCGTTGCAGTCCCCCCGAAGGGCCACTTGCCGTGTCTGACCCCTGAATGCCATGTCAGTCCGCCTATGTACCACTTGCCATGTCAGTCCCCCAATGTCATGCTACCCGTCGAGGGACTGACAAGGCAAGCGGTCCGTCAGGACAGGTATGGCAGGCAGCATGTTGGGAGAAGGGCACAGCAGGCGGCCAGGGCCTCTAGCCATTGCAGTCCCCCCGAAGGGCGCCGTTGCAGTCCCCCCGAAGGGCGCCGTTGCAGTCCCCCCGAAGGGCGCCGTTGCAGTCCCCCCGAAGGGCCACTTGCCGTGTCGGACCCCTGATTGCCATGTCAGTCCGCCGATGTACCACTTGCCGTGTCAGTCCCCCCATGTCATGCCACCCGTCAAGGGACTGACAAGGCAAGCAGTCCGTCAGGACAGGTATGGCAGGCAGCATGTTGGGGGAAGGGCACAGCAGGCGGCCAGGGCCTCTAGCCGTTGCAGTCCCCCGAAGGGCTCCGTTGCAGTCCCCCCCGAAGGGCTCCGTTGCAGTCCCCCCCGAAGGGCTCCGTTGCAGTCCCCCCGAAGGGCGCCGTTGCAGTCCCCCCGAAGGGCGCCGTTGCAGTCCCCCCGAAGGGTTACTTGCCGTGTCGGTCCCCTGATTGCCATGTCAGTCCGCCGATGTGCCACTTGCCATGTCAGTCCCCCAATGTCATGCTACCCGTCGAGGGACTGACAAGGCAAGCGGTCCGTCAGGACAGGTATGGCAGGCAGCATGTTGGGAGAAGGGCACAGCAGGCGGCCAGGGCCTCTAGCCGTTGCAGTCCCCCGAAGGGCTCCGTTGCAGTCCCCCCGAAGGGCTCCGTTGCAGTCCCCCCGAAGGGCTCCGTTGCAGTCCCCCCGAAGGGCTCCGTTGCAGTCCCCCCGAAGGGCTCCGTTGCAGTCCCCCCGAAGGGCTCCGTTGCAGTCCCCCCGAAGGGCTCCGTTGCAGTCCCCCCGAAGGGCTCCGTTGCAGTCCCCCCGAAGGGCGCCGTTGCAGTCCCCCCGAAGGGCGCCGTTGCAGTCCCCCCGAAGGGCGCCGTTGCAGTCCCCCCGAAGGGCCACTTGCCGTGTCGGACCCCTGATTGCCATGTCAGTCCGCCGATGTACCACTTGCCGTGTCAGTCCCCCAATGTCATGCCACCCGTCGAGGGACTGACAAGGAAAGCAGTCCGTCAGGACAGGTATGGCAGGCAGCATGTTGGGGGAAGGGCACAGCAGGCGGCCAGGGCCTCTAGCCGTTGCAGTCCCCCGAAGGGCTCCGTTGCAGTCCCCCGGAAGGGCTCCGTTGCAGTCCCCCCGAAGGGCGCCGTTGCAGTCCCCCGAAGGGTTACTTGCCGTGTCGGTCCCCTGATTGCCATGTCTGTCCGCCGATGTGCCACTTGCCGTGTCAGTCCGCTAATGTCATGCCACCCGTCGAGGGACTGACAAGGCAAGCGGTCCGTCAGGACAGGTATGGCAGGCAGCATGTTGGGGGAAGGGCACAGCAGGCGGCCAGGGCCTCTAGCCGTTGCAGTCCCCCCCCGAAGGGCTCCGTTGCAGTCCCCCGAAGGGCTCCGTTGCAGTCCCCCGAAGGGCTCCGTTGCAGTCCCCCGAAGGGCTCCGTTGCAGTCCCCCGAAGGGCTCCGTTGCAGTCCCCTCGAAGGGTTACTTGCCGTGTCGGACCCCTGATTGCCATGTCAGTCCGCCGATGTACCACTTGCCGTGTCAGTCCCCCAATGTCATGCTACCCGTCGAGGGACTGACAAGGCAAGCGGTCCGTCAGGACAGGTATGGCAGGCAGCATGTTGGGGGAAGGGCACAGCAGGCGGCCAGGGCCTCTAGCCGTTGCAGTCCCCCCGAAGGGCTCCGTTGCAGTCCCCCCGAAGGGCTCCGTTGCAGTTCCCCCCCGAAGGGCTCCGTTGCAGTTCCCCCCCGAAGGGCGCCGTTGCAGTTCCCCCCCGAAGGGCTCCGTTGCAGTTCCCCCCCGAAGGGCTCCGTTGCAGTCCCCCCCGAAGGGCTCCGTTGCAGTCCCCTCCGAAGGGCTCCGTTGCAGTCCCCCCCAAAGGGCTCCGTTGCAGTCCCCCCGAAGGGCGCCGTTGCAGTCCCCCCGAAGGGCGCCGTTGCAGTCCACCCGAAGGGCGCCGTTGCAGCCCCCCCGAAGGGTGCCACTGCAGTCCCCCCGAAGGGCGCCGTTGCAGTCCCCCCCGAAGGGCGCCGTTGCAGTCCCCAGAAGGGCCACTTGCCGTGTCGGGCCCCTGATTGCCATGTCAGTCCGCCGATGTACCACTTGCCGTGTCAGTCCCCTAATGTCATGCTACCCGTCGAGGGACTGACAAGGCAAGCGGTCCGTCAGGACAGGTATGGCAGGCAGCATGTTGGGGAAAGGGCACAGCAGGCGGCCAGGGCCTCTAGCCGTTGCAGTCCTCTGAAGGGCTCCGTTGCAGTCCCCCTGAAGGGCTCCGTTGCAGTCCCCCCGAAGGGCTCCGTTGCAGTCCCCCCGAAGGGCTCCGTTGCAGTCCCCCCGAAGGGCGCCGCTGCAGTCCCCCCGAAGGGCGCCGTTGCAGTCCCCCCGAAGGGCTCCGTTGCAGTTCCCCCCGAAGGGCTCCGTTGCAGTTCCCCCCGAAGGGCTCCGTTGCAGTTCCCCCCGAAGGGCTCCGTTGCAGTTCCCCCCGAAGGGCTCCGTTGCAGTTCCCCCCCGAAGGGCTCCGTTGCAGTCCCCCGAAGGGCTCCGTTGCAGTCCCCCGAAGGGCTCCGTTGCAGTCCCCCCGAAGGGCGCAGTTGCAGTCCCCCCGAAGGGCCACTTGCCGTGTCTGACCCCTGAATGCCATGTCAGTCCGCCGATGTACCACTTGCCGTGTCAGTCACCCAATGTCATGCTACCCGTCGAGGGACTGACAAGGCAAGCGGTCCGTCAGGACAGGTATAGCATGCAGCATGTTGGGGGAAGGGCACAGCAGGCGGCCAGGGCCTCTAGCCGTTGCAGTCCCCCCCGAAGGGCGCCGTTGCAGTCCCCCCGAAGGGCGCCATTGCAGTCCCCCCGAAGGGCGCCGTTGCAGTCCCCCCGAAGGGCGCCGTTGCAGTCCCCCCGAAGGGCGCCGTTGCAGTCCCCCCGAAGGGCTCCGTTGCAGTCCCCCCGAAGGGCTCCGTTGCAGTCCTCCCGAAGGGCGCCGTTGCAGTCCCCCCGAAGGGTTACTTGCCGTGTCGGTCCCCTGATTGCCATTTCAGTCCGCCGATGTGCCACTTGCCATGTCAGTCCCCCAATGTCATGCTACCCGTCGAGGGACTGACAAGGCAAGCGGTCCGTCAGGACAGGTATGGCAGGCAGCATGTTGGGGGAAGGGCACAGCAGGCGGCCAGGGCCTCTAGCCGTTGCAGTCCCCCGAAGGGCTCCGTTGCAGTCCCCCCGAAGGGCTCCGTTGCAGTTCCCCCCGAAGGGCTCCGTTGCAGTTCCCCCCCGAAGGGCTCCGTTGCAGTTCCCCCCCGAAGGGCGCCGTTGCAGTTCCCCCCGAAGGGCTCCGTTGCAGTTCCCCCCCGAAGGGCTCCGTTGCAGTTCCCCCCCGAAGGGCTCCGTTGCAGTTCCCCCCGAAGGGCTCCGTTGCAGTCCCCCGAAGGGCTCCGTTGCAGTCTCCCGAAGGGCTCCGTTGCAGTCTCCCGAAGGGCTCCGTTGCAGTCCCCCCGAAGGGCGCCGTTGCAGTCCCCCCGAAGGGCCACTTGCCGTGTTTGACCCCTGAATGCCATGTCAGTCCGCCGATGTACCACTTGCCGTGTCAGTCACCCAATGTCATGCTACCCGTCGAGGGACTGACAAGGCAAGCGGTCCGTCAGGACAGGTATGGCAGGCAGCATGTTGGGGGAAGGGCACAGCAGGCGGCCAGGGCCTCTAGCCGTTGCAGTCCTCTGAAGGGCTCCGTTGCAGTCCTCTGAAGGGCTCCGTTGCAGTCCTCTGAAGGGCTCCGTTGCAGTCCCCCCGAAGGGCTCCGTTGCAGTCCCCCCCGAAGGGCTCCGTTGCAGTCCCCCCCGAAGGGCTCCGTTGCAGTCCCCCCCGAAGGGCTCCGTTGCAGTCCCCCCCGAAGGGCTCCGTTGCAGTCCCCCCCCGAAGGGCTCCGTTGCAGTCCCCTGAAGGGCTCCGTTGCAGTCCCCTGAAGGGCTCCGTTGCAGTTCCCCCCGAAGGGCTCCGTTGCAGTTCCCCCCGAAGGGCGCCGTTGCAGTTCCCCCCCGAAGAGCGCCGTTGCAGTTCCCCCCCGAAGGGCTCCGTTGCAGTTCCCCCCGAAGGGCTCCGTTGCAGTCCCCCGAAGGGCTCCGTTGCAGTCCCCCCGAAGGGCCACTTGCCGTGTCTGACCCCTGAATGCCATGTCAGTCCGCCGATGTACCACTTGCCATGTCAGTCCCCCAATGTCATGCTACCCGTCGAGGGACTGACAAGGCAAGCGGTCCGTCAGGACAGGTATGGCAGGCAGCATGTTGGGAGAAGGGCACAGCAGGCGGCCAGGGCCTCTAGCCATTGCAGTCCCCCCGAAGGGCGCCGTTGCAGTCCCCCCGAAGGGCGCCGTTGCAGTCCCCCCGAAGGGCCACTTGCCGTGTCGGACCCCTGATTGCCATGTCAGTCCGCCGATGTACCACTTGCCGTGTCAGTCCCCCCATGTCATGCCACCCGTCAAGGGACTGACAAGGCAAGCAGTCCGTCAGGACAGGTATGGCAGGCAGCATGTTGGGGGAAGGGCACAGCAGGCGGCCAGGGCCTCTAGCCGTTGCAGTCCCCCGAAGGGCTCCGTTGCAGTCCCCCCCGAAGGGCTCCGTTGCAGTCCCCCCCGAAGGGCTCCGTTGCAGTCCCCCCGAAGGGCGCCGTTGCAGTCCCCCCGAAGGGCGCCGTTGCAGTCCCCCCGAAGGGTTACTTGCCGTGTCGGTCCCCTGATTGCCATGTCAGTCCGCCGATGTGCCACTTGCCATGTCAGTCCCCCAATGTCATGCTACCCGTCGAGGGACTGACAAGGCAAGCGGTCCGTCAGGACAGGTATGGCAGGCAGCATGTTGGGAGAAGGGCACAGCAGGCGGCCAGGGCCTCTAGCCGTTGTAGTCCCCCGAAGGGCTCAGTTGCAGTCCCCCTGAAGGGCTCCGTTGCAGTCCCCCCGAAGGGCTCCGTTGCAGTCCCCCTGAAGGGCTCCGTTGCAGTCCCCCCGAAGGGCTCCGTTGCAGTCCCCCCGAAGGGCTCCGTTGCAGTCCCCCCGAAGGGCTCCGTTGCAGTCCCCCCGAAGGGCTCCGTTGCAGTCCCCCCGAAGGGCTCCGTTGCAGTCCCCCCGAAGGGCTCCGTTGCAGTCCCCCCGAAGGGCTCCGTTGCAGTCCCCCCGAAGGGCTCCGTTGCAGTCCCCCCGAAGGGCGCCGTTGCAGTCCCCCCGAAGGGCGCCGTTGCAGTCCCCCCGAAGGGCGCCGTTGCAGTCCCCCCGAAGGGCCACTTGCCGTGTCGGACCCCTGATTGCCATGTCAGTCCGCCGATGTACCACTTGCCGTGTCAGTCCCCCAATGTCATGCCACCCGTCGAGGGACTGACAAGGAAAGCAGTCCGTCAGGACAGGTATGGCAGGCAGCATGTTGGGGGAAGGGCACAGCAGGCGGCCAGGGCCTCTAGCCGTTGCAGTCCCCCGAAGGGCTCCGTTGCAGTCCCCCGGAAGGGCTCCGTTGCAGTCCCCCCGAAGGGCGCCGTTGCAGTCCCCCGAAGGGTTACTTGCCGTGTCGGTCCCCTGATTGCCATGTCTGTCCGCCGATGTGCCACTTGCCGTGTCAGTCCGCTAATGTCATGCCACCCGTCGAGGGACTGACAAGGCAAGCGGTCCGTCAGGACAGGTATGGCAGGCAGCATGTTGGGGGAAGGGCACAGCAGGCGGCCAGGGCCTCTAGCCGTTGCAGTCCCCCCCCGAAGGGCTCCGTTGCAGTCCCCCGAAGGGCTCCGTTGCAGTCCCCCGAAGGGCTCCGTTGCAGTCCCCTCGAAGGGCCACTTGCCGTGTCGGACCCCTGATTGCCATGTCAGTCCGCCGATGTACCACTTGCCGTGTCAGTCCCCCAATGTCATGCTACCCGTCGAGGGACTGACAAGGGAAGCGGTCCGTCAGGACAGGTATGGCAGGCAGCATGTTGGGGGAAGGGCACAGCAGGCGGCCAGGGCCTCTAGCCGTTGCAGTCCCCCCGAAGGGCTCCGTTGCAGTTCCCCCCCGAAGGGCTCCGTTGCAGTTCCCCCCCGAAGGGCTCCGTTGCAGTTCCCCCCCGAAGGGCGCCGTTGCAGTTCCCCCCCGAAGGGCGCCGTTGCAGTTCCCCCCGAAGGGCTCCGTTGCAGTCCCCCGAAGGGCTCCGTTGCAGTCCCCCCGAAGGGCCACTTACCGTGTCGGACCCCTGAATGCCATGTCAGTCCGCCGATGTACCACTTGCCGTGTCAGTCACCCAATGTCATGCTACCCGTCGAGGGACTGACAAGGCAAGCGGTCCGTCAGGTTAGGTATGGCAGGCAGCATGTTGGGGGAAGGGCACAGCAGGCGGCCAGGGCCTCTAGCCGTTGCAGTCCCCCGAAGGGCGCGTTGCAGTCCCCCCGAAGGGCTCCGTTGCAGTCCCCCCCCCCCCCGAAGGGCTCCGTTGCAGTCCCCCCCCCCGAAGGGCTCCGTTGCAGTCCCCTCCGAAGGGCTCCGTTGCAGTCCCCTCCGAAGGGCTCCGTTGCAGTCCCCCCCCGAAGGGCTCCGTTGCAGTCCCCCCCGAAGGGCGCCGTTGCAGTCCACCCGAAGGGCGCCGTTGCAGTCCCCCCGAAGGGCGCCGTTGCAGTCCCCCCGAAGGGCGCCGTTGCAGTCCCCCCGAAGGGCGCCGTTGCAGTCCCCCCGAAGGGCGCCGTTGCAGTCCCCCCGAAGGGCGCCGTTGCAGTCCCCCCGAAGGGCGCCGTTGCAGTCCCCCTGAAGGGCGCCGTTGCAGTCCCCCCGAAGGGCGCCGTTGCAGTCCCCCGAAGGGTTACTTGCCGTGTCGGTCCCCTGATTGCCATGTCAGTCCGCCGATGTGCCACTTGCCATGTCAGTCCCCCAATGTCATGCTACCCGTCGAGGGACTGACAAGGCAAGCGGTCCATCAGGACAGGTATGGTAGGCAGCATGTTGGGGGAAGGGCACAGCAGGCGGCCAGGGCCTCTAGCCGTTGCAGTCCCCCGAAGGGCTCCGTTGCAGTCCCCCCGAAGGGCGCCGTTGCAGTCCCCCCGAAGGGCGCCGTTGCAGTCCCCCCGAAGGGTTACTTGCCGTGTCGGTCCCCTGATTGCCATGTCAGTCCGCCGATGTGCCACTTGCCATGTCAGTCCCCCAATGTCATGCTACCCGTCGAGGGACTGACAAGGCAAGCGGTCCGTCAGGACAGGTATGGCAGGCAGCATGTTGGGAGAAGGGCACAGCAGGCGGCCAGGGCCTCTAGCCGTTGCAGTCCCCGAAGGGCTCCGTTGCAGTCCCCCCGAAGGGCTCCGTTGCAGTCCCCCCGAAGGGCTCCGTTGCAGTCCCCCCGAAGGGCTCCGTTGCAGTCCCCCCGAAGGGCTCCGTTGCAGTCCCCCCGAAGGGCGCCGTTGCAGTCCCCCCGAAGGGCGCCGTTGCATTCCCCCCGAAGGGCCACTTGCCGTGTCGGACCCCTGATTGCCATGTCAGTCCGCCGATGTACCACTTGCCGTGTCAGTCCCCCAATGTCATGCCACCCGTTGAGGGACTGACAAGGCAAGCGGTCTGTCAGGACAGGTATGGCAGGCAGCATGTTGGGGGAAGGGCACAGCAGGCGGCCAGGGCCTCTAGCCGTTGCAGTCCCCTGAAGGGCGCCGTTGCAGTCCCCCCGAAGGGCACCGTTGCAGTCCCCCCGAAGGGCGCCGTTGCAGTCCCCCCGAAGGGCGCCGTTGCAGTCCCCCCGAAGGGTTACTTGCCGTGTCGGTCCCCTGATTGCCATGTCAGTCCGCCGATGTGCCACTTGCCATGTCAGTCCCCCAATGTCATGCTACCCGTCGAGGGACTGACAAGGCAAGCGGTCCGTCAGGACAGGTATGGTAGGCAGCATGTTGGGGGAAGGGCACAGCAGGCGGCCAGGGCCTCTAGCCGTTGCAGTCCCCCGAAGGGCTCCGTTGCAGTCCCCCCGAAGGGCTCCGTTGCAGTCCCCCCGAAGGGCTCCGTTGCAGTCCCCCCGAAGGGCTCCGTTGCAGTCCCCCCGAAGGGCTCCGTTGCAGTCCCCCCGAAGGGCTCCGTTGCAGTCCCCCCGAAGGGCTCCGTTGCAGTCCCCCCGAAGGGCTCCGTTGCAGTCCCCCCGAAGGGCTCCGTTGCAGTCCCCCCGAAGGGCCCCGTTGCAGTCCCCCCGAAGGGCCCCGTTGCAGTCCCCCCGAAGGGCGCCGTTGCAGTCCCCCGAAGGGTTACTTGCCGTGTCGGTCCCATGATTGCCATGTCAGTCCGCCGATGTGCCACTTGCCGTGTCAGTCCGCCAATGTCATGCCACCCGTCGAGGGACTGACAAGGCAAGCGGTCCGTCAGGACAGGTATGGCAGGCAGCATGTTGGGGGAAGGGCACAGCAGGCGGCCAGGGCCTCTAGCGGTTGCAGTCCCCTGCAGGGCTCCGTTGCAGTCCCCCCGAAGGGCTCCGTTGCAGTCCCACCGAAGGGCTCCGTTGCAGTCCCCCCGAAGGGCTCCGTTGCAGTTCCCCCCGAAGGGCTCCGTTGCAGTTCCCCCCGAAGGGCTCCGTTGCAGTTCCCTCCGAAGGGCTCCGTTGCAGTCCCCCCCCCGAAGGGCTCCGTTGCAGTCCCCCCGAAGGGCTCCGTTGCAGTCCCCCCCCGAAGGGCTCCGTTGCAGTCCCCCCGAAGGGCTCCGTTGCAGTCCCCCCCCCCGAAGGGCTCCGTTGCAGTCCCCCCGAAGGGCTCCGGTGCAGTTCCCCCCGAAGGGCTCCGTTGCAGTCCCCCCGAAGGGCTCCGTTGCAGTCCCCCCGAAGGGCTCCGTTGCAGTCCCCCCGAAGGGCGCCGTTGCAGTCCCCCCGAAGGGCCACTTGCCGTGTCGGACCCTTGATTGCCATGTCAGTCCGCCGATGTACCACTTGCCGTGTCAGTCCCCCAATGTCATGCCACCCGTCGAGGGACTGACAAGGCAAGCGGTCCGTCAGGACAGGTATGGCAGGCAGCATGTTGGGGGAAGGGCACAGCAGGCGGCCAGGGCCTCTAGCCGTTGCAGTCCCCCGAAGGGCTCCGTTGCAGTCCCCCCGAAGGGCTCCGTTGCAGTCCCCCCGAAGGGCTCCGTTGCAGTCCCCCCGAAGGGCTCCGTTGCAGTCCCCCGAAGGGCCACTTGCCGTGTCGGACCCCTGATTGCCATGTCAGTCCGCCGATGTGCCACTTGCCGTGTCAGTCCCCCAATGTCATGCCACCCGTCGAGGGACTGACAAGGCAAGCGGTCCGTCAGGTTAGGTATGGCAGGCAGCATGTTGGGGGAAGGGCACAGCAGGCGGCCAGGGCCTCTAGCCGTTGCAGTCCCCTGAAGGGCTCCGTTGCAGTTCCCCCCGAAGGGCGCCGTTGCAGTTCCCCCCCGAAGGGCTCCGTTGCAGTCCCCCCAAGGGCTCGGTTGCAGTCCCCCCGAAGGGCTCCGTTGCAGTCCCCCCGAAGGGCTCCGTTGCAGTTCCCCCCCCCCCCCCCCGAAGGGCGCCGTTGCAGTTCCCCCCCCCCCCCGAAGGGCTTCGTTGCAGTCCCCCCGAAGGGCTCCGTTGCAGTCCCCCCGAAGGGCGCCGTTGCAGTCCCCCCGAAGGGCCACTTGCCGTGTCTGACCCCTGAATGCCATGTCAGTCCGCCGATGTACCACTTGCCGTGTCAGTCACCCAATGTCATGCTACCCGTCGAGGGACTGACAAGGCAAGCGGTCCGTCAGGACAGGTATGGCAGGCAGCATGTTGGGGGAAGGGCACAGCAGGCAGCCAGGGCCTCTAGCCGTTGCAGTCCCCCCGAATGGCGCCGTTGCAGTCCCCCCGAAGGGCGCCGTTGCAGTCCCCCCCCAAAGGGCGCCGTTGCAGTCCCCCCGAAGGGTTACTTGCCGTGTTGGTCCCCTGATTGCCATGTCAGTCCGCCGATGTGCCACTTGCCATGTCAGTCCCCCAATGTCATGCTACCCGTCGAGGGACTGACAAGGCAAGCGGTCCATCAGGACAGGTATGGTAGGCAGCATGTTGGGGGAAGGGCACAGCAGGCGGCCAGGGCCTCTAGCCGTTGCAGTCCCCCGAAGGGCTCCGTTGCAGTCCCCCGAAGGGCTCCGTTGCAGTCCCCCGAAGGGCTCCGTTGCAGTCCCCCGAAGGGCTCCGTTGCAGTCCCCCTGAAGGGCTCCGTTGCAGTCCCCCCGAAGGGTTCCGTTGCAGTCCCCCCGAAGGGCTCCGTCGCAGTCCCCCCGAAGGGCTCCGTTGCAGTCCCCCCGAAGGGCTCCGTTGCAGTCCCCCCGAAGGGCGCCGTTGCAGTCCCCCCGAAGGGCGCCGTTGCAGTCCCCCCGAAGGGCCACTTGCCGTGTCGGACCCCTGATTGCCATGTCAGTCCGCCGATGTACCACTTGCCGTGTCAGTCCCCCAATGTCATGCCACCCGTCGAGGGACTGACAAGGCAAGCGGTCCGTCAGGACAGGTATGGCAGGCAGCATGTTGGGGGAAGGGCACAGCAGGCGGCCAGGGCCTCTAGCCGTTGCAGTCCCCCAGAAGGGCTCCGTTGCAGTCCCCCAGAAGGGCTCCGTTGCAGTCCCCCCAAAGGGCTCCGTTGCAGTCCCCCCGAAGGGCTCCGTTGCAGTCCCCCCGAAGGGCTCCGTTGCAGTCCCCCCGAAGGGCTCCGTTGCAGTCCCCCCAAAGGGCTCCGTTGCAGTCCCCCCGAAGGGCGCCGTTGCAGTCCCCCCGAAGGGCGCCGTTGCAGTCCCCCCGAAGGGCCACTTGCCGTGTCGGACCCCTGATTGCCATGTCAGTCCGCCGATGTACCACTTGCCGTGTCAGTCCCCCAATGTCATGCCACCCGTCAAGGGACTGACAAGGCAAGCAGTCCGTCAGGACAGGTATGGCAGGCAGCATGTTGGGGGAAGGGCACAGCAGGCGGCCAGGGCCTCTAGCCGTTGCAGTCCTCTGAAGGGCTCCGTTGCAGTCCCCCCGAAGGGCTCCGTTGCAGTCCCCCCGAAGGGCTCCGTTGCAGTTCCCCCCGAAGGGCTCCGTTACAGTTCCCCCCGAAGGGCTCCGTTGCAGTTCCCCCCGAAGGGCTCCGTTGCAGTTCCCCCCGAAGGGCTCCGTTGCAGTTCCCCCCCGAAGGGCTCCGTTGCAGTTCCCCCCCGAAGGGCTCCGTTGCAGTTCCCCCCGAAGGGCTCCGTTGCAGTTCCCCCCGAAGGGCTCCGTTGCAGTCCCCCGAAGGGCTCCGTTGCAGTCCCCCGAAGGGCTCCGTTGCAGACCCCCCCCGAAGGGCTCCGTTGCAGTCCCCCCCGAAGGGCTCCGTTGCAGTCCCCCCCGAAGGGCTCCGTTGCAGTCCCCCCGAAGGGTGCCATTGCAGTCCACCCGAAGGGTTACTTGCCGTGTCGGACCCCTGATTGCCATGTCAGTCCGCCGATGTACCACTTGCCGTGTCAGTCCCCCAATGTCATGCAACCTGTCGAGGGACTGACAAGGCAAGCGGTCCGTCAGGACAGGTATGGCAGGCAGCATGTTGGGGGAAGGGCACAGCAGGCGGCCAGGGCCTCTAGCCGTTGCAGTCCCCCCGAAGGGCGCCGTTGCAGTCCCCCTGAAGGGCGCCGTTGCAGTCCCCCTGAAGGGCGCCGTTGCAGTCCCCCTGAAGGGCGCCGTTGCAGTCCCTTGAAGGGCGCCGTTTTAGTCCCCCCGAAGGGCGCCGTTGCAGTCCCCCCGAAGGGCGCCGTTGCAGTCCCCCCGAAGGGCGCCGCTGCATTCCCCCCGAAGGGCGCCGTTGCAGTCCCCCGAAGGGCGCCGTTGCAGTCCCCCGAAGGGCGCCGTTGCAGTCCCCCGAAGGGCGCCGTTGCCGTCCCCCCGAAGGGCGCCGTTGCAGTCCCCCCGAAGGGCGCCGTTGCAGTCCCCCCGAAGGGCTCCGTTGCAGTCCCCCCGAAGGGCTCCGTTGCAGTCCCCCCCGAAGGGCTCCGTTGCAGTCCCCCCGAAGGGCTCCGTTGCAGTCCCCCCCGAAGGTCTCCGTTGCAGTCCCCCCCGAAGGTCTCTGTTGCAGTCCCCCGAAGGTCTCCGTTGCAGTCCCCCCGAAGGGCGCCGTTGCAGTCCCCCCAAAGGGCCACTTGCCATGTCGGACCCCTGATTGCCATGTCAGTCCGCCGATGTACCACTTGCCGTGTCAGTCACCCAATGTCATGCTACCTGTTGAGGGACTGACAAGGCAAGCGGTCCGTCAGGACAGGTATGGCAGGCAGCATGTTGGGGGAAGGGCACAGCAGGCGGCCAGGGCCTCTAGCCGTTGCAGTCCCCCGAAGGGCTCCGTTGCAGTCCCCCGAAGGGCTCCGTTGCAGTCCCCCGAAGGGCTCCGTTGCAGTCCCCCCCGAAGGGCTCCGTTGCAGTCCCCCCCCGAAGGGCTCCGTTGCAGTCCCCCCCGAAGGGCTGCGTTCCAGTCCCCCCCGAAGGGCTCCGTTGCAGTCCCCCCCGAAGGGCGCCGTTGCAGTCCCCCCGAAGGGCGCCGTTGCAGTCCCCCCGAAGGGCGCCGTTGCAGTCCCCCCGAAGGGCGCCGTTGCAGTCCCCCCGAAGGGCTCCGTTGCAGTCCCCCCGAAGGGCTCCGTTGCAGTCCCCCCGAAGGGCTCCGTTGCAGTCCCCCCGAAGGGCTCCGTTGCAGTCCCCCCGAAGGGCTCCGTTGCAGTCCCCCCGAAGGGCTCCGTTGCAGTCCCCCCGAAGGGCCACTTGCCGTGTCGGACCCCTGATTGCCTTGTCAGTCCCTCGACGGGTGGCATGACATTGGGGGACTGACACGGCAAGTGGTACGTCAGGACAGGTATGGCAGGCAGCATGTTGGGGGAAGGGCACAGCAGGCGGCCAGGGCCTCTAGCCGTTGCAGTCCCCCGAAGGGCTCCGTTGCAGTCCCCCCGAAGGGCTCCGTTGCAGTCCCCCCGAAGGGCTCCGTTGCAGTCCCCCCGAAGGGCTCCGTTGCAGTCCCCCCGAAGGGCTCCGTTGCAGTCCCCCCGAAGGGCGCCGTTGCAGTCCCCCCGAAGGGCGCCGTTGCTGTCCCCCGAAGGGCGCCGTTGCAGTCCCCCCGAAGGGCGCAGTTGCAGTCCACCGAAGGGCGCCGTTGCAGTCCCCACGAAGGGCGCCGTTGCAGTCCCCCGAAGGGCCACTTGCCGTGTCGGTCCCCTGATTGCCATGTCAGTCCGCCGATGTGCCACTTGCCGTGTCAGTCCCCCAATGTCATGCCACCCGTCGAGGGACTGACAAGGCAAGCGGTCTGTCAGGACAGGTATGGCAGGCAGCATGTTGGGGGAAGGGCACAGCAGGCGGCCAGGGCCTCTAGCCGTTGCAGTCCCCCGAGGGGCGCCGTTGCAGTCCCCCGAGGGGCGCCGTTGCAGTCCCCCGAGGGGCACCTACCGGGCGCCGGCTGTCCCTACTTAAGCCCACCTACCGGGCGCCGGCTGTCCCTACTTAGGCCCCCCTACCGGGCGCCGGCTGTCCCTACTTAAGCCCCCCTACCGGGCGCTGGCTGTCCCTTTTTAAGCCCCCCTACCGGGCACCGGCTGTCCCTTTTTAAGCCCCCCTACCGGGCGCCGGCTGTCCCTACTTAAGCCCCCCCTACCGGGCGCCGGCTGTCCCTACTTAAGCCCCCCTACTGGGCGCCGGCTGTCCCTACTTAAGCCCCCCTCCCGGACGCCGACCGTCCCTACTTAAGCCCCCCTACCGGGCCCCGGCTGTCCCTTTTTAAGCCCCCCTACCGGGCGCCGGCTGTCCCTACTTAAGCCCCCCTACCGGGCGCCGGCTGTCCCTACTTAAGCCCCCCTCCCGGACGCCGACCGTCCCTACTTAAGCCCCCCTACCGGGCCCCGGCTGTCCCTTTTTAAGCCCCCCTACCGGGCGCCGGCTGTCCCTACTTAAGCCCCCCTACCGGGCGCCGGCTGTCCCTACTTAAGCCCCCCTACCGGGCACCGGCTGTCCCTTTTTAAGCCCCCCTACCTGGCGCCGGCTGTCCCTACTTAAGCCCCCCTACCGAGCACCGGCTGTCCCTTTTTAAGCCCCCCTACCGGGCACCGGCTGTCCCTTTTTAAGCCCCCCTACCGGGCGCCGGCTATCCCTACTTAAGCCCCCCCTACCGGGCGCCGGCTGTCCCTACTTAAGCCCCCCTACTGGGCGCCGGCTGTCCCTACTTAAGCCCCCCTACTGGGCGCCGGCTGTCCCTACTTAAGCCCCCCTACTGGGCGCCGGCTGTCCCTACTTAAGCCCCCCTCCCGGACGCCGACCGTCCCTACTTAAGCCCCCCTACCGAGCACCGGCTGTCCCTTTTTAAGCCCCCCTACCGGGCACCGGCTGTCCCTTTTTAAGCCCCCCTACCGGGCGCCGGCTGTCCCTACATAAGCCCCCCCTACCGGGCGCCGGCTGTCCCTACTTAAGCCCCCCCTACCGGGCGCCGGCTGTCCCTACTTAAGCCCCCCTACCGGGCCCCGGCTGTCCCTTTTTAAGCCCCCCTACCGGGCGCCGGCTGTCCCTACTTAAGCCCCCCCTACCGGGCGCCGGCTGTCCCTACTTACGCCCCCCCTACCGGGCGCCGGCTGTCCCTACTTAAGCCCCCCTACTGGGCGCCGGCTGTCCCTACTTAAGCCCCCCTACTGGGCGCCGGCTGTCCCTACTTAAGCCCCCCTACTGGGCGCCGGCTGTCCCTACTTAGGCCCCCCTCCCGGACGCCGACCGTCCCTACTTAAGCCCCCCTACCGGGCACCGGCTGTCCCTTTTTAAGCCCCCCTACCGGGCGCCGGCTGTCCCTTTTTAAGCCCCCCTACCGGGCACCGGCTGTCCCTTTTTAAGCCCCCCTACCGGGCGCCGGCTGTCCCTACTTAAGCCCCCCCTACCGGGCGCCGGCTGTCCCTACTTAAGCCCCCCCTACCGGGCGCCGGCTGTCCCTACTTAAGCCCCCCTACTGGGCGCCGGCTGTCCCTACTTAAGCCCCCCTCCCGGACGCCGACCGTCCCTACTTAAGCCCCCCTACCGGGCACCGGCTGTCCCTTTTTAAGCCCCCCTACCTGGCGCCGGCTGTCCCTACTTAAGCCCCCTCTACCGGGCGCCGGCTGTCCCTACTTAAGCCCCCCTACCGGGCGCCGGCTGTCCCTTTTTAAGCCCCCCTACCGGGCGCCGGCTGTCCCTTTTTAAGCCCCCCTACCTGGCGCCGGCTGTCCCTACTTAAGCCCCCCTACCGGGCACCGGCTGTCCCTTTTTAAGCCCCCCTACCGGGCGCCGGCTGTCCCTACATAAGCCCCCCCTACCGGGCGCCGGCTGTCCCTACTTAAGCCCCCCCTACCGGGCGCCGGCTGTCCCTACTTAAGCCCCCCTACCGGGCCCCGGCTGTCCTTTTAAGCCCCCCTACCGGGCGCCGGCTGTCCCTACTTAAGCCCCCCCTACCGGGCGCCGGCTGTCCCTACTTACGCCCCCCCTACCGGGCGCCGGCTGTCCCTACTTAAGCCCCCCCTACCGGGCGCCGGCTGTCCCTTTTTAAGCCCCCCTACCGGGCGCCGGCTGTCCCTACATAAGCCCCCCCTACCGGGCGCCGGCTGTCCCTACTTAAGCCCCCCCTACCGGGCGCCGGCTGTCCCTACTTAAGCCCCCCTACCGGGCGCCGGCTGTCCCTACTTAAGCCCCCCTACCGGGCCCCGGCTGTCCCTTTTTAAGCCCCCCTACCGGGCGCCGGCTGTCCCTACTTAAGCCCCCCCTACCGGGCGCCGGCTGTCCCTACTTACGCCCCCCCTACCGGGCGCCGGCTGTCCCTACTTAAGCCCCCCTACTGGGCGCCGGCTGTCCCTACTTAAGCCCCCCTACTGGGCGCCGGCTGTCCCTACTTAAGCCCCCCTACTGGGCGCCGGCTGTCCCTACTTAGGCCCCCCTCCCGGACGCCGACCGTCCCTACTTAAGCCCCCCTACCGGGCACCGGCTGTCCCTTTTTAAGCCCCCCTACCTGGCGCCGGCTGTCCCTACTTAAGCCCCCCTACCGGGCACCGGCTGTCCCTTTTTAAGCCCCCCTACCGGGCGCCGGCTGTCCCTACATAAGCCCCCCCTACCGGGCGCCGGCTGTCCCTACTTAAGCCCCCCCTACCGGGCGCCGGCTGTCCCTACTTAAGCCCCCCTACCGGGCCCCGGCTGTCCCTTTTTAAGCCCCCCTACCGGGCGCCGGCTGTCCCTACTTAAGCCCCCCCTACCGGGCGCCGGCTGTCCCTACTTAAGCCCCCCTACCGGGCGCCGGCTGTCCCTACTTAAGCCCCCCTACCGGGCGCCGGCTGTCCCTACTTACGCCCCCCCTACCGGGCGCCGGCTGTCCCTACTTAAGCCCCCCCTACCGGGCGCCGGCTGTCCCTACTTAAGCCCCCCTACTGGGCGCCGGCTGTCCCTACTTAAGCCCCCCTACCTGGCGCCGGCTGTCCCTACTTAAGCCCCCTCTACCGGGCGCCGGCTGTCCCTACTTAAGCCCCCCTCCCGGACGCCGACCGTCCCTACTTAAGCCCCCCTACCGGGCACCGGCTGTCCCTTTTTAAGCCCCCCTACCTGGCGCCGGCTGTCCCTACTTAAGCCCCCTCTACCGGGCGCCGGCTGTCCCTACTTAAGCCCCCCTACCGGGCGCCGGCTGTCCCTTTTTAAGCCCCCCTACCGGGCGCCGGCTGTCCCTACATAAGCCCCCCCTACCGGGCACCGGCTGTCCCTTTTTAAGCCCCCCTACCTGGCGCCGGCTGTCCCTACTTAAGCCCCCCTACCGGGCACCGGCTGTCCCTTTTTAAGCCCCCCTACCGGGCGCCGGCTGTCCCTACATAAGCCCCCCCTACCGGGCGCCGGCTGTCCCTACTTAAGCCCCCCCTACCGGGCGCCGGCTGTCCCTACTTAAGCCCCCCTACCGGGCCCCGGCTGTCCCTTTTTAAGCCCCCCTACCGGGCGCCGGCTGTCCCTACTTAAGCCCCCCCTACCGGGCGCCGGCTGTCCCTACTTAAGCCCCCCTACCGGGCACCGGCTGTCCCTTTTTAAGCCCCCCTACCGGGCGCCGGCTGTCCCTACTTAAGCCCCCCCTACTGGGCGCCGGCTGTCCCTACTTAAGCCCCCCTACTGGGCGCCGGCTGTCCCTACTTAAGCCCCCCTACTGGGCGCCGGCTGTCCCTACTTAAGCCCCCCTACTGGGCGCCGGCTGTCCCTACTTAGGCCCCCCTCCCGGACGCCGACCGTCCCTACTTAAGCCCCCCTACCGGGCACCGGCTGTCCCTTTTTAAGCCCCCCTACCTGGCGCCGGCTGTCCCTACTTAAGCCCCCCTACCGGGCACCGGCTGTCCCTTTTTAAGCCCCCCTACCGGGCGCCGGCTGTCCCTACATAAGCCCCCCCTACCGGGCGCCGGCTGTCCCTACTTAAGCCCCCCCTACCGGGCGCCGGCTGTCCCTACTTAAGCCCCCCTACCGGGCCCCGGCTGTCCCTTTTTAAGCCCCCCTACCGGGCGCCGGCTGTCCCTACTTAAGCCCCCCCTACCGGGCGCCGGCTGTCCCTACTTAAGCCCCCCTACCGGGCGCCGGCTGTCCCTACTTACGCCCCCCCTACCGGGCGCCGGCTGTCCCTACTTAAGCCCCCCTACTGGGCGCCGGCTGTCCCTACTTAAGCCCCCCTACTGGGCGCCGGCTGTCCCTACTTAAGCCCCCCTACTGGGCGCCGGCTGTCCCTACTTAAGCCCCCCTCCCGGACGCCGACCGTCCCTACTTAAGCCCCCCTACCGGGCACCGGCTGTCCCTTTTTAAGCCCCCCTACCTGGCGCCGGCTGTCCCTACTTAAGCCCCCTCTACCGGGCGCCGGCTGTCCCTACTTAAGCCCCCCTCCCGGACGCCGACCGTCCCTACTTAAGCCCCCCTACCGGGCACCGGCTGTCCCTTTTTAAGCCCCCCTACCTGGCGCCGGCTGTCCCTACTTAAGCCCCCTCTACCGGGCGCCGGCTGTCCCTACTTAAGCCCCCCTACCGGGCGCCGGCTGTCCCTTTTTAAGCCCCCCTACCGGGCGCCGGCTGTCCCTACATAAGCCCCCCCTACCGGGCACCGGCTGTCCCTTTTTAAGCCCCCCTACCTGGCGCCGGCTGTCCCTACTTAAGCCCCCCTACCGGGCACCGGCTGTCCCTTTTTAAGCCCCCCTACCGGGCGCCGGCTGTCCCTACATAAGCCCCCCCTACCGGGCGCCGGCTGTCCCTACTTAAGCCCCCCCTACCGGGCACCGGCTGTCCCTTTTTAAGCCCCCCTACCGGGCGCCGGCTGTCCCTACTTAAGCCCCCCCTACTGGGCGCCGGCTGTCCCTACTTAAGCCCCCCCTGGGAGCCGGCCGCTCCGCTTAAGCCCCTCCTGGGAGCCGGCCGCCCCTACTTAAGCCCCTTCTGGGAGCCGGCCCTCCTTACTTAAGCCCCTCCTGGGCGCCGGCTGTTTCTTTAGTCCCTATTGGGTGCCGATTGTTAGTGTAAAGTCCTCCCATTGAAGTTCTCCCTGGCCCATGCTGTTGGTCCCTCGGCAGAGCACGGTGTGAAGTCCTTCGGCAGGGCACAATGTGTAGTCTCCCAAAAAGGCAATGTGTGTAGTCCTTTGACTGTTCTTTTCCCTCCAGAGCGCCAGTTTTTATTGAAGTCTCCCCTTTTGCTATTAAAATAGGTTCTGGGTTGTAAAAGTCCCTCCTGGGCGCCGGTTGTTAGTAAAGTACCTCCTGCTATAATTAGAACATAGTGCCAGGGAGCGTTGATCCAGGGATTTATGTGACAGCCTTAAAAGGGAAAAATTCCTTCCCGACTCCTTATGGCAAATTGTGCTAGGCCTTGTAAAGTTTTTCGCCTTCCTCTGGATCAACTGGGAAATGTGCAGTTTTTTTTCCTTTCTGATTAAAATTGGAGGTCTTTTTTCTGCGCTCAAACTGTTAGTATGATTTGACAATGGCAGAAAAGCAGAAAGCGTTGGTGATGGGCACTCCTGCCTGGCAGGATGGGGTTCAAATCCCTGCAATGTTTGCATGCTTGTTCTTTGTCCACAATCTTCCATATACACCACCAACACAATAATGTAAATATTTGTGTTTGGTGTCATTTGTGTGCATAGCTACCTTACGGGGAAGGGTGGTTAGGGTAGGATGAATTCATAAGATTCATCTATACAACAAGAAGTCTGCAGAATGTGGCGGAACATGGATATGACTGGTAATTGGGTATGCGCTTCCCTCTTCATGTTCCAAATTTCCTATGAAATGGAGGCTTTACATTTGTAGGTCATGGCAGGGTGGTTTCTCACCCCATATCCTGGAGCCCAGGGAAGTGAGTGAGAGCAGGGACTGCTGCTGCAGAAACTCTGGCAGCATTATTTTTTTTCCTGATTTTAAGATCTGAAATGTCTTAAAAAGACCACAAAGCCTGGAAATAATCATACCATCAGGGAGGTTAACACCTGACAGGTACTCAAAATATTTGACAAATGAAGACCCAAATTGTTTCAGAAGTCGTGTCACTATAGGGTGCTTTAATCACATATGGTGAGAATTCCCACTGGTTAAAAAGATGTGGTACGCCTACCAAGCAGAGATGCGCGCGATCTCCTGCAAAGGCCAGCCCCCAGACTTTACACCGATCGGCGTTAGGCGGTCCTGGGGCTGTAGTCGCAGCCACGCCATCAGCGTGACGCGGTCGGGAACAAGTTAAGAAAGGTGTGCTCTCGTTTAAGAAGGTATTTATTTACACAGTTTCTTCGAGTGCTTGTTTTTGAAGGTTTAGTAAGGCATTTGATAAATCTGGCATTATAGCTTTGTGCACACAAGTGCATACTCCGCCGCTAGGAGACTGTATAGCCGTGTGACACGGCTGTCCCCTCTGTGGGCTCGGAGGCAGGCGCGGAGCTAGGGGGGGTCGGGGTAGGTCAAGTGCCCCCGGGCACCGGGTCCCTAAGGGCGCCCAGCTGAGCTGATTTTTTTTTTTCTCTGCGGAGGGGAGCAGCGCAGAGAAGAGAAGAGGGAGAGCTATGCGGACGGTGGAGAAGGGGGCCATCTCCCCCCCTTCTCTCACCTTAGGGCTCTCCCTCCCTCCCTCGCTGTCCCCTCCGTTATTGTCCGGGTGTCTGGCACAGCGGGCGGGACTTACCTCCGTCTCGCTCCAGCGCCGGCCGGAAGTTCGGGTCCCGCAGCCGCTGCTCTGGTCTGGACTAGACCAGAGTAGCGGCAGATCCATCCGCGCTGCGACGAGACGGAGGTAAGTTCCGCCCGCCGCTGCCAGCACCCGGACATTAATGGAGGGGACAGCGAGGGAGGGAGAGCAGCTCTCCCTCTTCTCTGCGCTGCTCCCTTCCTGCTGGGGAGCCAGGGAGGGAGACACGCATATATACCCCTGGCTACATATACTGGGCACATATACCCCTGGCTACCTGTTCTGTGGACATCTCTACCCCTGGCTACCTGTTCTGGGGACATCTATACTGCTGGCCACCTATTTTGGGGACAACTATAGACCTGGTGCTACCTATTTTTGGGGAACCACGTCAGAATGAGTGTATTTTGGAGAACTGCTGCCAGGTGAGAGGTGTCTACCATATTAAGGGGGCAGCACGGTGGCGTAGTGGTTAGCTCTCTCGCCTTGCAGCGCTGGGTTCCTGGTTCGAATCCCAGCCAGGGCACTATCTGCAAAGAGTTTGTATGTTCTCTCTGTGTCTGCGTGGGTTTCCTCCGGGCACTCCGGTTTCCTCCCACATTCCAAAAAACATACAGATAAGTTAATTGGCTACCTCTAAAATTGGCCCTAGACTACAGTACTTACACTACATAATATAGACATATGGCAATGGTAGGGATTAGATTGTGAGCGTCTTTGAGGGACAGTTAGTGACGAGATATATATATACACTGTACAGCGCTGCGTAATATGTCGGCGCTATATAAATACTAAATAATAATAATATGTGAAATGCGGTCTATTTATGTGACTCATGACTGCTGAATTTGTCTTGTTGGGGGCCTCATGGTTACTGAATTTGTCTTGTTGGGGGCCTCATGATTTGTTGGGGGCCTCAAGATCGCTGAATTTGTCTTGTTGGGGGCCTCATGATTGCTGAGTTGGTTATGTTGGGGGCCTCATGATTGCTGAATTTGTCTTGGAACATACTGGAAGGTACATACTGAGGGAGGGTGGGTGAGCGTGAGCCTGCTAACCTCCATATAGATTTGGCTCCACCCATAACCACGCCCACATTTATTATGTGACGACGCCCCTTTTTGGCGCGGCGCGCAACCTTGACTTTGGGGGGCGCATTAATAGTCTTTGTCCCCGGGTGCTGAAAACCCTAGCTACGCCTCTGCTTGGAGGTGATCGGCTGTCATTGGCTGAAGCCTATGACAGCTGATCACGGGGATTGGTTGGCGGTGGGAGGGGGAGCACAAAATTTAAAAAGACACTTTGGTTTTTAATCAATAGTTGTTTATTTTTTTAAATAAAAAACATTGGGGGAGCGATCAGACCCCACCAACAGAAAGTTCTGTTAGTGGGGGCGAACACTTGTGTGCTGTATTGTGCGGCTTTGCTACGAGCACTTAAAGCTGCAGTGCCCCTTATTGTGAAAAATGTCCTGGTCTTTGGCGTTTAACACTGCGGACATCAAGTGGTTAAAGTGGACCTGAACTCAGAACTTCCTCTCTGCTCTGAAAGATACACAACAGCATAATAACCTTTATACAAGAAACATTTCTTTGTTACAGCTGATAAAAATCCTGCAATAAATATGCACTGTTTCTAATTCCTGATTAATGGAAACGCACATATTGTTAACATGCTGTGCTTTCAAATGAGCGGTCTCTGCTGTGGGAGTAGTGACACAGGGGAGAAATCAAATTAAAACTTGTAAAAGACAGGGTGGTATATGCGCTCCTTAGCGGGTAAAAACTAACAAAATCAAGTATACAAGTTTTAATTTGATTTCTCCCCTGTGTCACTACTCCCACGGCAGAGACCGCTCATTTGAAAGCACAGCATGTTAACAATATGTGCGTTTCCATTAATCAGGAATTAGAAACAGTGCATATTTATTGCAGTATTTTTATCAGCTGTAACAAAGAAAAAATAGGACGGGTGTAGCACTAATGAGAGGGTGCGGACAGCGCAGACGTGAACTGCGCACACAAAGACCCTAGGTAACGTGGTGACGAACGGTCCCTATACACAGACTAGTTAGTAGTACTGTAGTGTACTGTACTCTAAACAATAGAAGAATCTAGCTAAATAATACAACAGGTGTGACTAGATTACAGAGAGCAGATACAGCAGGACAGGTATAGCAGTAAAGCTGGGCCTTGCTAACTACTCCTGTACTACAACTACTTCTGTGTTAGATAGATTTGTACTATTTTGAGTAGGACAGGTGAGAGCACAGGTAAGGTAACTAGAGACTAGAGCACAGAGCAGGGCAGGCTGCCTTGCCTAGGCACAGGGCCTAGCTGCTGGCTGCAGGCCTGCAGCAGCACCAGTGACAGTCTCTCTCCCTCCCTAGTCCCTAGTAATCACCCAAACTAAACTCCCTAAAATACAATCTATCTATAGAGTTGGGCCGAACCTCCGATTTTAGGTTCGCGAACTTCCGTGGAAGGTTCGGTTCGCGTTAAAGTTCGCGAACCGCAATAGACTTCAATGGGAATGCGAACTTTGAAAAAAAAAAAATTATGCTGGCCACAAAAGTGATGGAAAAGATGTTTTAAGGGGTCTAACACCTGGAGGGGGGCATGGCGGAGTGGGATACACGCCAAAAGTCCCCAGGAAAAATCTGGATTTGACGCAAAGCAGCGTTTTAAGGGCAGAAATCACATTGAATGCTAAATGACAGGCCTAAAGTGCTTTAAAACATCTTGCATGTGTATACATCAATCAGGTAGTGTAATTAAGGTACTGCTTCACACTGACACAACAAACTCACCGTGTAACGCACCGCAAACAGCTGTTTGTGTAGTGACGGCCGTGCTGGACTGGTGTGCACCATGGCGAGAGTGCATGTTTTGGTGGCTTTACAGCCCATATGGTCGCCTGGCTGATGTAGCTGAATGACAGAACAGTGACTGTCCAGCTGATCAAATTTGGTCTGACCACAATGAAGCAACGACCTTATTATCTTTTGTGTGCCCCCCGAGACACTCATCTATGCGCCGGTCATTGCTTAATTGTGATACGCAAGCCCCTTCACCACGGCAAGGTAATGATCACGAAGGGGAATGGGCGCATGTACATGCCTTTTCTTTTGTTGTTGCAGCTGCCCGCAGTGCAGCCAGAAAAATTAGGCAGTCATGTACACGCACCAGAAAAATTATTACAGCGGCCGCTGCTAGCAGCGGCCTAAAAAATTCAGCAATCCGCCTGGAGTCCCGGACCCTGTTGGTGGTGGTGGAGAAGGTAGTCAAGCGGCCTGCAGGCAGACATGCTGTGTGGAGGGACTGGGAGCGACTTTCTTGGGGGAGCCCAGGCAGCCAGTCACACGGCGTGCAGGCAGAGATGCTGTGTGTGCGGGGACTGACTTAGTCTTGGGGCGGGCAGCAGCCCTCCGGGATCCATGCCTCATTCATTTTGATAAAGGTGAGGTACTTAACACTTTTGTGACTTAGGCGACTTCTCTTCTCTGTGACAATGCCTCCAGCTGCGCTGAAGGTCCTTTCTGACAGGACGCTTGCGGCAGGGCAGGAGAGAAGTTGGATGGCAAATTGGGACAGCTCTGGCCACAGGTCAAGCCTACGCACCCAGTAGCTCAAGGGTTCCTCATCGCTGTTCACAGCAGTGTCTACATCCACACTTAAGGCCAGGTAGTCGGCTACCTGCCGTTCCAGGCGTTGGTGGAGGGTGGATCCGGAAGGGCTACGGCGAGGCGTTGGACTAAAGAACGTCCGCATGTCCGACATCACCATGAGATCGCTGGAGCGTCCTGTCTTTGACTGCGTGGACACGGGAGGAGGATTAGTGGCAGTGGTACCTTGCTGGCGTTGTGCTGTCACATCACCCTTAAAGGCATTGTAAAGCATAGTTGACAGCTGGTTCTGCATGTGCTGCATCCTTTCCACCTTCCGGTGAGTTGGTAACAGGTCCGCCACTTTGTGCCTGTACCGAGGGTCTAGTAGTGTGGCCACCCAGTACAGCTCATTCCCCTTGAGGTTTTTTATACGGGGGTCCCTCAACAGGCAGGACAGCATATAAGACGACATCTGCACAAAGTCGGATCCAGTACCCTCCATCTCCTCTTGCTCTTCCTCAGTGACGTCAGGTAAGTCAACCTCCTCCCCCCAGCCGCGAACAATACCACGGGAAGGTTGAGCAGCACAAGCCCCCTGCGACGCCTGCTGCGGTTGTTCTCCTGCCGCTGTCCCCTCCTCCTCCTCCTCCCCCAAAGAAACACCTTGCTCATCATCCTCTGAGTCTGACTCGTCTTCTGCACACGACTTCTCTTCTTCCTCCTCCTCCCCCCTCTGTGCTGCCGCAGCTGTTGAGGAAACAGCTGGGTCTGATGAAAATTGGTCCCATGCCTGTTCCTGCCGTAACGGTTCCTGGTCACACTCATTCACAGCTTCATCCACCACTCTACGCACAGCACGCTCCAAGAAGTAAGCGTAGGGAATTAAGTCGCTGATGGTGCCCTCACTGCGGCTCACCAGGTTGGTCACCTCCTCAAACGGCCGCATGAGCCTGCATGCATTTTTCATCAGTGTCCAGTTGTCGGGCCAGAACATCCCCATCTTCCCAGACTGTTTCATTCTACTGTAGTTGTAGAGGTACTGGGTGACGGCTTTCTTCTGTTCTAGCAGGCGGGAGAACATGAGCAGGGTCGAGTTCCAGCGAGTCGGGCTATGGCAAATGAGGCGTCTCACCGGCATGTTGTTTTTGCGCTGAATTTCCGCAAAGCGTGCCATGGCTGTGTAAGACCGCCTCAAATGCCCACAGAACTTCCTGGCCTGCTTCAGGACATCCGCTAAGCCAGGGTACTTTGCCACAAATCTTTGAACCACTAGATTCATGACATGTGCCATGCAGGGTATGTGTGTCAGCTTCCCCATATGCAAAGCGGCAAGCAGATTGTTGCCGTTGTCGCACACCACGTTGCCTATCTCCAGGTGGTGCGGGGTCAGCCACTCATCCACCTGTTTCTTAAGAGCAGCCAGGAGAGCTGCTCCAGTGTGACTCTCCGCTTTGAGACAAGACATGTCTAAGATGGCGTGACACCGTCTTACCTGGCATGCAGCATAGGCCCTGGGGAGCTGGGGCTGTGTAGCTGGAGAGGAGAACTGCCACTCAGCCAAGGAGGAGGAGGACAGCGAAGAGCATGTAGCAGGAGGAGAGGAGGTGGCGGGAGGCCTGCCTGCAAGCCGTGGAGGTGTCACAATTTGGTCCGCTGCGCCCTGCTTGCCATCATTCACCACCAGGTTCACCCAATGGGCTGTGTACGTAATGTAGCGGCCCTGCCCGTGCTTGGCAGACCAGGCATCCGTGGTCAGGTGTACCCTTGACCCAACGCCCTTCGCAAGAGATGACACCACTTGCCTCTCAACTTCACGGTGCAGTTGGGGTATGGCCTTTCTCGAAAAATAAGTGCGGCCTGGCATCTTCCACTGCGGTGTTCCGATGGCCACAAATTTACGGAAGGCCTCAGAGTCCACCAGCCGGTATGGTAACAGCTGCCGAGCTAACAGTTCCGCCACGCCAGCTGTCAGACGCCGGGCAAGGGGGTGACTGGCCGAAATTGGGTTCTTCCGCTCAAACATTTCCTTCACGGACACCTGACTGCTGCTGTGGGCAGAGGAGCAGGAACCGCTCAAGGGCAGAGGCGGAGTGGAGGAGGGTGCCTGTGAAGGTGGAAGGGAGAAAGCGGCAGAAGCAGATAATGCACCTGATGGAGAAGGAAGAGGAGAAGGAGGGTGGCTTTGCTTTTGTGTGCTGCTGCTGCTTTTGCTCAGGTGGCCATCCCATTGCTGTTTGTGCCTTTTCTCCAGGTGCCTTCGTAAGGCGCTTGTCCCTACGTGAGTGTTGGCCTTTCCACGGCTCAATTTTTGTTGGCAGAGCGAACAGATGGCTTTGGTCCGATCTGAGGCACACACATTAAAAAATTTCCACACCGCTGAGCCACCCTGGGATGTGGGCACTATGGGGACCTCAGCAGCTGATGCTGAAGGGCAAGTTGGCTGGCTGTACATAGGTGGCGATACATGGTGCCGGACTCTGCCACCAGCTGTTTCTGACGAAGAGCTGCCCCAGCTTCTTTCAGCAACTTCTCTCCTCCTACTACTCTCTGACTCCCCCTCTGAACTGTCCCCCTCTTCATCTCCTCTATTGGGAACATACAGAGGATCCCTATCATCGTCATCATCGTAATCATCCTGCCCAGCTTCGCTTGACTCAGAAAAATCCAAACATGCACCATCAGTAGGTCCTTCATCCTCCTGACACGTTACATCCATAGTGTTGCCGCGTAACGCAGACATATGAGCTGGTGAAAATTAATCTGGCTGTAACAACAATGGCTGTGCATCAGTGATTTCACCACTAAATAATTCTTGCGAAGTGTCAAATGCAGCGGAAGTGGTGCTAGTAGTAGCGCTGGTGGCTGAGCAAGATGAGGTGTTCTGTGTCGCTAAATACTTAACCACGTCCTGACAATCTTGGGAGGTGATGGGACGTGCCTTCTTCCGAGCACTGTACTGTGGGCCAGGTCCACACGAAATTACATTTACACGACCTCGCGCAGACCTGCCGGGTGGCCTTCCTCTGGCTCTGGCACTACCTCTTCCTCTACCTGTTTTGTCCATATCGGGTATGCACGGAGTGGTATATCACACTGCGTGCACTCACGTAGGTAGGTGGGTTCACTTAACTGCACAGGTATGCGCACTGATGCGGTGGGTTCACTGAACAGAACAGGTATGCAGTGGCGGGTTCACTGAACACAACAGGTATGCAGTGGCGGGTTCACTGAACAGAACAGGTATGCAGTGGTGGGTTCACAGAACAGGTATGCAGCCAGACAGGAACAAGTTGAGCCTAACTAATCTTTCCCTGAGAGACAGTCTGCAGCAGCTCGCCCTACTCTCACTAACGCAGGCAGCACACGAGTGACCGTAATGGCCGCCGCTGCCTGCCTTATATAAGGGGGGGAGTGGCTCCAGGGGCTAGTGTAGCCTAATTGGCTACACTGGGCCTGCTGACTGTGATGTAGAGGGTCAAAGTTGACCCTCAAGGTGCATTATGGGGCGAACCGAACTTCCGCAAAGGTTCGCCAGCGGGACGCGAACGCAAACCACCGAAGTTCGCCGGCAAACCGTTCGGCCCATCTCTACCTATCTACAATACAAAGCAATACAGTTGAAGATCAAGTGTTGGAGTGTAAAAACGCTAGGTTTAGAACAATAGCAATGCACTTGCACACAGACAAAAAGCACTGGAGCAGTTCTCTCAGTACAATCAGTCAGTAAGTCGCAAGCAGGACGAGTGAGGCAAGATGGCGTCCGCTATTTATAGAGGGGGGCTTGGCCAGGCTCCCCCTCTGTGATTGGCTGCAGTCAGAGGGCTGGGAGCCCTCCGATTCGCTTGTGAGGACTCTAGGTAACGTCTGGCGTGACGCTATCCGAGCTTGTGATGCTATCCACGCTCGGATAGCTAGGATATCTCCGGATAGCTGCTTGCTATCCGAGTGCGCTCGGATAGCACAGCCCGGATAGCTAATACTATTCGAGCTCGGTATTCGAGCTCGAATAGTAAAAAAAGAACTAGGCTATCCTAGCTCAGATGAGCATCACTGGTGGTAACTTTCCCTCAGCAAGACAATCATTGAAAACATCTGCCAATTGTGGCGCTAGGAATGATTTAAACGTCTTAAAAAATTCAGATGTCAAACCATCTGGGCCAGGGGTCTTTTTAGGTGTCATGCCATCAATGGCATTTGCTACTTCGTCAGCAGTAATATCCAGAGCCGGATTAAGGCTAAATGGGGCCCTAAGCAAAGTAACTGATTTGGGCCCCCCCCATCATGGCGTAATAGAATCAGAAGATGCAGCTGCACAGCAACATGCCGCACACACCGGGGCAGCCGAGCTACTGGTTGCTATGGGCAACAGCCCACTTTCCTCTGTGGGTGCACAATGCAGGGAATAGCAGCGGCAAAATGCAGAGTGAGAGATGAATGGCTGGGACATTTGCACTCAGGGGCTGGGGTACCCCTGTGAAGAGGGTGCCAGATATCACAACAGCAGCACTTTCCCCCTGCATCTCCAGCCTGGCAATAGCAGAAAGCTCTGGACATCGCCAAACCGGAAGCCGTTCCCCAGACAGAATTACATAACCACTCCCACCACCGAACAACCAATTTCCTCCCAAACTAGACAGCCACCATGCAGCCTCCATCCCAGTAAATACGATAGTCCAGCAGAAAAGGGAGCCGCAGCAGGGGAGAATGCCAGCACCAGATGACTCACATTCACCTATTGCGATCCAAGCAATAGAGGTCCCGTCATCCGGAGCCCATCTGTCTCCTCTAGAGTGCTGCCGCTCTGTTACTACTACTATTACTACTTCCTGTCTGATCTGAGAATCAGGAAGTTCAGAGCAAGCGCCTGCACTGTAGAAGAGAAAGATGGGTTTCAGATGACGGGATCTCTATCGCCTGGATCATGGATAGGTGAGTGAGCGTTTGCCATCTTCTGCTATCATTCTTGCTGCAGCTGTGGTTCTCTGTGGGAAGGGAGAGAGGAGTGGGCAGTGGCAGAGGGCACAGTAGCAGGAGGGGGACCTAGGAGGAGAGCCTGGCTCTGAAGACAATCAGCAGCGTACGGCATCATATGACAAGACAAATAACATTTATATTGCGCTTTTCTCCTGGTGGACTCAAAGCGCCAGAGCTGCAGCCACTAGGAAAGCGCCCTATAGGCAGTAGCAGTATTAGAGAGACTTGCCTAAGGTCTCCTACTGAATAGGTGCTGGTTTACTGAACAGGCAGAGCCGAGATTCGAACCCTGGTCTCCTGTGTCAGAGGCAGAGCCCTTAAAGGGACTCCGAGCAGTGCCTGTGGGTATGCCTTTAAGCATTCCCACAACTAATTAATTACATAGTCACACCTACCAGCATGATGTTTGTAATTATATCCCCCTGGGTTCCTTATATTTCATTGCATTGTGCTGAATCGAGCTGCCGACTTTGGAGAAAAGTCGTCCTGTGTAGTACAGTGTAACTATGGAAAGATTCATATCATTTTGAAGCTCTCTTTCTCCTCTTTCCAATGATAGATAAACTGCAAAAATAGCGAAAACTAAAAGGCGTAGGGTGGAAACCGAAATTGCCGTGGCAGTGATTTCGATCACGAAAATAGCGAAAACTAAAAGGCATAGTGCAGCGGTTTATATATCATTGGAAAGAGGAGAAAGAGAGCTTTAAAATGATATGCATCTTTCCAAAGTTACTGTACTGCTCAGAGTCCCATTAACCATTATACCATCCAGCCACTGCTGACAGGATGGTGAGGGCTGGTTTATGTGCTGATGGGGCCCCTTTGACTCTGAATGGGGCCCCAAGTGACTGCTTTTGTTGCCTGGTCGGTAATCCGGCCCTGGTCTTCTCTATGGGGAAGATCGGGACTGCGCATGACATGATGTCAGTGACATGTACGACATGCAAGGAAAGCATCCAAGCTCTCTTTAAATGCAAATATAAAGTTCGCCATAACTACTTCCTAAGCAGTGGCGTCTCAAGGGGCATGCGCAGAGGGCGGAACGCTCTGGGTGTCACCATAGTACTGGGGTGACACCCAGGCAGAAGTGCAGTCACGGCAGGTCAAGGTGTTGAGGAGTCTGCAGACGCAGGGAATTGGGAATTGGGGACTTCATTCCTCCCATGCACCACCTTCTGTGTTTCTCCCATTTGCAGAGCGCAGCATGCGAATTCTAATGATAGAATCTATCTTACCTGCTCCTGATGTTTTCTCCGTGACTGTCCATCTTCATCACCAGCCGCTCTCACACTTCCTGTTCTCTGCAAGCTGCCTGATTCCCCAGCACATGCAGGGAGAGCAGGCAGAGAGCGGCCGGCTGGTGATGAAGATGGACGGTCATGGAGAAAACATCAGGAGCAAGTGAGAGAGATTGTATCATTCAAGCCACATGCTGCTCTCTGCAAATGGGCGATGAGAAGCAGGTGAGGGGCCCATGGTGAGTGAGTGAGGGGGGGAATGAGTTTGGTTCGTTCTGCGTGCAAGGGGAGAGGGGAGCTGGCGGTCCGGACTCCTAGAAGCTGCAGCAACAACTTTTGAAACTCTCCCACAGCAGCTGTTACATGCCCATGCAAAGATGCACACATTGCTAACAGCCGGGAACTCACTGGGGGCTGGGCAGAGCCTGTCGCAGACATTGCAAGCAGGGCCGTGCTGAGGGTCCTTAAGTGGGGGGTGCTCAAATTGAAAAAAGGGGCCTGGCAATGCTTTCCCCCGCATGTCCCCCCCCCCCTCCTCGTTTCTGGCTAGGGGGTATTGGTTGTCATGTGGGTGCTGAATGCAGGTGCTGGGTGGGTGCCATGTGGGTCCTGGCTATGGTTGGGTATCGAGTGTCGTGCGGGTGTTGATTGCAAGTACTTAGTGCCATGTAAGATCTGGATGTCATGTACTGAATGTCTCCCCCCCCCCCCCCCCCCCCCCCACACACACACACACACACACACACACACACACACACACACACACACACACACACACACACACACACACACACACACACACACACACACACACACACACACACACACACACACACACACACACACACACACACACACACACACACACACACCTTTATAGCAGTATCAGGTAGACTTTGTGTCTCCTTCCAACCAACTCTTTTGGTGCCACCACCCTCAAATCAGTAGTGATAGGTGTCCACTGTTAGAGTGGGCATAGTGGAGCCCACAGTGGAGGCACAGACTCACCTTTCATTACTGGGACCTCTGTCCCTCTTGATCAGCACCCAAGCTTCTTTTCAGGCAAAGAAGAAGTGGTTACCAATAACAGTGGTTGCTAAGCATTAGTAGATGCAAAACTGCAGTAAGTGCCAAGGTGCAGTGGGTGCCCAGGTGCAGTAGATGGTAAGATGCAAAGGTTCACTTTGGGCTAAGTTGCAGTGGGTACCGGGATGACAAAATACAGTCTGTGTCAAGTGTGTCAAGCTGCTGCTGTGGGTACCAAGGTCCAGTTTGTATTGGGTGTTTATTTGCAGTGGGTGCTATGCATTATTGGGTGCTGAATGAGTAGCAGATGGTGATAAACAATAGTGGGTGCCATGTGAGTGCTAATTGGTACAGGGAGCCATGTGAGTGTTGGACATGAGTAAGTAAGGAGTGCCATGTGTGGTCTGGAAGTGTGCCATGGGAGAGTACTGAGTCTCATACCAAGGATGGGTACTGGGTGCATATAATGGCTTTAAAACTTGGCGCCGTGTGAGCACTGTGCCATGTGGGTGTTGATTATGGGGGTATGTGGGTCTTGGGTGCAAATACTGAGTGCCAAGTGGGTACTGGGAGTGAGTACATGGCGACATATGAGTGAGAGGTGCTGGCTAGTGGAGTATTTGTTGTCAAGAAATGCTCTGTGCCTTTAGCCCAGAGCATCATGACCCTGGTAAGTTCTAACGAACTTGCAGGGTGGAAGGGGTTAAGTGTGGGGAAGGGAGGAGTTGGGATTAGTCAGGGATGGGCTGGGAGGAGGCAGGGTTTAGCTGTAGGCAGAGTAGTTGAGAGGAGATCAGTTCCTCCTTAGTTGGCAGCCAGAGAAATCATGTTTTTCTCTGCTGCCTTGAACCAGGGACCAGGCTTAGTCACCATGGCGGAGGAGGAGATGGTGGCGATGGCTCGGTGCCTCCATGAGGAGGCTGGTCTCCGTGGAAAGGGATGGCTGCAGTGGCTGATGGTGGCGGCTGCCCAGGCTTGTGGACCGGCTCTCACCTTCCCCCCCAGAGTCTCGTGGCAGGCCTGGAGACAGAGCGGGCGGCATCGGCGGAGGACAAGCGGGGCCGGCGGTGACAGCGAGTGTACCTGGGGCGGGGGTGGCCAAAAACAAGGCGGGGGAAAAGGAGGAAAGCGCGGCAATTGCCACTCAGGTAATGGCGGCCGAGCACCGGCTGTCCCTTCTTAAGCCCCCACCTCCCGGGCGCCGGCTGTCCCTACTTAAGCCCCCACCTCCCGGGCGCCGGCTGTCCCTACTCATTGCCAATCTCATTGCATTTTGTGGGGAAATATTCTGCGAATCTGATTGCATTTTGTGGTCGGCCGGCCCTCCGGTCTGAGATTTTTGAAAGTGAAATAGGGAGCCTAATGAAAGCCTTAGCAGAATTCAGCACTTTTGCACCCCTATAATTCTGGTTGGTTATCATCACCCGCCGACTTTAGCAGTTAATAGCAAAGGCCCCTTACATCCTAGCAACACCAAATTTGCAGGATATGTTAAAAAGATAGCAGGAAACAATATTTAAAGGACTTCCGAGGCCACAAATGTGAAAAAAGTTAAATACCTTTTCATAATCCAGATCCATGGAGGACGCCATCCGCGCCCTCCCGTTCATTCCCCCATGGCTCCCGCAGTAATACCGGCCCCGGTCGGGTCCCAACTCCCGACCCCTCCAAACAAGTCTGGTTCTGATTCCCTCCTCAATATGGCCGCCACAGATCGCCGCTGCTGCGCATTCCGCACAGACGCGATTGCACCTGCGCAGCTCTAGGGCCTCCTCCTGCCGCATCATCAATATGCGTGCATACATCGGACGCATCGGGAGGAGGACCTAGAGCTGCGCAGCCGCAAACGCATCTATGCGCACTGTGCAGCCGCAGCAATCTGTGGCGGCCATATTGAGGGGGGAATGAGAACCCGACCCGTTTGGAGGGGTCGGGACCCGACCGGGGCCGGTATTACTGCGGGTGCCATGGCGGAATTAACCGGGGGGGGGGGAGGATGGGTGGCGCAGATGGCGTCCTCCATGGTTCTGGATTAGAAAAATGGTATTTAACTTTTTTCATACTTGTGGCCTCGTAAGTCCTTTATATATATATATATATATATATATATATATATATATATATATATATATATATATATATATATATATATATATACACACACATATATATTTTTTATATATATTTATATTTATTATTTTTATGTGCTGAGTGTGGAAAATCTGAAAAAAATGATGTGGGGTCCCCCCCTCCCGAGCCTCTGTAACCTCCTTGTCCCCCATGCAGGCTGAGATAACCAGAATGCGGAGCCCCGGCCGACTGGGGCTTCGCACCCTGAGCTATACCAGCCCGCATGGTCCATGGTATGGGGGGCTCCGGGGGGGGGGGGGGGAGGGACAGCCAAGCCTTCCCCTCTCCCCCCCCCCCTGGAGCCCTTGTCCAATCCATGGACAAGGGGCTCTTCCCCACCTCCGGTGCCCCAGGAGGAGGTGGGGCGACGACTCCCTGGGGGGGGGGGGGAGTTTATGGTGGCATCTGGGAGTCCCCTTTAAGAAGGGGACCCCAGATGCCCACCCCCTCCCAGGAGAAATTAGTATAGAGGTACAAAGTACCCCTTACCCATTTCCACAAAGGGTTAAATGAAATAAAAACACAACCACGAAAAAAGTCCTTTAATTTTCTTAATCAACCAGAAATACTTACCTGTGCCTTTAAAAAAAAATTCCCACGCCAATATCCACGGTAATTGATCCAACGAACTGTATCCTCTTATGTTGCGATCTTCAATTAAGTTGATTGAAGATCTCCGAAGCCCCCCACCCACATAGCAGAGAATGCGTCCTTTCGGATGCATAGCTGCTAGCTCCCGCTGTCTCTCCCCACCTGCCTGCCTGCACCTGTCAACCCCCATGGGTGCGCTGGGTGCCAGCCTAGGTGGGGGCTGACAGGTGCAGGCAGGTGGGGAGAGACAGCAGCGGGAGCCAGCAGCTTCACGTCCTTCCGAGGACGCATTCTCTGCTATACTAACGGCTCATGAATGAGCCGGATCTTTTTAATGAATCGATTCTGTTTTTATGAATCAACCCTTTTTTTTTTTTTTTACTTTAAAATCGATTTTCTCAAAAACTATAAGGTCTTTTTTGAAAAATTTGTTTTCCTCTTGTTCCCACTGTTCTTCTTAACATTCCCAGTAATTTTGGTATTGCTAGCTTTTAAAGGGGCTTTGCAATTAACTATTAAAGTCGGCGGGGGTATATTTTCCCACGGTCAGAAGGAGAATTTACATTGAAACTTTAAAATTGATTTTCTCAAAAACTATAAGGTCTTTTTCAAATAACCCTCCAGGACAGGTGCTTACATATGAGATTAGGCCCCGCCCCCAACAGGAAACACAAAGAACTAGCTCTCTATAAGTTCCACCTCTAACCTCTACCTGCCAGTTCTTTGTGTTTCCTGTTCCGGGGAACACCTAGCTCTCTGGCTAGGAGAGGTGGTCAGCAGCCAGGCAGTGCTGAGGCCATTAGGAACTAGTAAAGGGTAGCCTGGTCCAGGTGGAATGATGAGGTTTACCTTATCCACCGGGTGGTGGATTCTCCTGGGATGGCCGGCAGGTGCAGTGGTGACCAGGGGAGCGGCAGCGGAGGCAGCTAAGGCGGAGGCCATACACCCAACGGAGGAAGCTGGCGCCATGCGGAGGCGGAATGGTGGCTTCTGGAGTGTGCGGGAGTGTGGCAGCGTGTCCAGGCGGAAGCGAGGGCAGTAACGCTGGCTATGCGAAACTTCCGCCCTTACGGTGACGTATTTCCGGTTCCGGGTTGGGTGCCTGCTTAGAGGCCGCGGCGTCCATCCCCACATGCGTTTGTGTGTAGGAGGAGATGGACGCAAAGCAGAAGACAGCAGATCAGGTAAGTGGAGGCTACGTCGGAGGACATTCGCCCGTCTGATCTGCAAGGTCTGATGTTAGTAGCTGCTGTCTGATTGAGGTCTGCTAAGGGGGGAAAGTTAATGTTTACCTATCCCGCAGTCTGATCTCAGAGGTCTGATATTGTATTAAACAGATGCTTAGATGGTTAATATAGGATATAGTATATGCTAAATTTACATCGGCATTATTTATGGTCCCAACATAAAAATTTATATGTGATTAAGGTGGATATTAGGTGATTACTATTCAGTTTAAATCATCCTAATGCATATGGTGTTTTTGTTAAACCAATTAAAAGCATCTAAGTTATATCAGGTGATTATGGGATGTTGGCAATTACTGATATATTTGTATATTGGATATGCACAGGGAATGGCTGTCAGTGCAATTGTCCTGATGCAAATTAGACTTTGTTTAGGCTATTATACGAATTGAATTAGGATCCAGGCCGCTCATATTATTCAATCATGTTGATATAGAGTAAGGTGGCTGTTTAACATATTGATGGGGTTATTTTGTATGTTTCCCTTAGGATGCTATGGAGTCTGATAGCTCTGAAAGGCCCAGGAGTTGCATTCTCTGTAATAAACCCTTACAACTGCACTGGCCAAAAGCATCCTGTCAGAAATGTATTTCAAGTATCATTAATGAAGATAATACAGCCTCTTGTAAAGACTTTATGTTTACAATGCGCCAAGAAATGGTTGAGACCTTTAAGGCATTTAGAGAAAGTCTACCTACCACCTCTGCACAAGGGCGGCAGCCTGAGCAGGTAGTTAAACCTAAAAAAGCCACAAGTAAATCCCCTAGAATTATTTATTCATCAGAAGAAGAGCAAGAGAGTCACCACGAAACGGGTGAACCATACTCTGTGTCTTCTGAGGAATTGTCTGAACATGAGGAGACTGAAGATGCAAATAAGGCATCAAAGTTTAAATTTGCCTCAGAAGAGACAGAAGAGCTGCTTAAGGCAATTTATTCAACGCTAGATATACCACAGAAAAAGACGTCAGAAAAATCCTTGCATGACAAATTGTATATGGGAATGGAACCATCAGAGCAACTTTGTTTTCCTTTGCATAATTCTATGAAGAATTTAATTACATTACAATGGAAAGATCCTGAGAAAAGATTATTTATTTCAAAGGGATTTAAGAGACGTTTTCCGTTTGCGGAAGAGGATGCGAAGTTATGGGAGTCATGTCCCAAGCTTGACGCAGCTTTTAGCCAAGTCGAGAAAGATAATGAGTTAGCTTTCGAGGATTTTGGTAGACTTAAGGATCCAGGGGATAAGAGAATTGAATTTTCACTTAAAAAGGCTTGGTCAGCTTGTGCGACCAACTTCAAACCAGCCGCAGCAACGACCTGTGTATCCCGCACTATGTCTGTATGGTTGGAAAGGATTAAAAGATTGGTTGACGAAGATGCACCTAAGAAAGATATTCTTGAAGCCATTGAGGTGGTTGAGGGTGGTAATGATTATGTGATTGATGCAGCCTCAGAATCACTAAGAGTAACAGCAAGATCCACGGCACTAATAAATAATGCACGTAGGAATCTATGGTTAAAAACTTGGGATGGGAGTCAGACATCAAAAGCCAGGGCATGTAGTCTTCCCTTCTCAGGAGATTTATTATTTGGTCCACAGCTCCAGGAGGTATTAGAGCGTACAGCCAGCAAAAAGACAACCTTTCCTAAAAAGAGAAAGTTTGAGCCAAAAAAGAAGCCGTTTTTTCGTAAAAGACAGGCACAGGGTAAGGAACAGCAGAGGCGTAAGCCTTGGGCAGGCAATAGAGGTTTTACCAAAAGAAATCCGTTGTTCAGATCAACGGAAAATAAGGACAGACCATGACGCCAACAAGGTGGGAGGCAGGTTAAAAAAGTTCCTACTAGGTTGGAAAGAAATAACAAAAAACAAATTTATTTTAGATCTAGTAGAAAATGGATACAAGATCCAATTTTCAAAACCTCCTCCCAATCGATTTGTAATTACTCAGGCCCCAAGAGTGCCAGAGGAAAAGAGAGCGATGTTACAGATAGTGCAGGATATGCTCGCAAGAGACGTGGTCTGCAGAGTTCCAGTAGATCAGGAAGAAAGGGGATTCTACTCCAGAGTCTTTTTGGTGAAGAAGCCCACAGGGAAATATCGTTTGATATTAAACCTCAAACCTCTGAATCCATATATAAAATACGAGAGATTCCGAATGGAGACAGTATTTACGATGCGAAACCTACTGTTCCCAGATTGTTTTATGATCAATATCGATTTAACAGATGCTTATTGGCATATCCCAATAAGGAAAGAATCTCAAGTTTTCCTTCGATTCAGTATAAAGACGAGTTCAGGTCCAGAACATTTTCAATTTTGCGGTCTTCCATTCGGAATCTCTTCAGCACCCAGAATTTTCACAAAAGTAATGGCAGAAATGGTGGGGGCTCTACACCTCAGGGGCATTCTTGTAATCCCATACCTGGACGATTTGTTAGTACTAGCCGACAGTATTCAAGCACTGGAAAACCACAAGAAGTTGGTGATAGAACTCCTAGAGCGGACAGGTTGGCTAGTGAATTTTCAGAAATCCTACCTCATTCCAACACAGCAGATTCAATTCCTGGGGTTCAGGGTGGATTCAGTGTCTCAAAAATTATATCTTCCACAGGACAAGATAATGAAACTCCAGACAATGGTACAGCAATACCAGAGGGAAACAGTCACAACAGTAAGACAAGTAATGAGGTTGATAGGATTTTTAACCTCCACAGCTCCATCAGTATACTGGGCACTGAGGCACATAAGACACATACAGCAATGGCTTCTGCAGAATTGGAGAGGAGTTCAAACGGCCATAGATCAGACCCTTTGTATGCCAGCAGAGATAAAGCAGAGCCTAGATTGGTGGGTCCAGGAGGACAGACTGATACAGGGTCGTTTATGGAGATATCCGATAACGAGGGTATTAACGACAGATGCCAGCCTGAGAGGTTGGGGGGCTCATATAGAAGGCATTTATTTACAGGGTACTTGGTCGAAAGAAGTAATGACTCACTCGTCAAACTTTCGAGAATTGCTAGCAGTAAAGGAGGCACTGATACAGGCGGCCGACAAGATAAGAGGCCACCATCTCCAAGTCAGGTCAGACAACATCACAGTAGTGATGTATTTGAACAAACAAGGAGGTACGAGGTCAGAACAGCTTCTAAACCTAGTACTACAGATATTAGATTGGGCAGAACAGAACCTTCAATCGATTGCAGCAGTTCATCTCAAGGGGTCACTGAATACTATGGCGGATCTATTAAGCAGAAAAAGATTGTCAAATTCAGAGCTAAGCCTAAACCCAAGAGTGTTCAGGGAGTTGACACAGAAGTGGGGTTGTCCTCAAGTAGATCTGTTTGCCAACTGGAAGAACACACACTGCGACCACTTTTTTTCCCTAGATCCAAAAGGAGCTTTAGGAGTAGATGCCTTGGCTCAGACATGGGATTTTCAGATCGCCTATGCCTTCCCGCCAATCCCTCTATTATCAGTAGTATTACAAAAGCTAAGATCAACTACAATGTATATGATACTGATTGCACCCAATTGGCCAAAACGAGTCTGGTTCCCAATGATAAAATCGATGTTGGTGGACAAACCGATCCAATTGAGAGACAGACACAGCCTCCTCAAAAGAGAAGACGAGTGGACTCAGATTCCCAATCTTCAGCTGACAGCGTGGTTTCTGAGGGGCAAATCTTAAAAAGAAGAGGATTTTCTGACAGAGTAACAAGAACGATACTGAACAGTAGGAAAAGCGTTACGAGGGCGATCTACTTAAAGTATTGGAAGACCTTTTGTAATTGGAAAGAGCAATCAGGTCTGAAATCCAACAGACTGGCCTCAGTATTAGAATTTTTGCAGGATGGAGTCGACAAGAGACTGGCATTAAGTACTTTGAAAGTGCAGATTGCAGCCCTTTCAGTTTTTTCTTAATAGGCGGTTAGCCTTAGAACCCTTAGTTATTAGATTTCTGAAATCGGTAGAACGTTCTAGGCCAGTAATGAAACGTTCATACCCAAGATGGGATTTAACTTTAGTTCTAAACGTCTTAATGAGTGAGGACTTTGAGCCATTAAATGAAATTTCATTACGATTATTAACAATGAAAACAGTTTTTTTGGTAGCAGTGACCTCAGCAAGGAGGATAAGCGAACTGGAGGCACTAAGCTCGGTTGAACCTTTTTGTTTAATTTTTCACGATAGGGTAGTCCTGAAGACGACGAGTGAATTCTTGCCAAAGGTTGCTACCCTGTCCAATAGGATGCAAGAGATTGTATTGCCATCCTTTTGTAAAAACGCAACAGATCCAAGGGAAATTAAATGGCATAAACTAGATGTCAGGAGATGTTTGCTATTTTATTTAGACAGAGTAAAGGAGTTTAGAAAATCTACGGCATTATTTGTGAATTTTTCTGGAGCAGCAAAGGGAAAAAGCATGTCTAAGGCCTCTATAGCAAGATGGATCAGATCCTGCATTAAGGAAGCATATAGGCTTAAGGGAGTTCCAGGTCCAAGAGAAGTAACAGCACATTCGGCTAGGTCAGTTGCAACTTCCTGGGCTTACAGAGCTGGAGCGACGGCAACCGAAATCTGCAAGGCGGCCACCTGGAAGACGGTGAACACCTTCATCAAACACTACAGGTTGGATCTATTATCGGCAGAGGAACAGACTTTTGGAAGAAAGGTTCTTCAGGCTGTGATCCCTCCCTAAGGTTAGTGTTATTTATTGCATATCATCTCATATGTAAGCACCTGTCCTGGAGGGTTATTTGAAAAAACCAAAATTAGCTTACCTGGTAATGCTGTTTTTAATAACCCTCCAGGACAGGTGACCCACCCTAGAAACTTATGGTTGCATGTAAATAATTTGATGTGTAAACATGTGGTCATAAAAAGGTTTTTTTTTTAACTATAAACGGATATTTAGGTAATGTGTGAAGTAGAATAATCTATCGGAACAGTTAATTGGAACATACTGGCAGGTAGAGGTTAGAGGTGGAACTTATAGAGAGCTAGTTCTTTGTGTTTCCTGTTGGGGGCGGGGCCTAATCTCATATGTAAGCACCTGTCCTGGAGGGTTATTAAAAACAGCATTACCAGGTAAGCTAATTTTGGTTTTTTGGAAAAAAAATTTTTACCCTTATTCCCACTGTTCTTCTTAACATTTTCTGCAAGTTTGGGGTTTCTAGCTTTTAAAACGGCTTTGCTATTAACTGCTAAAGTCGCTTAATTTTCCCACGGTCAGAAGTTACTTTAAAATTGATTTTCTCAAAAACTACTGTATAAGGTATTTTTGAATTTTTCCCCCCTCTTGTAGTCACTGAAAGATCTCAGGTGTTAGACACCTTGAAACATCTTTTCCATCACTTTTCTGGCCAGCATAAATGTTTCTAGTTTTCAAAGTTCGCCTCCCCATTGAAATCTATTGCGGTTCGCAAACTTTTATGCGAACCGAACCTTCCGCAAAGGTTCGCGAACCAAAAATCTGAGGTTCACGACATCTCTAGTGTATGGCCATCTTCCACAGCACACTACACTACTAGGAAGTCACTGCACAGAGAGGGGAGACGGTATCACCTGCCTATAATATGTCTGTCACTAACAAGATGTACTCTGACATAGTGACATTAATGAGAAATATCGCAGCCCTTCAGGGAAAATGTGGGTGGCTCTGAAAAGAGCCTTTGTGTTTATGGAGAGACGAGCTGTAGCTTATTTCTTCTTAGGAGCGGCCTTCTTGGGCTGTGCTGCCTTCTTTGTCGGGCTTTTGGCGGCCTTAGGCTTGGCTGCCTTCTTAGCGGGGCTCTTGGCGGCTTTCTTGGCTTTAGCGGCAGCTTTGGGCTTCTTGGCAGCAGCTGCCGCCGGTTTCTTGGCCGCCTTCTTAGCGGGGCTCTTCTTGGTGGCGCTGGGGGCTTTCTTAGGCTTCTTCAGGGACTTGGTGGCGGGCTTCCTGGCAGTAGCCGGCTTCTTAGGCTTGGCGGCAGCCGCTGGCTTCTTCTTGATCTGTGCCGGCTTCTTGTGCTCTTTGCCGGCTGCCTCCTTCTTGCTGACCTTGAAGGATCCGGAGGCGCCGATGCCTTTGACATGGACGAGGCTGCCCTTTGTCAGCAAGCCCTTGATGGCCAGCTTGAGTCGGCTGTTGTTATTCTCCACATCGTAGCCTCCGGCAGCCAGAGCCTTCTTCAGAGCGGCCAGGGAGACCCCGCTGCGCTCTTTGGAGGCGGACATGGCCTTGAGGATGAGCTCGGACACGGCGGGGCCGGAAGGCTTCTTGCTGGCTTTCTTGGCTCCTCCTCTGGCTGCCGCCTTCTTAGGCTGCTTCTTCTTGGCGGCGGGCTCCGCTGCGGGAGGGGCGGCTGCTGGAGCGATCTCTGCCATCTTCCTGCACTACAACAACATGTAACATTGCGGGGAGAGCCAAGCTGTGCGCTTATAAACTCTCCCCGGCTGCGCTGCCATTGGCTGCTGACAGTAGCGCGCCCTGTCTTCCTATTGGTGGGATCCGGACTCTCAGCCGCCCCTCCACACAGCTGTCACTCCTCGGCTCTCTGCTTGTGTTTCCTCGCCGGGTGAAAAGTGGGTTTATTCCCCCCGGAAAGTAGCGGTGCGCCCCCTGTGTGCGGCCGCCCGGCTGGCAGGGGTCTCCCCTCCTCCATTACAGCCACGGGGTACTTCTGAGCCGTGACGGGATCAGTTAAAAATGGCGCCAGAGCCTACAGTGTAAAAATGGCGCCGCATAAATTTGAGTGATGAGTTAAAATGAGTTAAAAAATGGCGGCGCACTAAAAACGATATTTATCGTTTTATGACTTAATTAATTTCAAACCAATATTTATAGTTTTATGGAAGTCATAAAACGATGTTTTGAAGTGTGTGTGTGTGTGTGTGTGCGTGCGTGCGTGCGTGCGTGCGCGCGTGTGTGTGTGTCACCAGCAGTTGTTTTAATATACACACACACACCAAAATAAATACACACACACCTTTAAACTCTCAAAAACTAATAAATATCGTTTTTAAAAAAAATATCATGCATAACCAGGCGCCATTTTTAACTGGACGCAGCGGTGACACTGACCGGGAAATCCCGCTGTAATGTGACCAGCTCCGCTTCCTGCTCCCCCGATCTCCTCTGTGTCCATCATTATCAGGGGGTAACATGTCTGATATACGGGGTCTCCTGTCACTGCCCCCGCAATATGAAGGAGGGGATCCCCGCCACACATTATACGGGGCTGGGGGGGCTACTGAGCCCTGGAGCATACGTACAAAAAGGGCGCGGGGTGTAAACGCTAATTAATAATTAATCATTAATAGCGTTTATAAAAATAGTGTGCTATATTACGTTTACAAATAATGTTTTACAAAATTATAAATCACTAAATAATGTTTATGAAATCGGCAATTGTGAAAACGTTTATCTTCCCTGTTTCAAAAGTGAAACTTATAATTACGTTTATTAAAAAAATGATAATATATGTTCAATTGTTATAATTGTAAATTCTTGTGAATAACGTTCATTTTTGGTTTGTTCTTATAATAAAATCTGAAAATATTCTTTATAACGATGATATAAATATAACTACGTTCGTAATAAGTGTTGTAAAACATTAGTAAGTATTACTAAAATTTTACTAAAACTATACCTAAGCCTACTCTCACACAGAACCCTCCTTGTACCTATCCCTAACCCCTAGACCCCCTGGTGGTGCCTAAACCTAAGACCCCCCTGGTGGTGCCTAAACCTAAGACCCCCCTTACTGCTTTATTATGTGGATAATAATGTTTTACTAATTGTGGCTGCAAAAAATATATTGCAATTTACGTTACGTACTGATCGCTTTATTTTGTGAATAATAATGTTTTACAAACAGTAAGAGATAAAACTTTAAATAATTAATTAGTTAAATAAGATAAATATGTTTAGTTTTTTTATAAACGTTATTCGGCACGGGTGCATTTTATAAACGTAAATCACCACAAGCACACTTATAAATCATTAAAATAAAACCGTTTGTAAATGTTATTTATCTCCGGCGCCCTTTTTTCCTACTCGGCGCCCATTAAACATTATTTATTATGAGAGTGAATGGCGGCGCTCTTTTTGTCCACTAGCTGCCTGCGCCCTTTTTTCCCGCTTCCGCCCTGGAGGGGATTATTATGCTGAGAAATGTCCCGGATGCTAGCACAGGCTGAGCTCTCCTCTGGTGCCTGCCATTGGGATGAGCCTCTTACACATCAGCTGTCTTTCTATTTCCATTAATATCACATTAAGGGACTGTTTCCACTTGTGCGTTTCCCCGCACGTTTTTCTGTGCAGAAAAAATCTGCATGGTAGGGCCCTCAGAATTTGCCTGCGTGTGGAATGCAGGCGAATTGCACACAATGTATTTAATAGGGAAATCGCATGCGTTTTCCCCGCAAAAAACGCATGCGGAATCGCACCCGCATGCGATTTGCCTGCGGTGATTCGCCGGCGATTCCGCAACGCTATAGTGGAAACGGGCCCTAAGTGACTCATACAGAGAAAAGGGTTCTCTTCTGTATTCCTGAATTTTTTAGCCATGGTCATTTCCGATGTACTATAGAGTAGTGTTGGGCGAACACCTAGATGTTCGGGTTCGCGAACGTTCGCCAAACATCGCCGTGATGTTCGGGTGTTCGCGACGAACTCCGAACATAATGGAAGTCAATGGGGACCTGAACTTTTGTGCTTTGTAAAGCTTCCTTACATGCTACATACCCCAAATTTGCAGGGTATGTGCACCTTGGGAGTGGGTACAAGAGGAAAAAAAATATTTGAAAAAGAGCTTATAGTTTTTGAGAAAATTGATTGTAAAGTTACAAAGGAAAAACTGTCTTTTAAATGTGGAAAATGTCATGTTTCTTTGCACAGGTAACATGCTTTTTGTCGCCGTGCAGTCATAAATGTAATACAGAGAAGAGGTTCCAGGAAAAGGGACCGGTAACGCTAACCCAGCACAAGCAGCAGAACACGTGATGGAACAGGAGGAGGCGCAGGAGGAGAAGGCCACGCTTTCAGGCGCAACTCAGGCCTTGCATGAGGACAAGAAGCGTGCGGATAGCATGCTTTGTACCGCCATGCAGTCATAAATGTAATAAAGATAAGAGGTTCATTAAACAGGGACCCAGCAGCAGCAGACGTGATGGAACAGGAGGAGGCACAGGAGGAGAAGGCCACGCTTTCAGGCGCAACTCAGGCCTTGCATGAGGACAAAAAAATGCGTGCGCAAAGCAATGCAATGAGTAGTTTTCAGGACACAATGGGCTATTCGGAGGAGCTATTAACACCCCCACAATCTTCTACCTGTGAAAGGTCAATGGAACAGCCACAAATGTTGTGCCCGGATTCACAACCTTTTTCTGTGGAAAATGCACCTCGCACTGAAATGCAAGGCGAGGCCGAGGATGAACATGACGTCAACAACTCAACATGACGCAAAATGGGGGCGGAACAGAAAGCTGCTTTCAATGTTTTGAAGGCCTTAATTGCCTCCGGTGGCCAGTTTGATGCATCATTCATCACACCCAAATCCCAGAGCAATGTGTGCAGGAATTTGAATCGCAGGAGGTGTACCGAGATCATCTGGACAAGTGACCAAGTGACAAAGTGAAAAGTGATAAAGTGACCACTGACAAAGTGACAAAGTGACTGACAAAGTGACAAAATGACAGTGACCAGTGACAAAGTGACAAGTGAGAGGTTGTTCTGGGGAGCTCTACTCCACTGCACACAGTCACATATGAGGAGAGGTCTCGTCGGGACTGCTGATCCTCCTCAGCTTGCTCAAAGCCTTGAGGGTTCCTGAAGATCCTCTGCTTGGAGTTCGCCAGGGTTCAGCTTGGTGTCGGGGTCGGCGGCGTCCTCCTCAGTCCTCACTCCAACATGGCAGATCTTCTGTTGAAGGAAAAAAAAAAAACATTTTTAAAAGTCCAGTACCGCTTCTGAAGGACTCACCAAGAGATGCAGGAGCGCTTCAATCTAGCGCACCATCGCTCGTTGGGTGATGTCCCTCCCTACGCGCTGGAATTCTACGCTGCACATGCTAGCACGCTTTTGCGCAGTGCCAAGGGGCATTCCAGCAGCTAGCTACCAAGCTTCTGTGGATCTGATTGGGCCACCGTGTTGGATCTCTGCCAAGTCCTCCAAAATTTTGAGCAATCCACGTTGCTTGTGACTGAGCAGTGACAACTCTACAGTCAGCATTACAATACCACTGCTGTGTTTACTGAAGAAATCAATGTTGAAGATGGAAACCGCTGGCATGATGCAAGTGGGGGAATCTGAGGATGAAAACGATCAGCGTGATGATACCAACATCAGGCAACCTGCCTCAGGAAACGCTGGTCCCAGCTATGACAAAGAACAGGACGAGGAACAGCTGGAGTTGGAGCAGGAATTGGATGCCCCCACTGCCGAGGGACAGAGCGGTGCACGTTGGACTTCCACAATTTAGCGGGAATGGGCAGCAGAAGAGGAAGAAAGTGATGCTGGTGACGAATATGGTGCATCACAACAATCACAACGCTCACAAGAACATGAAGACAGAGGAGTCTGGCAGGATTCTCTGGCACACATGGCTCAATTCATGCTAGACTGCATTGAACGCGGCCCGCGCATTATTCACTATTCATTATTATTCATTATTCTGGACAACACCAATTACTGGGTTTATACCCAGTTTATACAAACACAATGTTAAAAAACTGATTGAAGAAAGTGTCAGACAGGTCAAAAATGGAACAATTCCAGCAGGCCCTTGAGGATGGAGACTTTAGAGAGGAGATTGACATCCTCCTCCTTCTCTAGCCAGTTGTACGCCGACAGACTGACTTCAGCAAACCCAGGAGGACCAGGAGGGCAGCAAAGAACACAAGCTGCTGCTAGTGCCCAAAAGGGAATGGTATTGGCAGTGTCCTTGGAGTGGGAACATTTTCTGACACCCATGCAGCAGCCCACAGAACAGCAATCGGGCAGTTCCACGTCCTCCAACACCAATCGCCTGGAGAAGATGGTCAAGGACTACATGTCAGATGGCGTAGCTGTGTTGAACAATCCATCTGCAGACAGACGGTGAGTGTGACAGCACAGAAGGACCATGGCAATTCACTCATAGTACCACAGTTTGATAGTGCTGCCCAAAAAATTATATGGATCCGTGGACCCGGGCAGTACTGGGAAGTGGGAACGCAGATTTTAGTACCTAAACACACGATACAACATGTTTTCCGGGGTCGGACTCTGAGGCACATACAGATGGTCCCGATCATCATCCTCATCATACAACTCTTCTCCTGAGTCTGACCCACCCACCACCTCTGCCACCCCAACATCCCCAGACACAGACCCCTCATCGTCCTCAACATTAACTTGGGATGCTGGCCTGAGCCCGACCTCCTCCTCCACATCAGGCCCCATCATCTCCTCAATGGCAGCCCTCAATAATTGCTCTGGCGCCGGACTGATGGACACAACGTGCTCCCCTCGGGGAGGGCTGCTGCTGACCACTGGCTGCTGGGGTGGATGTTATAGCTTGCGTGGGGCGTTGGCTGTTGCTGTTGTTGGGAGTGCTGCTCACAGCGGAGGTCTCTGAGGAACTCATGGTGAGCTCATATAGTGGTTGACGTTGAGTGGAGTATTACTGATCCCAGCAATATACACACTGACTGGCAGTACAATGGTATGGGTGGGTGAGCAGAGTACTACAGATCCCAGCAATGCTATATAGTAATGGGGTGACTGAGTGAGCGGCAGTGTACTACTGTTCCCAGCAGACACAGAGTGGCAGTAAACAGAATGCTATATAGTGTGGCTGAGCGAGGTACACAGAGTGGCAGTAAACAGAATGCTATATAGTGTGGCTCAGCGAGCGGTGTACTACTATTCCCAGCAGCGACACAATGACTGGGGGGACCCTGGCTAGCGTGGCTGGAGCGCGAACTACCCTGCCTGCCTACCCAAAGCTAAACCCACAGACAAATGGCGGAGATATGACGTGGTTCGGGTATTTATTTACCCGAACCACGTGACAGTTCGGCCAATCAGAGCGCGTTCGGGTCCGAACCACGTGACCCGTTCGGCCAATCACAGCGCTAGCCGAACGTTCGGGGAACGTTCGGCCATGCGCTCTTAGTTCGGCCATGTGGCCGAACGGTTTGGCAGAACACCATCAGGTGTTCGGCCGAACTCGAACATCACCCGAACAGGGTGATGTTCTGCAGAACCCGAACAGTGGCGAACACTGTTCGCCCAACACTACTATAGAGATGGTCGCTGATAATTTATATGCTAAATTAATAACCACTTGCATGCAGGTTTACTTGCCCCGATGTAGTCAGAGCACATATTCTGTCCTCCACCTCTGGTTAGTTTACATACGTGATCATATGTAGGGATGGTCGCTGGATTCCGCGGAATTATAAATTCCGCGATTCCGGCCGGAATTTAGTGATTCCGGTTCCGTTGCGACAGAACGGAATTGCTATAGCACTATGGCGGAATTTCCGTGGAAAAATTTGGAATTCCGCAGAATGCAAATATTTTCCCCCACCAAATGCATTTCTGCCTAAAACTAAGAATTTCTGCTCACCAGTCTTACAACTTCCACCCAAATCTTCCCTCCTCCTTCCCTCTTTCCAGGGAATTGTAGGATGTCAAAAGCCAGCTCACATACATTGGCCAGGAATTGAACCCAGGTCTAGTGCTTGGAAGGCAGCTCTCCTCACCACTATACCACCACCAACACTACATGCTGAAGTCAGCCTAGCATATACCATTGTGATATATCCAAGAGAAAAATGAGCTTGCTTAGGGATTTGTAGGATGTCAAAAGCCAACTCACATACATTGGCCAGGAATCGAACTCAGGCCTACCACTTGGAAGGCAGCTATCCTAACCCATCCCGTGGCCGCTGGCAGTGGGAACACAGACTTAAGTAGTGAAATGGAACATCAGCGGCAGCAGGAGGAGGACTAAGCGGTCAATGCGGTAGCACAGAACGACCACGGCACCTCACTGGTGGTACCACAGCATGATAATGTTGACCAAAAAATTACATGCATCCGTGGCCCCTGGTGGTAAAAATTTGCAGCAACAGGTTGAGGATTAAAGCGGTCAGTGCAACAGCACAGAAAGACCATGGCACCACAGTAGGTGGAGACGTGTGCTGCTGCCACTGCTGCTGGGAGTGCTACTCACAGCGGAGGTCTGGGATAAAGTCAAGATGGGCTGCACCTCCATCATCATTTCCATCAATGCCTATGAGTGACTCTCCTGAATGACCACACAGTGACCCAAGGTGCTGAAAATAAGTGCCACCGGCGTCGGCTGACTCGGACCAGGCTGTGTTGCTTATAGACGCGTCTCTGCTGCACTCTCTACAGCTGAGTGCCCTCTCTCTGGCCGTGTATCAGTCCCAGAAGTGGCAGAGGCAATGGCACTCCCATGACCCCTGCCAGACGTGTTGTATACTATGCACAAGATTTCAAGGTGGCAGGGCCGGCGCTACCATAGAGGCAAAGGAGGCAGCTGCCCCAGGGCCCCAGAGCTTGTAGGGGCCCTCAGTGGCTACAAGAGGATTTTTTTTTTTTATAAATCGGCCTTATAGTTTTTGATAAAATCGATTTTAAAATTTCAAAGGAAAAAAATACACATTTAAAAACCTGCCGACTTTAATGATTGATAGCAAATCCACCTTAAATGCTAGAAACCCTAAATTTGCAGGATATGTTAAGGAGATCATTAGGAATAAGAGGAAAAAACAATTTTTCAAAAAGACCTTGTAGTTTTTGAGAAAATCAATTTTAAAGTTTCGAAGGAAAAAAGTATACTTTTAAATGTGGTAAATGTCCCTTTTAGTAGCAAACCTAACGGTAGTGTAATTTTACATGCATCAAACGAAAGCGCAATACATTTCCTGATGGGGTTTACAGGGGGTCTATATGCAGCCGCAGCGCTTTGGCCAGGGATCGCTATACAGCCGCAATATGGCTGTATGAAGATCCCTGGCATTTTTTCCTATTTTCCCAATTTTCTTTTTATGTTTAGAGTGTGGGAATTTTTTTAAAGAAAAAAATTATGTGGGGTCCCCTCTCCTTAAACTTTTTAACCCCTTGTCCCCCAAGCAGACTGGGATAGCCAGAATGTGGAGCTCCGACCGATTGGGACTTCACACCCTGACTATACCAGCTGCAAAAAAAGGTCCCCTAATGCAGATTTTTTTTTCCGGGGTATATGTTGGGGGGGCCCCCACAGGTTTATTTTGCCCTGGGGCCCCATTGTTGCTCAAACCGGCCCTGCAAGGGGGAGCAAGTGTGCTGATTTTTACAGTCAATACGTGTGTACCCCATTCAGGTTCCGTCGTTTTCACTTGAGAAATGTTTACCTCCCATTCATTAGCCTATAACTTTATCACTACTTATCACAATGAACTGATCTATATCTTGTTTTTTCTGCCACCAATTAGGCTTTCTTTGGGGGGTACATTTTGCTAAGAGCCACTTTACTGTAAATGCATTTTAACAGGAAGAATAAGAAAAAAACGGAAAAAATCATTATTTCTCAGTTTTCAGCCATTATTGTTTTAAAATAATACATGCCTCCATAATTAAAACTCACGTATTGTATTTGCCCATATGTCCCGGTTATTACACCGTTAAAATTATGTCCCTATCACAATGTATGGCGACAATATTTTATTTGGAAATAAAGGTGCATTTTTTCCGTTTTGCATCTATCACTATTTACAAGTTTAAAATAAAAAAAAATATAGAAATATTTCATCTTTACATTGATATTTAAAAAGTTTAGACCCTTAGGTAAATATTTACATGTTGTTTTTTTTTATTGTAATGTTGTTGTTTTTTTATATTAAACATTTTATTTGGGTATTTTTGGGAGGGTGGGATGTAAAGTATAGTTTTATAATGTAATTGTGTGTTATTTTTAATTTTTTTTAAATTTTAGTTGTAGTTTTACTTTTTGGCCACAAGATGGCGGCCATGAGTTTGTTTACATGACGTCACTCTAAGCGTAACAAACGCTTAGAGTGACTCATCGGGAAGGGAACGGCCAGAAAAAGCACAGCTTCCGAGAGAAGCTGTCGCTTTTTCAGCGGGGGAGAGGAATCAGTGATCGGGCACCATAGCCCGATACATTGATTCCTTGGCTACCGAATCCGCGGCCAGGAGTGCGTGTGCATGCGCGCGATCGGCCGCGGGAGCGCGCGGGAGCGCGCATGGTTCCTGGATGTAGTTTCTACGTCCATGAACCAAAATAGGGTACAGATGTACATAATATAACGGGGCTTTTATTGATTTTTCAGAAAAAAACTGTAATGAATAGCGGAGACACCGCCGCGTGGGCAAGCGGCAGGGCGGCTGTCTCCGCGTGCAAGCCGGCGGCGTTTTCCGTGCAGCAACATGTCACTGGTTCGCCTGGTCCTTCTAGTGCACACAGATGGAGATCTACGCGTGCGCGCGCCAGGCGACAGGACCTTTATGCCAGCAGAAGGGGAATCAGCTGATCAGGCCGATCAGCTGATCTCAGCTGGACTCCGGATTGGCTGAGTGGCTGGGGCGGCGCTGCGGAGCGCTGCAAGTATATATAGGACTTGCTTCTCAGTTGCCCTGCTGATCTATTTGGCTGCAGTAATGAACTGAATTACACCAGAAACAAGCATGCAGCTAATCTTCTCAGTTCTGACAATATTGTCAGAAACCCCTGACCTGCTGGTTGAAAGAATAAGAGGCAGAGGACCAGCACGGCAGCCAGGCAACTGGTATTGCTTAAAAGGAGATAAATATGGCAGCCTCAATATTATTCTCACCTCAGGTTCCCTTTAAAAGTGCAACGCAAACACAGTGGGCCCAAGTTTTGGTGACCCTTTCCCCAGAAAATTCACATAATGTGAGCAGATTTGACCAGTACAATACGTACAATCATGTCAGCAGATTTACCCAAAAAACACGTGCAATCATGTCGCAGATTTGACCAGAAAACACGTTCAATCGTGTCGGCAGATTTGACTAGAAAATACGTGCAATCATGTGGCAGATTTGACCAGAAAACACGTGCAATCATGTCGGCAGATATGCCCAGAAAATACGTGCAATCATGTTGGCAGATTTGCCCAGAAAATACGTGCAATCATGTCGGCATATTTGACCAGAAAATACGTGCAATCATGTCGGCAGATTTGACCAGAAAATACGTGCAATCATGTGGCAGACCTGCCCAGAGCATACACCTGCTAATATACATTGAAAAAACAAAACAAAAACATTTACTCACCTGCAGCAGCAGACCTCCTGTCCCAGCCTCCGTCCGGCGTGCAGTAGGTAGCCTGCGTGGGTGGGTAGGTAGCCTGTGGGTCGTTGGGTGGGTGGGTAGGTAGGTAGCCTGGTGGGTGGTTGGGTAGGTAGGTAGCCTGGTGGGTGGGTGGCCGGGTGGGTGGGTTGGGTAGGTAGGTAACCGTGTGGGTAGGTAGGTAGGTAAGCATGGTGGGTAGGTAGGTAGATAGCCTGGTGGGTAGGTAGGTAGCCTGGTGGGTGGATAGGTAGATAGGTAGCCGGGTAGGTGGGTGGGTAGGTAGCTGGGTGGGTAGGTAGGTATCCTGGTGGGTAGGTAGGTAGCCGGGTAGGTAGGTAGCCGGGTGGGTAGGTAGGTAGATAGCCGGGTTGGTAGGTAGGTAGGTAGACTGGTGGGTGGGTGGGTAGGTAGGTAGCCTGGTGGGTAGGTAGGTAGCCTGGTGGGTGGGTGGCCGGGTGGGTGGGTTGGGTAGGTAGGTAACCGTGTGGGTAGGTAGGTAGGTAAGCATGGTGGGTAGGTAGGTAGATAGCCTGGTGGGTAGGTAGGTAGCCTGGTGGGTGGATAGGTAGATAGGTAGCCGGGTAGGTGGGTGGGTAGGTAGCTGGGTGGGTAGGTAGGTATCCTGGTGGGTAGGTAGGTAGCCGGGTAGGTAGGTAGCCGGGTGGGTAGGTAGGTAGATAGCCGGGTTGGTAGGTAGGTAGGTAGACTGGTGGGTGGGTGGGTAGGTAGGTAGCCTGGTGGGTAGGTAGGTAGCCTGGTGGGTGGGTGGGTAGGTAGGTAGCCTGGTGGGTGGGTAGGTAGGTTGCCGGGTGGGTGGGTAGATAGCCTGGTGGGTAGGTAGGTAGCCGGGTAGGTGGGTGGGTAGGTAGGTAGCCTGGTGGGTGGGTAGGTAGGTAGCCTGGTGGGTAGGTAGGTAGCCTGGTGGGTGGGTAGGTAGGTAGCCCTAGCCAGGTGGGTAGCTGGTGGGCTAATAGGTAGCTAGCCTGGTGGGGGGCCCAACTCCAACCCTCCCTCACCTCGGGCCCCCCATACCGGTATGCGCGGCCGGAGACTGGCAAATATGGGAAGTCTCCGTTGGGTCCAGCAGGCGCTAGAGGTTCATCCACCTCATCTCCGCTGTCTCCTCTCCTCTGTATGTCGCTCGCTACTTCCTGGTTTAGTAGCGAGCGGCATACAGAGGAGAGGAGACAGTGTAGACCAGGCGGCTAAACCTCTAGCGCCTGCTGGACCCGCTGGAGCCTTCCTATATCTGCCGCTCTTCCGCTGCATGAGGGGGGGCCCCGAGGTGAGGGGGATAGGAGTCAGGGCCCCCAAAGGAAAAAATATAATTTAAAAAAAAAACAGCGAAATGTAATGGGCCCCTGAAGCACTGGAACTTCAGGGGCCCTCCTGCGGTGGCACGGCCGTATGTCCGCCCCTGAGGTGAAATATATTTAAAGCATATGATTGCAACATGTGGGTAATGTGTGCAAATAAACATTTCTGCTCTCTGCTCACCCCTCTTTGTCCACCTCCTCCCTTCTCTGTCCACCTCCTCCCTTCTCTGTCCACTGCAGGGAAAGTCCTGTCCTGCTAGCTAGTCTACTTTAGGGGACCCACCGCAAATCCCCATAGAGAATTAGAGCTGTGCTAAAAACAGAAAGAATGGCAACTACCTGGCCGGGAACTGTAGCCCGTAGCTGCTTGTTTTGTTCTGGCATGCCCCCAGCTAACAATCCCTCCAATGAAGAGAGAGAAAAATCTTACCAGCACAGAAGTAAGATGGCCGACAGAGCCGCGATTGCAGCCGTTCGGCGCCTCGTACAGAGTGAGTTTCGTTTTTTTCTCACCGAAAGTGGAACCATTCGTTAGAGCTGATTCTCAGTTATCCGTACATATATGACTTGAGGGGTTTTGTACGAGCTGAAAGCGGAAATTCTTTCCGTTTTCAGCACAGCTCTAATTCTCTATGGGGTAGTGTTGTCCGGATCATGAACGAATCGAATCTGTTTTGTGAGTCGAATCATCCGAATCATCAAAATGAGTGATTCGGATCACAAAGGGGACGGGGCCAGGAGTGGCACGCCCCCTCTCAGCGGGGTCCTGGAAGCAGAGCAGAGATGGATCGCTCTGTTGGAGGGGAGCCAGCAGGCAGTGCAGTTTCTAGGCTAAAATGCACCCAGGGCGAGGGTGTAAAAATTGCGCCCCCCCCCCCTGAGCAAGGTATGGGTGCCCGCAGTATAGGTTAGCCAGGTCTAGTTGCACTTAGTATAGGTCCCCCCAGTATAGGAAGCCAAGAATAGGTACCCCAGTATAGGTAGCCAGGCATAGGTGAGCCAGTATAGTTGCCTCCGGTATAGGTTAGCCAGGTAGGTGCCTCCAGTATAGGTAGCCAGTATAGTTGCCCCCAGTATAGGTTAGATAGGCAGGCGCCCCCGGTATAAGTTAGATAGGTAGGTGCCCCAGTACAGATTAGCTAGGTGGGTGCCTCTAATATAGGTCAAATCTAATATAGGTAGCCAGAATAGTTGCCCCCAGCATAGGTTAGATAGGTAGGTGCCCCCAGTATAGGTTATTTAGGTAGGTGCCTGCAATATAGGTAGCCAGTATAGTTGCCACCTGTATAGGCTAGCAAGGTAGTGGCCCCCAATACAGGTTAGATAAGTGCCCCCAGTATAGGTTAGATCGGTAGCTGCCCCCCCCAGTATAGGTTAGATAGGTAGCTTCCCCCCCCCCCCCCCCAGTATAGGTAAGACAGGTAGGTGCCCCCCAGTATAGGTTAGATAGGTAGCTGCCCCCAGTATAGGTTAGATAGGTAGGTGCCCCCAGTATAAGTTAGATTAGATAGCTGCCCCCCCCAGTATAGGTTAGGTAGGTGCCCCCCAGTATAGGTTAGGTAGGTGCCCCCCAGTGTAGGTTAGATAGGTAGCTGCCCCCCAGTGTAGGTTAGTCGGTAGCTGCCCCCCAGTGTAGGTTAGATTAGGTAGGTGCCCCTCAGTATAGGTTAGATAGGTAGCTGCCCCCCAGCGTAGGTTAGATTAGGTAGCTGCCCCCCAGTATAGATTAGATAGGTAGCTGCCCCCCAGCGTAGGTTAGATTAGGTAGCTGCCCCCCAGCGTAGGTTAGATTAGGTAGCTGCCCCCAGCGTAGGTTAGATTAGGTAGCTGCCCCCCAACGTGGGTTAGATTAGGTAGCTGCCCCCCAGTGTAGGATAGATTAGGTAGCTGCCCCCCAGCATAGGTTAGATTAGGTAGCTGCCCCCCAGCATAGGTTAGATTAGGTAGCTGCCCCCCAGCATAGGTTAGATAGGTAGCTGTCCCCTATAATGGAGGGGGGAGCCGGAGCTGCGGGGAGGGCAGCCCGACCTCTCCCTCCCTCTCCTCTCCCGGGCGCCCTCCATGCTCCCTCCTCAGATGCATTGTCAGTGAGCAGGCAGGAAGCGCTGTTTACAACTCGCCTGCCTGGCTCCAAGCGCTGCTCTCTCGCCGCCGGTCTTTTCCTCTCTGTATACATGCTGATACACACGCTGCTTCCGGCTAAACAGGAAGCAGTGTATGTATCAGCATCTATGCAGAGAGAGGCAGGGCCGGCCTTTGACCTGAGCGACCGGAGCGATCGCTCAGGGCGCCGGCTTCCAGGGGGGCGCTGCGCCGCATTCCTGCCGCCCTGGCCGCATATTGTGCTCACTGCTGCGGCGGCTGTGGGCTCTGGCTAGGTTGCGTCTGGGTCTTACTCTGGCTCCGCCCCCTGGTGCCGCTGGGGGTGATGGGGGCGAAGACCAGTAACTGCTGCGGCGCTCTCTTGGAGGCCGTGTGAGACTCTGCCCCGCAATAGGAGGATGGAAGCGCGCACCGCGCAGTACGTGTGCCAGCCACCCTGCCCTGCGCCCTGGCTGTGACTGACTGTCCTGCTCGAGACCTGGCCGTCTCCCCACCAACAAGTGACCAGAAAAAGTAAGGCTCCGCTCCCCATCCCCAAGTTCAAAACTTGGCAGGAGTATATCTAAGGGACCGCATGAACTCTCTCTGCATAGAGGTTCTAACACTGCGTGCATCCAGGGTGTGCTGTGCTTTCCCTGGGATTTTCTGTGCCCAGATGTCTTCCTGCTTTGGCTTCTACTAAGCTTCAGTACCATGAAATCCCCCTCTGGCATGTTATGTGCATCTTTGGTCTCAGAGATGACACACACAGCATTGCTTATTAGGCCAGATTGAAATCTAATATAGGCCATTATTACTATTATTAGAAATCTGTTTTTATTTTATCATGTACTGTTGATCCTATTGCTATATGAATCTTATTACTATACTACTTGTCACCCACTAAGTGTGTGTGTGTGTGTATATATATATGTGTATGTGTGTGTGTGTGTGTGTGTACGGTGTGTGTACGGTGTGTGTACGGTGTGTGTACGGTGTGTGTGTGTGTGTGTGTGTGTGTGTGTGTGTGTGTGTGTGTGTGGGTGTGTGTGTACGGTGTGTGTGTGTACGGTGTGTGTGTACGGTGTGTGTGTGTACGGTGTGTGTGTACGGTGTGTGTGTGTGTGTATGGTGTGTGTGTGTGTGTGTGTGTGTGTACGGTGTACGGTGTACGGTGTGTGTATGTGTGTGTGTGTGTGTACGGTGTGTGTGTACGGTGTGTGTGTGTGTGTGTACGGTGTGTGTGTGTGTGTGTGTGTGCGTGCGTGCGTGCGTGCGTGCGTGCGTGCGCACGACGAGGATGAAAGAGGGGGGCACCAAAATCAGGTTTCGCTCAGGGCGCTGTGAAACCTAAGGCCGGCCCTGGAGAGAGGAGACCGGCGGCGAGAGAGCAGCACTTGGAGCCAGGCAGGTGAGTTGTAAACAGCGCTTCCTGCCTGCTCACTGACTATGCATCTGAGGGGGGAGCATGGAGGGCGCCCGGGAGAGGGAGGGAGAGCATACCTCCCAACTTTTGAAGATGTGAAAGAGGGACACTTAAGCCACGCCCCCTTTGCTGCCTTAAGCCACACCCCTGCTTTTGCAAGAGGGTGACAATGGAAGGGAGTTTGCGGGGAGGGTGCCAGTGTGTGGGAGAGGGTGACACTGGGTGGAAATGAGGGTGCTAGTGGGTGGGGGAGGAAGGTGCCAGTGGGTAGGAGGAGGGTGTCGACAGGGTGCAGGAACAAGGTGCCTGGGGCAGGGTGCAGGGGCCAGGGTGCCTGGAGAAGGGACAGGGTGCCTGGAGCAGGGTGCTTGGGGCAGGGACAGGGTGCAGGGACTGGGTGCCTGGAGCAGGGTGCGGGTGCCTGAAGCAGGGACTGGGTGCCTGGAGCAGGGTGCAGGGACTGGGTGCCTGGAGCAGGGTGCAGAGACTGGGTGCCTGGTCCAGGGACAGGTTGCCTGGTGCAGGGACAGGGTGCCTGGGGCAGGGACAGGGTGCCTGGGGCAGGGACAGGGTGCCTGGGGCAGGGGCCAGGGTGTCTGGGGCAGGATGCAGGGACTGGGTGCCTGGAGCAGGGTGCAGGGACTGGGTGCCTGGAGCAGGGGCTAGGCATTGGGTGCCTGGGGCAGGGCCAGGCACTGGGTGCCTGGGACAGGGGCCAGGCACTGGGTGCCTGGGCCAGGGGCCAGGCACTGAGTGCCTGGGACAGGGGCCAGGCACTGAGTGCCTGGGACAGGGGCCAGGCACTGGGTGCCTGGGACAGGGGCCAAGAGCAGGGTGCCTGGGAAAGGGGGGTGCAGGGGCAGAGTGCCTGGGGCAGGGGCCAGGGTACACTGACACTGGGGAAGGGTGCCTGGGGAAGGAGGGTGCAGGGTGCCTGGGGAAGAAGGGTGCAGGGGCCAGGGTGCCTTGGGAAGGGTGCAGGGTGCCTGGTGAGGGGCAGGGTGCCTGGGGAAGGGTGCCTGGTGAGGGGCAGGGTGCCTGGGGCCAGGGTGCACTGACACTTGGTGGGTAGGGGGGTTGTCAGTGAAGGGGGTGGGGAGGAGGGTGCCACTATTAGGTGTGTGTGTGGGGGGGGGGGGGGCCCTGGGCAGAAAATGGAGGCGGAAAAACTGATTGAGGCTCCAGCCGCGGTAATGAGGGATGCGGGAGCCCGGCTTCATTACTTCCTCCCTCCCTCCCTCTCTGAATGCCAGTAAACAGTAAGTAACAGTAAACAGGAAGCACATGGAGGTCCGATGCCAGAGACAGCGTACGCGTGCATCAGCCAGCGGTAAGAGGACCCGACTGCCCGCTCCGCTGCGCTCACTCTGCCTACAGGGAGGGGAGGAGAGGGGGGCACACGGACATACATTAGGGGGCATTCAGAGAGGGAGGGAGGAAGTAATGAAGCCGGGCTCCCGCATCCCTCATTACCGCGGCCGGAGCATCGATCAGTTTTTCCACCTCCAAATGTCAGCCCAGCCGTCGGGATTCAAGAGGGGGGACCCCGGATAGTGGGAGGCCCCCCCCCCCCCAAATCGAGAGAATCCCGACGAAAACGGGACGGTTGGGGGGTATGGGAGAGGTCAGCTGCCCTCCTCGTGGCTCCGGCTCCACCCTCCATTATAGCGCCCCCCTCCCAACAGCGCCCCGGGCGGCGGCACGCCCCGCACGGCCCTAGAAACGGGCCTGCCAGCAGGGACAGGTAGATGGGAGAGGTGACATGGGTGCCACTGCCAGATATGTATAGAGCACACATAGGGCTGATCGGAACAGCTGAATTCCGATTTTGTTGAAATTTCGTGTACCGCATGTGAAAACCGAATTTCGTGTTCCGAATTTTCGTGTTCCAAGTGCATTTCTATTGAAGTCAATAGTGCCAACTTCTGCGGTTAATTGTAAAGCCCCTGTACATGCTATCATCACTAGAGATGGGCCGAACCTCCGATTTTAGGTTCGCGAACCGGGTTCGCGAACTTCCGCGGAAGGTTCGGTTCGCGGAAAACTTTGCGAACCGCAATAGACTTCAATGGGGAGGCGAACTTTGAAAAATAAAAAAAAATATGCTGGCCACAAAAGTGATGGAAAAGATGTTTCAAGGGGTCTAACACCTGGAAGGGGGCATGGCGGAGTGGGATACATGCCAAAAGTCACGGGGAAAATCTGGATGTGACGTAAAACAGCGTTTTAAGGGCAGAAATCACATTGATGTATACACATGCAAGATGTTTTAAAGTTTTGAATGCTAAATTGCAGGCCTAACGTGCTTTAAAACATCTTGCATGTGTATACATCAATCAGGTAGTGTAATTAGAGTACTGCTTCACACTGACACACCAAACTCACTGTGTAACGCACCGCAAGTTACCAGCTGTTTGTGTAGTGACGGCCATGCTGGACTACTGCGCAACATGGCGAGATTGCTCTTCCTCACTCAGTGATGTCAGGTAATGTGTGACTTCCTTCTCAACTTTCCATGGCATTGTTAAAAAGCTTACGTTTTGTTTTTAAATTACATTTTCTACTTGCTGTGTACTTGTTCAGTACCGCTACAATGAGAATCCTGTGGAGGCGGGCAAGTCTGCCATTGTGACCCCGGGTAATGGCCGGGGAATGAGGGGTTTGAATCCGGTGTGGAGCCTGAGCAACGGCTACCACTACACATCCAAGGAGGGCAGCAGGCAGGCATGCACATCCGCCCCGAGGTAGTGACCAAAAATAACAATACAGGAGGAGGACTTTCGAGGCCCTGCTGTGTATTTGAAATGAATGTACTTTAAATCCTTTAACGAGAACCAGTTATGGCGGGCAAAGATGACACCACATTCCTTTTCACGAGAATCATATGGAGGCGGACAAGTCTGCCATTTGTGACCCCGGGTAATGGCCGGGGAATGAGGGATGGAATCCGGTGTGAAGCCTGAGCAACGACTACCACTGCACATCCAAGGAGGGCAGCAGGCAGGCATGCAATACAGGACTTTGAGGCCCTAATTGTAATGAATCAACTTTAAATCCTTTAACAGGAATCCGTTATGGAGGGCAAGTCTGCCATTGTCACCACGGGGAATGAAGGTTGGATTCCGTCCCGAAGTGGGAGCCTGCTGAGACCCATGCTGTAGCTGCCCTGACCGTGCTTTGCAGACCAGGCATCTGTGGTCAGATGAACCCTTGACCCAGCGGAAGACAAACCAAGTCGAAAGCATTTGCCAAGAATGTTTTACGGAGGGCAAGTTTTTTTGCCATTTTTTTAAATTGTTTGAAAGTGTAGATGGTTGTATTGCGTTCCGGAGTTGGAGCCTGATCAACGGCTACTACCACACATCCAGGCAAGGAGGGCAGCAGGCAGGCAGGCATGCAGGCCCGCCCCAAAGTAGAGACCAAAAATAACAATACAGGTCTCAGGAGGACCTTTTGAGGCCCTAATTGTAATGAATCAACTTTAAATCCTTTAACAGGAATCCGTTATGGAGGGCAAGTCTGATGGTGCCTTCACTGCGATTCACCAGGTTGGTCTCCGGCGAGAATCTGTTATGGAGGTCAAGTCTGCCATCGTGACCACTGACCATGACTAATGGCGGGGGAACCCTTCCTGGTGTGATTCCGGTCCGGAGTTGTAGTCTAACAAATGGCTCCCACCACACATCCAGGCAAGGAGGGCAGCAGGCAGGCATGCACGCCCGCCCCGAGGTAGTGACCAAAAATAACAATACAGGAGGACTATCGAGGGCTTGCTGTATTTGAAATGAATGTACTTTAAATCCTTTAATGAGAACCAGTTATGGTGGGCAAAGATGACACCACATTCCTTTCACGAGAATCATATGGAGGCGGGCAAGTCTGACATTGTCACCACGGGTAATGGGCGGGGAATGAAGGTTGGATTCCGGCCCGAAGTGGGAGCCTGCTGAGACCCATGCTGTAGCTGCCCTGACCGTGCTTTGCAGACCAGGCATCTGTGGTCAGATGGACCCTTGACCCAGCTGAAGACAAACCAAGTTGAAAGCATTTGCCAAGAATGTTTTACGGAGGGCAAGTTTTTTTTGCCATTTTTTTAAATTGTTTGAAAATGTAGATGGTTGTATTTTTAAATTGTTTGAAACTTTAGATGGTTGTATTTTTAACCTCTTGACGACCAGCTAACGCCGATTGGCGTAAACTGGTTGTCTGCGGGTTACCATGGTTCCATGTCAGTTCACGGAGGGTGTCTCCGTGAACAGCCGGAGAGCCGCCGATCGCGGCTCGCCGGCAAAATGTAAACACGCGGGGAAGAAATCCCCAGGGCAGATCGGCGATCCCCGGCCTCTGATGGGCCGGGGATCGCCGGCATCTGATAGGCGGAAGCCTATCCTTCAATGCGCAGAACGGAACTCCGTCCTGCGCATTACGGAGAGAGGGAGGGAGGGAGGTAAAGCGGCAGAGGGCGGAAATGGCTGCGGAGGGGGGCTTTGAGGAGCCCCCCCCCCCGCAAAACGCAGATGGCCGGCGGCGATCAGACCCCCCCGGCAGGACATCCCCCTAGTGGGGAAAAAAGGGGGGGAAGTCTGATCGCCCTGGCCTAATACTGATCTGTGCTGCGGGCTGGAGAGCCCACGCAGCACAGATCAGGCAAATCACCCCTACTCGGCAAGTGGTTAAATTGTTTGAAAGTGTAGATGGTTGTATTTTTCAATTGTTTAAAACTGTATCCATTCAAGTGCAAGTTATGCACTGACCAGTGGCGTAGCTACGGAGCTGTGGGCCCTGATTCAGGTTTTACAATGGGGCCCCCAAGCACTATCATAACAATTGATACGGTGCACCAAAACCAGCTAATGGCAACTACAGTGTCAGAGGTGCAAGAAGGGCATGGGGAGCAGTTTGTTAATGATTACCACTATTCAAAGTATCTATAGAAGTAATTATTATGAGCACAGGACCAATAGAGAGCTAACACTGAAGTTGAGGGAGGGCCCCTCGGGGCCCCTCTGGCCCAAGGGCCCCGATGCGGTCGCAACCTCGATGCGGTATAATGGTCAGTCACAGATGCAGTGAAAGGTATGCAGTGACTGCAAACAGCCATTTGTGTAGTGACGGGTGTGCTGGACTGGTGCGCACCATGACGAGAGTGCAGGTGATGGTGGCCTTTCAGCCCATGTGGTCGCCCGGCTGATGTAGCTGAATGACAGAACAGTGACTGTCCAGCTGATCAAATTTGGACTGACCACAATGAAACAACGACCTTATTATCTTTGGTGTGCCACCCCCACCCGAGACACTCATATAGCCGGCGGTCATTGCTTCATTGTGATACGCAAGCCCCTTCACCGCGGCAAGGTAATGATCACGAAGGGGGATGGGCACATGTACATGCCTTTTGTTTTTTTGTTGCAGCTGCCTGCAGTTCAGCCAAAAAAATTAGGCAGGCATGTGCACGCCCAAGAAAAATTAGTATAGCGGCCGCTGCTAGCAGCAGCCTTAAAAATTCTGGAATCCGCCTAGAGTCCTGGACCCTGGTGGTGGTGGAGGAGAAGGCAGTCAAGCGGCCTGCAGGCAGAGATGCTGTGTGTGGGAAGTGATTTAGTCTTCTGTCGTGCAATAGCCCTCAGGGATCCATGCCTCGTTCATTTTGATAAAGGTCAGGTACTGAACACTGTCATGACTTAGGTGACTTCTCTTCTCAGTGACAATGCCTCCAGCTGCACTGAAGGTCCTTTCTGACAGGACGCTTGCGGCAGGGCAAGAGAAAAGTTGTATGGCAAATTGGGACAGCTCTGGCCACAGGTCAAGCATGCGCAACCAGTAGAGCAAGGGTTCATCCTCGCTGCTTGCAGTCGCAGTATGTACATCCACACTTAAGGCCAGGTAGTCTGCTACCTGCCGGTCCAGGCGTTGGTGGAGGGTGGATCCCGAAGGGCTACTGCGAGGCATTGGACTAAAGAATTACTGCATGTCCGACATCACCCCGAGATCGCTGGAGCGTCCTGTCCTTGCCTGCGTGGACTGGTGAGGAGGAGGAGGATTACTGCCAGTGGTACCTTTATTGCGTTGTACTGTCACATCACCCTTAAATGCATAGTAAAGCATCATTGACAGCTTGTTCTGCAAGTGCTGCATCCTTTCCGCCTTGTGTTGAGTTGGTAACAGGTCTGCCACTTTGTGCCTGTACAGAGGGTCTAGTAGCGTGGCCACCCAGTACAGGTCATTCCCCTTGAGTTTTTTGATACGGGGGTCCCTCAACAGGCTGGACAACATGAAAAAGGCCATCTGCACAAAGTCGGATCCAGACATACTCTCCATCTCCTCTTGCTCTTCCACAGTGACATCACGCAACTCCTCTTCCTCCCCCCAGCCACGGACAATACCACGGGAACGTGGAGCAGCAGAAGCCCCCTGTGACGGCTGCTGCGGTTGTTCTTCTGCCGCTGCCGCCTCTTCCTCCTCCACAGAAACACCTTCCTCATAATCATCTGAGTCTGACTCCTCTCCTTCCCCACACAACTCCTCTTCTTCCTCCTCCTCCCCCCTCTGTGGTGCCGCAGGTGTTGAGGAAACCTGTGGTTCGGCTGAAAATTGGTCCCACGACTCCTCCTGCCGTAGCTGTTCCTGTTCCCGCTCCTCCACAGCTCAAACGGCCGCATGGTCCTGCATGCATTTCGCATCAGTGTCCATCTGTTGGGCCACAACATCCCCATCTTCCCAGATTGTGTCCTTCTACTGTAGTTGTACAGGTACTGGGTGACGGCTTTCTCCTGGTCTAGCAGGCGAGAGAACATCAGCAGGGTGCAATTCCAGCGAGTCGGGCTATCGCATATCAATCGTCTCACCGGCAAGTTGTTTTTCCGCTGAATGTCCGCGAAGCGTGCCATGGCCGTATAAGACCGCCTGAAATGCCCACACAACTTCCAGGTCTGCTTCAAGACGTCCTCTAAGCCTGGGTACTTTGAGACAAATCTTTGCACGACCAGATTCAGCACATGTGCCATGCAGGGTACATGTGTCAGCTTTCCCAAATTCAAAGCGAAAAAGGAGATTGCTGCCATTGTCACACACCACGTCGCCGATCTCCAGCTGGTGCGGGGTCAGCCATTGCTCCACCTGTTTGTTAAGAGCAGTCAGGAGAGCTGCTCCAGTGTGACTCTCCGCTTTGAGGCAAGACATGTCTAAAATTGCGTGACACCGTCGTACCTGGCATGCAGCGTAGGCTCTGGGGAGATGGGGCTGTGTAGCTGGAGAGGAAGAGGAGATTGCAGCACCGCTAGAGTTCAACTGACACTCAGCTGAGGAGGAGGAGATTGACAGCGAAGAGGATGTAGCTGGAGGAGAAGGAGAGGAGGTGGCAGGAGGCCTGCCTGCAAGCCGTGGAGGTGTGACAAGTCGGTCCGCTGCGCAGCCACGTACTCCCTGCTTGCTGCCATTGGTCACCAGGTTGACCCAATGGGCTGTGTACTTAATGTAGCGGCCCTGCTCGTGCTTGGCAGACCAGGCATCTGTGGTCAGGTGGACCCTTGACCGAACGCTCTTTGCAATAGATGACACCACTTGCCTCTGAACTGCACGGTACAGTTTGGGTATGGCCTTTCGTGAAAAATAAGTGCGGCCTGGTATCTTCCACTGTGGTGTCCCAATGGCCACAAATTTACGAAAAGCCTCTGACTCCACCAGCTTGTATGGTAATAGCTGGTGAGCTAATAGTTCCGCCACACCAGCTGTCAGACGCCGGGCAAGAGGGTGACTGGCCGAAATTGGCTTCTTCCGCTCAAAGACTTCCTTCACGGACACCTGGCTACTGCTGTGGGCACAGGAGCAGGAACCGCTCAAGGGCAGAGGCGGTGTGAAGGAGGGTGGCTGTGAAGGTTCAAGGGAGAAAGCGGATGAAGACGATGCACCTGAAGGAGGAAGAGGAGAAGGAGAGTGGCTTGTCTTTTGAGGGGTGCTGCTTTTCCTCAGGTGTTCTTCCCATAGCTGTTTGTGCCTTTTCTCCAGGTGCCTTCGTAAGGCAATTGTCCCTACGTGACTGTTGGCCTTTCCACGGCTCAATTTTTGGAGGCAGAGAGAACAGATGGTTTTGCTCCTATCTGAGGCACACACCGTAAAATATTTCCAAACCGCAGAGCCCCCCTGGGGTGATGGCACTACGGTGGCATCAACAGCTGACCTTGAAGGGCATGTTGGCTGGCTGGCCATAGCTGGCGATACATGGCGCCGGACACTGCCCCAGCTGTTTCTGAGGATGAGTTCCCTCTGCTTCTATCATGGAGTCGTCTCCTTCTACTCCTCTCTGGCTCCCCCTCTGAACTGTCCCCCTGGTCATCTCCTCTATTGGGAACATACGTGACATCCGTATAATCGTCATCATAATCCTCCTGCCCAGCTTCGCTTTCCTCAGACACCTCCTCAACTGCACCAACTTCAGGTGGTTCATCATGCCCCTCCTCACACATTACGTCCATACTATCACCACCTAACTCAGACGTATGAGGTGGTGTACCTGCGCCTTCTTTTTGTTGTTGCAGTAGTGGCTGTGAATCAGTGATTTCACCACCACCACCAAATAACTCCTGCGAAGTGTCAAATGCAGCGGATGTGCCGCTTGTTGTAGCGCTGGTGGCTGTGGGAGATGAGGTGTTCTGTGTTAAATACTCAAGCACCTCCTCACGATTTTGGGAAGTGATGGCACGTGCCTTCTTCTGAGCACTGTACTTTGGGCCAGGTCTGCACGAAATCACAGCAACACCACCTCGCACAGACCTGCCAGTGCCAGGTGGCCTTCCTCTGGGTCTGCCTCTACCTCTTCCTCTACCTGGTTTGTACATTTTGTCCATCTCGGGGGGAAGCTAGGTATATGCAGTGAGGGGAGTTCACTCAACCCAAAGGTAGCTATGTGCAGTGAGGTGAGTTCACTCAACCCAAAGGTAGTTATATATGCAGTGAGGTGAGTTCACTGAACACAAAAGGTAGCTATGTGCAGTGAGGTGAATTCACTCAACCCAAAGGTAGCTATGTGCAGTGAGGTGAATTCACTCAACTCAAAGGTAGTTATATATGCAGTCAGCTGAGTTCACTCAACCCAAAGGTAGCTATGTGCAGTGAGGTGAGTTCACTCTACAGAAAAGGTAGATATGCAGTGAGGTGAGTTCACTCAACTTAAAAGGTAGTTATATGCAGTGACGCAATTTCACTCAACACAAAAGGTAGTTATGTGCAGCGAGGTGGGTTCACTCAACACAAACGTAGGTGTATGCAGTGATGAGGTGGGTTAACTAAACACAACAGGTACTAGTAGTAGGTAAATGCAGTACTGGGTAAGTAGTACAATGTGCAGCTCCCTGTCACACACACAGGTGTCACTGAATGTGCTGCTGAATGCTGGTGGGCTGCTGGCAGTGGTACACACACATTATGAATTAAGGTGCCCATACACTCGTCAGATTGGCAACAGATAGATAAGAAATGCATCTGATGATCTATCTGATGCGTTTTTAGAACATTTTTTACCAGGATAGAATTCCAATAGATTTCAGTTTGAAATCTATTGAAATTCGATCTGATGGCATTTTTTTGCCATCAGATTTCCATTAAGGCCAATGCAAACTGATAAGCAATCTCATCAGATCGACCTAAATTTTCCACCCTGCAAGTTCGATGGAAATCCATCGAAATCGGCCGTCGATCGGCCAACCGATTTGCGATCGATCGATCGATCGATCGGGATCGATCGGTCGGCCAGAAAATCGGCTGAGTGTATGGGCTGCTTTAGCAATGCTGTCTAAGCAACACAAGTGTATCACACACACAGGTAGTAGTCACTGAATGTGCTGCTGCTGCTGCTGCTGGCAGTGCCAGTGGGACACACAATACGAATTAGCAATGCTGTCTAAACAACACAAGTGTCAGTTTCAAACACAGAAAAAAGAAATTGATCACAGGAGCAGGATGAGCTCTGAAAAGAGCTTTTCTGGGGCGCTATTATAGCAATAAGATTCAGCTAAGCAAGCTAAGAAGGCAAGAGCCTGACTAATCTGTCCCTAGGAGAACAAGAAATTTAGATGGCAAACTCGAAATTCGGAATCCGAGAGCTCAGCCCTAGCACACATACTGGCTGTAATGTGCTGCTCATTATAGGCTGTCTGTTCCGTAGTTGTGCACAGTGAACAAATTGAAAACTTTTGGCTCAGAAGCACAGCTCAGTAACTTTGTAGACAGCGTGCTGGGCTAGAAGGGCAGGCACTGTGATTGCAGGGCAATATGATCCTCCTGCACTGCTCTAAACAGCTTCTGAGAATGCTTTGGGGAAAGTAAGGGCCTGGAGATGGAGGGGACCGCAGTACGGAAGGCCACGCATGATAAGGTGGCTGCTTCCCATACAACGGATTTCCTCCAGCACTGATGGGGGTTAATTGCTGCTGAATGAGCTACTTCCGGGCCAGAGGAGAGGAAAGGGCAGGCTTACGGGGGAAACTATTTATAGAGGGGGCGGGCTTAGCAAGGGTCAGCAAGTGTGAGGACACGAAGCTGGAAGCTCACGTGCTGATCCTGTGTGCCTCACTTGCTGCTCTGCCATGAGTTCTTTGGACGAGCTGGTCGCGAGGGTCAGAGAGGAGGCGGCATCCAGAGGACCCGAGTGGGTACAGGTCCAGCTCGCCGCCATGACTGCTCCAGCTCAGCCCAGCACGTCAGCCCAGCAGCTGGTGGAGAAGAGGAGATCCAAGCCGCCGACCCGGCTGAGCCCAGAACACACCACACGTGGGCAGCGCCGTCCTGGGAGCCCCCGCTGGGACCCTCCGGCCCCTCCCGCTCAGCGCACATCCACGTCTTCTAGCGGGCAGGTCGGGAGGAATCCTTCTGGGCGCAGTTCGGCGGGCGGTGCACGGGGGCAGGCGGCTTCCCCAGCGCCTTCAACAGCAACCCCCAGAGGAAATGCGGCCCTCGGCACGCGCTCCTCGCGTGCCAAGCAGGCCCAACGCGATCCCACCAGTACGGGCGCCGCCTCCCAGGCTGCGGCGGCGGCCCACGACTCGCGTGGCGGGAGCAGGTGCTCCGCCAAGAAGAGTGGCAAGAGGGGTTCCGCCACGCCGTCTGGAGGTCGCAACAAGAAGGGGAAGCGGGGACAGGAGCAGCGTTCCCGACAGAGTCCAGACGCCAGCGAAGAGAATCCAGCCGGTACGCGCAACACCTCATCGGACGAGGGGTTGGTTGCTGAGGATGAGGAGCCCGAACACCTGGATTCCGGTGCAACGGCTGGCCAGGACAACGTCCGGAACAGCCAGGTGAGGCCACAGCACACAATTCCGCTAGCAATTTGTTTGGGGGCAATGTTGGGGGGGGTTGTTAGGAGGGGGAGGTGTTAGGGACACACCAGAGCCAGGGTTGCTCCCGGGAGGGGGGGTGCAGCAGGGGAACTCTTGCTCAATTGATGCATTCTTGGCTGGGCTCAGGGGGTTCCTGTCACAGGGGAATTGCGGGTCGCCTGCCAGGGCGTGGTCCAGCCCTCTCACGCCGCAGCTACCAATGTCACCACAGGTGCCATCAGGGGGGGTGTCTGGTCAGTCGTTGGGGGTGCCTCCTGCACATCTGCTGCAGTCGGGCAGCGGGGGAGTTTTGGAGCAGCAGGTTGTATCGGGTGGCGGGCAGTGTGGTACATCAAGTGCGGATGGGGGAACGGCAGGGGGGGCAACGGGGGCAGTAATGTCAGAGCAAGTGCGGTTGGCAGATGCTTCTCACGCTGAGGTGTACTTATGTTTTAACAAACGTCTCGGTGCACATCTTAAACAGGAGGTCAAAGAAAAAATTTGGAAGGGGGAGTATGTGGAAATTTTCTCGCTGCTCCCTCTAGAGAAGTTTAATTTAGATAAGGGTAAGCCGGATGAGAAGAAAAGGGAAGAAGAAAGGCGTTACAGGTTGATCCCACGCACATTTCAAAACTGGCAACAGGCGTTCGCCATTATGGCGAGTGTTATTGGGGAAAGGAATCCAGAACATTGCTCGGCTTTGTTCGGGTACATGGATTCTATTAGCGAGGCTTACAGGTTGTACTGTGGGAACGCGTGGCTTCGTTATGACGAACAGTTTCGTCAGACGAAGGCAGTGAACTCAGCGGTGCGGTGGGAGCATAAGGACATGACGTCTTGGATGGGTCTTATGATCCCTTCCAGAGGTCCGCAGGCCTTTCCAGGGCAAGTCACTGGTCAGGCAGCAGCAGGTAAAGCCGCCAGCAGAGGTAAGGGGTTGTGCTGGCAATTCAATGAGGGGTCATGCCGTTTTGGTCAGTCATGCCGTTTCAAGCATGAGTGCTCCAGTTGCGGAGGCTCACACGCGGCAACCAGATGTTACAGGCAGAGAAGAAGTAAGCCAGCAGATGTTGGTAACGCGAGGGACAACGCCAGTGAGTGTGCACGACATGGCACCGTTTCTAAGTAGATATCCATTGGCTGAGGTGGGGAAATTTTTGAGGATAGGTTTTGAGGAGGGTTTTGTTATACCGAGTTCCTGTTCACGGTTATCGGTTCCCCCCTTTAAAAATTTGAGATCTGCAAATGAGTTTCCTGAAGTGGTCTCTAAGAAATTGGAGAAGGAATTGATTGCGGGGCGCATAGCGGGCCCTTTCCAGGTGAGCCCTCTGGAGGGTTTGGTGGTGTCACCGTTAGGAGTGGTGCCAAAAAAGGAACCGGGTACCTATCGGTTGATACACCATTTGTCCTTTCCGCGGGGTCTGTCGGTGAACGATGGTCTAGCGCCCGAAGATGCTTCGGTGGTTTACACGTCATTTGACGTAGCTTTAAGTTGGGTACGGCGTTTGGGTCGGGGCGCGTTATTGGCAAAAACCGACATTGAGTCGGCTTTTCGTTTGTCACCTGTTCACCTGGCGAGTTTCCACCTGTTGGGATGTTTTTGGGATGGAAAATACTTTGTGGACAGATGTTTGCCCATGGGGTGTTCCATCTCTTGTTCCTACTTTGAGAAATTTAGCAGTTTCTTGGAGTGGGCGGTAAAAGATGTGTCAGACGTCCCGTCAATCATCCATTATTTGGATGATTTCCTGTTTATGGGATCGGAGGGATCCCCTTCTTGTGCATATGCTCTGGCCACCATGAGGCATGTGTGTAAGCAGTTTGGGATTCCCTTGGCCGAGGACAAGACCGAGGGGCCAGTGACGGAGTTGAAATTTTTAGGGATAACCATTGACACGATTGCAATGGAGTGCAGATTGCTGCAAGACAAAGTGGAGGATCTCAGGAGGGTGATTGCAACAACTATTGGGTGCAAAAAACCCACGTTGAAGGAGGTGCAATCGTTACTTGGCAAGCTGAACTTTGCCTGCAGGATTATGCCCATGGGGCGTATATTCTGCAGGCGTTTGTCCCTGGCAACGGCAGGTATCAAGGCCTCTCATCACCGCATTCGGCTCTTAAGGCTGATTTAGAAGTATGGTCAGTTTTCCTTCAGGAGTACAACGGGAAATCGTTATGGATGGGGGAGTCAGTCAATAGCGTTGACTTGGAGCTTTTTACCGACGCTTCGGGAGCGCACGGTTTTGGCACATTCCTGGCGGGAAAATGGTGTGCGGCACCGTGGGATGAGTCATGGGTAGCTGCATGTTTCTCATCTAACCTGGTCTTGTTGGAATTGTTGCCCATCATAGTGGGGGTTCGGTTATGGGGTTCTCAGCTTTCGAATCGCCGGATGAGGATTAATTGTGACAACATGGGGGTGGTATTGGCCATCAACAATTGTTCAGCGTCTTCCCCACCGGTTATTTCCTTGTTGAGGCAGCTAGTTCTAGATTGCTTGCGTTTGAATATTTATATGTTTGCTGAACACTTGCCTGGAGTGGATAACGTGATTGCTGATGCGCTATCTCGCTTTCAGTGGGACAAGTTCCGAGCGGCGGCCCCAGCGGCGGAGGAACATGGGGAACCCTGCCCAGAGCTGATATGGAGGATTCCTTTCGGGCTGTCGCCGATTTGATTGGAAGATGATTGTCGTCTTCTACCCGAGCAGCGTATACGGTAGTATGGGACAAGTGGGACGCCTTAAGGGAGCAGGTGGGAGGTTGTGCTTCAGAGAAGGAGAATCTTTGCTTGTTGCTGTATTTCGTGGGGCGTGGTTTTTCGGAGGGTGTGTCGGCAACTGCCATGTCAAAACGAATGTCAGCTATGGCATTCTGGTTTAAAATTAGAGGTATGGCGGATGCCACAAAGGATTTCAGGGTGAGGCAAGCTTTAAAGGGTTTTCGGCGGGGGGCTGTACACAGGGACTTGAGGCGTCCGGAGTCGTTTGACCTGCTAGGACGGCTGGTTCGAGAGCTGGTGGACATATGTGCTTCACAGTTTGAGGTGAGTCTATTTACGACTGCTTTTGTGTTAGCGTTCTTTGGGGCTTTTAGATTAGGGGAGATAGTCAGTCCTAACAAAGCTACAGTGGGAGGCATCCTCGCATCAGATGTGTCGCTGTCAAATGACCGGGTTTGTATACGCTTACGGCAATCCAAAACAGACCAGGCGGGGAAAGGTAGGAATGTCATCCTTTACAGGATTGGCGGCCCTCTGTGCCCTCGGGAGATAGCAGGGAGGTTTGCAATGCTCAGACCCTCTCAGGCTGCAGTTTTCTTGTCCCACGCAGAGGGTACCCCTCTTTCCAAGTTTCAGTTCGTATCGGTGTTTCGGAAATGCTTGCGTTCACTCGGGCTCTCTCCACGCGAGTTTGCCTCCCACTCCTTTAGGATTGGGGCTGCCACCGAGGCCTCAAGGTGGGGTTTAGGTGAGGAGGTTATCAAACAGATTGGTCGATGGGAGTCGTTCAGGTATAGATCGTATGTTAGACCACATTTATTGTAACTTTGTACGTGGTGATGGGTCAATTGCTGTTAGTGTTTTGTTTATCATTTGTTGCAGATCCGCAAATCCTGGTCTGGATCCTCGGGCACTCCTACGTCTATTGGGGTGCTAAAAGGGTGGAGGTCAGACCGGAGGGTCGGCAACTCGGTTTACCACGGGATCAGGTATGTATCCGGTGGTTGGGATTCCCAGGGATGGTGTGGTCTCGAGTTCTTCCCGAACTGCACCGGTGTGCCAGGCTAGATAGAGCTCCCGACGTTTTGGTCCTTCATGTTGGGGGCAATGATTTGGCTTCCAGGTCCTCGAGGATGATCATAAAGGACGTTAAATTTAACTTTCTCAGGATCAGATCTTTGTTTCCAGATGCCATAGTAGTCTGGTCAGATATCGTAGCTAGGACATCTTGGAGGTTAGCTAGGTCCGTTCCCAAAGTAAACAAGGCCAGAGTGAAACTTAACAAGGCGGTGGCAAATTTTTTTTATTAGAAACGGAGGGTTGGCAGTCAGACATCGGGAGTTGGAGGAGGACATTGGTTTATTCCTTAGGAGGGATGGGGTTCACTTAACTGATGTGGGGACAGATTTGTGGGCGTTGGGGATAGAAGAGGGGATCCAAAGAGCTCTGAGGTTGGGGGCGTTGAGAACATGAGGTGTCACGTCCTCTCGCTTTGGAGGGGTGGGGGGTTCCGGAGGTTTGACGACAGTGATGGTGGGGATTTGTCAAGGCACAAATCCGGATGGCTTACGAGCGTCGGAGATTGGTGATCAGGTGGGCATGCAGCCGTCCCTGACCCGGTGACCGCGGGTAGGGGCAGGTTACAGGCTGCACGCCAGCTTTACGTGTTTACCCCTTTCAGTTTCTGAGGACACCTCCGGTCCCCTTACCCCAGCTCTCTGGTTTCGTGGACGTTCAACGTCCAGGATGTTAATGTTATTATTATGATTGAGTTATTTGTTAAATAAAATTGGGCTGCATTGGCCTTTAATTAATCCAATGCTTGGTGTCAGTGTGGTCATTTTAGTGTTAAGTTTGGGTACGGTGGATGGGGTTATAAAGGGGTAGGGGATGTTAGGCCTACCGCTATCAAGTAAGGGCCTGGAGATGGAGGGGACCGCAGTACGGAAGGCCACGCATGATAAGGTGGCTGCTTCCCATACAACGGATTTCCTCCAGCACTGATGGGGGTTAATTGCTGCTGAGTGAGCTACTTCCGGGCCAGAGGAGAGGAAAGGGCAGGCTTACGGGGGAAACTATTTATAGAGGGGGCGGGCTTAGCAAGGGTCAGCAAGTGTGAGGACACGAAGCTCCTTCCCTCCCTCCCTCCCTCTTTTTATTATTTCAGGTTGTGTTGTCTTTTTCCTAGGTCTTCATCGTCATTGCAGCAGGAGGGGTGGGGGGTTCCGGAGGTTTGACGACAGTGATGGTGGGGATTTGTCAAGGCACAAATCCGGATGGCTTACGAGCATCGGAGATTGGTGATCAGGTGGGCATGCAGCCGTCCCTGACCCGGTGACCGCGGGTAGGGGCAGGTTACAGGCTGCACGCCAGCTTTACGTGTTTACCCCTTTCAGTTTCTGAGGACACCTCCGGTCCCCTTACCCCAGCTCTCTGGTTTCGTGGACGTTCAACGTCCAGGATGCTAATGTTATTATTATGATTGAGTTGTTTGTTAAATAAAATTGGGCTGCATTGGCCTTTAATTAATCCAATGCTTGGTGTCAGTGTGGTCATTTTAGTGTTAAGTTTAGGTACGGTGGATGGGGTTATAAAGGAGTAGGGGATGTTAGGCCTACCGCTATCATGCTTTATTTCACTGTGTTGCGTTTGCATTCAAAGTATACAGATGAACATATAGGTGAAATATATGTAAAGCATATGATTGCAGCATGTGGGTATTGTGTGCAAACAAACATTTCTGCTCTCTGCTCGTCCCTCCTCCCTTCTCTGTTCACTCCCTGCCCATCTCTGTCTATCTTCTCCCCTTCTCTGTGTGTCCACCCCCTCCCCTTCTCTGTCCACTGCAGGGAAACAGTCCTGTCCTGCTAGTCATTTCACCCCTGAATGCTTCCTTAGTAAAATGATCCGAGATTCGGATCAAAGATCCGGATCTTTTCAATGATCCAATTCGAATCATCCGAATCATTGAAAAGATCCGAACTTCCCATCTCTAGTGCCCAGTATATGTAGCCAGGGGTATATGTGCCCAGTATATGTAGCCAGGGGTATATGTGCCCAGTATATGTAGCCAGGGATATATGTGCCCAGTATATGTAGCCGGGGGTATATGTGCCCAGTATATGTAGGCAGGGGTATATGTGCCCAGGTAGCCAGGTGTGCCCCCAGCAGGAGGGGAGCTGCTCCCCTCCTGGCAGAGAAGGAGAGCTATGGGGACAGTGGGGATGGGCGGACATCTCCCCCCCACCCCCTCTTCCCTCACCTTCGTGCTCCCCTTCCTGCCTCTCCCCTCCGGTGTTTTGAAATGTCGGGCCGGCGGCTAAAGTGGGCAGAGACTTACCGCGTTCCAGCCGCAAGGGATGCTCCGCTCTGTGTGCTGCTAGTCTGGTCTTCTAGCCGCACACAGAGCGGAGCGTCCCTTGCAGCTGGAAGAAGGCGAAAAGTCTCCGCCCACTTTAGCCGCCGGGCCCGACATTTCAAAACACCGGAGGGGAGAGGCAGGAAGGGGAGCATGAAGGTGAGGGAAGGGGGGGGGGAGAAGTCCGCCCATCCCCGCTGTCCCCATAGCTCTCCTTCTCTGCACTGCTCCCCTCCACACAAGCCAGGGTGAACGCCGTCCACGCTGAAGAAAAAGTGGGTGAACGCCGTTCACCCGCGTCCACGCAGGACTCGACCCCTGTAGTAGCGTCTCTTCAGAAGTCTGGGTTCAGTTTCTGTGTATAGCTGAATAATAGGGTAGCTGGAACAACAACTGACGATAGCGTCAGTTTATTGAAAGCAATATAAATAATATATACAGAAAATTATTAAAATCAACAATTATAGAAACATTATTAGCCAGTATGAAAAGAAAAGGATAAAATACTCAGGTTCGTGGAAAGATGTCCGTTCTGGGAAAACTTGTAAAGTTCTTTTGTTTCAGTTCAGTTCAAAGTCCAAACAAACCAGGTGCCAGCATGTCCTCAAGCTGGCAAGGATATAATCAGCATGATGTTCAAAGTGGAGGACACTGAGTTTGGCTCCTCTGCCATTATTATGCCCCTGATCCAGTAGGAGGGAGTGAGTCCTCCCCTTGTCCTGGGGACCAGAAATCAAATCTAACCAGATATGGGCTCTATCTCACAGAACTGTACAGGTCAGGGAAGATTTACTAACATTTTCAGGTCTGTCTCGATTTACCCAGCAGCCTGATACCAAACTTTAGGGGTAGGACCCCTGTGGTATCATCAGGGCACTTTCGAACTGCCTAACTGGCAGTCTTTATCGCCAGACCAGGCCCAGCATGCCCTGGGAGTTTGGGGAGCCTGCCCGCCTGGCAATACAGGAAATATGACACATATAGCAGTTTATGGAATATTATATACATCTGGGATTTACAGCAGGTCATTCCCAGGTGAAGGTTTTTTTGAAGCTTGGGGGCAGCAAGCTACGTGTCAGCTCCCCTGCTGACATTGTAGCCAGAGAGTCTGACTTTTCCCCACGAAATTGGTTCTGCCATCCTGCTTATCAACTTCATCTGATGGATGGGCCATTAGCACAGCTTGATGCTGGGGACACTCTGCAGCAGGCTCCTGCCCTTTTGGTGGAAGGAGGGAAAGAACAGTCTTTTTTAAAAAAAACCAAGAATGTCAGTTTCTGATTACTGCAATGGCTGCACAAATTTAGCCAGAAAGCGATCAGAAATTGGACTGCGCGGATCCTTCCAATTCGCCCACGTTTCTCATGGCTGTTCCGTGACAGTGATTACAATACACAGCAATTGTGTTCAGATAATTTTTTTGGGAGGTGTCTGTGCTGTCCAAGTTGTGGGGAGGGCCCAACTGCGGCAGTATGACCGCTTCCTGGAACCTCTCCTTTTTTAATGTTTTACCTGTGCCGTGGTACCAACACTAGGTGCCATAGTGATTATCTGAACACAATTGCTGTGTAATTTTTGTCCGGCCTGAAAACTGCTAAACAGGAAGCCGCGTGTGTATCCGCATCTATGCAGAGAGAGGAGACAGACTAGCGGCGAGAGAGCCAGGCAGGTGAGTTGTAAACAGCGCTTCCCGCTGCTCGCTCTGCATCTGAGGGCATGCCCGGGAGCACGGAGGGCGCCCGGGAGAGGAGAGGGAGGGAGAGGTCGGGCTGCCCTCCCCGTGGCTCCGGCTCCCCTCTCCATTATAGGGGACAGCTAGCTATCTAACCTATCCTGGGGGCACCTACCTAATCTAACCTACGCTGGGGGGCAGCTACCTAATCTAACCTACACTGGGGGGCAGCTACCTATCTAACCTATACTGGGGGGAACCTACCTAATCTAACATACACTGGGGGGCACCTACCTAATCTAACCTACACTGGGGGGCACCTACCTAATCTAACCTACACTGGGGGGCACCTACCTAATCTAACCTACACTGGGGGGCAGCTACCTAATCTAACCTACACTGGGGGGCAGCTACCTATCTAACCTACACTGGGGGGCAGCTACCTATCTAACCTACACTGGGGGGCAGCTACCTATCTAACCTACACTGGGGGGCAGCTACCTATCTAACCTACACTGGGGTGCAGCTACCTATCTAATCTATACTGGGGGGCAGCTACCTATCTAACCTATACTGGGGGCACCTACCTAATCTAACCTACACTGGGGGGCACCTACCTAATCTAACCTACAGTGGGGGGCAGCTACCTATCTAACCTACACTGGGGGGCAGCTACCTATCTAACCTACACTGGGGGGCAGCTACCTATCTAACATACACTGGAAGGCAGCTACCTATCTAATCTATACTGGGGGGCAGCTACCTAATCTAACCTACACTGGGGGGGGGGGGGGGGGGGCAGCTACCTATCTAACCTATACTGGGGGCACCTACCTAATCTAACCTACACTGGGGGGCACCTACCTAATCTAACCTACAGTGGGGGGCAGCTACCTATCTAACCTACACTGGGGGGCAGCTACCTATCTAACCTACACTGGGGGGCAGCTACCTATCTAACATACACTGGAAGGCAGCTACCTATCTAATCTATACTGGGGGGCAGCTACCTAATCTAACCTACACTGGGGGGGGGGCAGCTACCTATCTAACCTATACTGGGGGGCACCTACCTAATCTAACCTACACTGGGGGGCAGCTACCTCTCTAACCTATACTGGGGGCAACTATTCTGGCTACCTATATTAGAGGCACCCACCATGGGCGTCCGCAGAACATTTTCCAGGGGGGGGGGGCAAAAAGTGGGGAGCAAAAATCCGGGCTGGTGTTACGCGCGCCAAAAAATGGAGCTACATGGGTGTGGTCATGAACCAGAATGTGGGTGTGGTCGTGGGTGGAGACAAGTTTACATGAACTAAGCAATGGTGGGACATTAGATTAGGACAGTGGTGGCGAACCTTTTGGAGGTCGAGTGTCCAAACTGCAAAGTCACTTTACTATCACAAAGTGCCAACAGCAATTTAAACTAAATACAAACGTTTTAACTCATACATGAACATTATGGAAAATTAAGTTGAAAATAAACTGTGAAGATAAACAATTTCATCCATCGTACTCCTGAAAAAAATTATTCCTTTTTTTAGAACCTCCCAGTTTCATTTTCTGTTTTAAAAAGCGGAAAAAGTAGGGTTAATGCTATTGTCTCATATGATGATGATTCAGCTTTTTCCATAGTCTCGCAGTTAGCAATCATGTGACCCCCAACAAGACAAATTCAGCAATCAGGAGGCCGCCCCCCCCCCCCCCCCATCAAGACAAATTCAGCAATCATGAGGCCCCCAACATGACAACTCAGCAATCATGAGGCCTCCAAAAAGACAAATTCAGCAATCATGAGGCCCCCAACAAGACAAATTCAGCAATCATGAGGCCCCCAACAAGACAAATTCAGCAATCTTGAGGCCCCCAACAAATCATGAGGCCCCCAACAAGACAAAGTCAGTAACCATGAGGCCCGCAACAAGACAAATTCAGCAGTCATGAGGCACATAAATAGACAGCTTTTCACATAAATAGGCAGAATGCCCCCTTAATATGTAGACACCTCTCACCTGGCAGCAGTTCCCCAAAATACACTCAATCTGACAGCAGTGGTTCCCCAAAAATAGGTAGCCCCAGGTCTATAGGTGTCCCCAGAATAGGTGGCCAGCGGTATAGATGTCCCCAGAACTGGTAGCCAGGGGTAGAGATGTCCCCAGAACAGGTAGCCAGGGGTATATGTGCCCAGTATATGTAGGCAGGGGTATACAGGATCTTCTCAAAAAATTAGCATATTGTGATAAAGTTCATTATTTTCTGTAATGTACTGATAAACATTAGACTTTCATATATTTTAGATTTATTACACTACAACTGAAGTAGTTCAAGCCTTTTATTGTTTTAATATTGATGATTTTGGCATACAGCTCATGGAAACTCAAAATTCCTATCTCAAAAATTAGCATATTTCATCCGACCAATAAAAGAAAAATGTTTTTAAAACAAAAAAAGTCAACCTTCAAATAATTATGTTCAGTTATGCACTCAATACTTGGTCGGGAATCCTTTTGCAGAAATAACTGCTTCAATGCGGCGTGGCATGGAGGCAATCAGCCTATGGCACTGCTCAGGTGTTATGGAGGCCCAGGATGCTTCGATAGCGGCCTTAAGCTCATCCAGAGTGTTGGGTCTTGCGTCTCTTAACTTTCTCTTTACAATATCCCACAGATTCTCTATGGGGTTCAGGTCAGGAGAGTTGGCAGGCCAATTGAGCACAGTAAAACCATGGTCAGTAAACCATTTACCAGTGGTTTTGGCACTGTGAGCAGGTGCCAGGTCGTGCTGAAAAATGAAATCTTCATCTCCATGAAGCTTTTCAGCAGATGGAAGCATAAAGTTCTCCAAAATCTCCTGATAGCTAGCTGCATTGACCCTGCTCTTGATAAAACACAGTGGACCAACACCAGCAGCTGACATGGCACCCCAGACCATCACTGACTGTGGGTACTTGACACTGGACTTCAGGCATTTTGGCATTTCCCTCTCCCCAGTCTTCCTCCAGACTCTGGCACCTTGATTTCTGAATGACATGCAAAAGTTGCTTTCATCCGAAAAAAGTACTTTGGACCACTGAGCAACAGTCCAGTGCTGCTTCTCTGTAGCCCAGGTCAGGCGCCTCTGCCACTGTTTCTGGTTCAAAAGTGGGTTCATGCTTCCATCTGCTGAAAAGCTTTATGGAGATGAAGATTTCATTTTTCAGCACGACCTGGCGCTTGCTCACAGTGCCAAAACCACTGGTAAATGGTTTACTGACCATGGTATTACTGTGCTCAATTGGCCTGCCAACTCTCCTGACCTGAACCCCATAGAGAATCTGTGGGATATTGTGAAGAGAAAGTTGAGAGACGCAAGACCCAACACACTGGATGAGTTTAAGGCCGCTATCGAAGCATCCTGGGCCTCCATAACACCTGAGCAGTGCCACAGGCTGATTGCCTCCATGCCACGCCGCATTGAAGCAGTAATTTCTGCAAAAGGATTCCCGACCAAGTATTGAGTGCATAACTGAACATAATTATTTGAAGGTTGACTTTTTTTGTTTTAAAAACACTTTTCTTTTATTGGTCGGATGAAATATGCTAATTTTTTGAGATAGGAATTTTGAGTTTTCATGAGCTGTATGCCAAAATCATCAATATTAGCATATTACCAGTATATGTAGGCAGGGGTATATGTCCCAGTATATGTAGGCAGGGGTATATGTCCCAGTATATGTAGCCAGGGGGATATGTCCGCAGAAAAAGTGGCCATGTCTGTGTGCAGGAGGAGGGGAGCAGCGGAGAGAAGAGGGAGAGCTATGGGCACTCACCTTAGGGGGCTCTCCCTCCCTCTCTCGCTGTCCCCTCCGGAGTCCAGAATGAAGTGTGCAGCGGCTGGCAGCGGGCGGAACTTACTTCCTCTCGTCGCACGCGCTGGATGGATTAGCCGCTACTCTGGCCTGATCCAGACCAGAGTGCGGCACCAGAACTTCCGGCGCAGGAGCGAGAGGAGGTAAGTTCCGCCCGCTGCCAGCCGCTGCACACTTCATTCCGGAGGGGATAGCGAGGGAGAGAGAGCCCCCTAAGGTGAGGGAAGGGGGGGGGGGGGGAGACGTCCGCCCTTCCCCACTGTGCCCATAGCTTTCTCTCTTCTCTGCGCTGTCCCTTCCTGCTGGCTGCACGAGCACGCGGCCAGGGGGGGGGGGGGGGGGGGCAGCGGGCGGCCAGGCTCGGGCAGATGCCTGGTTTTGCCATATGTGCGGACGCCCATGGCACACACCTAGCTAACCTGTACTGGGGCACCTACCTATCTAACTTATACCGTGGGCGCCTGCCTATCTAACCTATACTGGGGGCAACTATACTGGCTACTTATACTGGAGGCACCTACCTGGCTAACCTATAGCGGGGGCAACTTTACTGGCTCACCTATGCCTGGCTACCTATACTGGGGGTACCTATTCTTGGCTGCCTATACTGGGGGTCCTATACTAAGTGCAACTAGACCTGGCTAACCTATACTGCGGGCACCCATACCTTGCTTGGGGGGGGGGGGGGGGCGTGCAATTTTTACACCCTCACCCTGGGTGAATTTTAGCCTAGAGACTGCACTGCACGCATGTCCCCGGCTGCCAGTGTTATATAGGAGAGAGGCAGGGGGAGGAGAAAGAGCAGAAGCCGGCGGCTCTATCTATTACATTGCCGCCGGCTTAATTGAATGCAATTAACTCACTTTTGATAAATTTGCTAGACGGCCAGTAAAAACTAGTTACAAGTTGTTACAAGTTACACGTATTCCACTTTTATTCCGCGGCAGACACATTACTTTACCCTATTAAAGTTGCAGGCGGCTAATGGGCTCACGGAACACATTACTTTGCCCTATTCCACTTGTGCCCGGCTAACTGAAAAGTACCAGAAAATACTTTTGATTACAGTTCACTCAGATTTCTATACCACTGTTGTTGTTTTTTTTTTATCTTAAAACATTCTAATTGGTTCCACTGTGGCAAGTCGCAATAACTTGCACTACGTTGGACACAGCGGCACCTCACTGGGTGGGCACGCTGCAGGAAACCTGTGTCTCCTCACTGAGCCCTCTGCCGGTAAGCTGCAGCACTGCAGGCACACACTCTATTCTATTCAGCGTCGCCTCGCAGTTGGCGCATGCGCAATGTCGGATTTGTATCCTCATCGCGTCACCTCACTGAGCCCCCTGCAGGCAAGCCGCAGCACTGCAGTCACATGAATTGGCCTCGCCTCTTCCTGCCTCAGGCTTTGTATAGTTTTCACGTCATCTCCGGCTACTTCCTGTGTTGTTCCTGTGTGGTCGGTGGAGGAGTAATATTCCTGAGTTTCTGGTATGTCTGCTGGGGATGGGCCTGTGCAGGGGGGCTGCTAGTGTTATGGGGCGATCTGCATTCTGGGGCAGCAATCTCACAGCTGGAGCCCGATCGTTTGCTTCCTGCTCGCTATTACAGCTCCATCTTCATGCTGTGCCTCCTACTGAGCTGAGAGAACGCTGATAACACAGTGTCATCAGCGGAGAGAGAAACTGCAGCGATGAGAGAGAGAGAGTCACCCACCCCTGCAAATAGCACCCAGTGTCATCCTCCTGTCACCCTAGCACCCAGTGTCATCCTCCTGCCACCCACTGTCACCCAGCAGCACCCAATGCCCCCCACTCCACAGTGTCACCCCCCCTCACCCCTCCAAATAGCACCCAGTGTCATCTTCCTCCCACCCACTGTCACCCTCGCCACCCAGCAGCACCCAGTGCCCCCCCCCCCTCACTCCACCGAATAGCACCCAGTGTCACCCCCTCACCCCTCCAAATAGCACCAGTGTCATCCTCCCACTCACTGTCACCTTTACCACCCAGCAGTACCCAGTGCCCCCCCTCACTCCACCCAATAGCACCCAGTGTCATCATCCTCCCACTCACTGTCACCCTTACCACTCAGCTGCACCCAGTGCCCCCCCCCTCACTCCACCCAATTGCACTCAGTGTTACCCCCTCACCCCTCCAATTAGCACCCAGTGTCATCTTCCACCCACCCACTGTCACCCTCCCCACCCAGTGTCACCCTCACCACCTAGCAGCACCCAGTGCCCCCCTCACTCCACCCAATAGCACCCAGTGTCAACCTCCCCACCCAGCAGAACTCAGTGTCCCCTTCCCCCTCACCCCACCCCAGTAGCACCCAGCATCATCCTCCTCCTACTCTGTGTCACCTCTCAACCAAGCAGCACCCAGTGTCCTCCTCCTACTCACTGTCACCCTCCCAACCCAGCAGCACCCAGTGCCCCTCCTCACTTCACCCAATAGCACCCAGTATCACCCTCCCCACCCAGCAGAACTCAATGCCCCCTTCCCCCTCACCCCGCTCAGTAGCACCCAGCATCCTCCTCCTCCTCCTACCCAGTGTCACCTCTCAACCAAGCAGCATCCAGTGTCACCCTCTCACCCCACCCAATAGCAGCCAGTGTCATCCTCCTACCCAGTGTCACCCGCCTCCCACCCATTGTCACACTGGAGGGGAATGTATGTGCATTTCACGTGTCAGAGGTACCATTTGCAACATTTCATATGTTTCCTGCATGTGCCAGATGTATTGTTTGCTGCATTTCATGTGTGGGAGGTAACGTTTGCCTCATTGCATGTGTGGGAGGTAAATTTTGCTGTATTTCATGTGTCAGAGGTGACAATTGTTGCATTTCAGGTGTTGGAGGTAACGTTCCTCTGTTTACATGGATTGGAAGTAATATTTGCCCCATTGCATGTGTGGGATGTAAAGTTTGCTGTATTTCATGTGTTGGAGGTAACGTTTGCTGCATTACCTGTGTTAAAGCGGTATTGTCACCATGAAAATCAAATTTCAACAGCAACTGGTCTGAGTGTATTAAGTGATAAAGATGCTAATCCTGCATTAAAAACTTGCAAAACTTTGTGTGCTGTTATGGTGTGGAGTTATCACATACTTTAGGAGCACTAGCCCTAGTGCCAAACAGTGCCAAAGAGTTGAATGCTGGGAGTTCGTTTTATCTATAATATATTCCTCCTCTTCCATTTATTTCCATGCCTAGCTGCTTGTCAGAACCATCGTCTGATTACTTGTGTTTACAAGCAAGGCTGAGCTGACTCAGCGATTGGAGGATAAGACAGTGAAGTTGCTAGTATACACCTCAGTGGGAGTGTCTGAAGACTCTGGGAGGAGGGCAGCTAATGAATACACAATAAGTAAGATAAGGGAGGGGGGAAAACAAGAGTCAGGGAGGATATGATGTCAGCATTAGCTTGGCAAGATGGCCACTGCCTAGAATAGGATTTTCTGCTTTTCCTTTATAAAATTCATCTACTTATATATGTGTTTTTTGTTGTTGTTTTTTTTAGGTTAGCATGGGTGTCGCTTGTTCTTTAAGGTTTGTACACACGTCTGACTGTAACAAGCTACCGGTCGTCAGACCCGCCTGCGGGGCGGCTGTTCTGACAACAGTTTGGTGGTGTGTACAGTCTGTCGTCAGGCTGATAAGGCTGGTTTTGAACGATCTGCCAAGCGGATCAGTCAAAACCAGCCTTATCAGCTGGACGACAGACTGTACACACCACCAAACTGTCATCAGGAGTCTGACGACCGATAGTTTGTTACAGTCAGACGTGTGTACATAGCTTTAGAGGTAGCGTTTAACTCTTTGCAAGTGTGGGAGGTAAAGTTTGTTGTATTTCATGTGTCCGAGATGGCAGTTGCTGCATTTCATGTTTCGGAGGTAATGTTAATTGCATTTATTATTTGGTCATAGTGGCTGCATTTTCTACTTTAAGGTTATTGTTGCATCATTTGACATTTTGGGGGCTCATGGTTACTTAATGGTATGCTAATAAATGAACCAAAAGTAGTACAATGGCAGAAAAATTGATATATTTCACTGGCCACTTTATTTATTAACTGCCTTATTCTTAATTGCATTCCTCAGAGATTTTAGTCTACATTGAGATGATATCAGAATGCAGTTTTTGCAAATTTAGTATCTGCATATCCATAATGAGAACCTCTGGTTTCACCACATAATGGGGAAAACATTGCTTTTTGTGTTAGGGAAATGTTGTCCAATTACCTTTAGGGTCACTTTGCCTGTGTTTTGGGAAGAGACTCAGAGCACTGCCTTAGAATTACACCGTCACATTACAGGTAGCTCCGCCCACATCATGTCATGGTCACACCCATTTTCACTGCAGCATGTTTTATCCCACCCCACTCACTCCTTTCCTTTTTTTTGGGGGGGGGGGGGGGGGGGTGTCTGCAAATAATCCGCACCGGGTGTCAAATACCCTAGCTACACCAAGGGCTTTCGATGTCTGCCTCTGTATAGGTGTACTGGCCGGTTAGATGAGTCCAGGGGGTGCTGGTAGTGTTATTGGGGAGGTACTGAGCCTATTTGGTTGTACAGACTGGATTAATGTGTGTAGGGAGTGCTGGCAGTGGTATTGGGGAGGTTCTGATCCTATCTGGCTGTACATTCTGGATTAATGTGCGTAGGTGGGGTGAGCGGCTGGCAGTGTTATTGGTGAGGTACTGAGCTTATTTGGTTGTAAAGGCTGGACTGATGTGTGTAGAGGGAGATGGCAGCAGTGTTCTCCACAGAATTTTTTTTTTTCAGCCGGGTGGTATGAAAAAGAAGCCGGGTGGGGCGAGATGAAAAAAATGCAGGGCTGGAGCTTCTCTGCACATGTCTGCTTACAGCAGAGGAGGAGGTGAGCTGATGACAGCCGGGTGGTCACCAAAACTAGCCGGGTGCAGCACCCGGCTAAAAGAGCCTGGGGAGCACACTGGGCAGTGTTATTGGGGAGGTTTTGATCCTATCTGGTTGTACAGACTAAATAGATGTGTGTAGGTGGTGCTGGCAGTGGTGCAGGACATTGCGTGCGCATGGATGACGGAGCTCTGCTCCGTCTTCAGTCTCCCATCGGCGATCGCCGCTAGGAGACTGTTAGACGGCGAAACCGCCATCTATTAACATTGTACAGCACTGAGATCTAAGGCAGTGCTGTACTGGGGACAGCCGTGTGACATGGCTGTCCCCCTGGGTGGCACAAAAGTGATCGGCTGTCATTGGCTGAAGCAGTGATTGGCTGAGGGAGGTAGGGCTGGGGAATACATTGTTTAAAAAAAAAAAAAGTGGAATTTATTTATAAAATAAATGAAATTTCTGAAAAAAAAAATATTGGGGGAGCGATCAGACCCCACCAACAGAAATCTCTGTTGGTGGGGAAAAAAGGGGGTGGGAATCACTAGTGTGCCGACATGCACAGCCCTGCAGCGAGGCATTAAAGCTGCAGTGGCCTATTTAGTGAAAAATGGCCTGGTCTTTAGGGGGGTTTACATTGCGGTCCTTAAGTTGTTAATCAGCTCTGCTGAGACACTAATTACTCCGCCTGTGAATGTTGGTGGTTTCCTGCAAAACATGTACTGTTTGTGGGCCTTGAGGACAAGGTTGGGGAGATCTGCTTTAATGTACAGTACTGTATATTTTTGCCATTGATGCAGATAGATAATTGCATTTATATATCAGAGATGCTTTACCATGCATTCTGTTTTGTGTGGTTTTTCTTTTACCTTAGATCCCTACTCATTATAAAGGAGCACCTTTAATTTCACGGCTGTAGTTTTAGTTATCAGCAGGCTTGAGTTTTTTTTTCTTTTTAATTTCCTTGTAGAACTTTGCCAAAATGTCGGGAGGTACGATGGTGGCCCCTCCGAGTGACTCCTCTGGTGTGGAAGAGCCCAAAAAAATGACACGGGAGGATTGGAGAAAGAAAAAAGAGCTGGAAGAGCAGCGGAAATTGGGTAATGCTCCAGCTGAAGTGGATGAAGAGGGAAAGTAAGTATAGAATAAATCCTGCCATCAGCTTGAAGCTGGCCATACACCATCTTGAGTCTACAGTCTTGTACAGTACTTCCATGTAATGCAAGAACCAACAAACCGAGAATACTTAGTGTATCCGAGGTGACATGATGAAGTAGACACGTATGTTCAGTGCCAAGCACACACATCCTGTGTTCCTTTTTTTGTTTTTCTGCCTGAAAGAGTTAATCAGGCATGCAAGTGACAGTTTCTCTTTACTCTGTGCCTAATGAGGCTATATCATTCTCGCTGATAAGGAATTATAGCCATAAATCTCTTTCCTGGTTGAGAACAGATTCTGAGTGCATCATAGATCTAAAGATGGCTCTCCCCTAGCTGTATTCAATCAAATTGGTCAAATACTGCTTTCCGCCACTGAATGGGGGTTTTTGGAAGTCTTCAGATAGCCCGAGTGCTCCTGAAGACGGGCGGCTCAGTACTGCGCCTGCGTGAGCATGTTCTCTTGCACTCTCATGCAGCTGCAGTATGGAGCCACCTGTTTTCGGGAAGCCCACTGCCTTCAAATGCAGGAGCTGCCGCTGCAACAATGTGACCAAGAGAGGAGCGGGGAGGCTCTATAGGACACAGACCCTTCCATCTCCTTAGGTAAGTATCCGGCTGTTCCCCTCCAGGCTGCATTGCACTCAAGGATAATATACGTAATTCGAATGCCAGCTATTGATGACCCCCTGCATTGTATAGTCTGATGCCCCCTTAGCTTTTGGTATCCCCTATCCCCAGTGTTGCCAGATGAGCACCCAGTATTGGGTAGCCCCCCCTCCCCAGTATAGATGCGCCCCTGGCCTCCACTGGCACATGTAATGATAGGCACACTAGAGGGCGTCATAGGGAGGAGATGGAGGGAATTTGCGACAGGGGGAAGATGGATCCTGGCAGAAAATGGAGGGGGGGTTTTAAGGGGTTAATTGGGTGTGTCCTCAGGGTTCTGTACCCAAAGGCTACTGCCTCCAGAGCCTCAGCCCAGCCCTGCTAATGAAGTGTGTTTTTGTATATGAAGCTTGTAACTTTGCTTACTATAATAACCTCTGACAAAATATAAAAGTAGATCATTATTATTTGTAATATTAATCAATTTCAAATAAAAAACAAGTAATTGTGCTCTTTTTGTTGCATTTTTCTAGGGACATCAATCCTCACATCCCTCAGTACATCTCCTCTGTGCCATGGTATGTGGATCCCTCCAAAAGACCCACCTTAAAGCACCAGAGGCCCCAGGATGAAAAGCAGAAAGAGTTCACAGTAATGGGAGAATGGTATAGGAAAGGGGTTAAAGAGGTGAATTTAACTAACCATGCCGTTTTATGAATCACTTGTTTAAAAGGGTACCTTAAGTGAAGGAAAAAAGTTGACATTTATTTACCTGGGTCTTCTCGCAGTCTATCAGGTCCCTCGCTGGCCTTCCGGTCTCCTCCATTTTATCACTGTGACAATTGACCTGAGAGGGATATGTATGCTGCCACATTTATTTCATTCAATACAATACTAGTTGCCTGGCAGTCCTGCTGGCCTTTCATGCATAAGTTTCTGAATCACGCACCTGAAACAAGCATATACAGCAAATGCAGTCAAGCGTCTGATCTGCATGCTTGTTGCCTTTAATACTAAAAGTATTAAGAGGACCAGAAGGACAGCCAGACAATGTCCATTGTTTAAAAGGGAATAAATATGGCAGCCACCATATCCCTCTCACTACAGTTGCCCTTTAACTACCTGCCGACCGCTCAACGCCGATTGGCGTGAACGCGGCGGCAGCCCCAGGATCACTCCACGCCGAGTGGCGTGAATTGTTTCCTATGCGGATTGTAGGAGAGCGTGCCCGCTGATGCGCGCGCATCTCCGCTTGGAAGGCGGAGCGAAGCGATCGCCGCGATCAGAGCGATTGCCGCTCGGAGACTGTTAGACGGCAACCGCCGTCTAATAACTTTGTACAGCGCTGCGATCTAAGGCAGCGTTGTACTGCGGACAGCCGTGTGGCATGGCTGTCTCTCTGGGGGACACAGGAGCAATCCACTGTGATAGGCTGAAGCCTATCACAGCCGATCGCTGTGATAGGTTGACGGAGGGAGGGAGAGGGGGAAAATTTTTATTAAAAAATAAAGTACCGTATATACTCGCAAGCAAGCCGAATTTTTGACCCCCCAAAAGTGGGCCAAAAGTTGGGGGGTCGGCTTGCTTGCGAGTCATGTCCCCCCGGCCGCCGCCGCTACTATTACCTTACCGGCGGCTTCCAATATTCCCCTCTCCGTCTCTCCGTGCAGACATGTAAATAGTTTGCAGCAGCTCGCCCTACGGCGGCTGCTGTGTGATGACGGAGGAAGCGTAGAGAGAGCGGTTCCCATAGTAACGGCGATACATAACGCCGCTACAGGAAGCCGCTCTCCATGCTTCCTCCGTCATCACACTGCAGCCGCCGTAGGGCGAGCTGCTGCGAACTATTTACATGCCTGCACAGAGAGACGGAGAGGGGAATATTAGAGGCCGCCGGTAAGGTAATAGCAGCGGCGGTGGGGGGAAACTAACTAACTACCTACCAACACTGAGCACTATACTAGGGCACTATGCTAGCTATACTGGGGCACTATGCTAGCTATACTGGGGCACTATACTAGCTATACTGGGGCACTATACTAGCTATACTGGGGCACTATACTAGCTATACTGGGGCACTATACTAGCTATACTGGGGCACTATACTAGCTATGAATGCACATACATGGAGACAGACCGGGCAGCAGTCCCTTTAAGCCCGGCGCCGCCATTACCAAGGACACAAGCACGTGAGCAAGCGCCAGCTGGGCGCGAAACGGCTGTAGTGCCGTCCATTCATCCCTGGTCACCCGCATCCCGCACTCCCCCGGCACCCTCATCAATGCAGGTCTGATACATTGAACTTTGAATCGTTACGAATGTATTACTGCTGTACCTTTTTGGCAAGATGCTGCAATAAAGAGCTTAAAGGGACTGCTGCCCGGTCTGTCTCCATGTATGTGCATTCGTAGCCTGTTGTTTACAGATATTGGTACCGGTGCACGTCCTAGAGCTTTAGCCTTATGCCAATTGTAAGGGTGTCTTGAAGGAAAAGGGGAAGTGATCACTAAACACAAAGCAAGTGCAGAGCCTGCCCCCCACCTACACGGACTGGATCGGAGTGCCGAGCGGTTTTGTTTATTCTATACAGTACTATACTAGCTATACTGGGCACTATACTGGCTATACTGGGCACTATACTGGCTATACTGGGCACTATACTGGCTATACTGGGCACTATACTAGCTATCCTGAGCACGATTCTAGCTATACTGAGGCATTTTACTAGCTATACTGGGCACTTTACTAGCTATACTGAGCACTACCTACCTATACTGGGCACTATACTAGCTATACTGAGCACTATACTAGCTATACTGAGCACTATACTAGCTATACTGAGCACTATACTAGCTGTACTGAGCACTATACTAGCTGTACTGGGCACTATACTAGCTGTACTGGGCACTATACTAGCTGTACTGGGCACTATACTAGCTATACTGAGGCATTACCTACCCATACTGGGCACTATACTAGCTATACTGGGACACACTGGGGGGATCACGTGGCCAGCATTTCCTACCCCCGGCTTATGAGGGTCAATAATTTTTTCCTGGTTTTTCTGGTAAAAGTGGGGGGGTCGGCTTATATGCGGTTTGGCTTGCTTGCGAGTATATACGGTACATTTATTTAAAAAAAAAAAAGACTAAAAATATTTACAAAAAAAAACCCATTGGGGGAGCAATCAGACCCCACCAACAGAGAGCTCTGTTGGTAGGGAGAAAAGGAGGGGGGGGGTGTAATCACTTGTGTGCTGAGTTGTGCGGCCCTGCAGTGAGGCCTTAAAGCTGCAGTGGCTGATTTAGTAAAAAATGGCCTGGTCACTAGGGAGGTTTAATACCGTGGTCCTCAAGTGGTTAAAGTCCACAACTGTTTCAGTCGTGGACTACTGTGCATGCACATGTGTGTCGGGGGAGGGGGGATCAGGAAAAGGAGGAACGTAAATGGTATAATTATGCATCACCTTTCCGTATGGAAAAAGGTCCTGAACCGTATTGTAATAACAAAATTATGGACACACCGGTGCATGCACACCCTGCCTGCATGCCTCCTCTCCCGCCCTCCTGTAGTCTGAGGACTTCTGTGGCTGCGCGGTTGCAGTTTTCACAAATCATGCAGGCACAGAATGTGATAGAGCCGGCGCTTGCAGCTGGGAGAGTGCATGGGGTGACAGTGACACAGCGGTGCTGACCAGAAGGACAGCAAGAGACCTGAAGAAGCCCTCGGTAAGTAAATGTTAACTTTTCTCTCCTTTAAAGGGAAGGTTCAAGCAAAATAAAAAAATGAGTTTCACTTACCTGGGGCTTCTACCAGCCCCACGCAGCCATCCTGTGCCCTCGTAGTCACTCACTGCTGCTCCAGTCCCCCGCTGGCAGCTTGCCGACCTCAGTGGTCGGCGAGACGCATTGCGTACATTTTTACGCATTTCCGCTAGTGCAGGAACATTAACACATAAATTTTTACGCGTTAGTGGTTCAATGCGTAAACATTTACGCATTGAACCAGTAACGCGTAAAAATTTGTGTTAATGTTCCTGCACTAGCGGGAATGCGTAAAAATGTACGCAATGCGTCTCGCCGACCACTGAGGTCGGCAAGCTGCCAGCGGGGGACTGGAGCAGCAGTGAGTGACTACGAGGGCACAGGATGGCTGCGTGGGGCTGGTAGAAGCCCCAGGTAAGTGAAACTCATTTTTTTATTTTGCTTGGACATTCCCTTTAAAGAAAACCTGTGATGAAAAAAACCTCCCCTGGGGGGTACTCGCCTCGGGTGGGGGAAGCCTCCGGATCCTATTGAGGCTTCCCCCGTCCTCCTCGGTCCCACGGCGGCGGCGATAAAGAACGGGGATGTAAATATTTACCTTCCGCGCTCCAGTGCTGGCGTAGTATCAGCTCTCCGCTCAGAGATGGGAGGAAATAGCCGATCGCTGTCGGTCCATTCTACTGGGCAGGCGTAAGTTTTCAGCGCAGTAAAGCAGACTCGACAGAGATCGGCTATTTTCGCCTATCTCCGTGCGGAGAGCCGCAACAGCTCCCCCACTGGAGCCAGGAGAGGTAAATAAATCAGTGCTTATCAGAGCTTGTCAGGCTTGTTGAGAGAGGATTCTGGGACACTTTGGGGGAGCCAGCGCTGGACTGCCTGCAGCTACAGGGGAGGGGGAAGCCTCATGGGGACCCTGAAGCTTTCCCCTCCCGAGGTGAGTAACCCCCAGGGGAATTTTTTTTTGTTACAGGTTCTCTTTAAGTTTCACTTTAAATCCTTCCCTCTATCCATCTATTTTTCAGTCAATCAGTAAAGTAGATCTTACCTGCTAATTGTTGATGGCTCCTGTAAAAGAAAAATAAATTGTGATGCGCAAGCATCCTGTGCAAGCTGAGGTACAAAGCTGCCAGTGGGGATGTGATCTATAATATAGATTCTATATAACCTGATTTGATATTGAGTGGTGCAAATTGGTAAAATGATCATTATTTCCCAATCATGTTTCAGTCAGGGAAACCTTGTTCCCGATGTCGGACTCACATTGTTTAATGTACACCTAGATTAGCACATTCTAAAAGGTGCTAATGTTGTGAGTCATGGCAGCTTCTGCATTTCTGTCACTACACATTTCCATTAAAGGTGACATATACATCTGAACAGATAATATAATTGTGTTTTACTGATTTTAGGGGACGATCGCAACAAAGTATCGACAGGGAGCGTGCGAGAACTGCGGCTCCATGACACACAAGAAGAAGGATTGTTTTGAGGTTAGTGTTTCCACCATTCCACTTCATGCACTGATCTACAGTCCATTGACAGTGTTTTGCTTGTATTAATGCCATGTATAACTTTTGATTGAAATTTCACTTTTATGGGGGGAGGTGCGTGTGTGTGTGTGTGTGGGGGTGGAAGTAGTTCTCTACATCAGCTATGCACACTGTGAGGCAGGCATGTCCACTGTCAAGCCTGTGGGCGAATCGCAGCCCGTCAAGCCTTTTCCAGTGACCATCAAAGCTCTCTTCTGTTAATTGTTCCATGTGGCCTGCAGAACTAAAATAAAAAAAATGGGCGTCTGTGTCTGCATTTGTGGTCATTTTTTTGTCGGGTGGCCATTTTTTTTATTGTCCTATAGAAATGTATTGGAACATTGATGGAGGAAGAAGAGGAATGCAGAACAGCCAGTGACATTGGCCTCAATTCACTAAGATCATGCTGGAGATAATAAGGCAAGAGAAAACTTACCTCCACATAAGAGAGAGTTATCTTATCTCTTCATTACTTAAGTTACCTCCTCTGTAGTTATTTTACCTCCTCTGTAGTTAATTTATCTCCTCTGTAGTTATTTTCACATGCAGTTAATAAACAGCCTGTCTTTAACTCTGGAGTTATTTTAAGGATTGAAGAGTTAACTTAAAGACAGAAGAGTTAACTTTAGGTTTGCCTGAGGTAAAATGTTTCCTGAATACTACATGCCCTAAAACCATGGTGATAACTCTAGAAGAGTTATTAAAGACAGGAGAAAAGCTTAGTGAATTGAGGCCATTGTGAAGAAGGGGGCAGCCAACATTGTGCCATCAGCAGCCAACGATTAGAGGCCACCACTGTGCCAGCAGCAGCCACCTATTTGCAGTTGCCGTTATGCCAGCAGTAGTGGCAGCCACTCAGCAGCTGCCACTATGCCAGCTGCAGTGGCCACTCACTAGCAGCCACCACTATGCTAGTAGCAGCAGCCACTTACTAGCAGCCACCTCTGTCAGCAGTAGCCACTCACTAGCAGCCGCCTCTATGCCAACAGTAGCCACTCACTAGCAGCCGCCTCTATGCCAGCAGTAGCCATTCACTAGCAGCCGCCTCTGCCAGCAGTAGCCACTCACTGGCAGCCGCCTCTGCCAGCAGTAGCCACTCACTAGCAGCCGCCTCTATGCCAGCAGTAGCCACTCACTAGCAGCCGCCTCTATGCCAGCAGTAGCCACTCACTAGCAGCCGCCTCTATGCCAGCAGTAGCCACTCACTAGCAGCCGCCTCTATGCCAGCAGTAGCCACTCACTAGCAGCCGCCTCTGCCAGCAGTAGCCACTCACTAGCAGCCGCCTCTGCCAGCAGTAGCCACTCACTAGCAGCCGCCTCTGCCAGCAGTAGCCACTCACTAGCAGCCGCCTCTGCCAGCAGTAGCCACTCACTAGCAGCCGCCTCTGCCAGCAGTAGCCACTCACTAGCAGCCGCCTCTGCCAGCAGTAGCCACTCACTAGCAGCCGCCTCTGCCAGCAGTAGCCACTCACTAGCAGCCGCCTCTGCCAGCAGTAGCCACTCACTAGCAGCCGCCTCTGCCAGCAGGAGCCACTCACTAGCAGCCGCCTCTGCCAGCAGTAGCCACTCACTAGCAGCCGCCTCTGCCAGCAGTAGCCACTCACTAGCAGCCGCCTCTGCCAGCAGTAGCCACTCACTGGCAATCGCTACTGTGTCAGCAGTGGAAGCAGCCACTTGTTATCAGTTGCTATTGAACCAGCAGCAATAACAACCACTGATTAGCAGCCGCCACTGTGCCAGCAACAGTATCCCTGCATACTGAAGGGGACATACTATAACTGCACATGGTATACGGTTTACTTCCCGTGGAAATGTTTATGCAAAATCTTATAGGCATAGCGTACCTAGGGGCAATCGGCAAAAATTGTGTTTTTAATTGTGCTAGTAATTTCAAGAATGGCAATATGGTTCTTGGCCTAAAAAGTTTGGACACCTCTGCTGTAAGGGTTTTTGCAAATACTTTCTTTGCTGCTTTATTTATGTGTTAAAATAAACCAGAGATCATAAAGTACACAGAACCGATACTTACCCCAGGGCTTCCTCCAGCCCCATAAGCACATGCAAGTCCCTCGCCGTCCTCCCGCGGTTTGGCGTTCAGCTGAGATCAGCCCTGGTAATTGCTTAACTCACGTCAGTCTGTGTCTTCTGCGCATGCGCAGAAGACCCAGACTGGAGCCGACTAAAGCAATTACTGGGGATGATCGCGGGAGGACGGTGGGGGACTTGCTCGTTTATGGGGCTGGAGGAAGCCCCGGGTAAGTATTGGTTCTGTGCAAATAGAAATCAAGCAGAGAGTTTTTGACAGATGGGAGTTTTAGCCTTCTGTGTAATCACTTGATCAGTCCTAAAGAAATGCCCCTCTAATACCTGCAATTCATAGTATAACTTCCTGTCACATGTCATGACTTGGATGCTGCCTGTCCAGGCCACAGTCTCTTTGGGAAACTGTGGAGCATGATATTATTTTACCAGCTCTATAAAAATCAATGAAACAATAGGTCTCTATCCTCTGGCACAGTACTCCTCTTCTGGAGACCGTAGAATGGATGAAGAGCCGTTACATGACCACAAGCTCTACTGTGAATTTAAAGTAGTAGAGATGGTGTCACATCTTGGACAGATGACCGTTGTTTTTTCTTGTAGCCAAAGAGGAGTTCTTGGGGTGCATAGACACAGTCAAATTTGATTGGCCAATTTTAACACTTCCATGTAGTATGAGGGCCAACAGATTTTGAATACTATTGTACTATACAGATTGTGTAGGTAAGCTCTCATACTATATGAAGGTGGTAAAATTAAAGCCTTATGAGTTCTCATGAGTTAGTGTTATGTGTTTAATCTATTGAAAATTTACTGTCTAATTTTTCAGAGACCTCGAAGAGTAGGAGCTAAATTTAACGGCATGAATATTGCTCCAGATGAATTCGAGCAGCCTCAGCTTATGCTGGATTATGATGGGAAGAGAGACAGATGGAACGGCTACAACCCAGAAGAGCATATGAAGATTGTGGAAGAGCATTCCAAAGTGGATTTAGTAAGTCATTCCTTCCCCCCGATATCACATAGGTTAAAGGGACCTGAACAATGTGCCTCCTCCGAACACCCCCATAAAAAAAAACAAGAACAGTGTTCCCTCCCCCCCAAAAAAAAACAAATTAATAAGGGTGTGTGCCACGGGGGTTGGGGGAAGTACTATTGCTTACGGGGTGTTGGGTGTTGCTCTTCTGGCCCCCAGCCAGTCTTCTCAGGCAGACCACAGCTTCTGCCGGCATTTGTAATTTCCGGAGGGGAAGGGGTCGGGTCTCCTGGGCTTCATTGCCTGGCATGTATCCTGGCAGCTGCCAGGAATTGCAAATGCCGGCAGAAGCTGCGGTCAGCTTGAGAAAATGGTGCATGTTGTACAGGCTGTGGGACAGAGGAGCAGCACCCCGTAGGTAAGTAATGCTGCGCCTCCATATCCCCAGCGGCACACACCCTTATGAACCTCCCTTATGATTCTTCCTTTCTACCGATGTTCGTCTGCAGTGCTGTGTGGACATAGCCTGGCACTTTGAAGATCAACTGTTTACACCGCTGTGCATCTTCCTAACGCTTACATCTGAGAGGGATCTATCTGTTGGCCACATTGAGTAGTTTATGGCCACCTTTACAACATCTGATTGTCCCAACTGCTTTTATGCCTTTTTATATGCTGCTCCATACACCAGTTCCGAGGCAGAGGCGAGAGAGGCTCAGCCTCAGGGTGCAGTGTAGGAGAGGGCGCACAACTCATTCTATTATTCCCCTATTGTGTTTGAAGCAGAGAGAAATAAGACAAGGGGATACATGGCAGTGACTGCAAACCAGATAAGTAGAGATTAAGGTGTTTGGGGGGGGGGGGGGGGGGGGCGCCGCTTGTTAGCCTAATAGCAATTAATGTGATGGCAGGTGGGATGGAGGGGCGCAGCAGTTTGGTGTCTCATCCTTTGGTGCTGGAGACCTTATCCCTGCTCTGACCAGTGCTGATCAATTCTGATTAAAAACAATGTTGTTTAATTTTTTTTTACTAATCCGGCTTCATAATAATTGCAAAAGGCTCTTGTTACTGTATATTCTGGCGTATAAGACTACTTTTTAACCCTTGAGAATCTTATGTTAAGTCAGGGGTCGTCTTATATGCCTGGTGTCTTTGATGCCGGGTGATACTGTTATCGAATCTCAGATCTCGCTGCTGAGGACTGTAGTGAAGTGGTGCAGGCGCACATGTGCGAGATCTGAGAGGCAGAGTAGGAGGTAAAAAGGTTACAATAGTGGGCCAGACAGGTGAAAGAGACGTGTTTTATGGGCACAGCGCAATCTATTCTTTCATACCTCTCTGACACTCTCTCTCTCACCTACAGGGAGTGCAGAATTATTAGGCAAGTTGTATTTTTGAGGAATAATTTTATTATTGAACAACAACCATGTTCTCAATGAACCCAAAAAACTCATTAATATCAAAGCCGAATATGTTTGAAAGTCGTTTTTAGTTTTAGCTATTTTAGGGGGATATCTGTGTGTGCAGGTGACTATTACTGTGCATAATTATTAGGCAACTTAACAAAAAACAAATATATACCCATTTCAATTATTTATTTTTACCAGTGAAAGCAATATAACATCTCAACATTCACAAATATACATTTCTGACATTCAAAAGCAAATCAGTGACCAATATAGCTACCTTTCTTTGCAAGGACACTCAAAAGCCTGCCATCCATGGATTCTGTCAGTGTTTTGATCTGTTCACCTTCAACATTGTGTGCAGCGGCAACCACAGCCTTACAGACACTGTTCAGAGAGGTGTACTGTTTTCCCTCCTTGTAAATCTCACATTTTATGATGGACCACAGGTTCTCAATGGGGTTCAGATCTGGTGAACAAGGAGGCCATGTCATTAGATTTTCTTCTTTTATAACCTTTCTTGCCAGCCACGCTGTGGAGTACTTGGACGCGTGTGATGGAGCATTGCCCTGCATGAAAATCATGTTTTTCTTGAAGGATGCAGACTTCTTCCTGTACCACTGCTTGAAGAAGGTGTCTTCCAGAAACTGGCAGTAGGACTGGGAGTTGAGCTTGACTCCATCCTCAACCCGAAAAGGCCCCACAAGCTCATCTTTGATGATACCAGCCCAAACCAGTACTCCACCTCCACCTTGCTGGCGTCTGAGTCGGACTGGAGCTCTCTGCCCTTTACCAATCCAGCCACGGGCCCATCCATTTGGCCCATCAAGACTCCCTCTCATTTCATCAGTCCATAAAACCTTAAAAAAATCAGTCTTGAGATATTTCTTGGCCCAGTCTTGAAGTTTTAGCTTGTGTGTCTTGTTCAGTGGTGGTCGTCTTTCAGCCTTTATTACCTTGGCCATGTCTCTGAGTATTGCACACCTTGTGCTTTTGGGAACTCCAGTGATGTTGCAGCTCTGAAATATGTCCAAACTGGTGGCAAGTGGCATCTTGGCAGCTGCACACTTCACTTTTCTCAGTTAATGGGCAGTTATTTTGCCCCTTGGTTTTTCCACATGCTTCTTGCGACACTGTTGACTATTTAGAATGAAACGATCGATTGTTCGATGATCACGCTTCAGAAGCTTTGCAATTTTAAGAGTGCTGCATCCCTTTGCAAGATATCTCACTATTTTTGACTTTTCTGAGCCTGTCAAGTCCTTCTTTTGACCCATTTTGCCAAAGGAAAGGAAGTTGCCTAATAATTATGCACACCTGATATAGGGTGTTGATGTCATTAGACCACACCCCTTCTCATTACAGAGATGCACATCACCTAATATGCTTAATTGGTAGTAGGCTTTCGAACCTATACAGCTTGGAGTAAGACAACATGCATAAAGAGGATGATGTGGTCAAAATACTCATTTGCCTAATAATTCTGCACTCCCTGTATATACTGTTATATACTGTGTACTACATACAGCACAGCACCAGTATCTGTTCATACATAGTGGGAACTGTGGTAGATAAGAACGAACAAAAAACCACAGAGACACCGGGAGCCCCTATAGTGTATTATCTTAGTAAACCGGTTTAAAAATAAATAAAATACTACTCACAAGTGTGGGTTGCAGATAGGCATGTGGGGAAATCCCGTCCCCACTCGGTCTTTTCGATGACTGGTCGCAGCTCCTTTGGAAAAAACTGTGGTAAAAAAAACTTTTTTACCACAGACTTGTGGCAAAAATAACAATCCCACCATGTGGGATGTTAGACATAAATATGAAAACTGTAGGAGGCGCCCTTGTTGTTAATTCTGTGGTACTGTATAAGATAAAGTATATAATAAAAACATCGATCGCCTACCTTATGAAAAGATTATAGTCCCAACATAGCCTGCGCTCATTCCATGCGTCCAAAGGTCCACACGTCTCTGTGTTCTTTCCCCTTAAGCATAGATACACCTCAAATACAAACACAAACAAGAGAATGATAGTGCAGACTGTCTACTATAAACAGGCACCCTCTGGTGTGAGCAAACTTGCTTTACTCGTGAAGGTTAAGGGGGGCTGGAGATACCGTCACCACTAAACCATACTCTCCCCACCGTTCCCTATGTCTCCCCTGCTCACCGTCAGCCAGCTGGTAAAGGTTTAGCAGGGTCACCTTCAATCTACCTTCTTTAGCCAAGATTACCACTCCACGAGTATAATGCTACTTAATAGCACATCCGTTTGTTCCACATCAAGTTCTCTTTAAAACACATGTCACAGAATAATACCGATCCCCAGTCTAGGGCCACGGCTGGACTCGTCTCGTATCGTCTAATCCGGCGTTCCCCGTATCCTCCTTGCTGCTCCAAGCCACGCCCGACCGGTTTCGTCACACCTTGTGACTCATCAGGGGCTAATGGAGCATGCGCGCGGAGGATCCTCTTATATCGTATTCCCTTGTCAGGGCGGAAGTTAGCCTGGTACGCTGCCCTGTTTCACTTCCGCCCCCCTCCTAGTTCCGTCTTCCTGGTCTGCGCACATCACATGACCCTAGGGCTATGACGCACACCAGTTCAACATACTCCCCTGTCTAGTTGCCTCCCCCCAGCTGTCACAATGTAACAGCTCACATTCCCATGGATACGCCACGGACGCCTTCCCCTCAACGCCACGTAACCGTACATTAACCGCATCAGCCGCATCCTATAACCAGACTGGCGATCGGTTTACACTTAGGTTTACCTGTGGGGCCTTGCTACTCCATTACAATTACCTAACCTACCACTAACATATTACATTCTACTCCCGGGATGTGATATTTTGGGGACTATCTCGTCACTACTAATCACATTTTTCCATCTTAAGCGTATAGGAACATATACCCTTCATTCTTAAGGTGGCACTCCGCCTCTGCCTCTATGGCACAGATTAACTCATATCCATATCAGATTCTCCGTTATATTCCCCTGTACTGGAGAATCTGATATGGATATGAGTTAATCTGTGCCATAGAGGCAGAGGCGGAGTCCCCAAAATATCACATCCCGGGAGTAGAATGTAATATGTTAGTGGTAGGTTAGGTAATTGTAATGGAGTAGCAAGGCCCCACAGGTAAACCTAAGTGTAAACCGATCGCCAGTCTGGTTATAGGATGCGGCTGATGCGGTTAATGTACGGTTACGTGGCGTTGAGGGGAAGGCGTCCGTGGCGTATCCATGGGAATGTGAGCTGTTACATTGTGACAGCTGGGGGGAGGCAACTAGACAGGGGAGTATGTTGAACTGGTGTGCGTCATAGCCCTAGGGTCATGTGATGTGCGCAGACCAGGAAGACGGAACTAGGAGGGGGGCGGAAGTGAAACAGGGCAGCGTACCAGGCTAACTTCCGCCCTGACAAGGGAATACGATATAAGAGGATCCTCCGCGCGCATGCTCCATTAGCCCCTGATGAGTCACAAGGTGTGACGAAACCGGTCGGGCGTGGCTTGGAGCAGCAAGGAGGATACGGGGAACGCCGGATTAGACGATACGAGACGAGTCCAGCCGTGGCCCTAGACTGGGGATCGGTATTATTCTGTGACATGTGTTTTAAAGAGAACTTGATGTGGAACAAACGGATGTGCTATTAAGTAGCATTATACTCGTGGAGTGGTAATCTTGGCTAAAGAAGGTAGATTGAAGGTGACCCTGCTAAACCTTTACCAGCTGGCTGACGGTGAGCAGGGGAGACATAGGGAACGGTGGGGAGAGTATGGTTTAGTGGTGACGGTATCTCCAGCCCCCCTTAACCTTCACGAGTAAAGCAAGTTTGCTCACACCAGAGGGTGCCTGTTTATAGTAGACAGTCTGCACTATCATTCTCTTGTTTGTGTTTGTATTTGAGGTGTATCTATGCTTAAGGGGAAAGAACACAGAGACGTGTGGACCTTTGGACGCATGGAATGAGCGCAGGCTATGTTGGGACTATAATTTTACTTGACGGTTTGGTAAACTGTGTATAGCGCGCACCACCTATAGACTGCTATTGATTATTAGCGCTGTAATTACTGTGTGTATTCTTATGAAAAGATACTTCACTCAGTAGGGAAGATAAAGAACATTTATTGGTAAGAAGCACTCTGGACAATGCGTTTCACGGTATAAACCGCTTCATCAGGTCAAAATATGGTGCTTTAGAGAAAACATATGACAATAATGGACACTCAGTACGCCACCATACCAAAAACATCATAAAAAATGGCAATCTTATTAATAACTAAAAAATATAAATAAAGTATACACTTGGTATTAGTCATTAGGTTAAGCATCAATCAAATCAAACAAACGAGCATTATCCAACATTGATGTACATCAATAAGACTCATCACTCTGCAGGTAATCTGTGTATCCCCAGAATAATAAGCATATTAAAGCCTAGTGTCTAAAATATAATATAAAATCATTGTAAAAAAATATATAAGAAGCCCGTTACATACATACATATATACATATATATATACATACATACATACACACACACACACACACACACACACACACACACACACACACACACACACACACACACACACACACACACACACACACACACACACACACACACACACACACACACACACACACACACACACACACACACACACACACACACACACACACACACACACACACACACACACACACACACACACACACATATACACACATTTGTCCCTAGAGGACCATTAGATCGCCCTAGTTAAGTTAAAAAAAAAGGTAGTGGAAGATAACATGTGTATTGGAAGCAGAAATGGACATTACAGTGATATGAGTAAGCTGGGTCCCAAAGTGTTAATACAGTCCTAATGGCCGTTTAATGTACTCCAAGAGAATTAGGTATATGGAGAGACACTCACCTATAACACTGGTATGAGAGTTCTGGGCGCCAAACCGAATAGGGGGTGAGTGCTTGTAGTTATAGTCTGTCCACCTCCATACAGGAAGTGGGCGTGAGTAGGCAGATAGTGGGATGCGTCATAGGGAGGTGAAATCTATTGACTGGCCGCAATAGATGTCAATTACGGCCATCCGAGGTATCACGTCTGTGAGGAGGCGTGTATCTATACATGCTAGAGGCCTGTGTAGCGTCGCTGAATGCGGAAGTATCGGGTAGAGGATAGCGGGCACAATATGCGTCTCTTACGCATGCGCGGGATGGAAGCGCGGCCATTTTAACTGAGGGCATAAGTAGGAAAGGGCCAATGTAATGGCGCAGAATGCGGAAAAATCATATAGATAATAGCGGACGTAATATGCGCAATTTGTGAAAACCCAGGATGGAAGTACGGTCATAGTATGAATTTTACTTTTCCTTGCTTTCTTTTGAGGATAATGGATAAATGCATGATTACTAGGAACAACCTTATGTATCCTATGGGCAATGGAGGACAGTAATCAAGATGAGTTTTATGGCATCTGCTGCCACCATGTGGTAATTCTGTATGTTGCAATGGAGCTAATAATTGATAAATCATAGGTTTTACATCAGAGCTAGTAATCATAAGTTTTATCATCACATTGAGAGTTTGGTCATCTCATTCACCTGCGTATTACCATTATTATACGATGAGCTAACCCCTAAGCTACCAGACAACGCATTGTAGCTCTTTTTATATATATATAACGGGCTTCTTATATAATATATATACAGGGTATAGGGTATGGGGAAAGGTTAGGGACATAGGTAGGTACGTACATGTACATCACCTTTGCCAGGTTGGGCAGTGGTCCTGAACCTTATTTGTGGATGCAAATTAAATTAACATAGGGCTCTTTTGGACTCAACGGTGTATGCAAAATAGAAAACTTTTATTGACTATAGATTAAACATATTTGCAAGACCAATTGAAAAATGCACACGGAGCTATAAAAGCAACAGCGCTGTTGTCAATTAATTAAAACCAAGCCAACATCCAGACCACACTGACACACTTCACACCATACGCATCCAGATGTTTACGGGATACCCCATGAGTGGCACTGAGATTAGTCCGTCTGTCGGAAGAGGGACAGCCTAGATTCAAAGACACACAGGATTCTGTGGCAAAGTGTCCAGTGTCCTCCAAATAGACGTGAAATGTCTCATTCAAGTGAACTGGCACATTTAAATCATATATTCACTGCGTGTAGGTTCTCATACTCACGACCTCCAGATGTCCATCGCAAGTTTAACTGAGATACTTCACCTGGCTACTCAATCAGCCGCATAGGCAGGCTGCACCGATTGTAATCCACAAAGGGGGGGGGGCCCCTGGGTGCGATCTGGTCCGGCGTGTAGTCCAAGAACACTTGATGGGTCTCGGACTTCGGTAACTGGGAGATCAGCAGAGCGCGTCGGCAAGTACGCGGTGGGGGGCAGCCGGATCCGCTCGCCCCCTTTTCCTCCAAATGATCAGCTCACCCGTAAGAGTCCAGGCATAAATGCCCTGGACTGGTCTCAAAACACGGCGGCCGGCTTGCTTGGTAGGACGCCGCACTCCATGCGCAGAGACAGATTCCCCAGCTCGTCACCGCCAGGTGAGTCAGTGGGCTGGATGAAGGCGACCAATCGCTGACTAGTTTCGCTTGGCGTCACCAAGCTTCATCAGGGCCAGATACACAGATTACCTGCAGAGTGATGAGTCTTATTAATGTACATCAATGTTGGATAATTCTCGTTTGTTTGATTTGATTGATGCTTAACCTAATGACTAATACCAAGTGTATACTTTATTTATATTTTTTAGTTATTAATAAGATTGCCATTTTTTATGATGTTTTTGGTATGGTGGCGTACTGAGTGTCCATTATTGTCATAAGTTTTCTCTAAAGCACCATATTTTGATCTGATGAAGCGGTTTATACCGTGAAACGCGTTGTCCAGAGTGCTTCTTACCAATAAATGTTCTTTATCTTCCCTACTGAGTGAAGTATCTTTTCATAAGGTAGGCGATCGATGTTTTTATTATATACTTTATCTTATACGGTACCACAGAATTAACAACAAGGGCGCCTCCTACAGTTTTCATGTTCATACATAGCACCAGTTTATGATTTTTTTTTTATTTGGTGTGTTGGAAAAGGGGTAGTCTTATACGGCGAGTATATCCCCACTGTCGTTTTATCTGCCTAGTCGTCTTATATGCCCAGTCGTGTTATACAACCAGTCGTCTTATACGCCGGAATATACGGTATTTTGGGGTGTGGTCTTGATGAGTGTTCAAGTCTATTGCTAAGACTTAGTGTTATTTTTTATTTGCAGGCAAAACGTACACTGAAGGCCCAGAAGCTGCAGGAGGAGTTGGCCTCAGGGAAGCTGTCAGAACAAGTGGTAAGAGTTTATATCCTCATAGGCTGGTTATGTCTCTTAATGCTACATTGCTTACAGCTAATGGGCAGGATTTTTTCCCTGGTCATCTTTTCATGCCCCCTACCTCAAGAAACTCCACATAGTAAATTTCTGGTACGTTTTGGCAATGCATATGTGAAACATGTGCTGTTCATTTGCTCCCCTTCACTCTAATGAAGGAGAGAATTGGCTGCTACAAACACTAAGCCCACCCTTCTTCACCCCATTTTTTCAATAGAAGATGTGGATTGATATCATGGAGTGGTGTGGGTGCATAACAAGCTTTTGTGGGACATGCTGCAAAGGGTTTTGTTGGTGGGATTTGGCTGCTACTCAATGTCTAGGTTTGGCTTTGACAACTTGGTGGATTTGTTTTGGCCCCAAAGCAGTTGGGGCAATGCAAAGCAACAGCCAACATTTCAATGTACCCCCACCTCAGTCATAGTACCCCCACCCACAAACATAATATACAGTCTTCACCCTCTGTCCTAGAACTCTTCCCACCCCAGCATAAAACAGTCTCTGCTCCGATAGTTGTGATCCTCAGCATGTATTCTTTCTCCAACCCCAAATAAAGCCCTAAATGCTACCTAGTGTGGAGGTCCAGTGGCCAGATACTCAGCACAGAGATCACCTGAAGTCCACACCCAGTACTGAAATAAGGCAGAGATTCTACTGACTGCTGAGTAATCTTGGCGCTTGTTGTTTTGATGAAGGAGAAAGTCCAGCTCTGGGACATTTATGCGACTCTACAGTAACTGAGGGAAGGGCCTGTGGCTAGACACCAATCTAGTGACAAAATATCTCGGCACAGGATGCAACTGTTTGATTTGTAGGGAAGAATGGGAGTCTGAAGCAGCTCAATCAGCTTGCAAGGGGAGGGCAATGCAGTCACATGGCCCCAACATCTATACCTGAAAATGAATAAGGGGTTTGGGTAACACTTCATTGTCTTGGACTGGGTAAGAGAGGGGCAAAATGTTCCTGGAATTGGACTTTAATCCTATAAACACATCAGCCATCTCTTACGAAGCGCTTACATTTTGTAAACCTTGGGGTTTGAGTTTCAACAATTTATGATATTAAATGTCTAGGGTGAGAAAGGAGCATAAATTGTTCCTTCTATATTTTTCTATAAAGTGAACCTTCTGTGGGAAAAAAAATTTTTTCTTCTTACATGGGACTTCTTCCAGTCCCTCGTAGACTTTCAGGTCCCCGGTTTCCTCCAGGACCACCATGTTGTTGCCTTGCCTCTCCAAAAACTTACCGACTGGACCAGTTAGGGGCTACTGCACATGCTTAGTCCTATCCTCGCACCTCTTCAATCACACTCCCAGCCACAGGATGTAACCACGCTTACGACCACTACTAGTGCAGTCAGCAAGCTTTTGGATGGGCACAGCAACACAACAGAGAGGCCTGGGGGAGCTGCAAGACTACTCAACTTCTTTCCCCCACTTTAGGTTCACTTACTTTCTGATGCCAGCCCAACTTCCAGATGGTTTTCTCTTTTGGTTCTGGGAAGAAATGTAGAAATCTTGACTTGCTGGTATTGTTGTGGGACAGTTTCGGAAATCTGATGTGTACAGTCATATTTTATAGCATTCATTGATGCACTACATTGTGCTACATCTGTGGGTGTTATCGGCTGCACCATTGAAATAGACTACTTTTTATGCACACATGCCTACTTAGTCACAAACCGTTTACTGAATGCTAGACTCTCTTGAAAGTGTTTTCCATGAGGTGACTGCCATTACAGCCAGATCAGAAAGACAAACTGCAATGGGAAGTCTTTCCTGTGCAGTGTAGTTTTTATAAATCATATAGTGCGGACACCAACATTTACTGAACATAGTGAATACAACACTGGTGTCAAACTCCAGCCCGTGGGCCGAATGTGGCCCTCATTGCCATTTTATGTCACCCTCGAGAGCTTTAAATGTGCATCTTTGCAAGCAGTAACAGAATGACAACACACTAGGCTTGATTCACAAAGCGGTGCTAACAGTTAGCACCCTGGTGAAAAGCCCCTTATCACGTCTAAACTCAGTTTAGGCATGATAAGTTTAGGCATAATAAGTTTAAGCACCAACTGGGTTAGCACCGCAGTGCACAGCTGATCAAAAGTTTTGCGCTAGCAAAGTCTGGTGCACTTCGCATAGAGTTTAATGGCACTGCTTTGCGCGCGATCTAAACTTATCATGCCTAAACTTATCACGCCTAAACTGGCTTTTCACCAGCGTGGTGAGATGGTTATCACGCCTAAAGTGTTTTAGGCGTGCTAACTGGGTTAGCACCGCTTTGTGAATCGAGCCCATTGACTTCCCATAGATGAGCACACCAGTGACAGTATGGGGCTCCCTCCTGAGATCCAAACTTCCCACATGGCTGGTGAAATACACAAAACCTACACACCTTTTCCCTCCAACACCATCTCCCGACAAAGCAGAGTAGGGTAACAGAGCTGTATAATATTCACTGCTCCAGTCTTGTCTCTACTGTCCTTCCCAGCAGTTGCACGCTCTGTGCTTCCGTACCTCCAGCTCCTGATCACGTGACATGCAGCATAGACAATGTAGCTGTCAGAAAGATCAGTGAAGACCTGAAGCAGTACTGGAGCAGCTAAATATTAAACTGCTCCAATGCTTCTTAACAATGCTCATACAGTGTTCTCCCCAGAATTTTTTTCCAGCCGGGTGGCATGAAAATGTAGCCGGGTGGGATTATTAAGGTCGCGACGGGTGGGGAAAGAGGGTGATGGTGTGTGCTACTATTAGGTAAGAATGGAAAGGGAGGATCATGCTGGGTGCTGCTCGCTGGGGAGGAGAGTAGGTGGATCGCGCTGGGTGTTGGTGAGGTAATCATACTAGGCACTGCCGATAGGGGTAGAGGATTACACTAAATGATGCTAATGGATTCCGAGGCATCTTACACGGAGTGTAGCTGTTGCGAGGGGCAATCCGATAAGAGCGCTGCCAAAGCCGGAATAATACCAGACAGGGCTGTAGACTGAGTGACTAATTTAGGCCCAAAACCACAAATGCCCACAGACCGTTCTGTTATGTCATTCAAAAAGTCTTGGCTGACATATTGGTAGTAAGCCCAGTGTAGACATGCTTGTTTGTCTTGCTAAACAGCATGCACTACAAAGATAAAATAAGTGCCTGGGGGTTTCTGCTGTGGCTTCTCCCCTTAAACAAAGTCAAGCACTGGTAAGCAGACATACATATATTCAGGAAATGTAGTATATAGAGGGGGTGGAGTAGAAAAAGTAAATACAAACTGAAGGGAAGAGGAATAGGTGTGAGTCTGGGAGGGAGATGGATTGTCTTTGAGGGACAGAGAGAGTGTGTGTGAAAGTGACTGGGGAAGGGGAAAGAAAAAAAAGAGGGAGAAAGTTTGTCAGTTAGACAGAGGGAAATGTTGTAGAGGGAGAGTGAGAGACATGCAGGAATGAAAATGTATGTGAGTGCACAGCACACTGCAGGAAGTCTGCAGACTGATGTCCAGGACAGCTAGATTTACTATGTAACGTCTCCGTCTGGGGCAGAGCAGTGGGGGAAGGGAAGCAGTTGTATATGTAAAGTTGTCTAAATAATACCGATCTCTAGCACAGAGACAGCAGCTGACCAGAAGGATTCCACTGCTTGGGGACCATTACTGCTATCAGATAACCATCTGCCCTGCTGTTACTCTCCCCGGCATGAACGAGTGCTTCTCCACACGGACCTCTGATCGGGTGAGGCTGGAGCACATGCTGGGAAGACAGGAGGAGGAGAGCCCGTCCTCTGCATGACAGGCAGATCAGCGACTCACCAGAGGGGACACAGGAAGCCCACGTTCTCTCAGTTCTTTCTCTGTGTGCCTCCTTCAAAGCTCCCGGGGTCTGGCTTGTAATGATTGTCAGGAGCTGAGGAGGAGGGCGGAGATTGTGTCAGAGTGACAGCGGGCCAGCTCCAATACCACAGCCGCTGTGCTCTGTGCTGGATGAGCGTGGAGGATTCAGAGGACAGCAAATATGATTAGTGATCACAGCAGCCGGGCGGGGACTGACCACCAGCCGGGCGCTCCGCCCAGTTAAAAGGCTCTAGGGAGAACACTGCTCATAGTACAAAGCGATGCACTCTGCACCTCCTCTACTGCATTGTTGCCAGGCTCAGGTGACTTGTATTTAGTAGGGCCATGTCACTCAGTGCTCCACCATGGACAGTAGCATTGCCAAGTGGAGTGTACTGTACTGCTCTGCATTGCATTATATATGTACAGGTCCTTACCGAGGCCTGTGAGGATCATGACCATGAAAGTCCCTATAAGCTTCTACATGTGCAGTAATATGAGAAGCCTGCTAGCCGCTATTCTCCATTACTTGAGGGCCTCCTGGTAGTCTGCTCAATAGTCTGCAGCTTCCTTATTTCCATACGGTAATTACAATATTGCTTGCTAAGTTTGACCATGTTTGTATGTTGTCACCCATCTTGCTTTCTTTACTTCAGAGCTCCCCAAGACACCACTGGGGAGAAGAGGAACAGAACGCACAGACCGTAAGCTGTTTAATTATGTGATAATGTTTTCAACTGCGTGTTAAAGCGAACCCAAAGTGAGAGACCTATGGTGGCTGCCATCATATTCGATTCCTTTTAAAGTGTAACTGTCGGGCATAAAATGAAAAATCAATTCTTTATTTTTATCTGGTAAACTAGTAATAAGGATGCTAACCAGGCAATCCAAAAGTTAAAATCACTATTACCACTATTACTTTTCTTGATGATAAATGATCATTCCCCAGTTTACCTGACTCTTATTTGGTACACAAAAAGGAAGTTGCAGGGCATGCTGGGTTGTCCTTTTTTGCTTCTCTACTTCCCCTCAGACTTAACTAATGCAGCCTGATTGGCTGATGCCTCTTTCCCTCCTGGTTTCCCCTCCCACACCTCTGTTCCCCTCTGATTGGCCAATATTTCTCCTGCTGAGACAATGCCCTTTCTATAGTGAAGGGCAGGCAAATCAGGCAGAGGAGAGTAAGGGAGGAAAATACATCAGGATTGGCTTCAAAATAGCCACACTTAAAATGGGAAATGCTAAGGATTTTCTCTTTTTTTTTTTACTGTAGAAAAATCAAACCGTGAACAGGGCAATACATATATTATGTAAGTAGAGCAAGTATTTATCTACTTATATATGTGGGTTTTTTTCTGAGATAGTATGGCTGACAGCTCCTCTTTAAAGTGGACCTGAACTCTTGCACAGGAGAGAATGAAAACATAGAGAAATGCACCCTGTATGTATTTAGAGAGTTTGGCCTGCCTAATTGCCCCTTATTTGTGTCTAATCACAAGTTATTTGATCTCTTCCATGTGTCAGCTGACTGCCACAGCAGATAAGGCAGATGAGCTCATTTGAAAGCACAGGATGTTAACAATATGTCTGCTTCCATGAAAGCAGGAAGTAGAAACAGCGCAGATTTATTCCAGGATTTGTATCAGCTGTAACAAAGAAATGTTTTTTTTTCTTTTAAAGGTTATTATGCTATTGCTTATCTTTTACAGCAGTGATGAAGTTATGAGTTCAGGTCCACTTTAAGCAATCCCTGTTGCCTGGCAGTCCTGCTCCTCTTTCTGGTCAGTAGTGTCTTAACCACTTGAGGACTGCAGGGCTAAACCCCCCTAGTGACCAGGCAATTTTTAGCTAAAATGGCCACTGCAGCTTTAAGGCCAAGCTGCAGGGCCGCATAACTCAGCACACAAGTGATCCCCCCCCCCTTTTCTCCCCACCAACAGAGCTCTCTGTTGGTGGGGTCTGATCGCTCCCCCCATGTTTATTTTTTTTTAAATAATTTTTTTTTTTTTTTTTTTTTTTTTTTTTAAACCTGTTTCTGTAAATTTATTCCCACCCTCCCTCCCTCCCTCCCCACAGCCAGCCAATTACGGCGATCGGCTGTCATAGGCTTCTGCCTATGAGAGCTGATCGCTCTCTTGTCCCCCATGGGGACAGCCGTGTCACACGGCTGTCCCCAGTGCAGCGCTGCTGCTCATCGCAGCGCTGCAGCTAGTAATTAGACGGCGCGATCGCCGTCTAACAGTCTCCCGAGGGGCAATAGCCGCTCGGAGACTGAAGGCGGGGCGGAGCTCCGCCCTCCGAGCATGAGATGCGCGCGCACCATGCGCGCGATCTCATGCAAAACAGAGCCCCAGGACTTTACGCCAATTGGCGTTAGGCGGTCCTGGGGCTGCCGCCGTGGCCACGCCTACTGGCGTGACGCGGGCGGCAGAAGGTTAATCACAGACCTGAAACGGGCATCTGGCTCATCCAGTCAGACTTCAGGTCATAAACCTGCTTGTTCAGGTTTGTCTAAATGCATTAGAGGCAGAGGATCAGAATGACAGCCAGGCAATGTGCATTGTTTAAAGGGGAATAAATATGTCAGCCTCCATATGTCTCTCACCTTGGGTTCCCTTTAAACTGGGGTTAAACCCACTTCATCAGGGATCTGGTGCCTAGTGGCTGTACAGATGGCATGGGTGCGCCTCATATGCTTGTAACCAACCATCCTTTCCTGTGCTCCTCAGGAGAGAGACCATAACAGTGAAGACGAGGATGAAGACAAATACGCCGATGACATTGATATGCCTGGACAGAACTTTGACTCCAAGAGAAGAATTACTGTCAGGAACCTGCGTATTCGAGAAGATACTGCCAAAGTAAGATGGTATAACTGTACAATAAAATTCATTCTGAGGTGATTTGTATTTTTAGCTTGGTCTTTTAATGTTACTTTTTTTTCCCTTTATGTAGTATTTGAGGAACTTGAATCCTAACTCTGCGTATTACGACCCCAAAACCAGAGCTATGAGGGAAAATCCACATGCTGATGCCGGAAAGAATCCTGATGAGTATGTAATATGACTGGAAATGTGTTTTTGTATAGATTTTGGCCCACTAGAGGCTTTTGATATACATCACTACGGTTTGTGCCAAGCTGCACAAGTAGCTGATGTACTAGTGTTTCTCAATCCCTTCTGTTTCTCTACTGGATAGTTTAACCTCCCTGGCGGTATGCCGCGCAGGAGGAGATCTCAGCCCCTGGTGGGGCGATTTTCATCCTGTAAAGTGCTGTACGCGCAGCTAGCACTTTGCTAGCCGCATGTACAGCTTGATCGCCGCCACTCTGCGGCGATCGCCCGCACGCAGCGGCGCAAGAGGCCCCCCCCCCCCCTGCCAGAGCCCTGCGCTGCCCGGACCAATGAGTTCCGAGCAGCGCTATGGGCTGGATCGGAGACGTCTGACGTCAGGACATCGGCTGACGTCCATGACGTCATTCCGATTGTCGCCATGGCGACAGGAGAAGCCAAACAGGGGAGCGCGTTATATACGCGTTCCCCTGTTTGCTATTGTTGCCGGCGACGATCGAACTAGACGGACACATGCGCCCTCTATTGGAGTTTCATGTAGCTACCACTCTGATAGCTTTACATGAAACATAAAAATTAAAAAAAAAAAAATGGATTTCTGCAATTTTTGCAGAATAAATTAACCGCCAAGGAGGTTAAGGAAACTTGAGATAAGGCAAGTATATAGATTTATACTTAAATGGGGCTTCCTCCAGCCACCTGTAGTCAATCTGCTCAATCACCTTTGTTCTCTCTGTGATCCATCCCAATCATACTCCACTGTGATGCGCATGCACCCCCGATCTTATTCCTGTAGCCTGGAGTGTTCTGTGCAAGTGCAGTTACATTCTTAGTAAACTGTGCATGCACAGAACACTCCCGGCCATGGGAGAGCGATCGGGGGGCATGTGGCCAAGACTGCGCATTTGCAGTGGAGCGTGACTGGGCCAGTCAGAGAATTTACCGGGCCACACAGTGGGAGAACGGAGGGGATTGGAAGGAAGGCGATCGAGCAGACAGACTACAGGGGGCTGGAGTAAGCCACAAGTAAGTATAAATCCGTATACTCTTTATACTTTTAAAGAGTACTCGCACAGCGACGTCCCCACCATTTCAGGCATGAGCCCTTTTTCAAGCCGCTCTAATATGCACTTCAGCGCAGATTGAAAAGGGGCTCATGCCTGAAACAGCGGGGCTGTCGCCGTGCGTGTCTACTTTTTGGTGCTGCCGTCATGACCGCATTTTAAAACCGCTGCAATAAAGAGCTTTTCATTACATTTCGGTGGTGCTAACTTTATCCATCTAATCTACTGCTGTGCCCCAGCACACTCTTTACCCCATTATTGGGAAAAATGTTAGACTAGTTGCTGGTATACTTGAGGTGCGTGTACATATCTAATTATAATATGGTGCATACACACATCCAATCACTGACCACTTTTGCCACCGACATGTACTGTGAGGGCCAACAGATTTGGAATACTATAAACAGAATGTAGGTAAGCTCTCATACTACATGGAAGTGGTCATCTTGAATGAGTGTATGCATCCCTATGTTGGAATTCTGTGGTTAGAGTTAGAAATTTGTGGACAGGATGAAGCAGTTTACTTGTATGTGTTTAGCTTATTGCTGGGAGGTTCACTTTAACCTCCCTGGCGGTAAGCCTGACCTACGTTCTGGCTAGCCGCCGGAGAGGATCACATGGCCCCCGGTGGATTTATTTTAATAAAATGTGACCTAAATGCTTAAGCTAGCACTTGGCTAGCTAACTATGCCCCCCAAGTCCCTCCGCTCTCCCCCGATCACTGCCGTAATATGTACCCCTCAGGGATTCCGCGATGGCGCAGCCTCCCAATCAGCTCCAGGCTACGCTATGGGGAGGATCGGGACTGTGCATAACGTCATGTCCGATCGTCGCCATAGCGAGGACTGAAGCTAAAGGGTGAAGATGCGGCTCTCGCGGGATCGCGGATCGGTAAATATTGCCGCCGGCGATCAGGGGGAACAGAGCAGTGCCAGGGGACTTGGGGGCCATATTTAGCTAGCGAAGTTCTAGCTTAAACATTTAAATCAAATTTTATAAAAAAAAAAAACCTACCGCCAGGGAGGTTAAAGGGAACCTGAGACGGGCTATATGCCAGTATCTATACTTGCCTAAGGCTTCCTCCAGCCTCATGAAGTCCGTGGGCTCTCTCTGTGTCCTCTCTGGTGGCTCCGATCAGTAGTAATCCCCTTCAGTAGTCTTGCCGGGCCACACTCTCCTCCGCATGCACGACTTGGCCACGCGCGCATCCCGCTTCATGCTCCTGCAGCCGGGAGTGTTCTGTGACTGCACAGTAGTACTGTGCAGAATGCTCCCGGGGATGAAAGCTTGAGGCTGAGCCGCGAATGTGCTGAAGGGGCACGACTGTCCAGAATACCGGAGGGGATTGTTAGTGAACGGAACCACCGCATAGGATGCCGAGAGAGGCCACGGACCTCATGGGGCTGGAGAAAGCCTCCAATATATATATATATATAAATAAAAATACTGACATATAGCCCGTCTTGGGTACACTTTAGGTAAGATCTTTATTGTTTACAGAATTTTTTGTTCCATTTTATTAATGGTTTGGGGTTCTCTTTATAGAGTGAGCTACGCTGGTGATAATTTTGTACGCTATACTGGAGACACAATTGCTATGGCGCAGACACAGTGTAAGTATAAAAACATAAATTCCCTAATTGCACTTGTATTACACAACACTGGAATGATTTGGAGCAGCAGCAAATCTGTTAATAATGGTATCAAATAAGTTTGTATCGTAGCCAGCTGAAACTGCTGCAAAGCACTTTCATTTTCTTCTAATACCTATTTTCTTTAAAGTAAACCTGAGATGCGGTGATTTAAAAAAATATATATATACATACCTAGGGCTTACTCCAGGCTGATTGCTCCCTCGACATCCTTGTCCACACCTGGGTTGTCTGCGATTCGTTCCGGAAAGTCCTCCAGTCTGGGGCATCCTGCGCATGCGTGGCCCAGCCTTGCACATGCTCCTGTCAGGCTTCGTCGCCGGTAGCATTCTGCATATGCACAATAGAACTGAGCAGGTGCGGAACGCCGGAGCAGTGCTTTTCAGCGCTGCTAGCTTTGGGCGCAGCCAGCGCCGCCATAGACTGTAATGGGAATCAGTCTATAGCGGCGCTCAGTGAGGAAGGTCGGCTCCGTCAGAAGACGGAGCCGAATTTGCTTAAAAAACACAATAATTCGGCCTCCAGCAATCGCTGGAAGCCGAATTATTTCATTCCCCCTCTATCCATGTCGGCCTGGAGGGGGAATAGTAATTAAAACGCCCCGGACTTGTGCAGAAGCAGGACCAGCCATTTAACAGCTGGATCCTGCGCCCAAGTCTACCAGCGCCGTATTCAAATGTACGCGCGGAACGCTCCCGGTGATGGAAGTGTGTGGTTACCGGACTGCACCTGCCCCGACTGGTGGACTTTCCGGGACAGCCTGTGAAGGGTTCTGCCTGGAGGAAGCCCGAGAGATAGATAGATAGATAGATAGATAGATAGATAGATAGATAGATAGATAGATAGATAGATAGATAGATAGATAGATAGATAGATAGATAGATAGAGATACATAGATATAGATATATAATATAATATACAGAGGGTGCTGCAGCACACAACAGGAAAACAGTGACAGGGGCTCTTGGTTACGCTTTAACGCGTTTAAGCTCACCAACTGCGCCAAAGTGTCCCCGATCTGGTGAGTCCTACTCTAACCAGGCAAAAATGCTAGTTGTTATCAGCGTTCTAGTGGGAACCATGCCAAAAGCCCAGGGGTCAGCTAAATGGGAGAAATATATCTATCTCTATCTATCTTCCCTCCCGTGTCGGGTACACTTTAACCTCCTTAGCGGTAATCACGATTCCAGCTTGGGGTGGAAAAACAAGCCAGGAGCGGTAACCCTGAGTGTGACTCGTGGTAGCTGCCGGAGGTATATGCGCGCAGCGGGCGTGGTTTCACTCACCTCCCGGAGGAGCCCGATGTTGGCAACCATTCTTCTTCCTCTCCACGGAGGCTCTGCATGCCCCCGGTGAGATGCCCCCGGGAGGTGAATGAGTGCTGAACTGCTGCAGATCTCCCTAGCAGCATGATTTTGTTTTTCCAGTTTTAGGGTCTAAAAGAATGCAAAAAAAAAAAAAATGCACCGCTTTTAGACCCTAAAATCCAAAAATAATCGTACTGCCAAGGGGGTTAAGCAACGGCATCAAATTTTCTCCTGAACCTGAGTGATTATTTGTCTTGATGTGCAAGAAACCTGCTCAGTGTGTACATAACAATTTTCTGAAAACTGATAAACTGACCCTAAAGGAAACTAAACTGTAATCTTAGCAAATTATGATATTTTGTATAATTGAAACTTGCCTTCAGTTAAGAGTGCTTTACTTTTTTTTTTTTAATTTGCAAAAGTTCTGTTGTTGCTTACTTGGTTGGAAGGAAATCCCCCAGTGTCTGGGTTACTTGACATCTTAAAGTATACCTGAGCTTAAAGAGACTCAAAAGCTAAGATATAACTTATCATGAAATAACCTAACTCAGTAAAATATATAGATTTGTGATAAAAATAATATCTAATTCTTACCACATGTTACTGCAATCAATCAATTCATTCATAAGCCACTCCCCCCTGTCAATTTTGCCCCTGGCGATTTTTCTTCTTTTGCCTGGCCAGCTCGCACAGCATTGTGGGATTGCTGACATCACTGGCAATCCCACTTACAGAGCCCGACCCACGAATGGCTCAATTTGCAAAATCTCGAGAGATGATGCATGGTAAACTTCTGCATCATCTCATGAGTGAGAGACCAGGAACACAGGCTGAAGCAGCTGCACAGCAGGGAGTGACAGGCTTAATTAAACAGGGAAAAGGCAGAGAGAGGCTGGTGGCTGCACAGCGGGGAGAGAGATGATTTAGAGACGTCTGCAGGAGGTTATCTAAGATGTCATCAGTCCTTCCTATCTGCATGGGATTTCCCAGACATAGTTACACAAAGGGGAGGGCAGAAGACTGGAGGTAAGGACAAATGCTGGAGGGGAGGCACAAAGCTGAGGGTGTACTGTCCCTGGCTTCAGCATGAGAAGCAAGATGGCGGTGCTACAGCAGCTCTAAATGTGAGTCTATTCTATGCACTGCAATATACCAGATGTAAACTTTTTATGTTTATCTAACTGTACACAGTGCATAGATTGCATATATGTATTGCTGTTCAAACTTTTTTTGGCTTTAGGTAGTCTTTAAGCTGAAGCTCGGGTACAAAATCATATACTTGTCTAAGAGGGAAGCCTCTGAATCCTATGGAGCAGTCTTTCTCAAGCAAGGTTCCCTTGAGGACATTGCAGGGGCAGTGCCGTAACTAGAGGGAAGCAGCCCCTGTGATTGCAGAGGGGCCCAGAGCTGTGGGGGACCTCAACTACTAACCCTCCCTTCCTCTGATACAGGGGACTATATTTCAGATCAGGTGTTTTTGTGGTTGCGCTTGTTATGGGTGTGAAGATCATGATGGCCACACTGGTTTTATGACTCTTGTGAGATAAGCATCAAGGGAAGGGGTGTGAACATTGGGGGGGGGGGGGGGGGTTAGTTGTAGCCACTATGCAATGCAGAGGTTCCCTGGAATTTTCCCTCCAGTTAGACTGTTGCTCCAGTTGGAGCAGTGAATAAGTATCTCCTTGGCTCATCTATAAAAAGGACTGAATTGGGGGTCAGTATATTAAGGAGCGCAATAATAAAATAACAGTATGATAGTGAGACAGTATCTTAAGGAGCTCTATTATAGGGGAGAACTATAATAAGATACATTCACAGGTTACTTTAGTATGGAGCACTGTAGAGGAGGAACATGGATTGGGGGCTCAACAAGGATACCCAGTGTTCTCCCCAAGCCTCATTAGCTGGGCGCTGCGCCCGGCTAATTTTAGTGAGGGCCCGGCTGTCTTGGCTCTCCTCCTCACTCCTATCAGAACGTCCCAACAATGCTGCAAACCTAATTCAGGCAGCATCCTCTAGGAGGCAGAAGCCTGTAAACCAGTACAGCAGACGACACTCTCTGCTGCTGACAGCATGTGTGGTGTGCCTCCTCATTAATATTTGCTGCAGTCCTAGCTGGCCCACCTACTCCATGTCCTATAGCTGTGCCAGTAAGTTGAGAAAAGCCGTGTGTGTGTGTGTGTGTGTGTGTGTGTGTGTGTGTGTGTGTGTGTGTGTGTGTGTGTGTGTGTGTGTGTGTGTGTGTGTGTGTTTGTGTGTGTAGCATGTTTGTGTGTGTAGCATGTTTGTGTGTGTAGCATGTTTGTGTGTGTAGCATGTTTGTGTGTGTGTAGCATGTTTGTGTGTGTAGCATGTTTGTGTGTGTAGCATGTTTGTGTGTGTAGCATGTTTGTGTGTGTAGCATGTTTCTGTGTGTATGGGTATATGTTTCCCTGTGTGTGTGTGTGTGTGTGTGTGTGTGTGTGTGTGTGTGTGTGTGTAGCATGTTTCTGTGTGTGTAGCATGTTTCTGTGTGTATGGGTATATGTTTCCCTGTGTGTGTGTGTGTGTGTGTGTTTGTCTGTTTGTCAACCATGTGATTTCTCAGTGTCCCCTGTCAGATGACTCTAGGGCCCTTGGCAATAGCCCAGGCTGCCTTTATAAAAACGCCAGCCTTGTATTTCCCTGCCACCACCCACCGCACCACCCGGCTGGAAAAAATTCTTACGAGAATACTGGAGACCATTGCAGTGCTGAACCCGAGCTCTGGGTCGGGTTCTCTTTAAAGTGGCACTGAAGCGAAAAAAAAAAACGTATTCTATGTGTAGTACACATAAGCACAGACTAACCAGCAAGCTCATGGTGACCCAGAACTCATTGGAGTGTGTAAGGGACTACAATGTTCCTAAAAGCTTTTAGGACCATTGTAGTGCCTTACACACTCCAATGAGTTCTGGGTCACCATGAGCTTGCTGGTTAGTCTGTGCCTCTCAGATTTACAAGCCCTACTCCATAGAGCCAAATTAATCCATGCCATGCACTGATGAGGATCAAACAATCCGAAACAGTCTGTATGCATGTTGGATTATTATGGCTCTGTACAAATTAACAAGCTGACACATCATTGCATTCCAGCGGTTCTGGAGGTGTGTTTAGCTTCTAAGGGTACAATGGTTAATTTGCATATATTCAGCAGTGTTGCTCTGGGAGACATCTCAAGCTCACTCCAACCTGAATTATCGCAAATTCTTTGTTTTAGGAAAGCAAACTTTTGTTTTTCTAGTACAGATAATTAATACAACATTAATAGCAAAGAAAAGTAATTATAACATTGCATCATTCTCTAATATATGCAGTTTACACACTACACTCAGCATTTTAAATGATTTCACAGAGCAGGCTAATGACCTTTTCAACTTTCCTCAGCAGGAAAACCATAAACAGACATAAGAGCTTCAAAAGACTGAGCTGGCCACAACTTTTTTGCGATCCTGTAATGTGATTGATGTATTCACTGGCTAACAGTAAGCTCAGGTGTTCTGCTTTCTGTAGTTTTAAATGTACCACCTTCCACCAGCCTCCTTTGAGTATCAGTAAAGGTTGTATCTGAGCAGCCTTAATGTTACTCTCTGGCACCATTTACATTCCTTCATCGTGTACTCTCTACATATCCCTGTGTCTTCATGGCTTGTGATATTGTACTCTGATCCTGCCAAGCTGTGGAAACTTCCACTGTATTTGCATCAGTGGGAGTTGTCATGTGGGAGATGGGCATACAGAGCGTCACATGCAACAAGGGAGTTGGGCCACCACAGACTTTCAGCTTGGCTGCTCGGCACTTGGAACAAGTGGGATGTGGAGGCAGGAACCATGGATGAAAGTTGCTTTTATTGGGCAAGTATAGGGGGGGGGGGGGGTTGTTGCTGTTTTTTTTTATTTTATTTTTTCACCTCAGGTTTATTTCACTTTACCTATAAACAGTCTGGACATTTCCCAACAAAGATAAGCATGCGGGGGTATTTTCTGTAAACTTTATACTCCATTTTATTACATGTTCATTAAATCCAGACATTGAGTAACATCTAGGCAGCAGTTCTCACTGTAGGTGTCACTGGTAATGTACTTTATATACTGTAGTAATATGCTATTTAACAAGACAGGGCTGTGACTTAGCTATGCAAAGTGACCCAGAGATGTCAGCTATTCAAGGTTTTTTTTTTTACTTGGGGCTTCCTCCAGCCACATAAGCATGGATGCGTCCCTCGCCATCCTCCCACGTGCCTCCATGAAGCGGCAATCAGCTCTGGTATTCCGGTCAGTCGGGCCCAGTCTAATTCTGACGTCAGCCGGGGTGTTCTGCGCTTGCGCCGAAGGTCCGCGCATGCGCAGAAGGCCCCCTGCTGACGTCACTGAGCTGAATACCAGAGCTGACTGCGGCTTAACAGAGGCACACAGGAAGACGGCGAGGGACGCATCTGTGCTTATGGGGCTGGAGGAAGCCCCGGGTAAGTAGAAATCTTTAATAGCCGGCGTCTCTGGTACACTTTAAATCCCTTTTAATAATCTTCTTGACTATAGTAACTGAACTGTACAGACCACAGGGGAAGTTTTGTATTCCTGTGTATGTGACGGGTATTTTGTCTTGCACAGTGTTTGCCTGGGCCGCCTATGAGAAGGGATCAGATGTCCACCTTCAGGCTGATCCCACCAAGCTGGAAGTCTTGTGCAAATCCTTCAAAGTCAAGAAAGAGCACTTCAAAGAAGAACAGAAGAAGAGCATCTTAGAAAGAGTAGGTTACTCGCATTCTTGGTGGTATACTTTAATGGTATAGAGGTGAGATTACACTATCTGGCTATTAAGTAAAACATTTTTCCTACTAGCCGAATGAGTACCAGGGAAATTAGAATAACCGACACTGGGGTCCGTGGGACCAAGCCCTATAGGTACTAAAAGACAGTAATCTTTATTGTAAAAGTCTAAATGACTAAAAAGCGGGGAGGAGTGTATGCGTCGTCACCAGCTCCGCCAATCACAGGTGCATACCTGAGTGAGTGTATACTCAAACTCCAAGTACAAACAGACACCTCTCATAACATGCACATATTAGATGAGGGGTGTGGATACGGGACTCTATTCATTTGTATAGCACCACCTTGGTATGTAGAGTCCCCTATCCACACCCCTCATCTAATATGTGCATGTTATGAGAGGTGTCTGTTTGTACTTGCAGTAGCACTGCTATCGCTATCTTGGGGGTTACGCTGACAAACACTAGTAGCACCCCCAAGTATGTGCATCTCCGATTTTTCAATACAGCACCACTTGAGCCTCCTGGGCTAGCTACACCTCACTCTTTTGAGTGGAGGGGGATTAGCAAAGACACCCAAGGAGTTCTCTGAAAAATAAGGTTGAGTATACACTCACTCAGGCATGCACCTCTGATTGACGGAGCTGGTGACGACGCATACACCCCTCCCCGCTTTTTAGTCATTTAGACTTTTACAATAAAGATTACTGTCTTTTTAGTACCTATAGGGCTTGGTCCCAAGGACCCCAGTGTTTGGTATTAAGTAGCACAGTTAAATCCCTTGAGTAGCAGTCCTAAGCTTTCACTTTTAATAAAAAATATTTTGTTAATAGCATTTGTATATGTGGTTATGGAAAGTGAATGAAGTGCTTTTGCTGTGTGTTTTGCAGTATGGAGGACAAGAGCACTTGGATGCCCCACCAGCAGAGCTGCTCCTGGCTCAGACTGAGGACTACGTAGAATACTCCAGGCACGGCACAGTCATAAAGGGGCAGGAGAAAGCCGTGGTACGCTCCAAGTATGAGGAAGATGTTCTCTCCAACAATCACACAGTAAGTATTGAATCAGACTGTGGTAGGGTTTACAATGCAAGTGAGAAAGGTTTAGAGATGTTGTTACAATTTTAGAAAAAAAAAAATAGAAAGGTTACGCAGCTTTCTCAGAAATGCATTCTTAAAGAGTAACTGTTAGGCTACAAAAGCTAATTTAAACCTCTATTCTCCTGTGTTAAACAGTTTAGAAGGAAGCCAAAAAGGCAATACTGAAGTTAAAAATCTCTCATTAATTTGTTGTTTGCTAAATAGCAATCCTCTTTATTCCCAAGCTCCTAAGGAGGCCGCAGGCCGCATAACAGATACTGCAGAGCATGCTGGGAGTGTTGTTTTTTTTTTTCTCTCCACAGTGCAGGGAGGTCCTCCCCTTCATTTCCCTATCCCGTCCTAAGGCCCCTTTTACACTTAATCAGTTGGTACGCGGTTTTTCCATAGCAGTGCATTGTGACAAAGATTTCAGTTAAAACGCGTTAAGTGTGAAAGGTGCCATAGAAAAACATGGGCATTACTTTGAAAATCCGTTTTCTATCAGTCTTAACTGAGAGCAACTGATTAAGGCCTCTTTTCCACGAACTGTTGAGCTGTGTGCTCAGCAAGCAGTTGCCAATCAGCAGTGAGTAGTTACCAGGCAGCAGCAAGCAGTTGTGAGAGTTTGAGAGGCATTTCACTGCCTGTAAACAGTTAATGGAAAAGAGGCCTAAGTGTAAAAGGGCCCTAAGGCTGCTTTCACAGCTGGACGTTACAGGCTCATGTTACAGCAGCCTGTAGCAGCCCAACTCGCAGCACTGAAAAATCAATGTGCTGTTCACAGTGCACATGTTGCATTAGAATATACTGCAGGAGTCCGCTATTGTTCCTAGCCACATAGCTAATTAATATTCACTGCACAGTAGTGTTGTCCGGATCATGAACAATTCGGATCTTTGATCCGGATCTTTTTTGTGAGTCGAATCATCCGAGATTCACAGTGGATGTCTGGAAGAAACAGGAACGGCAGCTTCTCTCACTCTGCTAGAAATGATTCAAAGATTTGGTTCAAAGATCCGGATCTTATCAATAATCCGATGCGAATCATTGACAAGATCCGGACTTTTCAGTATAGAACTAAAACAGCTCACCTCTGTTCATCTGACAGCCTCCCCGGGACGATCGCCCGCACCCCCCCCCCCCCCCCCCCCTTGCCAACTTGCATTCCCTCTTTTCCCCGCACTGCTCAATGGGGAAGGATAAAGGCGGAACACACACTCGCCCTAATAATGGTTACAGGCGTTGCAGTTCCCTTCTATACTATAGATGGGAATGGCAGCACATGGATCCATTAGTAGGTGAGTCTGTGCCTGCTGCATTTATTCCTCCCCGCTGTGCTCAAAATCAGTGCAGGGAGGAGAGGGATGTGGGGGGAGGGGGGGGTGGGTGGCAATCTTTAGCCGGAGGACACAATGGCCACTGCCAGGACCAGGATTGTACAGTATTAAAATTGAAAAATCTCCAAAATCCAAAACGTGGACAGTGCAATACAGCTGTTATGTAAGTAGAGCAAGTATTTACTTACGTGTTTTTTTTTTTTTTTGTGTGTGTGTTTTGTTTTTGGGGGAGGGAGGGCATATTACGGCTAATAGTTCCTCTTTTTTAAAAAAAAATGTGCATTTCAAACTGTTACTAAAATGCTTACTTTTTGCAATATAAGAATGAAAGCTCACAGCTGCAGTGGATCACCAGGGCCCAGATTCTCACTGTAAACATTGAGGCCACTTGCACACTGAGTCACACTGCGTTACTCTTCCCCACCGCAAGGGCCATGCATGTCAGGGAAGACTCCCAAACTTTGCGCGGTGCGCTGGAAGTATTCAAATCACCAGAATGCCAACGCAGAGTCTGCAGCACGTTACCGCATTACCTGTGCCTACCACACGGATTATGCAGCAATGCAAGTCAATGGGCGATGCAGTAAGTGTACATGCTGGGAGTGCCACGCGGCCCGTATGCGCAAACCAAAGGGAATCCCTGTGAGCCAGGGGTGGGCCTATGCATATGACCCAGGCGCCACACCGAGGCACGGGGTTATATGAAGCTTTATAGCATCGCAAACCTCAAGTGTAAAACTGGCCTCAAGCACTCCTGAATGGAAAGGGATATGGAGGCTGACATAATTATTTCCTTTTAAACAATACAAATTGCCTGGCTGTCCTGTTGAGCCTCTGACAGCCATAAACCCGGAACAAGCATGTTAACTGGTTGTTTATGACTGACACCTGACTGGATTAGCTGCATGCTTGTTTCGGGTGTGGTATTCAGACACTACTGCAGCAGAAGTGATTATCAGCAGGGCTGCCAGGTAACTGGTATTGTTTAAAATGAAATAAATAGGGCAGCCACTCCCTTTCAGTTCAGATGCACTTTAAAGGGCATTTAAAGTGAAAGGGATATCGAGGCTGCCATATTCTTATAACTATACCAGTTGCCAGGTGTCCTGCCGATCTTTCGTGCATCTGTTAGTGTCTGAATGTCAAGCGTGCACCAAATCCAGTCAAACCCCAGTCAAACATCTTATCTGCATGCTTGTTCAGGGTCTATAGCTAAAAGTATTAGAGGCAGAGATTGCTGTTTGCATTGTTTAAAAGGAAGAAAATATGCCAGCATCCATATTGCACTCACTTTGTGTCCTTAAAGAGGAAGTGAACCAAAAAAAAAGTCACTAAATTGAGCTTCCTTATCCCTTTTGAAATGAATGATTAGACACAAAACACTTGTGAAGGGCAATATAAAAGTAGATATATTTGTGCAATACAAATATGAATAAAAGAGAATGGCAGGCTCCATCTTGCAGTTCTCTCCATCCATCTTACAGCTCTAACTCCATGGAAGGTGCAGAGTCTGATCCTGTGGGCGGTGTTACAGTTGGAGCTAGACATGCCCATTCACGCCCACAGAATGAGATTTACAGCCCAGTGTCATGAGGTCATCATTAGTTGCCCGGTTACAGGAAAGTGACAGCTGTGGCTTCTGCTGCTGCCTTGCACTGTACTGGCACACACCTTGATAAAGTATTATTCTTTTTTCTCTAACTATGCCTCCTGCAGTGTGAGATCTTGTGCTGTCATCCTGTAGTCCTGCAGCTCTCCCCATTCGTGTTGTGCCAGATCCCATATCATGTCCTGTAGTCATGCAGCTCTCCCCTTTCGTATCCTCTTCGGCAGAGGGAGAGGGGTAACGCTGCAGAGGGAATCTGCTCTTATGTCAAACACCCCCACCCCCTTCTCCTCCTCGTAGGTGTCACGCAGGGGGAATCCCCTCTTACATCATCCAGCCGCCCTTGTCCTCCCCTGTAGGTAGCTTGACAGATGGAATCCCCTCTTATGTCACCACCCCCTGCAAGCTCCCCTTCTCCTACTAGTGCATAACGCATGGGCTAATTAAGCCTCATTTGAATCACTCGTGATTACTCGTGATGCAGGTCGGTGATCATCCCAGTTCTCATACACACTAAGGGTGGCCACTAATGATCCAATCTTTTTCATCCAATCTTACCATTTCTATGTAATATAAGGCTCAACACACACCATACAATCTTGGTTGTTCAATCTTACCACTTTCATGTAGTATAAGAGCTTATCCAATCAAGCATTCAAGGTATTTTCAATCTGTTGGCCCTTATACTACATACATTTGGTAAATCTGTACAACCAAGATTGTATGGTGTGTGTTGAGCTTTAAGGTAACTGCCTGAAGTATCCATTCAGTATATTCACTCAATTTACCCTTATACTACATAGATTTGGTAAGATTGGATGAAAAAGATTGGATCATTAGTGGCCACCATAAGAGAGGTTTGTGGCTTCAGTGTAAAAAATACTGACCAGGTTTTTCCAAAAAAAAACATAAATCTATATATGCTTCACTGTCAATGCTTCACTCTTTGTAAAACTGACCAAATGTGCACTAAAAAAATGACAGGCACGCATATGCTTCACTGATATTACTTCACTCTTGCTAATTTCAGGAAAAACGTTTTTTTGCCAAAAAGCAACCCTTTTAGATACACCATCTCCCCCTCTCATTATCAGCTCACATGCACACTAAGAGAGGTTTCGTGCTTCACAGTGTAAAAAGGACTGTTATGTTTTTAGTGAACATTTGTTTAGTTTTATATAGAGTGAAGCAATAACAGTGAAGCATGTATATGCATTCATGTTTTTTCTGGGAAAAACTTGTTCAGTCCTTTTTACACTGAAGCGCCAAACCTCTCTTAAGCTCAACACACACCATACAAACTTGGTTGTACAGATTTACCAAATCTATGTAGTATAAGGGCCAATAGATTGAAAATACCTTGTATGATTGATTGGATAAGCTCTTATACTACATGAAAGTGGTAAGATTGAACAACCAAGATTGTATGGTGTGTGTTGAGCCTTATGGTGGCCATACATGGTACAATTTTTTCATACAATCTTACCATTTCTATGTAATATAAAGGAACTGCCTAAATTATCCTTTCAGTATAGTTACTTAATTTACCCTTATACTACATAGAAATGGTAAGATTGTATGAAAAAATTGTACCATGTATGGCCACCATTAGTGTGGACGTGAACTGATAACGAGAAAGGTCGATTGTCTATCTAAAAGGGTTGCTTTTTGGCAAAAAAAACGTTTTTCCTGAAATTAGCAAGAGTGAAGTAATATCAGTGAAGCATATGCATGCCTGTAATTTTTTTTAGTGGACATTTGGTCAGTTTTATAAAGAGTGAAGCATGAACAGTGAAATATATTTAAAAAAAAAAAAATGTTTTAAACCTGTTCAGTCTTTTTTACACCGTGAAGCGCCAAACCTCTTAGTGTATGAGGATCATCCCAGCTCTGCCCACCTGCTGCACCCATTACCAGAGGCACCCCCCTTTCCTCCTGGATTCTTCTATCTCTCAGGGACTCTGATGGTGAGATCTCTGTGCACCTGAGTTCCCAGCTCTGCACCCCTGCTGCACCCATTACCAGAGGCTCCCCTCCCCCTGCACAGTCAAGTGTGCACTAGCCAATAGATTAATATTGGTTCTCAGTTTACTTGTGCTGAAAGCAAAACTGAAAGCAGAGGGGGAGGGGGGCCCATCCAAAGTTTCGCAGGGGGGCCCAGTGATCTCTAGTTATGCCCAGGCATGCTCAAATAACGACTTCGGATGAAATCCAAATAGGTATTATTCGGATTTCATCAGGTTAATTAAAACACGTGCGGGTGGGCGAGGGGGTTTTAATCTTACCCATCGGCGTCTTCTTAGTTCCGTCCCTCGGCGCCTCCCACGAGGTGTTACAATCCGCCGTCATATGACAATACATTTCCTCCTTCAAGCCGGAAGAAGGAAGTGTTTGTAATAACGTGACGGCGGATTGGAACGCATCGTGGGAGGCGCCGAGGGACGGAACTAAGAAGATGCTGATGGGTAAGATTAACCCCCCACCGCCCACCCAGGTGTTTTAATTAACCTGATGAAATCCAAACACCTATTCGGATTTCATCCGAAGTCGTTATTTGAGCATGCCTAGTTACGCCCCTCTCCAGTCTCCATATCTCTCTCTGGTCACAGCTGAAAACGCTAGCTTTTGTGGCATCCATTACAGTGAGGGATAACAGTAGCAGAATTTATGACCTGCCTTCATGCGCTGACCCTGGACTTGGTCACTGTGAGTGAGAAAAGCGCTGTGTGCAGGAACTATGGGGACAAGGAGACGTTATTACCTCTGGCAGCTGCTGGACTGGCAATGATTGAGGTAGGGGACTTAGGCTGAAGAATCGGGGGTGGGGAAACAGTAGTGACAGGAGGCAGGCTAGCTAGAGAAGAATGCTTTGTTAGTTCAGCTAGAGGGGGGATGGACTCGGGAACAAAAACAGGACTGAGGGGAAAGTGTACGAGAAGATTTACAGATAAAACTGACCTGGCAGTATGCTGAGAGCATGATGCACGCACTGCCAGCAAGCATGAGAGAGCCTCTATATACTCAGACTTGCTTCAATGATTTCAGCAATACTGCTGCTACCTCGTACATTCGCCACTGCCCTTGATGCCCAGCAGCCCACCCAGTATAGTAATGCATCTGTCCTGATGTCTTCTTTGAATCTCCCTGCCGGTGTTGTGTCTGATTACGCTGCCTGTGGATTTGCGCTGCCCCGCATGCGCAGTAGGAGACTGTGCGGCCACATTTTCTATTGAATGATGCTGCTTGTGGTAAAATACTAAATATCTCCGCTTTCACACCTCCTACACTCTCCAAATTTTCAGGGTAGCGAGGGAACCCCCAGAACGACCTCTATGACCTCTCCAAATTGCAGCCCCCGAGACACGCTGGTTCCCGAGATCAGTTTCTGTAATCTATCTCCTGAACCAGCGGGTCTTGGGGGCTGCAATTTGGTATAGAGGTAGTTGGGGGGGGGGGGGGGGGGGTTCCCTCCCTACCTTGAAAATTTGTGCAGTGTAAGAGGTGTGGAAGTGAAGATATTTAGTATTTTACCTCCAGCAGCATCGTTAACTTCACACTGAGCATGCGTGCTACTCAGTGTGGAAGGGAGCTTCCGGGGGGCAGCACAATCAGACATTACACCGAAGTCCTCTCTGCTGAACTCCTGCCCTCAGTGTTAGAGACAGAGAGGAGGGGCATTCCACCAGCAGAGACGAGGAGGAAGAAAGTGCCCACACAGGGTACACTGGTCGGCTGTTCTGGCAACTCTGCACGATAAGGAGAGGCGAGAGCCCATGTGCCCTTGCTCTCCTCCCACCTTAGGAACCGGCCCTGGCTGTGCCTCTCTCGCTTACTCCAGTGTGTGATGTTCCTCCTCATTCCCACCATGGATTATTGCCTCTCTCCCTTCTCTTCCTGCTGGCTTCTCACCTCCCTAGCCATCTGCGCTGTAGCTGTCCTGTCAGGATTTCTCTGCACAGAAGGCGCCTCATGATGACGCACAGTAATGACTTGGTAGGCGGATTTTAGATAAGCAGAAAGGTTTCCCAGTGATCTTTGGGAGCTTGTCGGGCAGATACCACGTGACTTGCCGCGGCAGCCAAGTCAGGGGTGTGTGGTTTGTTGAATTATTATATATTATACAGTTTATTCACATATTGTTGTACATTTATTGTACTGTTCTTGCCTGCAAATATTAACGTGGATTACTATGCGCATTTTTTAACTTCTGAGTTCAGTTCCTCTTTAAGGCATCCTTCTGTCATTACCTTCTACCCCTTTCTACCACACCCCTTCCCCCTGAGTACCAGTAATACAGTCCACAGGGAGGAGAAGTTGGGTATGAAGGATGCAGGATGTTGGTGAGGAGAAAGTGGCCATCAGTGGTTCATGGCAACTCTTAAATTAATAATAATAATAATAAAATAACTCTTGAATTTTGATTTTCATATTTTTGCTATTTCATTTTTAATGCTCCGTTTTTTATAATTGCATTTCTATGAGAAACAGTTTTGGAGAAAAAAGTGACTTGGGACTTTAAGTAATGGCAGCTAATTAAAGGTAGCCATACACTGGTCGATTTGCCATCAGATCGACTGATCAGATTTGAACAGAGAGGGATCTATCTGTTAGAGAGGGATTGTATGGCTGCCTTTACTGCAAACAGATTTTTAATCCCCCCCCCCGCCAGCTATACATTACCTGCTCCGCTGATGCGAGTCGCCCCGTCTCCGCTGTCTTCTTCTCCGCGCTGGGCTCCGAGTCCGGCTGGCTTCACTGAACTTCCTGTCCGGGGAACAGTAGAGGGCGCTCTTCTGTTTAAACTTCCTGCCGGGACAGGAAGTTCAGTGAAGCCAGCCGGACTCGGAGCCCAGTGGGGAGAAGAAGACAGCGGAGAGAGCGGGGACACGCATCGGTGGAACAGGTTATGTATTGCAGCTAGCGTCGGTCGTCGGGCATTCGAACGCTGCTATCTACTCACTCCCGACCCGCCGGCGATCAAGCAAAATCTTCCGCACGGACAGATCGACAGGAACGGATGATTTCGGACGGAAATCGATTGTTCTGTCAGCGTTTGCGCAACGATTTCACAGCAGATTCTATCACAGTGATCGAATCTGCTGTATATCGGCGGGAAAATCGTTAGGTGTATGGGCCCCTTAACACCTAATGCGAAACTGCTATCTCTTTCATTACTGGGGTTGTATTTGTTTTTCAGTGTACTTTGTTTTTCTTTTTTCCCAGTGTTATCTGTAGTTTTGACCTTACAATGTTTTCTCTCCCTAGTGTATATGGGGCTCATACTGGAAGGATGGAAGATGGGGATACAAGTGTTGCCACTCATTTGTTAAGATGTCTTACTGCACCGGAGAAGCTGGGAAAAACCTCAGTGTGAGTGTCTATGGGTACTCAGTGACCGTCGGCATAGCTGTGGCAAATGTTACCAGACCCCCCTTTTTTGGGGGGGGTTTGATTGTTAATCTTTTTATGTTATTAATCATTTTGTAAAACATGTTTACTATAATTTTTTTTTTTTGTGTGTGTGTATTAGAAATGAATTGTGTTTTTTCCTAACACATTATCCATTTCTGCTTACAAATCTAGTAGAAAGGGATAGATACACAGTGACAAGACTGCAGCATTTACACTGGAGTGTGTTACTAGTGATTTTAGCTTGTCTGTAAATTGGTAGAGCTTGAAAAAGCGCTATGACCATGCAAATCATTGGTAGTGTTCACATTGTAGATCACCAGTGTTTTTTTTTTTTGTTTGTTTGTTTTTTGTGATTTTGGAGCGATTGCATTGCAGTATTAAAGGAATCATCAGGCAAATTTTAAATAAAAAAAAAAAAATTTAAAAAAATATAAAAAAAGCTTTACTCACCTGGGGCTTTCTCCAGCCCCTTGCAGCCGACTGTCCCACGCTGACTGCTTCGCTCTCCGCCACCGTCCTGGGCTCCCCGCATGGTGCAGGCGCCTGCGCAGTAAGCCACGTACAACGTGGGCTTGATTGACAGCTGCGGTTCACATAGGCCTCGTGCGGGGAGCCCGGGACGGCGTAGGACAGTCGGCTGCAAGGGGCTGGAGAAAGCCCCAGGTAAGTAAAGCTTTTTTTTTAAATTTGCCTGATGATTCCTTTAAAGAGTCACCTAACGCAATCGCTCCAAAATCACTTTCCTGTACAATGGAAAATCGATTTGCAAAATGCTAGGGATTTTGCTAGTGTTTTGCGATTACCAGTGTGAATGTGGCCTATAACACAGCTTTGTCACTTGATCAGCATATCTGGTGGACTGTGGCAGCCAATGAAAGAACTTTTAAAGAGCTGCTCTGATTGGCTCTTTGTTGAAGTTTTTAAGGTGGCCATACACTTCTAGATTTGCAGCAGATTTGACCATCAGATAGATTTCTGTCAGATTCGACTTGACAAGCTTATAATAAATTGTATTGTTTATTTATAACGACTCATTGGCTGGTCATTATATACCTGAGGGTGGTGTCCTCCTACCCCCCTCCTTTTAAATGTTTTTTAACCATTTTATTCTAATTTGGAGCCTCTGTTATTATCTATTATCCATCTATCCGATGTGTGCCACACACTAGGAACAAATTTCGAAATCTATTGGAAATCTATCTGCATGCATTATTGGACCATTATATCCAATGCAACTCTATGGGCCATCAATCTGCTGCCAGCAGCAGATCAACCTAGATTTTCCATCCTGTCAGATAAAATCGATCGAAATCGGTCGCAAATCGATAGATTTGATAGGATCAATTTATGATCAATGTCTGAAATCGACCAGTGTATGGGCCGCTTTAGACTCGAGCTGCTGTAGGATCCAGATCTCAGCTGTTACAGCAGTAAGTAGTGTTAATTAACAGGGGCTTCCAGTATAAGGGTATGCCTAAGAGCTAAATAATCAACACACAAGGATTAAAATGTGTAAAGATGATGTGCTTAGGTCTGAATAAATGTCCCTAATTTTGCTTTATAGACTACGGATCTTTGTGAAGAAGAAATAAATGAGCCAGAGGACCTGTCCAAACCAAAGACCTTAGTGGAGGTGAGTGTGATATGACAAGCATGGCAACTATAACTGTTATAAAACCTTATCTAAATATATTTCTGTGTGAGACTACATACTTGCTAATATGTATTTCTATGTGATTAATTGGGAAAGCATGGTAACATTAAAGGAAAGCAAGTAGACGTCAATCAGCTTAACATACATTGGACTATTCTTGCCATAGTTGGGTCATGTTCACACAGACGCTTGCCGGTGTGGTAACCGAGAGCTGTGGCTCTGGTCATTTAAAGTGTGCCTGATAAGAGGGTTGATAAAATCAGATCGCTCCCTTGCCATGGTCTAAAGCCTCCTAGATCCCCCGAGATCAGCTCCATTCTCCGTGGCCAGCCGGCGCAGTACGCCTTGACTGGCCGTGGAGAAACAGGGCTGGTACCGGACGATCTAGGAGGCTTTTAGACCACGGCAAGAGAGTGATCTGTGTGGAGGGGGCTGGAGAAAGCCCCAGGTATGTATAAAACTTTTTATCAACCCTCTCTTAGGTTCACTTTAAGCACTTCCATTAAAATAAAAGGAAACTGCCTTTGTTTGTGCAAACGTCGTGTTTTGATCCCTACTTTTCTCCTTGTTTGAAGCGTTGCTACCAGATTAGTTTACCGCAGTATCTCCTTGTTCCCCCGCGGGGGTGGAAAATGCTGATTGCTGCCAAAAGCTGTAAACTGCTTTTCTGCACGCTTGTAGAAAAGCATTTGACAGTCACTGTTGAATGCCTGCGTGAACCGGGCCTTAAAGTACACCTGAAGTGGATGGCAACTACCTCAGTAGTGGGAAGCTTCTGAATAATCCAGAGGATTCCCGGATCCTCGTAGAGCCCACTGTGCCAGCAGTGCAGGGTACCTCTTTTGGCAGCACTCCTGGCTGTGGGCGAGGGCATCCTGACTGAACATGTGCAAGTAAGGTCTGTGCATGCCCAGTAAAATAAAGCTCCTCATGCACAGAGGGAAAAAAGCCATGCACAAGCACTTTGTTCTACTGAGCATGCCCAGACCTAACTTGCACATGTCCGTATGTTGTACAGCATTTTAGCATATTACTAATTGCTGTTTTCTGCAGATCCACCAGGAAAAGATGAAAAAGAAAAAGAAGAAAAAGCACCGTAAGAGTAATGATTCAGACAGTGAAAGTGAGGAGAAGAAGAAAGAGAAGCTGAAGAAGGTACAACATCTATTAAATTGCCTTATAACGGCCTCATTGGCTCCTCTAGCTCTTCATCCTAAAGAGTGTGTGATGTTTCTAATGCAGTGTAACATTGCCATCTAGTGGTGGTATTTCAGTCTGCACCAGAGAAGCTGATGTTTCTAATGCAGTGTAACGTTGCCATCTAGTGGTGGTATTTCAGTCTGCACCAGAGAAGCTGATGTTTCTAATGCAGTGTAACGTTGCCATCTAGTGGTGGTATTTCAGTCTGCGCCAGAGAAGCTGTTTCTAATGCAGTGTAATGTTGCCATCTACTAGTGGTATTTCAGTCTTTCTGTGAAAATGGTAGAAGCAGCAGAGTGCTGTACCGTGTTAGCCATCAGTAAAAGCAAGAAGTTTTGAATCAGGATGATACCATTTCTTGTCTAACTTAGAAGAAAAGCAGTAAGCTTTCGGCTGTGAAGCCTTCATCAGCAGGCGCAGTCCACCCATGATGCCAAGTAAGGCGACTTTCTCAGGCGGCAGAAGTCTGGGGGCAGCACCAGGCAGAAACAGGAAGTGAAGAGAGTGCCTGGCCAAGCTATACTGGGGGCAACTGTACCTGGCTAACCTATGCTGGGGCAACTGTACCTAGCTACCAATACTGGGGCACCTATAATTGGCTACCTACCTATACTGAGGGTGTTTTTTGGGGAGACTCACCGCAGCTATAACGTGAGGTGCAAATTGTGGGGTGAACAATTTTGCCTCAGGCAGCAAAAAGTCTAGTACTGGCCCTGTTCATGAGACTGATTCCTGTATACTGACAACATGTAGAACACAAAGCTTATATATGCTGGACATTACAAAGGAGATACATTGTTCTGCGACCACATTGAAAATCACACTTTTCCCTGTGTAATGTCACTTTATGCCGGAAAATAATGTGTTCTGTTTCTGAATGCAGGCTCTGAATGCTGAAGAAGCCAGGCTTAAGCAGGTACAGGAGATGTTGCAGATTGATGAAAGGAAAAGGGCCTACAACAGTATCTACGAGACGCGAGAACCCACGGAGGAAGAAATGGAGGCATACAGGATGAAACGCCAGAGGCCCGATGATCCCATGGCTTCCTTTCTGGGACAGTAGTGCAGCACGACCTCATCACATTGTGCAGTTATTGCCTTCAGTTTATTGTGTATAGAGCTGTAAATATAATAAATATTTCATTACAAGTATTTCATGTCTGCTTTCACTTTATGAATGTACATTTATCAGTAAGACACAGTGGCGGTGATCAGCATTCTGTATTACAGGATTGAGGTTTGGATGCACACTGTTTTTTGTTTTTTTTATTTACATTTGGTGGGGACTAGCATCCACCAGGCCCCTAGACTCTCTCCAGGTCCTAGGCAGCTGCCTTGGTTTGCCTTGTGGATGATCCGGCTCTGCCTCTTCTTACTGCCCTGTGCACTAGGTACAGTCAGTGTGGACCTCGACACAAGGATGAAGTATGATGTCACAAAACAAAAGTTGTAGATTGTACTGTAATGGGAATACGTTTTCAAAGCAAACCTGGGATTCTGAAAATGGTAAAAGTCACACAGACTTACCTTCCCCCTCCACCTTGTTCTAGCGCTGGGACACCTGAAGGTCGCGGCAGTGCTCTCGCATAAGAACGAGCACAGCCACACGGTACAGGACTGCTCCCCTGCCCAGCAGCAAGGAGCAGCTGCTCTGGCTTGGCAGGAAAAACCAAGCCCTTTCGGCTCTGTGCTATTGCGCATGCACAAACTTTGCACCTCTGCAGTGCGGCCCAGCGCAATCAACAAGCCCTTGTAGATGGGCTTTCTGCAGTCCCAGTGGTGGAACGGTGAGAGGGATGGGAAATCCTCCATATCAATATATCAGTGGCAGTAAAGCGTCCTTTTCATTGATTATATGCCACACAACAATAGTGTTCTTTAGCCTTCTAATTTTACTACAGGAAAGTTCTAAGGGTCATTACTTTAGTTTCTATTTCAGCTTAAAGGACAACTGAAGCAGGAGGGGATATTGAAGCTTCCATGTTTATTTCCTTTTAACCTCCTTGGCGATAACCCCGAGTCAGTCTCAGATTTTTTTTAAAAAAAAGTTGCTGGGAGCGGTAATCCTGGGGAGGTGAGTCTGTGCTGGGGCTGCTTCAGATCTCTGCAGTATGTCTTTTTCCTGCATTTAGGGTCTAAAAGCACATGAAAAAAAATTGTACCACTGTTAGACCCTAAAATTGCCAGGGAGGTTAAGTAATACCAGTTGCCTGGCAGCCCTGCTTATCCTCTGCCTCTAATACTTTTAGCCATAGACAATGAACAAGCATGCAGCAGATCAGGTGTTTCTGACATTATTGCCAGATCTGAGAAGATTAGCTGCATGCTTGTTTCTGGTGTGATTCAAACACTACTGCAGCCAAATAGATCAGCAGGGCTGCCTGGTATTGTTTAAAATGAAAAATATGGCAGCCTCCATATCACTTCAGTTGCCCTTTAAGTGTGTATTTAGAACTGCAACTGTGACAGTCTGATGCAATCTTAAAAAAAACAAAACTATAAAAATGTATTTTATATACAACTGCTTTATTTATTATTCCTACTACACATGCAATTTACTATCTCATAAGTTTATTTTCACTTCTGGTTCACAGTAAGTCAATGTTCCAAAGTGACAGAGCAATCCAGGCAGGAAATCCATCTTTATAATTGTTTGATGGAAGAACCCAGAGATGGGGTAATTGTTCTGCAATGACTGTTAACTCCCAGTAGATGGAGCCCTGATCATTGTTTCACAGTTGCAGTGTCCCCGCAGATGCATCCCACTCTCTGTGATGTTAATGTGCTCCAAACTGCAGAACTGATCTCCACAGGTCTTTTATTCCAATAACAAACAACCTATGGAATTCAGTTCTCACAGCTGGAAACTCGTGGTTATTTGTGGATGAAGCCATGTCACTCCATGCATCAGAAAAAACCTTGAAAAGAATCAAAAAACATAAATATGAAACGGACAATAAATTACTGTAAGCCTCATACATGTAACCAACAGAGAAAATAGCTGGCACATATACTATAAATCTTTATTAGCTCCATGTAAAAAGCATAGGGCCAACGTTTTGGAGCCATGCAGGGCTCTTTTATCAAGGCAGTGTTTGCGCGGAGGTTTGCTGCTACCTGTATGTGAGTGTTTAGAGGAGTCTGACTCCCACTTTCTCTACAGGAATTTCTACACAGCGGCAGACAGATTTTTGCCTCCAAGCAAACATTGCCTTGATAAAGGGGCCCTACGTGGCTCCGAAACATTGGCCATATGCTTTTACATGGAACCAATAAAGATTTACTTTGGATGTGCCAGCTCTTTTTTCTGTTAAATATTGCATAGAGGGAGTCATCCCTCTTTTCCAGCTGTTGCACTCCCTTAAAGACTATGGGTTTGATCCTCTAGTGTGTAGAAAACAATGCTACAAATGTCATACATGTAACCAACTAATCATTTTACACTTTTATTTAAAGGCTATTTAAACAAACCTGGTTTGTACTGCACAACTCGCAGAGATAGTGTGCTAGGGTTGAAATGGACACATTGCACTTTTGGAGAGAAAAGAAACCCTTTTTGAACAGCACCACTCAAAAATATGAGAAATAACAATCTTTAACCACTTGAGGACCGCAGTGTTAACCCCCCCTAAACACCAGGCCTTTTTATTGTTAATTGGCCACTGCAGCTTAAAGGCCAAGCTGCAGGGCCACACAGCGCAGCACACAAGTGATTCCCCCCCCCCCCCCTTTTTCCTCCCCACCAACAGAGCTCTCTGTTGGTGGGGTCTGTTCGCACCCCCCACCCCCCCCCCCCCCCCCCACCCCCATTTTTTTTTTTTTTTTAATAAATATCTGTTGGTGTTTTTTGTTTTGTTTTTACTATACATTTTTTTTTTTAGAAAAAAATATGACAAATCTTTATTACGTTTCAGTGTATAATCACAAGTAACAATAAAAATAAAAACATATTAAAAACTACCTATGAAAGTCCTCCATAGCCATAAATATCAGATGCATTCATGTAATAATGAGTTTGACCAATTAGGATCCTTTTAAGGATACAGTTGCACACAGGATCAGGCAAGTTCCCAGTGCAATCCTTGAACCCAGGTTCAGTAATAAGTGGTAACCTTGTGCCTAGCACACAAATATCTTTACAGTGAAAAATGGACATACAAAATTGTCATAGGAAATAGTGCAAAATCAGTCTGGACAATCCAGATCAAAAATAACAAACAAAAAATATCAAGTTGAGAATTACAGATGATGAAAACAACCCACAGATAAAGTGCATAGTGTAACAACAATTAGAATACTTAGGCCAGGTTAAGGAGGAATGGCATCAGCATCCGTATGGTTGGAGTGCCGAGGAGCCCCCTCACGACCCCACTAGTATCGAGGGCGTTACCCCGCTTTTTCAAGGAGAGGAAGGCTCATATTTTTGAGTAGCAAGCAGCAAAGGTATAGAAAACAACTGACTCTTGGGTGCATGCTAGAATATTTTAAATTTTAATGTAGAAATACTGTACAAAAAACACACACACACAAATCTAATGACATAAATATGACACATACAAAAACTATGTATTATGCTAAAAATAGGGACACTAGGACCCTAAAAAATAGCCATCTCCCTAATACCCACAGCTAAATCTCATAGAGGCTGCAGTCCTCTAGAAATGCACCAGGATAAATCCGAACCACCTTATATATGGACAACTCAATATGATAGATTCCCCAACTGGAGGTGAAGGGTTAAATTGGGTTTTCCTTATATGGCTACAGATATAATTGATCACAAGCCCAGGAGTGCATACATCCAGCTTCTCATGTTTCAATTAGACACCATAACTCTCCATACAGTGCCAGTGATTCTTTATATGTGAACAGTTCCCAAAGGTTTTTAATCAGGATGAACTTTAATGGACTCAATCGCAGTCACGTGCAAAACTCTTCAACATTACCAAGTCAAAAAAGTGGGACTCAATCGCAGTCCTGAAAGACACTTAAAGTGAACCTCCGGACTAAAAATCGACTCAGCAGCACTGAAAAGGCTTGGTGTTTCTTTAACAGTTTCACAGCATCAGAACTTTGTTTCTCTTATACAAGCCTCATTTTTAGCTGCACAGAAGAAAACTGCCCGGGCTTAGGTTAGTGGGTGGAGACCGACGCTCACGCTCGGCCGTGTTCCCCTATTGGCTGAGTGTTAGAGAGAGGGAGAGGGGGGCGGGCTTCGGCGGGACGCCTTGAATACCCGCAGTTCGGTGCATTAAACACTTAGACGCTCATCTCCGAAGAGGCCGTCAGGTTAGACGGCGAAACATGTCAGATGTATAGCGTCTGACGCCATCTCCCACACCCTTCAACTACCTGCAGGGCAATCCGGAACCAACCTTTTTCTTCCAACTGCATATCGGCTCATCAGCGGTGGGGTAAATATGCAATGAAATTCAGCACGAACTAAGAACTGCTTACTAACAACCTATGCCTACCATTATCTTCCCCACATGCGGACACTAACCGGCTACTGCATTGAGCTTTGCAACAACACCACATAGTGCTACATGTGACTTGGTCCCCATGGGGATATGGATCAATTGTTTGCCTTTATACCTGCATGGCTTATGTCATAATACCCCACATGCTGCAAATTACAAGCTGAAGTTTTGGTGCATGGCTTGAGCTGCTATCTGGAGATCCGCTTAAAGGGGAACTTCAGCCTAAACAAACATACTGTCATCAAGTTACATTAGTTATGTTATTTAGAATAGATAGGTAATATAATCTCTTATCCACCCTGTTTTAAAAGAACAGGCAAATGTTTGTGATTCATGGGGGCTGCCATCTTTGTCATGGGGGCAGCCATCTTTTTGGTTGAAAGGAGGTGACAAGGAGCAGGGGACACAGTTCCAACTGTCCTGTGTCCTGATTACCCCTCCCAGCTGCACACGCTAGGCTTCAAATGTCAGATTCAAAATGTAAAAAAAAAAAAAAAAATTGCACCAAAACAGCAGAACGAGAACAACAAAATCAGAAATCCCATCATGCTTTGCACAGCATCAGGGGAAAAAAGCCCGGGCAGTTTTCTTCTGTGCAGCTAAAAATGAGGCTTGTATAAGAGAAACAAAGTTCTGATGCTGTGAAACTGTTAAAGAAACACCAAGCCTTTTCAGTGCTGCTGAGTCGATTTTTAGTCCGGAGGTTCACTTTAAGTGTCTTTCAGGACTGCGATTGAGTCCCACTTTTTTGACTTGGTAATGTTGAAGAGTTTTGCACGTGACTGCGATTGAGTCCATTAAAGTTCATCCTGATTAAAAACCTTTGGGAACTGTTCACATATAAAGAATCACTGGCACTGTATGGAGAGTTATGGTGTCTAATTGAAACATGAGAAGCTGGATGTATGCACTCCTGGGCTTGTGATCAATTATATCTGTAGCCATATAAGGAAAACCCAATTTAACCCTTCACCTCCAGTTGGGGAATCTATCATATTGAGTTGTCCATATATAAGGTGGTTCGGATTTATCCTGGTGCATTTCTAGAGGACTGCAGCCTCTATGAGATTTAGCTGTGGGTATTAGAGAGATGGCTATTTTTTAGGGTCCTAGTGTCCCTATTTTTAGCATAATACATAGTTTTTGTATGTGTCATATTTATGTCATTAGATTTGTGTGTGTGTGTTTTTTGTACAGTATTTCTACATTAAAATTTAAAATATTCTAGCATGCACCCAAGAGTCAGTTGTTTTCTATACCTTTGCTAATTACCTTTGCTGACATGGTGCATGTGAGAATTTATATCTAGATCTCTCTTTATTAAACGATATATTTGGCATTGGAATATATGATAGGTTTATTGCTACCCTGGTGACCTTTTTCTCTGTTTCTTCACTCATATTTTTGAGTGGTGCTGTTCAAAAAGTTTTTCTTTTCTCTCCAAAGTGCAATTTATTTAAGGGCTAGTTCACAGTGCTCAGTTGCGTTGCAGAATAATTCTGCATGTCAACTCACTGCCCATTAGGGATGTAGGCAAATCCCTATGGGCCACTACTACTTCCGGGTCGCTATGACCCGGAGTAGTACGGCTGCGCTGGGCCGGCGGTGCGCGTCCTTGATCGCGCGCCTGTTCCTGGCCACTCTGTGCATGAGCGTGACATCACTCATGACGTCACGCACATGCGCAGAAAGTGCCCGGCAACAGGCGCGCGATCAAGGACGCACACCGACGGCCCAGCGCAGCTGTACTACTCCGGGTCCTAGCGACCCGGACGCGCATTGGGTCCTAGCAATCAAGGACGCGCACCGACGGCCCAGCGCAGCCGTACTACTCCGGGTACTAGCGACCCGGAAGTAGTACAGGGTGAGATGTTCGCCGACGAACGGTTCCCGAACCGTTCGCAGACATCTCTACTGCCCATACAATTCTATGGCCCTGTTCACAGAACTGCGTTGCAACTGCGATGCAACTGATTGTGGGATTGTACCTCGCTGCATGCAGGCTTTGTATTAGTCTATGTCCAGTCTCCATTGCAGTGCACATTTCATTATAATGCACGTGTTATGCAAATGACTACTGTGAAGCTAGCCAGAACTGAATGGAATATGATTGGTTTAGAGCGGATTTGATTCAGACTAACATTTTTAGTTTTTCCAGATGGTTAATGTGATTGCGATAATATGAATATATACATATATTTTAGATGAACAATGACCAAATTATAACCAATCCCGGATTTTTGGTACGTATATATACACCCCTGTGTTTACCACTAGCAGATCAGGGGTGTATATATACGCACTGTTTACTTACCCCCGCCAATCGCAAGTCCTGCACTGTTTCCGTTCGCCATCACCGCAAACCTGTTCTTCTGTGATCAGGGCATGAGAATCAATTCATTCTCAGCCCCGATCAATGTACCATTATGAATGGGAGAGATTCATCTCTCCTTCATAACCCCCAAGGAAACTTTTAGGCCCGGTTCACATCTGCGTTCTGAGCCATAAGGATCCAGTGAGCAGGTCTGGTCTCCGCTTCACCGGATCCGGATGGTTCTGTCCACGGCCCGGTTCACATAGTGAAATCGGATATGATCAATGATTGATCGGATCAGTTTTCACTCAGCAATACATACCTAATCTTCCGTAGCAGCTGGCGGTAGAGGCTTCCTCTTCTTCCGCTGTGACTACACAGCGTGTCGTGACTAGTCACATGACGCGGAAGAAGACAGAAGCCTCTACCGCCGGCTGCTATGGAAAATTAGGTATGTATAAACCCTCCCTCACCCACCCGCCCAGCCGCTGCACCCTCCCCTCACCCTCCTGTCGCTAGATTCCCATGCCCCCATCACCTGTGGAACGGTCCATTTCTTTACTAGTGTGAAGAAACTTTCTGTTTTCCATTGCCCCAATGCTGCTGCATTTTTTGTCCGGATCCGTTCCGCTAAGCAGAACGGTCCGGAAAATTAGGGACTGCTGCAATTTTTAGGTCTGGGGACTGGAACATACAGAACGTATCCATACCCATGGATGCATGTGAATGGATCCATAGGTTAACATTGGATCCTTTCATATCCGTTCCGTTTGTACAGTATACGTTCCGGTTACGTTCCGGAAAAAACGCTAATGTGAACCGGGCCTTACAAACATTTTCCTTCCTATCTGCATACACAGCAGACAGTGAAGTAAGTGTAGTGCCATCTTGTGGCCAAAAAGTAAAATGCATCCAAATACACTTTTACATTCTTATACTTTTACATTCACACTCTTATTAAATCTTTATTATTTTTTTAAACCCTTTCACCCCATAGTAACCAAAATAAAACTTGTAAAAAAAATTACAACATTAAAAAAACTACATAAATAGTTACCTTAGGGACTTTTAAATATGTATGTTATGAGGGTATATTACTGTTGCTCTTGTAAATAAAAGCTTATTATTTCTATAGTATAAAAAAAACAGTAAACTGAAAACGCTTAACTTGCCCTTAATGTCTGCTCAAATCTAGCTAAATGCAGTCAAATTGATTGAAGTCACTCACCTGATCTTAACCCAATTGAGCATACATTTCAAATCACTTGTTGAAGACTATGCTTCAGACAGAAAGGTCCACAAACAAACAGCAACTGAAAGCCGCTGCAGTAAAGGCCTGGAAAAGCATCAAAAAGACGAAACCCATCTGGTTCAAGACTGTAGTTTTTTTTAAGGCAGTGAACACACTAGGCAGAAACGCTAGTGTTGCGTAAAACGCAGCGTTTATGCGTATAATGTTAGTCAATAGGCCACATAAAAGAACATGTTTTAGGGCTCTTTCACATTAGACAACGCATGCAGGAGCCGTTCTCCTGCACGCGTTGAATAGGCTGCGGCGTCTCGTCGGGAATCTGCAGTGCGGTGCGATGCTGAGTAGCGGCGGTAGTAATTAATTAACTAGATGGGAAAACACCGATTCCCGACGATAAAATTCTCCCAGGTGCGTCGCACCCCAACTCATCGAAATGCAGCGTTGGGTGTGAAAGGTAAAATGAAAGTCTATGGACTTTCATTTTACCTTGGTCAACGCAAAGTTTCAACTTCGAAACGCTGAAAAAGGGCTCTAGTGTGAAAGAGCCCTTATGATGTATTTCTGCTTCCTGTTGACTTTCTAGTGATTTGCATAAAGCGCATTTGCGTTTGTATATGCAAACCGCAAATGCATTAAAACGCACGCAAAACGGAAGAAAAATGCATGTGCGGCAAAAGCGCAAATGCACAAAAAACACCCTGAAAACGCACATGACAGAAAACGTGACCTGACCTTTCATGCACTGACAAGTGTGCTCCCAGCCTCCTGCTTTTTTAATGGGTTGACTTTTAATGAACAGCACAGTGCACAAGAGTGCGTTGTGTGAATGCTTTGACATGTAAAACAGAAGTGAAAAATATACATTTGTGACCTTGTGGATCGCTCAGTGCTCTTTTATACTATACAATACACAATTTACTGCGTTTTGTGATCCATTTCCGGTTGCATGCAATTCGCAAGATACAAGGACATCTTCATAGTAATAAAAATCTCATGAACCCTAACACTACTAACTATCAGGGCCGGCGCTACCATAGAGGCAAAGAGGGCAATCGCCCAGGGCCCCAGAGCCTGTAGGGGCCCCTAAGGTGTCTCCTCCCTTAACTGTTGCTCCCTGGGGCCTCTGCAGAGTCTTTGGCAGAGTAGTGTCTCACCTGTGCTAGTGGGCTCGAAAGCCTACTACCAATTAAGCATATTAGGTGATGTGCATCTCTGTAATGAGAAGGGGTGTGGTCTAATGACATCAACACCCTATATCAGGTGTGCATAATTATTAGGCAACTTTCCTTTGGCAAAATGGGTCAAAAGAAGGACTTGACAGGCTCAGAAAAGTCAAAAATAGTGAGATATCTTGCAGAGGGATGCAGCACTCTTAAAATTGCAAAGCTTCTGAAGCGTGATCATCGAACAATCAAGCGTTTCATTCAAAATAGTCAACAGGGTCGCAAGAAGCGTGTGGAAAAACCAAGGCGCAAAATAACTGCCCATGAACTGAGAAAAGTCAAGCGTGCAGCTGCCAAGATGCCACTTGCCACCAGTTTGGCCATATTTCAGAGCTGCAACATCACTGGAGTGCCCAAAAGCACAAGGTGTGCAATACTCAGAGACATGGCCAAGGTAATAAAGGCTGAAAGACGACCACCACTGAACAAGACACACAAGCTGAAACGTCAAAACTGGGCCAAAAAATATCTCAAGACTGATTTTTCTAAGGTTTTATGGACTGATGAAATGAGAGTGAGTCTTGATGGGCCAGATGGATGGGCCCGTGGCTGGATTGGTAAAGGGCAGAGAGCTCCAGTCCGACTCAGACGCCAGCAAGGTGGAGGTGGAGTACTGGTTTGGGCTGGTATCATCAAAGATGAGCTTGTGGGGCCTTTTCGGGTTGAGGATGGAGTCAAGCTCAACTCCCAATCCTATTGCCAGTTTCTGGAAGACACCTTCTTCAAGCAGTGGTACTGGAAGAAGTCTGCATCCTTCAAGAAAAACATGATTTTCATGCAGGACAATGCTCCATCACACGCGTCCAAGTACTCCACAGCGTGGCTGGCAAGAAAGGTTATAAAAGAAGAAAATCTAATGACATGGCCTCCTTGTTCACCTGATCTGAACCCCATTGAGAACCTGTGGTCCATCATAAAATGTGAGATTTACAAGGAGGGAAAACAGTACACCTCTCTGAACAGTGTCTGGGAGGCTGTGGTTGCTGCTGCACGCAATGTTGATGGTGAACAGATCAAAACACTGACAGAATCCATGGATGGCAGGCCTTTGAGTGTCCTTGCAAAGAAAGGTGGCTATATTGGTCACTGATTTGTTTTTGTTTTGTTTTTGAATGTCAGAAATGTATATTTGTGAATGTTGAGATGTTATATTGGTTTCACTGGTAAAAATAAATAATTGAAATGGGTATATATTTGTTTTTTGTTAAGTTGCCTAATAATTATGCACAGTAATAGTCACCTGCATAAAGAGATATCCCCCTAAAATAGCTAAAACTAAAAAACAAACTAAAAACGACTTTCAAAAATATTCAGCTTTGATATTAATGAGTTTTTTGGGTTCATTGAGAACATGGTTGTTGTTCAATAATAAAATTATTCCTCAAAAATACAACTTGCCTAATAATTCTGCACTCCCTGTATATGCTCCTGAAAACTTCTCTTAGGGATCAGGGGTGTATTTATATGCACTTCCTTCTTTTTGGCACTGCATGCTCCCTTGTCACTGTCCCACCGAACGGGTGTTCCCAAAGCCGATAAAAGTGCCAATGCAAAATCACCGTCATCAGCGAGTAGCCAGTGATCATTCATAAAAATTAAAGTTTCAGTAAACACACATACACTCATTTCCTGTGTACTGGTATACTGTAAGTACACAGGATAAAGTGTGGGGACATTCGTGGGAAAAAAGTAAAATTAAACTTACATACCGTATATTCGGGCGTATAAGACGACCCCCAAACTTTTCCAGTTAAAATATAGAGTTTGGGATATACTCGCTGTATAAGACTACCCTCTTCAAACGCACACCAAATAGAAAAAAATAAAAAAAACATCATATACTGTTGCTATGCATGAACAGATACTGGTGCTGTGCTGTATGTGGTACCCAGTATATAACAGTACACAGTATACCAGTACCAGCGATTGACTGGTTGGATTGGTCAACTCTCTCCCTAAGTTGATTGGTCAGCTCTCCCTGTCTCCCTATTTATCAGAGCGATATGGAAGAATAGATCATGCTGCGCCCATAAAACATACCCCTCTTTCACCCTTCTGGCCCGCCCCGGCATCCTATTTACCTCCTTAACTGCCTCTCAGATCTCGCACTTGTGCTTGTGCCTTTGCCGCTTCACTACAGTCCTTAGGAGCGAGATCTGAGAGTCAGTAACAGGATTAGGCATATCACCCGGCATATAAAACGACCCCTGACTTTTCAGAACATTTTCAAGGGTTAAAAAGTAGTCTTATACGCCAGAATATACAGTACATTCATTTCGTAAGGTTGTCACCATACAGTGTACTAGGGACAGAATTTAAATGTTGTAATAACCAGGACAAATGGGCAAATAAACTGTGTGGGTTTTTTCTACGGTAGCACTTTTTCTTTTCAAGCTATAATGACTTTAAGGCCTCTTTCACAGTGCGACGTTAAAGTTGCACGTTATGAAAACTTATAACGCAGACTAACGCACAGCAATACTAAGTCTGTGCAACATTCACAGTGCACACGTTGCGTTTGTGTGTAACGTGTAGCGTTATTAGAAAGTGCTGCATGCTGTGCATTATACACGTTATTAGCTGCGTTGGACTGTTTGCACATGCTCAGTAATGACTTGGAAGCATACTTTTCATTGCCTGTATGCTTTACTGTATGCAACTGTATGCGGTGCGACTTTTTTGGGGCGTTGCGTTTTAATTTGCATTGCGACTTTAATGTCGCATCAAACTGCAACGTCCTACTGTGAAAGAGGTCTCAAAAAAAATCTTATTCCCTTTAAAATGCACAGGAAATTAATTTTTTTTAGCAAAAAGTACCACCTAAACAAAGCCTGAAATAGTGTGTAATTTGTAATTACCATAACTCACAGGCTCCCTTCTAGTCGGTCTGCTGCCAAAATTTTAGCGGTTTCTGTGCACCGAGTGCGACCACAGCTTGCATGGTCTGTGTGCTGAAACCGATTGTAAGGCATTTTGCGGTCTGACCACTAGGGGCACTGTGACACCGCCTATTACTGGAGCTGCCAGCAGGACCAGGAGAGGGAAGAAGAGGATCCCGTAGGACCTTGCGGGCTATGGGGGGCTGAAGGAAGCCCCAGGTAAGTCCAAATTTCGTTTTTATTTACCGCTCAGGGTTCCTTTATTGCCCACGTTTAGCAATGACGTTTGGCGGTAACGCACTGCATGCAGTGAGTTATGATGATGCAACCCGTTATACCGTAATGCTCCCGCCGAACTGTGTATGTCACATAGTTAAGCTAGAGGGGGAGCGCAGATAGGGGACCCAGGTGAGGGAGGGGGGTTCCGACCCCCCTCCCCGCCGCTTAAGCTGGAGGGGGAGCGCAGATGGGGCCGCTGTGCCCAATACCCCCTTTCTGCCCGCTACCCTCTTATGCGACGTATGCTACGCTGCGGGTCCACTAGTAAAATATAACGTATGGTACAGATTATTGTACATATTGAAGGATATTGAGTAAAATCAAGAAATAGTAGATTTAGTCAACTTAAAACAACCAATAACATGTCAACAGGACATAATATAACATAGTCGCAGAAAGGCTATCAGATGCAGATAATAAAGTTAGAGTGTAGCATAATAAGAAAACACTTATAAGACTACGGTCAGTGGTGATAAAGCCCATTTGCCCCACACTTTATTATATTTGCCAGGGAAGTTTCTATGTTGATATACCAGCTTAATATACAGCAAAACGTTGTTAACTTGCATGACCCAGTCAGGTATTGATGGAATTCGGGTGGTAATCCAGCCTACACGTGCCAAAAATCAGCCGATGGAGCCAGACATTTGGGACAGGTTGGAGAGTAGTTAGTTTTAATTTTTGATAATCTAAGGGGAGAAAGGTACGCCTGCTGGATAAGATAAAACTGAATTAATTTACTATTAGCTAAGATAAATGCATCGACAGGTGATTCAAGGGCATCCTCCCATTTCTTCATCATCCATATCTTATTATCTTTATATACTTAGATTTAAGAAGGTCTGTGTCCTGGTCAGCCAGTACCGTAAAGGGGAAGTATATAACATGGATGCCAATCCACCCATACCCTGGGTACGAAGCACTCCAATTATTGAGAAATCTGAAAAAGTAATTTGAAGATTGCCAAATTGAGCTTACCAACAATGTCTTAGTTGCAAATATTTATAAAACTGGTCATTAGTAAGGCTATGCGGCTGCTTGAGTTGGTCAAAGGATTTAAAAATTCCTTGAGTTAAAAGATGGCTGAACATAGTAACACCCAATCGTTGCCATTCAAAGGCACCGTGAAATGAGGCCAGCTGTGGATACTTGAAATTAACCTATAAGGGAGTGATTTCCAGTAGAGCATTTACCCCAAAAATGCATTTAGCTTCTGCCCAGACCTTAACGGCCAGTCTATGAATGGAGGTGCCCCCTTACCAATTAATTGAGTTTTGGGAGTTTCCAGAAAAGACAGTAGATTGTCTCCTCTAACAGATTTAGCTAAAAGCTGTTCTGAAACGGGACGTTCGAAATGGTCATGTACCCAGGTGGTTAAGTACCTAAGCTGTCCAGCTAAATACCGTATATACTCGCAAGCAAGCCGACCCGCATATAAACCGACCCCCCAACTTTTTCCTGAAAAACCAGGAAAAAATGATTGACCCTCATATAAGGCGGGGGTAGGAAATGCTGGCCGTGTGATCCCCCCCAGTGTGTCCCAGTATAGTTAGTATAGTGCCCAGTATAGCTAGTATAGTGCTCGGTATAGCTAGTTTAGTGCCCAAGTATAGATAGTATCGTGCTCGGTATAGCTAGTATAGTGCCCCCCCCCCCCACCCCCCCCGGCTCGCCCAACCTCCCCCCCCCCTTCCCCCGTGGCCGCCGCTGCTATTAGCTTACTGTATGGCTTCCAATAGTCCCCTCTCCGTCTCCCACATGTAAATAGCTCACAGCAGCTCGCTCCACGGTGGCTGCTGTGTGATGATGACAGGAAGCTGTAGGCAGAGCGGTTTCCTGTAACGGCGATGTGTATCGCCGTTACCAAAGTTTCATGGAAGCAGATATAGGGTTAACATCCTGTGATTACAAATTAGCTGCTCTGCCAAGGCAGCCAGCTGACACAGTTGAGAGATCAAATTACAGTTGTGATTAGTCACAGATGAGGGGTTAAAGACACGCTAAAGTCTCTAAATACATACAGGATGGATTTCTCTCGGCTTTCCTTCTGTTCTGTGCAAGAGATCAGGTCCACTTTAAACTTTACTGTGACTCCTAATGACAATGATTTCAACAGTTATTGATTTGAAAATAAAAAGTTACTCCAGCTGGTTAAAAAAGAACAGTTATAATAATCATTGTCGCATCTTGTCTAAAAATAAAAACACCATGAACTGAACTTGCTGTTAATTTATTTAAAGTGAGTCTGAAGCCAATTGAAATACTTGTTTTTAACTGCTATTTGTGTTAAGGAATATGACCAGTGCTGAAACGCTGCATTCCTGCAGCAGAACGAGGGCTTTATACCCCCCCCCCCCCCCAAAAAAAAAAATCCCCGGGGCAAAAATCGAGGAGAGCTTTCTGGTAGAGGCAGAGCTTTGCACTGTGGCTGAAATGTCACCGATCGCCGCCTCTCCCCGCCCCTCTCATTATTCTTTCACTGAAATGAGTGGGGAGAGGCGGAGATCCTCGGAGATTGACTCCAGTAGAGGCGAAGCTGCAGCACAAAGCTCTGCCTCCCCCAGGCAGCAAAATCCACAACCTGGAAAGTCGTGGAATTTTTACCTCGGGATTTGGGGGGGGTATAAAGCCCTCGTCCTGCCGTGGGAATGCAACGTTTCAGCACTGGTGATATTGCTTATGGCAAATAGCAGGAAAAAACAAATATTTAAAATGGCTTCAGACTCTCTTTAAAACTTTTTTTTTTCAGGAAATTGAAATTTCAAATATTCATTATAAGTGAGCAGCAAGTATTGTTTAGTGCAGGTTTACTTGAAATAATTTGTGTCTAGTATATCTGAACGAATTGCATTTATAAATATGCACTATAAAAAATAATAGCTACTAAAGAAAACATACTTAAAGGATACCCGAACTGACATGTGACATGATGAGATAGACATGTGTATGTACAGTGCCTAGCACACAAATAACTATGCTGTGTTCCTTTTTTTCTTTCTCTGTCTGAAAGAGTTAAATATCAGGTATGTAAGTGGCTGACTCAGTCCTGACTCAGACAGGAAGTGACTACAGTGTGACCCTCACGGATAAGAAATTCCAACTATAAAACACTTTCCTAGCAGAAAATGGCTTCTGAGAGCAAGAAAGAGATAAAAAAGGGGAATTTCTTATCAGTGAGGGTCACACTGTAGTCACTTCCTGTCTGAGTCAGGACTGAGTCAGCTACTTGCATACCTGATATTTAACTCTTTCAGAGAGAGAAAGAAAAAAAAAGGAACACAGCATAGTTATTTGTGTGCTAGGCACTGTACATACACATGTCTATCTCATTATGTCACTTTTCAGTTCGCGTATCCTTTAAAGGTACCCTGAGCAGTGCTCTAAAAAATACATTTAGACTTACCTGGGGCTTCTTCCAGCCCCATAAACCCCCCCAAACCCCCCCACCCCGTAGGCCGCGAGGTCCTCCGGCATTCTCTTCTTCCTTTCCATGGTGCCGCTTGTGCAGTGGCTAGGGGGTTTGACCCGGGGCACCGACCCCCGAACCTGTTGCCACGGTGCCCCTGATTAGGGATGCTCATTCGGATTCCGCAGAAATGCAATTTCCGAAATTCCGATCATAAATTGCATTTCCGCATCGGAATGCGGAAATCGGTAATGCAAGTGCGGTAGGCGGATTTCCACCGGAAATTTCCACCGAATTTAACATCGATTTTCTCAAAAACTAAAAGGTCTTTTTGAAAACTTTTTTTTGCATCTTGTTCACAAGCTTCAGTTTAATAAACCCTGGTGTTTCTAGGACTTACCGGGGCTTTGCTATTAACCACTACAGTCGGCGGATTTTTACTGTAATGTAAAATGCAGAAAGTCTGCATCTGCCTATTTTCTGTATTTTACATTACAGTAAAAATCCTCCGATTTTAGTGGTTAATAGCAAAGCCCCGGCAAGTCCTAGAAACACCAGGGTTTATTAAACTGAAGCTTGTGAACAAGATGCAAAAAAAAGTTTTCAAAAAGACCTTATGGTTTTTGAGAAAATCGATGTTAAATTCAGACGGAATTTCCGCGATTTCCGGCGGAAATTCCGCATCGGAATGAGGAAATTGGTAGCGGAAAGCAGAATCGGTAATTGGCAATGGCGGAATTCGGATTTACCAAGGAATCAGAAATTGGCATTTCCGACCATCCCTACCCCTGATCCTCCCCTTGGGCCGTTTTGGCCAGTTTGAGAAGCAGGAGGGGGTGCGCTGGGCGGGGACAGTGGGCACAGGTAATTACAAACTTACCTTCCTCTGCGATCCCCGAACGAAGCCTCCAGCTTCTTTCCGTTTACTCCCCCGGCATCCATCCGTTGTTTACAGCGCCTCCTGTGATGACGTAATCGCATGTCATCACAGAAGGCGCTGTTACCAATGGATGGGCCCCGGGGGAGGAAGTAGCAAGAAGCTGGAGGCTTCGTGCGATGATCGCAGAGGTAGGTGAGTCTTGACTGGGGAAACCTACCTATCTAACCTACACTGGGGGCACCTGCCTATCTAACCTATACTGTGGGCAACTACCTGTCTAACCTATACTTGTGGCAATTATATGGGCTACCCTATACTGGACGCAACTATGCCTAGCTACCTATACTGGGGGTGACTTATACACCCGGGGCAAAAATTCCACAACTTTCCTTCCAGGGGGGAAGGGGGCAAATTTTACACCCTCGCCCTGGGTGCAATTAAACCTAGAATCTGCCCTGCCCTCCCCCCGCACTGTGCCAGCTCCTGGTCCCTGTTGCCTCTGCACTCAGACCTCAGATCGGAAGCGATCAGACAGAGGTGCACACTACCCACCGACACGAAGTACACAAGCCCATCATAACCACCAGAGCATACCTCCCAACATTTCAATGTCCCAAAATGGGACCATTAGGCCACACCCCCAACCCCCTAGTCACTCCCTCCCCAGAAAAAAAAGGGTTTTTTTTAAATAATTTTGTTTAATTACCCCCAAATGGGAGGCGCTGGGAGGGTGCTGGTGGGTGGGGAGGAGGAGAGTGAGGGTGGCCGTGGGTGGGCAGGCATAGAGAGGGGGAAAAAAGACGATCGAGGCACCAGCCCGCCCGGTATGCGGCATGGATGGCCGCCGCCGCCATTATCCTTCTCCCTCCTAATATTTCCCCAAGTGTCCCCTTCCCCCCGCACAGTAAAATGGGCAGCGGAGCAGGCTGTAACTCTTACCATTGCCGTACCGGGATCCCATCTGGTCTTCTCGCTTCCTGTGACGTCACAGGAAGCAGGAAGCGAGAAGTCCAGATGGGATCCTATGGCAGTGCTAAGAGTTACAGGCCGCTCCGCTGCCCATTTTACTGTGCGGGGGGAAGGGGACACTGGGGGACATATTAGGAGGGAGAAGGATAATGGCGGCGGCCATCCATGCCGCATACCGGGCGGGCTGGTGCCTCGATCGGCTTTTTTCCCCCTCACTCCCCAGCGGCCGAGACCAGGGGGGGGGGGGGGGGGGGCAGCGCGGGACAGCGGGACGGCCCCCCAAAATCGGGACCGTCCCGCCGAAAACGAGACGGTTGGGGGCCCTGCCAGAGTGCAGCACACAGGCCAGCCTGCCAAAGACAAGACAGAATCCAGGTGAGGGGCTTGAATATATTAAATAGGCAGTACATCACATAAATAAGTTACACCACTGCTATGCTCATGTGGTGGTGGCCCCACCTATGACCTCGCCCACTTTCCCATGACATGACCATGCCCATTCATTCCCTCTTGGTGCCCTGGATCTCCCAGGAACCTAGCAACTAGCAGCTCCAGTAATCCGGCAACTTCAGCTGAAGTCGCACATGTGTGCCACCATCGCGTCATCACGCCAGTTGCCTTATTCGTCCTGTGCATGTGCAGTTCCGTCTTTAGAGTACCAGGCGTGCGCAGGACGGTTACCAGCGTGATGACAAGCCGGGTGCGCACCTTTAGCTGAAGTCGCTGGATTACTGGAGCCGCCAGCAGGACCGTGGAAAGGAAGAAGGGAATTCTGGGGGAACTTGTGGCCTACAGGGGGCTGGAGGAAGCCCCAGGTAAGTCCAAATTTCTTTTTAGGGCACTACTCAGGGTCCCTTTGATATATTTATAACCTGTTTTGAATAGTAACCATTTTTGCTGAAATTGTAAATGGGTTAACACTCAAATAGCATAACAGGTTTATCTTTGTTACTATTTAAAGCAAGAAAAAAAATAGACTGAAGGTGACGGTTGACTGACTGGATCAGTTGTTTTGGCTTATTAAGTCAGTTTTGTCAGAAAAAAAAGAATGTTGACACATTCCAGAGTAATGAGATTCTCCAGCAGTACAGGGAAGAGATTGCATGAAAAATTGCATAAGTGAAACTACGGCAAGCTATTTATAGCTGCTAACATAAGCTAAGGTTCACCATTTTATTCTATTTAACCAATTCTGGTATTTATATAGCGCTGATGTCTTCTACAGCACTTTATATAGTATATAGTGTTGTCACTAACTGTCCCTCAGGGGGGCTCACAATCTTATCACTACCATAGTCATAGTCAGCCCATAGTCATATGTACATCATAGCCTAAGGGTGCTTTCACACTGGTGCGGTATTTTTACAGCACTCCACCGCAAGGTAATGCGACAGTAGTACCGTTTTCGCCGCATCCCCGATGCAAGGACAAATCTATGTTACCGCGCAGTCCTGAGTGACGTGTGGCAGACCGGAAGTCATGTAAGTCTATAGCGGCGCAGAGTTTCTTAAAAATGTATGTGGCGGCATTGCGGTGCGCATGCCCAGAAGCGTATTTTTACAATATGCTTTTGTGCCCTTCTTTATTTCCAAAACAGGAAGTGAGTGCAAGGGATCATCACTTCTTGTTTGAAATGACAAGTTGTTCATACACACCGATATTCCAAGCGATTATGTCATTTGAAAACTGCGAAAGCTAGCAAAAGGGGCATTTCATACAACATATGCACACGTACTCTGAAACAATGTCCTTTAAAAAACATTGTACACATCCAGCTGACTGCGCGTTAGCTGCCCAATGGTCATCTGAAGTTATCCCACAGTTGGATTGGGCAGAATATCCGACATTAGTCACTCATATTTGTTTAAAGCAGACCAGAACTCAGAAATTACTGGGGGTAACATGTGTGCATGAAATAGAGGTGCGTGGAAAAAATACGTGAAGCCGATATAAGTCTAAATGATAAATATTGTTGTGAATTCGGTGCCAAATGAAGCCGAAAAAATATTTACCGTGTTGTAGATAGTAAAACATTGGTACATGTTGTTACCGATATTTTACTACAACTAAACCTAACACTACTCCCCTTCCTGATCCCTAACCTTAAAAAGACCCTTCCTGACACCCAAACGAAACCCCCCCCTTTCTGATGCCTGACCCTAAAACCCCATTCCTGACGCCAACCCCCCCCCCCCCCCCTCCTTCCTGATGCCTAACCCTTAAAACCCCTTCCTAACCTTATAATTTTCAAAATGATATATTTCATAACGATCATTGTCAAAAATGTATAATTTTTGATATTTTGATTGTTTTGAAAATTAGAAAGTCACAGTGTTTGTAATATTGTAAAGTTCTAATGCTCTTAAAAGGATAAAAATTTCAAAAACTATAGCGTTCTCATTTTCAACGCGATATTTATCGGCCGCCCAAATTTCTGCTTTTGGCGCCCAATAGCCAATATTTGCATTAGCGCCCGTGGCTGCGCCCAAATCGTCCATTATAGCCGTGGGCGCTCAAATTTCCTGCTTCTGGTAACAGAATTGATGATCAGTACTTTAATGTTTTGGTCAATCAATGATCACAATAGTGAGATAACTGCATGTACAGGTGAAATTCAAAAAATTTGAATATCGTGCAAAAGTTCATTTCTTTCAGTAATTCAACTCAAAATGGTGAAACTAATATATGGAATAGAAACCCTTTGCAGGTGTTTTGGATGAATTCACTGATGAGTGTCTGACACTTCGAGCCTAGAATATTAATTATTTTCACAATATTCTAATGGTGTGAGATTTTGTTTTTGGGGTTCTTATCAGTGATAATCGTCAGCTAATTAGGATTACACAAAATTTCACGTACATTCTTGCAATTACGTCTAAACATAATTACAAATTGTTCATTTTTTCTTGGCATTTTATACGATTATACAAAATCACATGAATTGTTTTTACACTCCGAAAAATAACAGTTTACAAAACCAATTTTCTTGGCATTTTTAAAATCGATTTGCTCGAAAACTACAAGGTCTTTTTGAAAAAAAATTTTTGACTTGTACCCACTATTTTCCTTAACATATGTAGCAATTTTATAGCATGTATGGGGGATTTGCTATTCACATTTCACAGCCAAAGTCGGCACGAAATTACGCATAAATAACGAATGCTTACAATTACATATGAAATTAATTATACTTTCCCCAAAAATTTCGCATTACAATTACGATGCGTCAGTGCGAAATTATGATGCGCAATTACGCATAGGCATAATTTCTGCTCACTAGTTCTCATAAGCTGTAAGCCATAATCATCGAAATTACAACAAAGACTTGAAATATCTCGCTTTGCATGTAGTGAGCCTGTTTCATATATTAATTTCACCTTTTAAGTTGAATTACTGAAAATGGACTTTTGCACCATATTCTAATTTTTTGGAGTTTCACCTGTAGCTCACTAGGTTCACAGTAGGACGTTGCGTTGCAATGAGACAGTAAAGTCGCAACGCAACAACAAAGTGGTAACGCACATTAATGCAGCATTACCATCACATTAAGTAGGTACAGTGAAGCATGCAGGCAATGAAAAGTATGCTTCACTGTACCTGGTAACATGCATTTAGAGGTAACGCACTGCAGCAGTGCGTTTCCATAACGCAACACGTAACCATGCAACGCTAAACTCGCACTGTGAACATTGCATAGACTTTTCATTGCAGTGCGGTAAGCTGCGTTGTAAGACTTTATAACGCAGCACCACAGCCTCCTACTGTGAACCTAGCTTGAAGGTGTGCTTATTAGATGGATGTATAGGAATACTCACCGCTTTATTTGATCGTTTCTTTAAAATTATCCTCCTCATGTGTTGCATGTTCATGCTTGTGCGCGCTTTAGCTTCTCTCTGATTTACAGCAAATGCAATCTCTGTCCATTCTCTCCACCAGCCAGTATACTATCCCAGAGCAGAGTGACAGGTCAGCCTTCTGTAGGAAATACGCAGAGATGTCATGCTGCATATTTCAGTTATATAAGGGGACATAACGCTGCTCATTTGCATAAGCATTTATTCCACTCGGCAACCGGCAGGTTTACTGCTCTGGAAAGTCCCCACTCGCTTGTATTCCCTTCTGTGTTCAAATGTTAAGGAAGGAACTCATACAATGGCAAGACTGTGCAGTGCTGTACTCACTACTTCTCTGTTCATGACTGCAGCTGGCTGGCCGTGTTATATACATGTCTATCTATCTATCTATCTATCTATCTATCTATCTATCTATCTATCTAGTCTATTTCGTGCTCTCTCCCTCCTTATCTATCTCGTTCTCTCTCTTTGGGCTGGTGCACACCTAAAAGCGCTAGCATAATTGCAAACGCTAAGCGTTTTTGTAAGTGATTTTTCTGAGCGATTTTACGCATGTGCCCAGCAATTTTCTATTAATACCTAGCGATTTTTGGAGCATTTTAGTGTAGAGGGCTTTTTTTTTGTATAGTAGAGCTGCAAATGTACAGCTTTTGTATAAAAAAACGCTTGGAAAATCGCTCTGATCTAGCGTTTTTTTAGAGCGATTTTCCACTTTACTATACTTAACATTGAGGCTGAATTGCTTCAGAAATGCTGCAGGACATCGCTCTGGTGTGATCCATCCCATTCAAATACATAAGCCAAGCGCTTTTCAAAGCACTAGTGTTTTAAAAAGCGCTCAGAAGCGCTCTATGTGTGACCAGCCCTCTTTCTCTCTCTATCGTTCTATCTATCTAATGACTTATCTATAGCTCTGTAAGAGGTGTCACTAGGGTTGGTGTAACCCTGTACGTAAACTCACTGTCACCCCTCTCTTACCCCATAAAGCTCCAACCTCACCAGGTGAAACAAAACCAATAATACTTTGTTATAAAAAAAAAAAAAGTTTGCTTTCTTAAAACAGAAATAATTTGCGATAATTCAGGTTGGAGTGAGCTTGAGATGTCTCCCAGTGCATCACTGCTGAATATATGCAAATTAACCATTGTACCCTTAGAAGCTAAATACACCTCCAGAACCGCTGGAATGCAATGATGTGTCAGTTTGTTAATTTGTACAGAGCCATAATAATCCAACATGCATACAGGCTGTTTCGGATTGTTTGATCCTCATCAGTGCATGGCATGGATTAATTTGGCTCTATGCAGTAGGGCTTGTAACACCGAGAGATAGCTTGTTAATTTGTACAGGGGGCTTTTAGGACCATTGTAGTCCCTTACACACTCCAATAAGTTCTGGGTCACCATGAGCTTGCTGGTTGGTCTATACTTTGTTATAGACATAGTACAAAAAAAAAGGTCTATATTTACAAAGCCTTCCTCCACTCTCCCTGAACCTGGGGCTTAGTGTCACCCCCTCTGCAGGTGACACCTGGTGCGGTCCACACCTACCACACACCCCTAGGGCTGCTCACTGCTCTCTATCACACTCTCTAAATACTAAGAATACTCTCTAAATGCTAACAATTCATATGAAAAATATAATTCCTGGGTTTGTGGGGAGGTCTGTAGTCCAGAGGAGTCCTAAGAATTTCTTTTGGATACAGGAAAAGCACAGAAAGAGACCAGGAGCCCTTTATGGTGTAGTATATTAACGTCAGGTTCTGGATAAATACAAAGCAATGAGGTACTCACAAAGGTGGGTTGCAAGACCAGCAACCACAGTATAAAAACAAGGGAGGAAATCCCGTCGGCACGCAGGTTCTTTGTCTTCAAATGTATGGGTCGCACTCATGGAAAAAAACGATTGTTTTAGTACAAAAAAACAAACAATTGACAGCAACCTCTAATAGCTAGGGGGCTGTAAACAATATCACTGGGAGGGAGAAGGCCCCCCAAAAAATAACCATGGATGTAATAAATATAAAATGGCTTACCTCTAAGAAGAAGGGACAACGCCAATATAAGAAAGATATTTTAATAATCATACATAAACACGATAACGTGTTTCGTGGAGCACAGTCCACTTCCTCAGATCAAATAAAGTAGTGTCTGGGTAGCCAAGGTGCAGACCTTGGAGCGCCTAAAAGTTTATGTTTTTACAATATTAATTTATAAATTATTCAGTCAGGCTAGGTTCACAGTGGTTAGATGCATAATGCATGGGTTAGAATAAAGTGATCAGTTACAGCGCAGTACTGTGAACAGGCCCATCAAATTGTATGGGCAGCGAGTTGACATGCAGAAATTACGATTTCTGCCAATGCTGATTACCAATTCCATGGATTTGCATTTACCGATTTCCATTTTCCGAAGAGTCTTTTTTTGTCATTTTTTGTATTCACTGATTCGTTGAATACTTCGGGGTTGACTCCGCATTCTCTGATTGGTCTAATGCTTCCGAGTTCTGTGATTGGGCTAAAATTACCGAGTTGAGGTAATGCGGAAATCCGATTTCAATTTCCGATCAGAAATGCCAATTTCCAATCGCAATTGATTGCAGCAGGAAGTGGCAGAAACAACACAGAGGGGCCCAGGAGAACATAATGAATAGAATGGTATGCTTTTTATTGTAAGAATTTTACAGTACAGATTGTCTTTAAATTAATAAATAAATAAGGCTTTGTGACCTCATAGCCTAGTCTAAAACATCACTGGAAGGGCAGGGTTATATATCAACATGCAGCAATATATAGAAACAGTATAATCTAACTCGTGAATAGTAAACATTCGAGTAAACTAAACTACCGCTTCAGATCCGGCTAATCTCCATTATAAGTCTAAGGGATCAACGCCTGGTATATTAATAGAATTTTAAGTATGCCGACTCTAGATATAGTAAAAAGTGGGCGGTGCATGCGTCATATGTCAGCCTGAATCCCATGGCCTGCTGCTCTCTTCAAGCTGGTTGCAAGTGAGTTGATGCCTGATAATGTTTGTAAGGCAAGAAGAATGACACCAGCGCTGGATATACAGTACTGTACAAATAAGCAGCCGGGGGAAAATGAGGAATAATGTAAACGTAAACAAAAGAGGATGCAGTGTTACCACTTCCACTTTGCACTCACCAATAAAAGTATTGTCACAGTCTTCCCACAGGATTGTACACACTCCTGGGTATCTCTTCCTTTTTTCGCGATGTCGCTCCTGGTAGTGGTAGTGGTAGTGGTGCGCAGTACAGGCTACTTTCACTTGTAATGCAGGTCAGAGCGGGCCTACTCACTGCAAAGATGAGGAAAGTGGAGAGGAGAGTGCTAAGTCCCGCCTGTGGAGGTATTGGAGCCACTCGCATTACAGGTGATCCATGCAGGCAGAAGAAAAAGAGGAGGCCAGTGACATTCGGGCACATCTGTACATACCTTAAGCCGCATCTACACGCGTAGATGCGGCCGCGATGCTCCTTATCAATCGAGCCGCATCAGCGGCTCGATTGATAAGATCCGGCAGGACGGATCTTCGCACCGCCGATTCCCTGCTCGATCCCCGCGAGGGGACAATGGCAGGGAATCGTGCGGGAGATAAGCGGCGCCGGCGGGGACGAGCGGGCACGAGCGGGGAATCGAATGCGGCGCACGCGCGGCGAGTGGGGACGCGGCGGGCACGCGGAAGAGGCGATCCGGCGGCTAATCGAGCCGCCGGATCGCTTCAATGTCCCATGGTGTAGATGGGGCTTTAGAATTGCAAACAGGAAGGATCGTTTAAGCCAGAGGTGGCCAAACTTTTTAGGCCAAGAGCCATATAGTTGTTCTTGAGAGTGCTAGGGAGCCGAACTAGTGAAGTTAAACACAATTTTTGCTGGACTGCCGTTAAGTACACGATGCCTGTGACATTATGTCAAAACATTTCCAATGGAAATAACCCATATACTGTGTGCAATTAGCAGATTGGTGGCTGCTAATATCAGTGGCTGTTACTGTTGCTGGCATAGTGGCAGCTGCTAATCAGTGGCTGTAACTGCTGCTGTCATAGTGCCAGCTGCTAATCAGTGGCTGTTACTGTTGCTGGCATAGTGTCGGCTGCTAATCAGTGGCTGATACTGCTGCTGGCATATTGGCAGCTGCTAATCAGTGGTTGTTACTGCTGCTGGCCCCTGCATGCCGCGCTCCAGCTATGGCCTGCGGGACGCATGAATGAACAACTGTAGAGAGCTTCGGGGGGCACCAGAAAAGACCGCATTTGCCCCCGGGCTGGACATGCCTGGTTTAAGCTGAGGAACTGCTAAAATGTGTAGGTAGCGTATGTGTACAGTCAGCCTTCCACACTACAGCCTTATTTATGTGCATGACATATTTATGTAGTAAAGAATCTATTTTTGTATCTTCATCCTCTTCAGAGAAAGTACAGTCATATAAATAGCTGGTAATTATGCAGTCTCTTAGTGAAACATCATTTTGAGGGAAAAAAAGTAATATTCTGAGCATGACGGAGTCCTTTCCTCACCGTGCTCCAGTGTGTAGTTAGGTGGCGGTGTGGTAAACATAGGGGTGATGTAATCATCCCTTCTACCAAAAAAACAATCACGTTCTTTCATTGGATAACTGCAGAGCAGCATAAATATTCAGTATCAACACTTTCCACCTCAGACCGTGCTGTGTTTAATGCACAACAATACAGATTCATTTATACCACTGCTCAGACATGGATTAAGATGTAATGGGGCCCTGGGCAAGGAAGTGGATTTGGGGCCTCCTTGTGGTCCTTTTCCTAAGCTGATGTGGAGAGAGGTCAAAAAAACAAGTGGGCCCCTTGATGCCCACTGGGCCCCAAGCACCTGCCTAGGTTGCCTGGTGGATGATCCTGCTCTGCCACTGGTTGTCAACATCTTGACTCCAATTATTTCCTTTAGTACTGCTAAAGCCCCTCTGGCCCAGCAGCCCTGGTGCTGTCACAACCTCTTCACCCCCTAATGCTATGCCAATGATCACGGTTCCCTTGTGATAGGCGAACAGTGGGCAGATCCAATTTTCCGATCAATAATATGGGCCCTTTTTCTCTCTCTGTATTTGTACAGTTATCCCACCTTGTTATACTAAATCTCACGTTTGAGAAAACATATCCTGGGATTCAGGTTAGATTAAGTGACCACCTCATTTGGTCACAAGGTGCATGGTGCATTCCTCATTTCTTGTTGAGACATCTTGCTTGATACTGGGAGTACTCGGGTCGATTCTGGCACTCGATTCTGCGCCCGATCGTTTTGGCTGCTCGATTCTCTTATCTTCTGCTTGTATTTCTTATCTTTTTTCAATTCACTTCAATGACAAATCGAGCAGCAAAACAATCGAGCGGTGATCGGACATGTCGAAAATTATTTATTGAGCCATATTATCAGCTAGGGATCGACCTGTGTATTCCCAGCATAAGTTCAGGCTGGTTAGTCCCAACATACTCTCTTCCTCCATTGCCAATTCAACATAAACTCCCCTTTACATAAAATGCTATTCCTACCCCATGCCATAACAGGTTGTGTTCCAGGTCTAGGGTCCTCTGTCCACTTTGGGAGTGAGGTCCCTTCTTCTGTTGAGAGAGGGAACCCCAGGAGCCCAATAGTGCAGTATCGTTAGTACCCTAACGGTTCAATTTTCAGACAATTGAATACTCACAAGGATGGGTTGCAGTCCTGCAACCACAGTATATGCTCACGGGAAAATCAGACCGTTCCCACACGGTCTCCTGAACTGTACTGGAACCGGGCGGTCGCTCTCCTCCTGTGGTCCTCTCTACTGGTCGAACTAGTCTTAGGGTAGTAGGGGTTGGCACCTCTGTGAGAGGTGTAGGAATACTGGATCGGGGTTGTGGGGAGGCACCCAAGATGTATATTGGTATCTTATATAAAAGAAGGAAAGAGGTCTCTTAGTCTTTATTAAAAAACGGTTATGTTGTAGACAACGCATTTCACAGGACCAAGCCCGCTTCCTCAGGTCAATAGAAAACAGATAACCTTTAAAAGAGCCGTGTGCTGCGCGGGCGCCATAGTAAAACACTACAGCGCCCGCGCAGCACACGGCTCTTTTAAAGATAATCTGGTTTCTATTGATCTGAGGAAGCGGGCTTGGTCACGTGAAATGCATTGTCTACAGCATAACCGTTTCTTAATAAAGACTAAGAGACCTCTTACCTTCTTTTATATAAGATACCAATATACTGTACATCTTGGGCACCTCCCCACCACCCCGATCCACCATACCATAGCAATTCCCCTAATATATCTTGCACCGAACATAAAGAAAAAAAATTACATATCCCTCTCTCTCAGTGCCCTAGCAGTCTGCCCAATAATCTAACCTACCCAGCCATAATGACTCCTTTCCAAACATAAAAAAAACTGTTCCCGCACATCTCTTAGCAACATCTCCACCCTCAACACCCAACACTAACTGCGTCAAAACCCAAAACGTTTTTTTTTAAAGCCACAAAATACTCAACTTATAAAAAAGTCCAGCAGCAAAATCTCTGACACTGAGATCATCTCATGTCTGATTACATAATTACTGTTTAATCTTGCTGCTCGGTGCTCGGGCGCCAAGGTAGTTGGCTGTATACTGTGCACTATTCAAATCAATGTGGCCATGGCATCATGAGCACTTTCACCACGGACTTTGGTGAGTATACTTTGATTTTCCAGAAGTACTGTGCATTTGTTTAGGAGATATTTTATTTTTCTAAAGGTCCACTTTAAAGAGGAACTGTAACATAATAAACAGCTTAGGCTTAGCATCACTGGGAGGGCGGGGCTACATACTAATATACAGCAATGTATAGCTATAGGAAGTGTTCCTGATGTTGAAACTTGGATATTTAATGTAAAAGTGGGTATCCGGAATAATTTACTGCATTCTACTATATGTCTTTACAGTTCCTCTTCCCGCCTTCGTCAGTCAGACATGTTCTTTCTTTAGTTCAGCATTTGTAGTAGAGAGCTGAAATTCCCTTCTTTAAGAAGAGGATGAAACTACTGTAACCAGGAAGTGGCTGTGTCTTCTCAGCTAGTCACTTACACAGTGGGATTTCAGCAACGGTGAGCTACACACCCAGATGTAAGATGTACTCAGACCACGGTCCTGTTTTGGTCGGCATAAAAGTCTACTTTAAAAATAATTTTCACTTGGACTCTGTCTGAACCCAAATATAGTAATACTGATAACATTAGATGTCCTCTCACATCCTGGCCCAGAGATACTGTAAGAAGCAAGGGGAAATTTTCCAATATTCCACCTGACACGTGTCTACTGAAATAAATGTCCCCAATGAAAACATATCCCTTCCCTTCCTCTCTTATTCCTGTTAACGATGGTAACAAGTTTGGAATTCACCAAGTTTCAGTAGAGGAAAGTTCCCATAATAACCCAAACTAAAAACCCTAAACATTCCCAAATCTTTGCTCTATTCTCCCCGCAGACATAGGTTCATCTATCTATGAGCCCCTATCTCTTTGAAGGATAAGCCTGTTGGGGATCTGTCATTTACATTCACTTCACCCTATAAGGACTTTAGCTCACCTCGACACGGGCCAGCTCATTACCAATATACATGGATACATCTCATGAACATTTGCCCCTTCTGGTGAAGAAGCAATATTACTGTTGTGGATGGCATCACAAAGGTTCTTATTTATCAAGGAGCATTTTCATTGAATGCTGTCTGTAGCTTGGTTAAAGTGGACCTGAACTCTTGCACAGGACACAACGAAAGCACAGAGAAATCCACCCTGTATGTATTCTGCATCAACTCAGAACTATTTGCATCTCATTGGCCATCTCTAGTCATTGACCGAGTCAAGGCCCTTGGCTTCTAGGATTCTGGAGCAAGGATGAGCAGAAACTACGCCAGTGCGAATTTACGCAGTTCGCAGCTACACATCGTAGTTAGTAGGTGACGTTTCAAAACTACTCTTACGAATGTACGCGTAGCGAAGTACCGTTACGCGTAGCTTACGCCCACTATGCGTAGTTAACATGTGTATTGCGTAGTGAGCTACGAATGCGTTACTTGCGTCTAATTTTCCGCGTGCGATTGTATGCTTACAAATTTACGCATAGGAAAGGGGAATGTACGCATAGAAGAGTTCCCAGTATAAGCAATTAAAGAGGAATTAATGCGTAAAATTTTCTGCATGCGGGCATAAGCAGCCGCATACACTACGCGTAATTGCGTATTTTAACACGTAGTGTATGAAATGCATACGACGCGAATACTTGATTTCGAAGCCGTAGTTTGGCGAAGTGTAATTGCGTAAAACTACGCGTAGTTCCAGCGTAGCGAAGTTGGGTGACTACGACCATTAATGTACTGGAGATATGTTTTCTACAGCAGTAAAACAAGGCATTTTACTGCACACAAAACTTACTTTTTCTGATAAAAAATAATCCCCTTCAGTTTTTGGCTAGTAAGACTGCAGTCTGCATTTTAACCTCTCAGAGACGATCCAAACTTTTTGACTTATTATCTGATGAAGCTGGGGGAAACTGGTGAAATGTGTTGAGATAAAGTCTTCTTATCTACTCTTATGCTTTCCATGACCTTTGTTCCCTGAACTTGACCTCTTGTCCTAAGCCATTCCCCTTTTATTGTATATATGGTTTTTGGCACCCCTATACTACACTGCAGCACTTGTTCCAGTGTCTCTTTAGGTTCAGCACCCTGGCCTCTCAGTTGGTCAGTTGGGGCCTGGCCTAGCATTATTGCCCCGTCCTTTGGAGTCACAGTGTTATTTCAAGAGAGCAACAGAGTCTTCCAGGCGCCAAACAGTCGGGGCAAGGTCACAAGAATCCCCCCCCCCCCCCCCAGAGGTCTACAAGTGGTTTGCCAGCAATCCAATATTTGTGAGTATATCACAGTGACCTACCCACTCACACCCTCCGCCCTCATACCCCTTTTAATACACTAGATCTGGGTACTCTTCAGCTTTTTTTAATTTATTTTACAGTATTTACACCTGATTGGAGGTTTAGTAAATCGGGTCTTAAGACTGGCCGATGAACTATGGTTCACACATTTTATCTCTTGGTGGGTCTATTTATAAATGAAAAAGAGAAATTATGAACTGGGTGAGAAAGTTTCCATAGCAACTGATCAGAAAACTGATTTTCCTATGAAGTGAAAAATAAAACTAACACGAATTCTGAAATGTTGCTATGGGCACCTTCATAATGTCAGTTTTCACTTTTTTCCTTTTTTTTTTAAATAGATCCTTTATTTTTATTAAGAAAATACCACTTGCTGTCCACTGATGAGCAAAAAAAATCATTATAAACAAAATAGCTCAGCTAAGCACAGAAATAACCTAATGACTGAAATTGCGTAAATGAAATCATTAAGTATATGTTTTTTTTCTTTAGGAGGCAGCAGCATCTGTGTGTGATTCAGCTTCATAGAGTTGTGAAATTTTGACTAAAAGAGAGTTGCTTAATGTGTTTTGCATATGAAGTTGTGAATCTTCCAAGAAAAGCTAATTTGTGTTTGTGACCTTGCATTGTGTAATATAATGATCAAGATTTGGACAGTTTATAAGAAGTAATGTCCACAGAGCTGGTAAGGGTTATGAAACATTATGCACCAGATCGAGACTTGTTGACGTCTATTAAAAAAAAAAGTGTGCATTGTATCGTCTCATTGCCGTCTTAGGGGGAAATTAACATTTGAATTCATATTGCAAATCAAGGGATTCAAATAATTGCAGTATAAACTTTGAAGGTAACACACAGAATTACCCCGCACTACTCACAGTCAGATCTGCTGCCAAACATTACCCACACACAGAACTGCCCAGCACTGGCCACACACAGAACTGCCCAACACTATCCACACACAGAACTACCTAGCACCAGGGGTGTAGGCTAGCCCCATAGAACAGTGGCACATGCCCCAGATCTATTCTGCTGTGCCCTGGATGTCCCCCAGGCAGAGTCAGGCAGTGGGTGGCAGTACCCATCTCTGACCACTTGGTCTCCAGATTCTGCAGACATCTCTTCTGGGCTTCTCCCCTTAGTGTCTGAAAAGGAATCAAACATTAGATCTCCTAGACTTGTAGAGTAGATGGAGGAGATAAGTCGTTCCTCCCGCTGTGCTACTCTGCTAGGAAGGGGGGTTCAGGGGGAGGAACAGTGAGGACATATACAACAATGCACGCTCCCTATGGAGGCTTCTCAGCTTCTAGAATGTCACTACAACACCCAGTATGCCCCATAGAGGCACCACAGCACCCAGATCCACAGATCGTTCAGAAACAGCCTTATCAGTCCACCGACAGTGCATGCACATGCGCTACTGTCGGCTGAAAGTCCGCCCAGCGGGAGGGTCTGACGGACCCGTCGTTGGCGGCCGTAGTGCGTGTCTACGCACCTTTAGACCGCTGTTATGTTCATGTAAATTTGGTTCCACCCATGACCACACCCACATTCTGATGCGTGGCCACACCCATTTTTGGCTGGAGTGCCCAAAAGTGCCCTGGATCTCTTAGGATCCTAGCAACACCCCTGCCCAGCACTACCCACAAGCAAGACTGCACAGCACTACCCACACACAGAACTATCCAGCACTACCCACACTCAGCTCTGCTGCCAAATGTGCAGAAGTAACAGTAATATTGCCACGCACTGTGCATGCATAGTAATATTATCACTGTTTTATAAATCAACCCCATTATCACTTTTGTGTTGAGTGCTCCTGGCACGATTGTAAAAATCTGTCTGTATTTCATCCATTTTCTATCTCAGCTGCTTCAGCTTTCTGCATCTCTCCCTTGTAATCATCTCATTGCAGTAAGATCTTGATGTTCGGCCTTAATCCAATCATTTGTGTACTTCACTCTGTCTTGTCTTCAGCTTCGGCCTGTTAGGTTTGGACCTACTCTGCAATTCTAACTCTGTATCTTCTTCACTTCTTCCTGCTCTCCCCAAAGTCTATCCTCTGTCCAGAATCCACCTCTGGTGTGCCTCTGTATTTTTTTGTCACTGTGTACTGGCTTTCTCTATTTGTCTGTCCTTAAAGGGACTCCGAGCAGTGCAGAAACTATGGAAAGATGCATATCATTTTAAAGCTCTCTTTCTCCTCTTTCCAATGATATATAAACCGCCGCCGTACGCCTTTTCGTTATTTTCGCGATTGAAATTGCCGCGGCCACGAAAACTAAAAGGCGTAGAGCGATGATTTAGGTGTCGCCAGAAAGAGGAGAAAGAGAGCTTTAAAATGATATCCATCTTTCCATATTTACTTGTATTACACAGGACGACACTTTCCCCAGTGTCAGCAGCTCCATTCAGCAGAAAAAGTCGGCCTGTGTAATACAATGTAACTATGGAAAGATGGATATCATTTTAAAGCTCTCTTTCTCCTCTTTCTGGCGACACCTAAATCGTTGCCCTGTGCCTTTTAGATTTCTTTATTTTCGCGATTGAAATTGCGGACGCAAAAATAAAGAAAACTAAAAGGCGTAGGGCGACGATTTATATATCATTGGAAAGAGGAGAAAGAGAGCTTTAAAATGATATGCATCTTTCCATAGTTTCTGCACTGCTCGGAGTCCCTTTAATAAATGGTACCCGAGTTGACATGTGGCATGATAAGATAGATACGTGTATGTACAGTGATAAGCATACAAATAACTGGGCTGTGTTCCTTTTCTTCTTTTTCTACCTGAATGAGTTAACCATGCAGGTAAGCAAGTGACAGTTTCTCTACAGTCAGGACCCAGTGTGGCTATAGCATAATCCTCACAGATAGGGGCTGTCAGGAATATATTGGGGTGCTGATGCTGTTAAGGATAACACAGTAATATATTTTCATTTTCCCATTTTTATATCTGCTGTGGTATGTCAAAGGTGTAGATATGCAGGCTAGATTCATGGACTGTTCATGTATTTGCGTGGGTGGGTCACTAGACCTACATTTGCATCTAAAGAGGTCTTCAGTGAATAAGACCAGTCACCTTCAATAGGCAAGGAAGCGGCTCATTAAGCCACTAGCAGTCACTTTTGATCTGCTGTCCCAGGTGTGATTGCCTGTAATTGCCTGTAGACAGACGCAGACAAACTGCTACCTTTAACCAAAATTCAATCTTTTCATGTAGGTGCTAAAATACACTTTAACCAAGGAAATAATGGGGAGGAAGCTTTTTGATGTCTGGTAGGATACAATCTCACCTATTGAATTCTGCAGACTTCAAGAAGCTAAAACAGGAACCCCTTTGAAGTTTGCATATCACAAGAAAGATTATGACAAGCGTTCGGTGATGTCACAAACGAGGAAACTGCATTAGTTCCTGGGGGCTGGACATTAAATGCCCCAGGGGACACTTCAGAGTATAAAAAGCAGAGGCAGATACCTAATAAAGATCTGCTCTTGGAGATAGCGCATAGCTAGAGTTGATCTCGACTTCTGGTCGAACAAGCGGCATGCTCCTGCCGACAACGTTGAGACCTTCAAGTTGGTAACGGTTTTTTAATCCCCATTTTTATTTTACGCAAATATCCGTGTGTGTTATCTTTGTAACTTTTAGCTTGTAACTATTTTTACTTTGTTTTTTGTAACCTTTTGTATATATTAAGTTCTGCATTGTTCTATGTTTTTCTGGAATATTAAATTATTATTTAATAAGCTTGACTTCTGCCGTACTAAACTAACACTCATAGCATAGAGGAGACTGCAGTGTACCTGTGTATAAGTCCGTGCCTAGTTGTATGTTTGAGCAACACTACCATATGAAATTGTAATTGCATTGTGTGTGTGGGGACGTTTGTCATACGTTGGCCTAAAGCGCGCAGCTCACCCAACATACGAAACGCCAGTGCGAGTAGCTAACAGTATCGTTCGGAACGACTGTTAGTGGTTTTGCTGCACGACAGTGTAACTCGCATTACAAGTCAGTGTCTGATTGTGCTGTGTTACTGTACAACTGTACTGTGTGTGTGGGTGCGTGGCGTTCTCGTATTCGGCCTAAGCGCAAAGCTGACCCAAATACGAAAACGCGGAGTGCGCGCTGAGGACTCGACAGCAGAGTGGAAGTGTCTAGCGAACCGCCAGTGGTGGCAGTGAGAGGTGTTCTGAGGGGTCCCAGCCTTGTTTTAGCTTGACTAAGGCTGCTTCCCCTCTCAGTCTGGTCAAACCCGCAGTCGGGAACCGTATACGCAGGCGTGCCGCGGGCCGGTTCCTGACAGGGGCCATTTCCTCATGTTTCCAGGAAGCATCCCTGAGTATGCATGCAATTCCCTATAGCCATGCCATGCATGGTTATGGGGAATCCATGCGTGATGCAAAATTATGCTGCCAAGTGTTCATTTTTTTCCCAGGCATGAGAATTTTGAAGCAGTCTAGTGACTTCAATAGGCTGCGATTCCCATCTAAATTTGCGAGTGGGGAGTCATGGAAGAATTGCACAAGTGGAAACCGGCCCTCAAAGAGGAACTGTCAAGAAAATATTACAATTTAAAACACACACTGGCGTCACAAGGGGGGCAGGGGGTGCAAGCCACACCAGGATGTCGGGCTGAAGGGGTGAATTCCCGACAGAGTTTTCTACCGCTCGGTGGGGTGAGGGGGCGGAGCTATGGGTAAAGAGGCAGAGCTGCGGAAGAAGGGGCGGAGCTGCAAGTGAATGAGGAACAATGCCCAGAGGAGAGGGGAAAAGCAAAGCCAAGCAAGCCGTTGAACAGAGCTCACACAGCTTAGGGGGAAGTCACTTCTCCAGGATCCACTTCATCTGGATGATGCAAATGACAGAGGAGAGCCTAGTAGGAGGAAGATGGATCCTGGAGAAGTGAATTCTCACTCTGCTGCAAACTCTGGGGTTGGGGCACCCTCTATACTTGGTGGGGGTCACTTGGCTAGCTATACTGGGGGGAGGGGTCACCTGATTACCTATTCTGGGAAGAGGGGTCATCTGGCTAACTATAATGGGAGGTCATCAGGCTACCTATACTGACACCCAGTGTTACACTCCTCACTCAGTGTCACCCTCCTCCCTTTCAGTGTCACCCCCCCTACATAGTGTTACCCACCTTCCATCTAGTGTCACCCTCCCCACCCATTTTAACCCTCCTCCCACCTACCACCCAGTGTCGCCCTCTTCACACCCAGAGTCACGCTCCCTACTCAGTGTCACCGTCCCCACTCAGTGTCACCCTCCTCCCACCCAATGTCATCCTCCTAGTAGCACCTAATGTCACCCACCCATCCCACTTAGCAGCTCCATCCCACCCCACCAGCACTCAGTGGAGGCAACATTTGAGGCAACATTTGATGCATTTTTGTTTTTGAGGCAAAATGTACAGCATTTCATATTTGTGGGGTAATGTATATGTGTATTTCACATGTGTCAGAGGTACTGTTTGCTGCATTTGACCTGTTTGCTACATGTCATGTGTGGGAGGAAACTTTACAGCATTTTAACATGTGTGGGAGGTAATGTTTGCCTCATTGCATGGTTCAAACACGAAGTGAAGCAAACATTACCTCCAACACAAGAAAAAGCAGAGGTATCATTTACTGCATTTCACATGTGGGAGATAACGTTTTCCTCATTGCATATGTGGGAGGTAAAGTTTTCAGCACTTAAATGTTACCTCTGACACATGAAATGCAGCAAATAATACCTCCAATACATGCAATGAGACAAACGTTACCTCTGACGCATTAACGGCCATAGTGACTGCATTTACTACCTTGGGGTTATTTCTGCAGCTTTTGGCATTTTGGGGGCTCATGATTACTAAATAGTATGCTAATAAATGAACCAAAAGAAATACAACAGGAAAATTGATATATTTTGCTGCCTAGCTGTGTTTTTGGAGGACACTTAGGGCACCACCTGCATCTTGTCATGGCTGCACCCATTTTTTTTACCATGTGTGCTTTGAGAATCGCACTCTCTCCTTTCTTTTTTTCTTTGGGGGGGGGGGGGGGGGGGTCCATAAATAATCCGCACTGGGTGTCAAATACCCTAGCTACGCCACTGAAAACACATACAAATAACAAGTACATTTCTTCCAGAGTAAAATGAGCCATAGATTAGATGTCTACCACCTACTGTAAGTAACAGCAAAATAGGAGAAAATTGACATTACAGACAGGTTTTGGGTTAGTCCATCTCTTCATGGGGGATTCTCAGCATTTTATTCTTTATAAAGACATTCCCTGAAAAGGTTTATACAAAGATGCTGGCCAGCCTCCCTGCTCGCTGCACACTTTTTGTCTTCTTCTCTTTCCCAGCCACTAGAACAAACTAGCCTCGGTGGGCTAAATGTTGTAATACTCTATCCATAGGCAGTAGCTAATTCTCCTATATACAGGGGTCGAGTCCTGCGTGGCCGCGGGTGGACGGCGTCCACCTGCTTTTTTCAGAGAGTGGACACCGTCCACCCTGGCTTGTGTGGAGGGGAGCAGCGCAGAGAAGGAGACTTATGGGGACAGCGGGGAAGGGCGGACATCTCTCCCCCCCCCCCCCTTCCCTCACCTTCGTGCTCCCCTTCCTGTCTCTCCCCTCTGGTGTTTTCAAATGTCGGGCCGGCGGCTAAAGTGGGTGGAGACTTACTGCCTTCTTACAGCCGCAAGGGACGCTCCGCTCTGTGTGCGGCTAGAAGACCAGACTAGCCGCACACAGAGCGGAGCGTCCCTTGCGGCTGGAACGCGGTAAGTCTCCGCCCACTTTAGCCGCCGGCCCGACATTTGAAAACACCGGAGAGGAGAGGCAGGAAGGGAAGCACGAAGGTGAGGGAAGGGGGGGGGAGACGTCCTCCCTTCCCCGCTGTCCCCATAGCTCTCCTTCTCTGCGCTACCTCCCCTCCTGCTGGGGGCACACCTGGCTACCTGGGCACATATACCCCTGCCTACATATACTGGAGACATATCCCACTGGCTACATATACTGGGGACACCTATAGACCTGTCTACCTATGCTGGGGGTACCTATTTTGGGGGAACTGCTGTCAGATTATCTGCATTTTTGTGGAACCGCTGTTATGTATTTTGGGGAACAGCTGCCAGATTGTGTATGTTTGGGGGACCACTACTGTCAGATTATATGTCTTTTGGGTGTTACGTGTATTTTGGGTGATCTGCTGCCAGGTTTCGCGTATTTTGGGGAACTGCTTCCAAATTATGTGTATGTTGGCGGAACTGCTGCTGCCATTGTCTATTTTGGGGGAACCACTTCCATATTATCTGTATTTTGGAGGAACTTCTACCAGATTATGTGTTTTTTTTGGTGAAATGCTGTCAGATTACATCTATTTTGGGGGATATACTACGGCTGAGCTCAAACTTCCTCAGCAGACCTTTTACATCACTGCTAAGTTCATGTATATTTGGCCCCACCCATGACCATGCCCATGTTATGCGTGACCACGCCCATGTTATGCTTGACCACGCCCATTTTATGGTGCGGTGCAGGGGTTATCCAAGTGAGTCCACTCACTTATTTTCCCAGGACTAGACCCCTGCCTATATAGAAACAAATATGAGAGTTCTTCATTGTACCTATCGTACCCCTGATAAGCTTCACTGTATTTTGTCAGGCAATTTGCATCTATGTTTCTGGCGTTGCTCCTGTGATGGTACTTTTGCGCATGTATCATGGTACTGACGAGTGGTAAAAACTTATTGGACAAATGTGTCTGCCATTATAAGTTTGGTTTTGGACAGAACTGTTCCCACTGACTTTATGCTATTGTTTGGGGCCAAACCCTGGGAGTGGAAGTTCCTACAACATAGATAACACAACACAAAGCTACCGGGTTGCATATAGCACGGCACTGGCAGCAACCAATCCTCTCTTTGGACATGACTGTTGATATTGTTGATAAACTAATGTTCTTGTTTCTGAGAAACTCTTAGTAAAGACCTCCATGGTGTCATTGACCACTGCTAAGATGTGGAAGCTATGGCTCATTTATATTGATAACTGTAAGGGATCGCTCTGAGCATACTGGTGGGCGGATGTATTGCTTCTCTCGGCTGCAGTATGGTCTGAGGCGGCGACAGATGTAGTGTCAGCTGACAGGATAGTCAGCTGACACTTAGGCAGGGGTTTATGTAATAAATAATAATATAATGGATGCTGACCCTGGCTGGGATTGAGCCCTGGTCTCTCACGTCGGAGGCAGTGCTCTTGGCTACTATGTTATAGCTGACACACAGTCAGGATGTTTTGCTGGTTAGTACTGGTTAGTCAGCTGACATGTATTGCCACCTGCGTCAGCTGATCTCTCTGTCAGCTGACACTTAAATAGGATTAATACCTGCGTGTGATTGGCTGTTGTGTGCATGTGGCCGGCCACTGATTGGATGCTGTCAGTATTTAAACCTTGCTTTGACAGTTGCATGTTGCCCGTGATAGTGCTAGCTTGCTGCGTGCTCTGTATACCTGCTCTTGTTATATTGGATTATCTGGATTTTGACCTCTGCTTGTTTACTGGACCTCCCTTGTCTGCTGCCTGAACCGACCTATTGCCTGGATTATTGTTACGACTGTCTGCTGCCTGGTTTGACCTCTATTAGGTTCTTTGACCTCTCTTCTGCCTAGCCCTCCTGTACTGCGATATCTCTGTTTACCCGTGTATGACCCTGGACTGTTACTGGACTCTACTACTCTGTGTTCTTGTTTAGGCCTGGAAGTTTATTAGCTCACCCTGCATTCAGCTTCAATACCTTACACACTAAAGGCCTGGGTATAACAGAAGTCGGGTAAGTGTTGTCTTCTCACCTCTCGTTCAAGCGGGGACGCACCACATAGGGTGAAGCGTGTGGAGGTAGATTGGGGCATTGCAGCTCCTCCCATCGCTCCACCAAGGCGGCTCCCCTCCATGAATTCATCCACTGGTTTCCTATCCAGTCCATTATCAGATTCAAGATATTGTGTCTGTGTCTGAGTAAGATCATAAATGTAGGTTGGACATGTTTTGTGGATGGATTTGTAGGTCAGCGATACACACCAAGCCGCTCACTCCGCTCCTCCAATGAACTTCGCCTGACCTTCCCCCGCATCACCCAGTCTCATGCATGCCTCCAGGACTTCTCAAGAGCCACTCCAACACTGTGGAACTCCCTACCTCCACCCATTAGGGCAGCCCCCTCCTTCAACACCTTCAAGAAGGCCCTCAAAACTCACCTTTTCCCTCTGGTCTACCACCCCTCACAATTGCTCTAAACCCACAGCTGAACTCTGATCCCCTACCTCTCGTGTCCCTACCTCTCCCTCTAGATTGTAAGCTTTTGGGCAAGGTCCTCCTCCTTTTGTGTCCTACCTGATTATGCACCTCCATTACTGTAAACCCATGCTATGCATCTGAGTGAACCTAACTTGCCTAATCTCCATGCTCCCCTCCAGTGACTAAGCATTACCTTGTACTCATACTGTGCTGCGTGATCTGGTTTTCTTGTATTCCTGTATTGTCATATTGCTGTATGTCACCTCTAAATATTGTCTGTAACCTAAATGAATGTCCAGCGCTGCGTAATATGTTGGCGCTTTATAAATACAATTAATAATAATAATAATAATAAGAGCTGATTCGTGAGTGGATATATTACTACAAGCCAGACAATATCATGGGCCTCAGCTCAATGCTCTTTTCTACGTGACCATGGTCTTTTGGCGCTTTGAGTCCGGTAGGAGAAAAGCACAATAACAATATAAATGTTCTGTATCTTGTCTTGGTCTATACTAGTAGGTGTTACCCTTTTCTTATCTCATCTTATCTTAGTATCTTTTCTCATCTTATCTTAGTTTTATGGTTTATACTGTGACTACTAGACTACTTATGATGCTCTGTTTCTCTATTGCTATAAGTACAATTATTATTATTTTCTTGTCTCATCCATTCATCTTCTATGAACTCGTCATACACCTAACGGAATACCTTGGGGTGTCTTTTTTTTTCTAAAATGGGGTCACTTGTGGGGTTCCTATACTGCCCAGGCATTTTAGGGGCCCAAAACCGTGAGGAGTAGTCTGGAAACCAAATGCTTTAAAATGACTGTTCAGGGGTATAAGCATCAGCAAATTTTGATGACAGGTGGGAAATAAGGGGGTGAATTTTGTGGAACCGGTCCATAAGCAGGGTGGCCACTTAGAAGACAGGTTGTATTGGGCCTGATCTGATGGATAGGACTGCTAGGGGGGTGACAGGAGGTGATTGATGGGTGTCTCAAGGTGTGATTAGAAGGGGGAATAGATGCAAGCAATGCACTGGCGAGGTGATCAGGGCTGGGGTCTGAGGGCGTTCTGAGGGTGTGCGCGGGTGATTGGGTGCCCTAGGGGCAGATAGGGGTCTGATCTGATGGGTACATCTGTTCTGCCATCTAATCACCCACTGATCACCCATCAATCACCCCGTCACTGCTAAACAATGCACTTTGGAGGTGATCTGAGGGTGGGTCTGCGGGCGATCTGAGGGTGCGGGCTGGTGATCAGATGCTCGTAAGAGGCAGGTTAGGGTCTGATCTGATGGGTGGCAGTGACAGGGGGTGATTGACGGGTGATTACAGGGAGGATAGAAGTATACAGTACACAGGGGGGGGTCTGGGGAGGATCTGAGGGTGTGGGGGGGATCAGGAGCCCCCAGGGGGCAGATTAGGACCTAATAAAAAAAATAGCGCTGACAGATAGTGACAGGGAGTGATTGATGGGTGATTAGGGGGGTGATTGGGTGCAAACAGGGGTCCGGGGGTGGGCAGGGGGGTCTGAGGTGTGCTGTGGGCGATCAGAGGGCAGGGGGGGGGAAGATCAGTGTGTTTGGGTGCGACTTAGGGTGGCTGCAGCCTGCCCTGGTGGTCCCTCAATCACTGGGACCACCAGGGTAGGAGGCAGCCTGTATAATACGCTTTGTATACATTACAAAGTGTATTATAAGCTTGTATGGCGGCAATCGAGGGGTTAATGTCGTGGGTGGGCGGAGCCTGTTGCCAGGGGCAGCGCGCGTCACCAGTGACGCAATCTCTGCCTCTACGAGCTGAAAGGAGCCGCTGCCGTTCGGTGTATTGCGGTCCTTTCGGCGTCCACTTTGCTGCCGCCCATCGGCTGTGGGCGGTCAGCAAGTGGTTAAAAGGAAATCAATATGGCAGCCTCTATATACCTCTCACTACAGTTCTCTTTTAAGTGTCCTGCTGGGAATAAAATTGCTCTCTACATTGTTGTTAAACTGACCTTTTTGTCAATAAAAACTTTTTTAAACTAAACTTATCTCTCAGATGAGAGACAGGTTTTACTTAAAGAGACTCTGTAACATCAAAAACCTCCCCTGGGGGGTACTCACCTCGGGTGGGGGAAGCCTCCGGATCCTAATGAGGCTTCCCACGGCGTCCTCTGTCCCACGGGGGTCTTGCTGCAGCCCTCCGAACAGCCGGCGACAGACCCGACTGTAGCGTCAATATTTACCTTTGCTGGCTCCAGCGGGGGCGCTGTGGCTGCTTTCGGCACGGAAATAGACGGAAATACCCGATCTCCGTCGGGTCCGCTCTACTGCGCAGGCGCCGGAAACTTGAGCCTGCGCAGTAGAGCAGACCCGACGGCGATCGGGTATTTCCGCCTACTTCGGAGCCGACAGCCGTCAGAGCGCCTGCGCAGGAGCCGGGAAGGTAAATATTGACGTCACCGCTGCACGGAGGGCTGCAGCAAGACCCCTGAGGGATGGAGGACGGCGTGGGATGCCTCATTAGGATCCGGAGGCTTCCTCCACCCGAGGTGAGTACCCCCCAGGGGACGTTTTGTCGTTACAGTTCCTCTTTAAGAAAAAAAGCACAGTTAGGGTGGGGTCAACCTAAAGGGGACTGAAGGAATTTCCAGGTATGCATAAATGCTTTTAATTTGCTGTCTCAGGTACATTTTTAGCACAGTTAGGGTGGGGTCAGCCTAAAGGGGGTTGGAGGAATCCCCAAGTATGCATAAATGCTCTTATTTGTTGTTTCAGGTACATTTTAGCACAGTTAGGGCGAGGCCAGCTGTGTCTGAATGTGGAATACAAGGTTATGCATTACAGTTTTGCTTATATTATCTGAGGTCCTTTTGACTTCCCTGGGTATTTTTTTTTATTATTTAGGATTGTATAATTTCTGTGTATCTAATGATAACAAATAAATAAAGCTTTTATTCTGTGTTATCTCCTCACTGGGTTCTACTTCCTGTGAGTTTGCCATTGGCAGAGAACAAGAAGTAGTAAATTGCGAACAACGTTTTCTTTATTCAGAGCAAGATAGAGGGACTTTTTTTTTATTCCAGACAATGTGAATTTGTAATTCCTGAATGTACGATTGATTTAGGTGAAGGGAAAATTTTGACAGTATGTCTGCTTTAAATAATAGAATCACACAAACTAGGAGGGTTGAACTGGGACAGGAGAAGGTGCAATAATTTGGATGGCTGGAGGAGATTTGGGAGACAACGTATAGAACCTTATGGAAAGAAACCCATTTATGAAGAATACATGTTGGCACTATCCATCATCCTAAAGCATACAGTCAGATGCTATAAACATAGGAGACTGGGTAAAAACACATTTGTTTGAGTATTGCTGTGAGAAAATGGACATGAAAAGTAGTGTAGTAGTCTTCAAGGATGTCACATCAGGGCAATGACAGGTCTTCAATGCTGAGGAAACAAAAAACAAAAAACAAACATTCAAATCACATTCATCAAAGTTCTTAATTTGGCATCAGGTTATCACTTTTGTATCAGGTCATGTAGGTATTTTACGTGTAGTGGCTTTCTTTGAGGACAAAAAATCCCTGGAAACTGTGAAGAACTTGTAGGTTTAGCAGGAACTTGTATTCCAATACATATTTACTGATCTACTGTATGTCATGTGGCTAGCAGCTGTTCAGGTCTTTATGGAAGATCTGTTATGTTGTATGTAGAGGTACATGGTGGAGGAGAAGAAGACAGAGAAGTAAGTTCTCACAGGAAAAGTGGCCATCAGGAGAGAGTAATTCACCCCACTGGATGACTGAAGTTGGGGCTAACAATGTTGGGAAACAGTTAGAAACACTCTGGGCTTTTGACTGAGATGATCACGGACACCTTTCCAGGGTGTTGAACATGCTGTGGACCGAGTCCAGCGTGTGGAGTTAAGGAGAACCTTAAATGTGTAGGTTCTCTCCCTGAGCGCTACCAGTGCTTGTGTTTAGGTCTCTTCTTGTTCACTTACAGCTTTAATACCTATAGAGTGTGGAGCTCACCTTCTGCGTATACAACCACCTCCTATACCTTACAGCATTGAGGAAGTTCTGTGCAAGGGGGACATAGTGATAAATTCCCTGTAGTGTTCACTTTGCATAGCACTATGCCTTTGCCCATAGACTAAGCTAAACTTTCTGACATCTTCTTCAGGTCAAGGGATCACCTAAATAGAGGTTTCTATTGTTGTCCTATCAGGCCCGGATTTCTGCAAAGGCCACAAAGGCCATGGCCTAGGGTGATAAAATCAGATAAGATCAGGCGGGCGGCAGGACTTGGAAAGAGAAGAGGTCATATGTCAAAGTAAATCATCTCTTCTGTTCCCGCAGCGCAGCCAGCCAGCACCCTTCTCTGCACTAATAGATGAATTCCAGAGTTCCCCAATCCCTGCACCTCTCACTTCCTGATGTGTTATAACAATCAGGATCAATCATAACGGTCACCTGATAATCCAATTATCTATATGATCGACATACAGTACAAGTGGATGTGAGAAATACCAGGGATTTACATTACAAAGCAGATAAAACTAAGTTCCAATGAGTTCAAATGCAGGAATTCACAAACATTTCTGCTAGTTTCTTCACCTTCTCTTTTACAGCTGTGACACTGACTACAGCAGTTGTAAATTACACTTTCTTATCTGGGCCTAATTTATTGCTTTTTTTTCTTCCTAACCAGTGATCTCGCCTCTGCTTCAGTTAACTCTTTCCTGACTCATTTTCTGTCCTTCAGCTCCGACCATCTATGAGAACTGCTGCAGCCTTGAATAAAAACGCTGTATGCTTCCCTTTCATTGCTAAACTGTCACTGTCACCTAAGCTGTTGCTACCTCTATGCTTGTGTTTATGGTTTGGTATCCTTTCCTGTAGCAGTAGAGCATTGCACCATCTTAGTCATCAGCAAAAGCAGAGAGTTTTGAATCAGGATGATACCATTTATTGGCTTAAAACAAAAAGAGTAATCTTTCTGCTAATAAGCCTTCTTCATACTTTGTTCCTGTATACTGCCAATATGTTAGAGCCCACCACCATATGTACATTCAGCATTCAAAAGAGATACGTAGATTTTTCAGCAAATATAAATAAATGTCATTCAGATGCTGAAGAGCTGAACTCTTGCACAGGACAGAGGGAAAACATGCAGAGACATGCACCATGTATGTATTTAGAGAGCCTTTCTAATTCCTCCACATCTGTGTCTAATCACAAGTTGTAATTTGATATCTTCCCTGTGTCACCTGACTGCCACAGCATATAAGCTTATTTTAAAGCACAAGATGTTAATATATTTGCTTCCATGAAAGTAGGAATTAGACACACTGCCGATTTATTGCAGGATTTGTATCAGCTGTACCAAAGAAATGTGTTTTTCTTTAAAGGTTATTATGTTGTTGATAGGGATGGTCGGAATGCCAATTTCCGATTCCGCGGTAAATCCGCATTCCGTCATGTACCGATTACCGATTCCGCTTTCCGCTACCAATTTCCACATTCCAATGCGGAATTTCCGCCGGAAATTGCGGAAATTCCACCCGACTTTAACATCGATTTTCTCAAAAACTATAAGGTCTTTTTGAAAACTTTTTTTGCATCTTGTTCAGAAGATTCTGTTTAATAAACCCTGAACATTTGGTGTTTCTAGGACTTACGGGGGCATTGCTATTAACCGCTAAATTCGGCGGATTTTTACTGTAATGTAAAATGCAGGAAATAGGCAGATGCAGATTTTCTGCATTTTACATTACAGTAAAAATCCGCCGACTTTAGCGGTTAATAGCAAAGCCCTCTTAAGTCCTAGAAACACCAAATTTTCAGGGTTTATTAAACCTAATCTTGTGAACAAGATGCAAAAAAGTTTTCAAAAAGACCTTACAGTTTTTGAGAAAATCGATGTTAAAGTCGGGTGGAATTTCCGCAATTTCCGGCGGAAATTTCCGCGATTTCCGGCGGAAATCCGCCTACGGAGCTTGCATTACCAATTTCCGCATTCCGATGCAGAAATGCAATTTCCGATCGAAATTTCGGAAATTGCATTTCCGCGGAATCCGAATGAGCATCCCTAGTTGTTGAGTATCTTTTAGAGCAGAGAGGAAGTTCTGAGTTCAGGTCCGCTCTAATTACAACAGAACATCCAACGTGGGTCTTGACAGGATGTTTGCTGCTTACCTGTTCTCTGTTTTGGATGGGCTTCTCTACATTGCACTGCCCTGCCACCTGTTTGTGGCTCCAACTGCAGCCAGTCGCACAGAGGATAAGGAAGCAGCGCATGCTCTGGCCACTTGCATTCCCTGTAATTTCCTGCTCCTGCCCAGATGTGCACAGCAACTGAGGCCAGTATAGTGTTATGCATTCTTGACGAGTACCGGTCATACATCACCGTAATTTCTCAAGTCCCAGAACCAGGGACTGGCCAGAGCATGCGCTGCTTCCTTATCCTCTGTGCGACTGGCTGCAGTCGGAGCCACAAACAGGTGGCAGGGCAGTGCAATGGAGAGAAGCCCATCCAAAACAGAGAACAGGTAAGCAGCAAACATCTTGTCAAGACCCACTTTGGATGTTCTGTTGTAATTAGAGCAGACCTGAACTCAGAACTTCCTCTCTGCTCTAAAAGATACTCGACAACAACATAATAACCTTTAAAGAAAAACACATTTCTTTGTTACAGCTGATACAAATCCTGCAATAAATCGGCAGTGTGTCTAATTCCTACTTTCATGGAAGCAAATATATTAACATCTTGTGCTTTAAAATAAGCTTATATGCTGTGGCAGTCAGGTGACACAGGGAAGATATCAAATTACAACTTGTGATTAGACACAGATGTGGAGGAATTAGAAAGGCTCTCTAAATACATACATGGTGCATGTCTCTGCATGTTTTCCCTCTGTCCTGTGCAAGAGTTCAGCTCTTCAGCATCTGAATGACATTTATTTATATTTGCTGAAAAATCTACGTATCTCTTTTGAATGCTGAATGTACATATGGTGGTGGGCTCTAACATATTGGCAGTATACAGGAACAAAGTATGAAGAAGGCTTATTAGCAGAAAGATTACTCTTTTTGTTTTAAGCCAATAAATGGTATCATCCTGATTCAAAACTCTCTGCTTTTGCTGATGACTAAGATGGTGCAATGCTCTACTGCTACAGGAAAGGATACCAAACCATAAACACAAACGCAACAGCTTAGGTGACAGTGACAGTTTAGCAATGAAAGGGAAGGATACAGCATTTTTATTCAAGGCTGCAGCAGTTCTCATAGATGGTCGGAGCTGAAGGACAGAAAATGAGTCAGGAAAGAGTTAACTGAAGCAGAGGCGAGATCACTGGTTAGGAAGAAAAAAAAGCAATAAATTAGGCCTAGATAAGAAAGTGTAATTTACAACTGCTGGAGTCAGTGTCACAGCTGTAAAAGAGAAGGTGAAGAAACTAGCAGAAATGTTTGTGAATTCCTGCATTTGAACTCATTGGAACTTAGTTTTATCTGCTTTGTAATGTAAATCCCTGGTATTTCTCACATCCACTTGTACTGTATGTCGATCATATAGATAATTGGATTATCAGGTGACCGTTATGATTGATCCTGATTGTTATAACACATCAGGAAGTGAGAGGTGCAGGGATTGGGGAACTCTGGAATTCATCTATTAGTGCAGAGAAGGGTGCTGGCTGGCTGCGCTGCAGGAACAGAAGAGATGATTTACTTTGACATATGACCTCTTCTCTCTCCAAGTCCTGCCGCCCGATCTTATCTGATTTTATCGCCCTAGGCCATGGCCTTTGTGGCCTTTGCAGAAATCCAGGCCTGGACCTGGTCCTGACTGCCATCAGCTCTAACCTCAGCTTCTGACATCATCCACCCTGTGATTGGGTAATGGTTCATGAATCCTTGTGGGACATTCCAATCCTTTTTTTTTATGCTACGACAGCAATTACGGTATATTGAGCTAATGATGCAAAGGAAAGCCCACACTTGTTGCAAGAAACTTGAGTTTACTAAAGGAAAATATTTAAGATAATGCAAAACACAAGCAATAGCAGAACTGTACAATTACAAACACAAATGGGAAAATATACATGAACAATCTTTACAATAATAAGTAAACACAATTACTTTTCTTTCAAAAACGCCGTGAAATCCTGCTCAGATCACAGACTCATAAAGAAAGACTTTTACTCTCCAAGCTCATACATGTAGGGATGCTTAAATTCGGATTCGGAAGATACCCGGATAGTTGCAATCCGGATATCTCCCAGTAATGCTGTGTGGGCTGGGCGGGGGGGGGGGGGGGAGGGGGGGGGGGTGTCAAGCTTACCTCTCTGACGTCTTCTTTGCTCGTCCCTCGGCGCCTCCCATGATGCGGTCCACGCGGCGGTCACGTGACTACAAACACTTCCTCCTTCCGGGTTGAAGGAGGAAGCGTTTGTAGTCACGTGATGCGCGTGGACCGCATCGTGGGAGGCGCTGAGGGACAAGCGAAGAAGACGTCAGAGAGGTAAGCTTGACCCCCCAGCCCGCACAGTATTACTGGGAGATATCCGGATTGCAACTATCCGGGTATCTTCCGAATCCGAATTTGAGCATCCCTACATACATGCTCCCTCCATGCCCAGGAACTCCAAAGAAGCATGTATCTCACCCTCAATGGTAGAACAGGAAAAACACCCCTCTCCTGTGTGTGTGTGAGCTGGCTTATCCTAACCAACTCCTCCCACAGCTAACCTTTTGCAGTCTATTGTAACCTTAGCCACGCCCACTCCTAACACAACAGCAGCCATATTGCTATTGTTAGACACAACACATGGTCTGCACATGGCAAAATACTCCATTTTACATTTGTACAATAGACACAAGGAAAGTCAATAAATATCAGAGCAAAACAGGTTTGCACTTTTATTACTGATCTCCCAGTGGTGTAGCTAAGGAGCTCTGGGCCCCGATGCAAGTTTTACATTGGGCCCCCCAAGCACTCTATACATAACAATTGATACGACGCATCAAAACCTGCCAATGACAACTACAGTGTCAGAGGTGCAAGAAGGAGATGGGGAACAGCTTGTTAATGATTACCACTTTTCAAAGTATCTATACAAGTGATTATTATGAGTACAGGACCAATAGAGATATAATTCTGCAATTGAGGGAGGGCCCTTCGGGCCCCGATGTGGTTGCAACTTCTGCACCCCCTATTGCTACTTCCCTGGGATCTCCTGCTTTAGTTATCTGACCCAGCCTGTGTGAAGTATTCCCATCTGCTCCAGATATCAACCTGGCCTGTACAACTACTCCTGATGATCTACTCCAGATATTGGCCTGGCCTGTATGAATAATACTATTACTGATACACTTCACCAGTAATTTGAACTGGCTTGTATGACTACTCCATATCTACTAACTGTTGCCAACCTCTGCCTTTCTCTTTCTCTCCTGCCTGCCATCAGCCCTAACCTCAGCTTGTGACATCATTTACCCAGTGACTTTTTTGTGTTACCACCTGTCCTCTCTGTTTCCAGTGGGGAGATTTCAGGGGCTGAAAGTTAGTTGCCACCAGGAGCAATGAATCTGTTTCCCTTGATGGAGTAATGGTTCATGAATCCTTGCTGGACACTCTAATGGAGACAGGGTGGCCACTCAGGTTCCACACCATGGGACAGCCCACACCAACCACTGGGGAAGGGTCAGTATCAAAAACACTTTGAATCCCCCCCTTACCAATCATGTTAGAGCTTTATTGATATAAAATATATATAATGCCCTTAAAGAAAACCTTAACTGAATATAAAAAGAGCAGCTTAAGGGGCAATATGGTGAAAATTATGCTGTTCCATTATCCCCGCATCAGTTATTTAACTACTTCCGGACCTTAAAGATTGAATTCTATGCCCTGTTTTGATCCCCTTACCGCTGGCAGGGCATAGATTTCAATCATCCTGCCGCACGCCACTGCCGTTTGCATCGCTCTCTACCCACCGCAAATCACTCGCCCTGCTATATGACGGCAGAGCTGGCTGAGTTGGTCAGGAGCCAATTTCAGGGTCAGGAGCCGATTTAATTGGCCCCTGACCCTTTAATCACTGTAAATCAATCCCATTGGCTTACATTGATGGACAGCATCAGAAGCCAATGAAAGCTCACATCATAGCGACGGCAGAGAGAGGTCCCTGCGGGGATGGAGAAGCAGCGTAACTGGCGGGAGCAGCAGGTATGTGCGGAGATTCATTAGGAGGTGACGTTCTTTGGTACCAGCAGTCTCTAGTGTTTAGTCTCTAGGCCTTAAGGGGGCAGAGACTGCTGGTACAGAAGTGGTTAATATAGACAGCATACATTTCACCATAGCCCTTGTGTTAAAAAAGTAGCTGATAACACAAATTCTGCCCTCCTACAGAGCTGAGCTGCATGATCATTACCATGCTCTTTGTGACGGACTGCACTGCTAGCAGAGACGCCAGCTGATTTTTAACGGCTGGCTCACACACTACACAGAGCCGTGCTGTTTTCACACGTGAGTCGACTAGCTAAATACATAAATAAATAAACAGGCTGTTAATTAGGTACTTACTTATAATGATGCAGCTCAGCTCTGTAGGAGGGCAGAATTAGTGCTATCAGCTACTTTTTTTAAGACTAGGTGAAATGTATGCTGTCTATATTAAATAACTGATGTGGGGATAAAGGAACATCATAATTTTCGCCATAGTGCCCCTTTAACTTACCTGGGGCTAGAGGAGGACTGGAACCTTTTGGCCTGGGGGGAAACACAAACTAGAGGCCTGTTAGCATGGCAGCCCCAGCCCAAATGACGTCACACGCGCACCCCACGTCGTATATGCAAGTAGTCACGTGTAGTGCCAATGCGGAAATACAGAAAGAATACTCTAGGGACAGCGTGACAGGTAAAGCGTGACAGGTAAGGTACAGGCATGAAGGAAGGGAGGGGGGGGGGCACATAATACATTTTGAGGGACAAAGGCCAGGGTTTACGTCGTGTCTATCATTTGTGGTTATCGCATGCCGTGATTATCGCACCTGACAACCACATTGGCCCGAGATTTCCCAACATCTCAGATTGATACATTCAACCAATTTCCACCCAAATTTTTTATCCGATTCGATAATATCAAAACGGTTGGTCGATAGTCTGTCAAGTCAACAGATGTATGGCCACCTTAATTCCCCAAAGCTCATTCAACCCCCCCCCCCCCACACACACACACACACACACTTATGTCCTCCCCTTCGCCACCATCTCTACTAACCCTCAAATATTCCCCTCTTCTACCTCGGATACCCCCCCTTCCCCCATTCACCAGACGTATCCTTACTGATCTTCCTGCTGGCACCATGATCCCTGCTGCATTAATGCTAATTTCCAAAGTTTCGGTATCTCTCCTACCTTGACAATTTTCACTCCCCCCCCCCCCCCAACATCCATGCTTACCTGCTTTTTATTGGTGGTCAGTGGCAGTGCATCACTGCCTGCCCACAACCCATTTCACTATAGTATGCACTGGCGCACGGAAGGGGGTGTTCCGGGTGTCTGGAACCACCCCCTCGCACCTAGACCGGAAGTGCCTCCTGAATCTGACCAGCAGCAGCCACTGAATGTTATAGTTCAGCTGCCACCTGCTCATGTGTGTGCGCAGCATTGGGGCCCGGGGCCCGGGGCCCGCCAGCCGTGTGTGGGGGGAGCGCTGTCGACCTCCCGATTGCGGGACCCCCCAGCCAGGTGTACAACTTCTTCCCCGCAGGCTGCAGTCTCCCAAGAGGCAGAGCAGGGCTACGGCAAGATGGCTGCCGAAGCCCTGCTCTGGAGACTATTTGTATCTCCAGTACAGGGCTTCGGGAGCCATCTTGTCATAGCCCTGCACTCTGCCGGTCAGCGCGGGAGATGTGCTGCAGGAGGATCGTCGGGGAGCTGTGTGCCAGATGCCAGGAGAGGAGAAGACTTCTGTAAGGTAAGTGAATTGTTTTTTTTTTCACAGGTGCATTTTTTTTTCTAGTGTCTGCTGCCTACATTGTGATTTTCAGGTGTCTGCTGCCCACATTGTGATTTTCAGGTGTCTGCTGCCCACATTGTGATTTTCAGGTGTCTGCTGCCCACATTACAATTTTCAGGTGTCTGCTGCCTACATTGTGATTTTCAGGTGTCTGCTGCCCACATTATGATTTTCAGGTGTCTGCTGCCTACATTGTGATTTTCAGGTGTCTGCTGCCTACATTACGATTTTCAGGTGTCTGCTGCCCACATTACGATTTTCAGGTGTCTGCTGCCCACATTACGATTTTCTGGTCACTGCTGCCCACATTGCGATTTTCAGGTGTCTGCTGCCCACATTACGATTTTCAGGTGTCTGCTGCCCACATTGCGATTTTCAGGTGTCTGCTGCCCACATTGCGATTTTCAGGTGTCTGCTGCCCACATTGCGATTTTCAGGTGTCTGCTGCCCACATTATGATTTTCTGGTGTCTGCTGCCCACATTACGATTTTCAGGTGTCTGCTGCCCACATTACGATTTTCAGGTGTCTGCTGCCCACATTACGATTTTCTGGTGTCTGCTGCCCACATTACGATTTTCTGGTGTCTGCTGCCCACATTACGATTTTCTGGTGACTGCTGCCCACATTACGATTTTCTGGTGCCTGCTGCCCACATTACGATTTTCTGGTGTCTGCTGCCCACATTACGATTTTCTGGTGCCTGCTACCCACGTTGTGATTTTCTGGTGACTGCTGCCCACTTTATGATTATTTTCTGGTGACTCCTGCCCACATTACAATTATTTTCTGATGACTGCTGGCTGCTGCCCACATTACGATTATTTTCTGATGGCTGCTGCCCAATTTACGATTATTTTATGGTGAAATGCTGCTCACTTTACGATTATTTTATAGGTAAATGCTGCTCAATTTATGATTAATTTCTAGTGAAATGCTGCCCACTTTACGATTATTTTATGGTGAAATGCTGCCCTATTTACGATTCAGTTCTGGTGAAATGCTGCCCATTTTACGATTCATTTCTGGTGAAACATTGCTGCATTAGGATTATTTTCTAGTGAAACATTGCTGCATTAGGATTATTTTATAGTGAAACGCTGCCCCATTACAATTGTTTGGTGCCTATGGGGAGGGCCCCATCCTCATTTTCGCAGGGGGACCCAGTGATTTCTAGTTACACCCCTGGGGGAGGGTCTCCTGACAGGCGGTATGAGAGCGGGGGGACTAGGGGGGCGGTGCAGAGATACATTACCTTTCACGGCGGCGGTGATGGTGTCCCAGGTCTCCATGGCTAGTTGGCTACCCTTCATCCTGGCTCCAACGTGACGTCACCACGCCATCCAGCCGCAGCGGCCCCACTCCTCCCCCTGAAGGCCATTGGACATCAGAGTAGGCGTCCATGGAGAGAGAAGTACTGCTGCTGGATGAGCTGGAGTCTGGATAAGGCAAGTGCAGCCAGCCATTCCATGATCCACCATATGTGAGAGGGAGGGAGGGGGGGGTTCATCTGGCTATATATACAGGGGGGATCTGACTATATACACTGGCTATATGCAGGGGGATCTGGCTATATACACCGGCTGTATGCAGGGGGAGGCATCTGGCTACATACAGTGGGTATATGGGTATATACAGGGGGGGATCTCTGGCTATATATACAAGGGGGATCTGGCGAAATACAAGGGGGAGTCATCTGGCTATATACTATAAATGGGGATCATGTGGTTACGTATCCTAACTGGGGGGGCCTCATCTAGCTACCTGTGTGATAAATGGGGGTCATCTGGTCACCTATACTAAAGAGGGATGGGGTAATTTCGTTATCCATAATAAAGGGGGGGTTATCTGGCTACTTAATCACTGCCACATTATATATATTTTGGCGAAACACTACTGCATCATGTGTATTTTGTAGGGACACACTGCGCATTGTGTGTATTTTGTGGAGAAATGCTGTGCATCATGTGGATTTTGTGGGCAAACGCATGCACGGTAGTGTGCGGCTTGCCAAAAGAGACCTATCAGGAATCCCCCCCCCTTGAAAATCCTGGATTTGCCCCTGGTATGAAACCCTACAGGCCACATCCGTACTCAGTACTGACAGGTGGAAAAGCCATTATGATTTGATCATAGTGAAAGAATCTGTCCATAACAATTGATGCATGTATGGCCAGCTTTAGATTATGGTTTCTAATAACAAGATTGGAGAGAGGTGAGAGAAGGCAAAGCAGGTGGTTTTGGTGCACGACGCTCAGTACCTGTTACCCAAACCAGGAGTCCCATAGCAGCAATAATATGCTGCACTGGGCGTGTAAGTGAAATTAAGTGCTCAGGTGATCACTGTACCCCAAATTACACCTCCCTCCGATTTGCAATGACTCGGAAGGGGGAATAGTATTTATTACCGCTGGGGGGGTTTAGTGGCAGCATAAAAGCCATTATTCGGCTGTCCCGGTGCCTCGCGCCAAAAATGGGCGTGGCCAAGCATACTGTGGGCGTGGTCATGTGTGGGGCCAAATATACATGACCTTAGCAGTGATGTAAAAGGAAAAGGTCTGCCGGGGAAGTTTGAGCTCTGCCCGTAGAGTATCCCCCAAAATAGATGTAATCTGACAGCATTTCACCAAAAAGACACATAATCTGGTAGAAGTTCCTCCAAAATACAGATAATATGGAAGTGGTTCCCCCAAAATAGATAAAGTGGCAGCAGCAGTTCCCCCAACATACACAATTTGGAAGCGGTTCCCCAAAATATGCGAAACTTGGCAGCGGAACACCCAAAATACATATAATCTGGCAGCAGTGGTCCCCCAAACATACACAATCTGGCAGCATTTCCCCAAAATACATAACAGCGGTTCCACAAAAATGCAGATAATCTGACAGCAGTTCCCCCAAAATAGGTACCCCCAGCATAGGTAGACAGGTCTATAGGTGTCCCCAGTATAAGTAGCCATGAGTATAGTAGTCCCCAGTATATGTAACCAGTGGGATATGTGCCCAGTATATGTAGTCAGGGGGTATATGTGCCAGAATAGGTAGCCAGGTGTCCCCCCAGCAGGAGGGGAGCAGCGCAGAGAAGACTGAGAGCTGTGAGCAGCGGTGGAGAAGGGGGCCATCTCCCCCCCTTCTCTCACCTCGAGGCTCTTCTTCCCTCGCTCTCTCCTCCACAAGTAATGTGCGGGCAGCCGGAAGCGGGCGGGACTTACCTCTCCTCGTCGTCGGAACACCGGATCTGCATGCCACAAGTCTGGTCTGGTTCAGACCAGAGCAGCGGCACGCAGATCCGGCGCCGGAACGAGGAGAGGTAAGTCCCGCCCGCTGCCGGCTGCCACATTACTTGTGGAGGAGAGAGCGAGGGAAGAAGAGCCTCGAGGTGAGAGAAGGGGGGGACATGGCCCCATTCTCCACCGCTGCTCACAGCTCTCCTTCCACTGCGCTGCTCCCTCCACACATGCCAGCGTGGACGGTGTCCACCCTCGGGAAATAGTAAGTGGACGCCGTCCACGCCTCACTCGACTAAGGGCTCAGACACACTATAAGTGCTTTTCTGAGCACTTTTTAGCCATCAGAACTTTATGAGAGCTTTTTAAAAAGGGCTCCCGTTGACTTACATTAAAATCATGGTAAAATCGCTCAGAAAAGCGCTTATAGTGTGTCTGAGGCCTTATGCAGAGAAGGGGAGAAACGGTGAGAAGAGAAAAACTGAAAGAGAAGAAAGAAGATAGTGACAAGACAATATACTTTGTACAGTGCTGTGGCAGATGGCGGCACTATATAAATACTAAATAATGATAAAAATAATTTTCCTCACCAGGATTGCACTTCTAGGGCTGGTGTACACCAGAGCGGTTCTGAAGCGTTTTTTAAAACACTTGCAGGGGGAAAACCACTTGGCTAATGAAAGTGAATGGGCTGGTGCACACCAGAGAAGTTCGTTTTTTCCACAAACGCAAACTCGGGGGTTACAGCATTTTTTTAGATTTCTGAGGCGTTTCTGCCTCAATGTTACAGTATAGGAAAGTGGAAAAACGCTCTGAAAAACGCCAGATCAGAGCAGTTTCCCAGGCGTTTTTGTTACAGAAGATAATCATAACAGCTTTTACTGTAACAATATTTGTAATCTGTTACACAAAAACGCTCCAAAACAACGCTAGGCATGTTTGGAAAACATCTCTAGGGCCCGTTCACACTTAAAACCGCAGAACGCCGGCGATTACCGCCGGCGTTCTGCGGGAGTGATTTTCCCGCGATCAGCGCGGAAAAATCACTGGACACTGCGGCGGGTTTGGAGCGATCGCGATTAGCATGCTATGCACGCTAATCACAATCGCAAATCGCGGAACGCTCATCGCCGGCAAACCGCTGCATGCAGCGCGGTTGCGGTTATCGCTAACCGCAACCGCGGCAGTGAGAACACTGCCGCTCGCTACATTGTGTAGCGGTTCTTGCAGAACCGCTAGCGGTTTGCCGTGAGCGGGAATCGTGCGATTCCCGCTCAGGTGTGAATGGGCCCTAAACATGCCTAGAATGCTCTGAAATCTGCTTCAAAAACCTCTAGCACTTTTCAGATCTGCTAGATGCTTTTGGTGTGCACTGGGCCTTACTTAGCTTTCCTGTATGACAAGAAGACACAGACACCCAGCACTAGGGGAAGGGGGGAAACAAAGGTGAATGAGGGAGGGCTGGTGCACACCAAGGGTGCTTCTGAGCGTTTTTCAAATCGACAGTGCTTTGAAAAGCGATTGGCTAATGTTACCCTATGAGGGTGTTCTCACAGCAGCGTTGTGATTTTTTAAAAATCGCAAACACACTGCATGTAGCATTTTTTGGAGCGATTCATTCAAAAATCGCTTCACAGAATCACACTCACAAATTGCTAACGATTGCTATTGTGATTTTGGCATGCACTAGCTCAGAGAGAGGAGGAGTGGAGAAAGACCATGAACAGCCTGAGATAGAGCAGAGAAGTTATGTGTATTGCAGTCCCACATCACACAGAGGCTACTTGTCTGAAATTTGACTCCTGTCCCTGCCAGTCTCTTTCAAGTCAGAAAGCCACCCTCCTGGAGTCTAGGGACTGTCCAATACTTTTCAACTTGTTTTAAACCTTATCCACAAATGCAAAAATCTATTAACCCTTCGCACTCTCGCATGCAAATGTTCAAACAAATGCATTCACAGATTCACTCATCCAGGCACAACTGTTATCCCTACAGCTAAGTTAAAAGCCGGGGTCTTAGTTCACAGAAGAATGCATTCTTATGCTTAGTCACCTATACTGCGCAGAAGTACCCAGGTAAACATAGGTGTCCTAACTCTGCATGTCTGCACTATGCATGTTACAGGGCCAGAGTTAGGACACCTATGTTTACCTGGGTACTTCTGCGCAGTATAGGTGACTAAGCATAAGAATGCATTCTTCTGTGAACTAAGACCCCGGCTTTTAACTTAGCTGTAGGGATAACAGTTGTGCCTGGATGAGTGAATCTGTGAATGCATTTGTTTGAACATTTGCATGCGAGAGTGCAAAGGGTTGATAGATTTTAGCTGTTTTCTAGCCACACCCCCTTCAGTACCTCCCTTTCCTTAATAACTTATTTAATGTCCTAACTAGAGGCGATGTGCCTGGATATATGTATGTTTTTGTTTTTTTTATCCACAAATGCAGTCATCATAACATAGGGGAGAGACCAGACAGATTTTTGCCGACGGACCCTCCAGACAAGCTGTGCATCATGCTGTGTAAATTTACCAGCTTGCCTGCCCTCTAATTGTGCTTTTATCAGCTAACACAGTGTTTCACATGCCTTACAACAACAAACCTGAATACACCAGACCGGCCCTAAATCACTGAATGAAAGGCGGCCTGGGGGGAGATTGCCCCCCTTCCCCCCTGGCCAGTCCCGGCCTGCCTGGGGCTTCTTCCAGCCCCCCTACAGTGCTTCTGTGCCCTTGCCATCATTCCACAATTCTCTGTTCGGCTGCAGCGTCCTTCTGTCAGATTTATGCACACCTCCTGATAGCGTTCCCACGCGCGGGAGCATTTTGCGCTTGCACTTGCACAGTACCTAAATTTGCTACTGTGCATTCATAAAACGCTCCTGGCCAAGAGAGTGACTGGCCAGCTTTCAGAGGGGCACTGCAGCAGACTGGAGGGTCACAGAATGATGGCACAGAAGGACTGCAGGGGGTTAGAAGAAGCCCCAGGTAAGTTAAACTAATCTTTTATCTCACTTAAAGAGAAACCGTGACCAAGGATTGAACTTCAGTAGTTAGTGTATTTGGGAGAAGCAAAACATACCAAAAAATCCCTGCAGGTGCACCACAAACACCAAGCTCAAAGTCTAAATAATTAATCAGGGACATACCAAAGACACGGAAGATCAAAAATTGAAAAATTACTTTTTCTTTTTTATTTGCAAAAAGGTGCAGAAATATGTACACAAAATCTTTAATCACCTAAAAAGTGCTTATAATTGATTGAAAAAAAAGGCAACAACATCGATTTGTTTCGGGTTAGTAACCCTTCTTCAGGCCTTTTTATATTTTGTAGATGTTCACTATATTTAAACACCACAATTAAAAACTGTAATACAATCAAAAGAACTGTACAGTTCATTTGATTGTATTACAGTTTTTAATTGTGGTGTTTTTATATTTTGTAGATGTTCACTATATTTAAAGGCCTGAAGAAGGGTTACTAACCCGAAACAAATCGATGTTGTTGCCTTTTTTTTCAATCAATTATAAGGACTTTTTACGTGATTAAAGATTTTGTGTACATATTTCTGCACCTTTTTGCAAATAAAAAAGAAAAAGTAATTTTTCAATTTTTGATCTTCCGTGTCTTTGGTATATCCCTGATTAATTATTTAGACAAAGATTGAACTTCATCCCAATCAGTAGCTGATACCCCCTTTCCCATGAGAAATCTTTTCCTTTTCTCAGACAGATCATCAGAGGGCTCTGTACGACTGATATTGTGTTGAAACCCCTCCCACAGTGTGATGTCAGGACCATGGTGCTGACATCACACTGTGGGAGCCTTGTTGCGTTGGGGGGAAATAACAGCTTTTTCCAACTGCCAAAAAAAAGCAAGCAGCATCTCCTTCCACTGACATCACCTGCCAGCAGTAAAAATGTCACCATGTGATAAATATCAGAATGTAACTCAGGGAGAGGAAAGGTTTTACAATAGGCAAACACTGACTAAATCATTTATACATAATTATTTTAAAAAATAAGCACTTTTGTTCATTACGTTATTTTCACTGGAGTTCCTCTTTAAGTTACCCTTTAAGCTACATAAACACTTTCAATAATTGTCTCCTGAAAAGATGGTTCTGGGAACATTCTGGAAATGCACAGCTAGCCAGCCAGTAACCTGAGAGGTCAACAGAGCTAAAACGAGCAGGGGCATGACTGGGGCGGGCCCTGGGATGGACTGACCAAACACAACCAGTCTATCAGGTGTGATTAAAAGGTGGAGTGCCTGAGGAGTATCTTCCTCCAGGCATGAAAAGGCAGGAGCAGGACGTTTTTTTCCCTCTTTTCACCTGAATAGGATACAGCAAACTTCTGCCCCCCCCCTATTTTGTTGCCTTTTACCCTCCTTCCACCTTAGCTCAGTAGAAGTGTAGGAAGTGGATCATGGGACACTCATTTATAACACGGGTGGAACAACTCGCTAGGGCAGGTAAGAGGGGATCTGGAGGTACACTGGTTTTGGTTTTCCGGGGGCAACGATAGAGAGGCTGGGAAAAAGCTCACACAGCTGGCAAAAAAAAAGGCCCACCCCGACATCACCATAGTACACATAGGGGGAAACGATGTGGGAACTAGTCCATTGCATCTCCTGATGCTGGAGATAAAGGAGCTACTGCGGAGCACCTGAAAGTTTTTTTCCGGGAACAACCATCATATGGTCCAAAATGATCCCCGAGATCCAAATGGCGCCCACCCGTCTTGGAAAGAGTCTTAAACCGTTCCAGACAAAGAGTCAACAGAGCCATATCAAAGTTCATAATCAAACGAGGGGGCATTGCCATTCGGCACAGACTCTTGGAGAGCTGGGAGGGACATTTCGACAGGGACGGGGTGCACCTAAGCGGTCTGGGGAACGATATTTTCCTTTTTGGAATGAGAGAGGCCCTAGAGACCGCGCTCTTGCTGAGGGCGGGCATTCGTCCCTGAAGGGGCAGGCACAAATGCCGTGGCGGGTCCATGACAATGCTGGCCTGGACGGCATCGAAACGAGAAGTACACACCGAGCTTAGTGAATGAAATAAGGCATTTTATGCTAGGAGTGCATAGTGCTGGTTATGATACATGAGTGCCAAGAAGGAACATAATGGCAATGGATTCATGGGTCATTAATCCGGATGGCTTTAGGGTGGGTTATCGACAGGTTAATGGTACCATTCTCGTCACTGGGGAGGTGCAGTGGCATAAAGTTTAATGGTTGTCACTGGCAGGTTCAGTGGCAAAGCAAATGTTGATTGAAAGCCGGTGGTTGGTATATACAGTGGAGGAAATAATTATTTGACCCCTCACTGATTTTGTAAGTTTGTCCAATGACAAAGAAGTTAAAAGTCTCAGAACAGTATCATTTCAATGGTAGGTTTATTTTAACAGTGGCAGATAGCACATCAAAAGGAAAATCGAAAAAATAACCTTAAATAAAAGATAGCAACTGATTTGCATTTCATTGAGTGAAATAAGTTTTTGAACCCTCTAACAATAAAAGACTTAATACTTAGTGGAAAAACCCTTGCTTGCAAGCACAGAGGTCAAACGTTTCTTGTAATTGATGACCAAGTTTGCACACATTTTAGGAGGAATGTTGGTCCACTCCTCTTTGCAGATCATCTCTAAATCCCTAAGGTTTCGAGGCTGTCTCTGTGCAACTCTGAGCTTGAGCTCCCTCCATAGGTTTTCTATTGGATTAAGGTCCGGAGACTGACTAAGCCACTCCATGACCTTAATGTGCTTCTTCTTGAGCCACTCCTTTGTTGCCTTTGCTGTATGTTTTGGGTCATTGTCGTGCTGGAACACCCATCCACGACCCATTTTCAGTTTCCTGGCAGAGGGAAGGAGGTTGTCGTTCAGGATTTCACGATACATGGCTCCGTCCATTTTCCCGTTAATGCGATTAAGTTGTCCTGTGCCCTTAGCAAAAAAACACCCCCAAAGCAAAATATTTCCACCCCCATGCTTGACGGTGGGGACGGTGTTTTGTGGGTCATAGGCAGCATTTTTCTTCCTCCAAACACAGCGAGTTGAGTTAATGCCAAAGAGCTCTATTTTGGTCTCATCAGACCACAGCACCTTCTCCCAGTCACTCACAGAATCATTCAGGTGTTCATTGGCAAACTTCAGACGGGCCTGCACATGTGCCTTCTTGAGCAGGGGGACCTTGCGAGCCCTGCAGGATTTTAATCCATTGCGGTGTAATGTGTTTCCAATGGTTATCTTGGTGACTGTGGTCCCTGCTAATTTGAGGTCATTCACTAACTCCTCCCATGTAGTTCTAGGATGCTTTTTCACCTTTCTCAGAACCATTGACACCCCACGAGGTGAGATCTTGCGTGGAGCCCCAGAGCGAGGTCGATTGATGGTCATTTTGTGCTCCTTCCATTTTCGAACAATCGCACCAACAGTTGTCACCTTCTCTCCCAGCTTCTTGCTAATGGTTTTGTAGCCCATTCCAGCCTTGTGCAGGTCTATAATTTTGTCTCTGACATCCTTGGACAGCTCTTTGGTCTTTCCCATGTTGGAGAGTTTGGAGTCTGCTTGATTGATTGATTCTGTGGACAGGTGTCTTTTATACAGGTGACTAGTTAAGACAGGTGTCCTTAATGAGGGTGACTAATTGAGTAGAAGTGTCTAACCACTCTGTGGGAGTCAGAACTCTTAATGGTTGGTAGGGGTTCAAAAACTTATGTCACTCAATGAAATGCAAATCAGTTGCTATCTTTTATTTAAGGTTATTTTTTCGATTTTCCTTTTGATGTGCTATCTGCCACTGTTAAAATAAACCTACCATTGAAATGATACTGTTCTGAGACTTTTCATTTCTTTGTCATTGGACAAACTTACAAAATCAGTGAGGGGTCAAATAATTATTTCCTCCACTGTATGGACCCTCACGAAGAGGGAGGGCATTGTCATGGGACCTGTCAGAGCGCGGTTATACAAGTTTCTCAAATTGTTAATGCATTTTAATCAAAGTTTCTTTGTTTTTTTCTTCTAGATTGTATTATGTTAAATCTGTATTAAAGCTGTGGCCTTTAAACTCCAATTGGGTGTCATGGCTTTATTTCAGGTTGTGGGGAAAGTCCGCCCAGATGGGCCCTGCCCAGTCATGTTCTATTATTTAGATAGCGGAGAAGGAGGACAAGTTAGAGGTGGACCACATCAGAAGAATAATAGAAGTTGGTTGTGAGTGACATGACATGAGAGATGACTCACCACAATGTAACTGACATCTACAGTGTGCTTACATTAGAATGATATTTCCAGCAGATGAAAATCTAGAACACCAAATGCTAGTAACTAGCCTTAGTATGTTGTATTTAACTTTACTGCAAGTGTTTCAGGCATGCCTGGGTATGGCTTGTTTTCTGGTATTTCAGAACTTCTGGCCCTGGTGCTTTCTCATACCAGGGTACAGGTCCTGTTTTTCCCATCCTGTGAATTGCAACATCATCCTAGTATTTTCCCATGTATATTTTCAGTAAAGTACTTTTACAATAGGAGTTACATTAGTATACAGATCCTGGCTGTCACATGACTGGATTTTCCAGTGAATGTGCAATTACAGGTTTGGCAACTAGAACATCATAGCATTAGCATTACAATCACCCGTGGCATGAGAGGCAATGCTCAGAAGTAAGAATACAAAGCTTACAGCTGTCAGGAGTGCTCTGCTTTATGTGCAGGTAAATGAGTAATGAAGATGGAAAAGTCATGTATCTTCCTAGCTGCTCTGTGCAAACTTTGTCAATAAAGCAATACATGAAGGCTTTTTGGAGTGGCACACCTTGCCTGTAGTTTTTTGGGTGCTTAACATTGGGTGCTAAGCCAACTCACCCATCAAAGTCAATATGAATCAAATGAAGGTAAGGCCAGCACACCGCTGTCACAATGCAGTTTCTTGGCTTATTGCATAAGTCAGCACACACTTGACAGTTGTTTTGGGCAGGGCTGGTTCTTGACCTTTTGCTGCCTGAGGTAAACTTGTGAGAATGCCCCCCCCCCCCCCCCACGCACACACACGATTTGAAATGATTGAACAGCACACAAAAATGTTCACCCTCAGTATAGGTAGGTAGGTAGCTAGGTATCCCAGTATAGGTGCCCCCGTATAGGGTAGCCAGAGCCAGGTATAGTTGCCCCAGTATAGGTATTATAGTTGCCCCAGTATATGTAGCCAAGACTACGTACTACGTACTTTACGCAGTGGACAGAAGGAGGAGACCTGTGGTACGCACACAGCGCTCTGACGTCACGTCTGGAACGCGGAAGGAAAAGATGAGTAATTCATTCCCCATCCGCTGCCACGCTCACGCTGCCTGTAATATCTGGAGGGGGGAGCGGGGAAGGGGGAGCACAAGGTGATGGAGGGGTCTGGCCTACCTCTCCACCGCTGTGTGCCCGCTCCTCCTTCCTGCACTGCTACCCCCTCCTTCTGACCTGATCACAGCGCCCTTCCCCCACGGCATTTGATTCATATCAGTGCCGTGGGGGAATATTGTTATTCAAGCAGTGCAATTATAGAAAAACTATTCTTAACTGGTGGTAAGATCACTATTGCATTGCTCTCTTCCTGGATAAGTGTGATTTCGGTACTAGATTTGGCTTGACAAGCTGATAAGCAGGGTATGTATTGGTTAAATGTGCTATAAACCCTACATCATATATACCGAATATCATATACCCCAGATAAAAACCCCATAACCAGCGAGAGATCATAATGGCCAGCTTGAGGGGAAATGTTGGCATGCAACCAATCAGGCGGTGGTGTTGGAACCAGACCAGCCAATCACAGCCACTCGCTGCTCCTTTTGCTAACTGCTGCCAATGGTCGGAACCATGGCATCATCATTGGGCCAATCACTTCACTCAGTCAGTAGCAGTGGCCTATCAGATGTCACTACTACTGATCGAGTGCAGTAATTGGCCCAATGACAGTTCTGTAGCATGCCTAGAGAAAAAGCGACACCTCACCTGCATATGATGTCATCAGGTCGAGTGAGGACTGGGATTCGGGAGGGGGGGTGAAGACGAGAAGGGTAGTGTGTGTGCCAGGAGGGCATGTGGGATAGCGGAGAGGAGGCAGGCACCAGGTGGCCCAAACTGTTCGTCCAAACGATGCCCCCTACATTTTGCCACCTGAATCCCGTTATACATGTGACTTCTTGGTAGGGTATGACTTTGCCTCCATCAGTCACCTAACTCTAACCTACCCCAATAAAGTTAACACCTAACTGTAAGTTCTTCTCTATTACATTAAAAGGAACTAAAAGTAAACGTACAAAAAAAAAAAAAAGAGATTAACTTACCTGGGGCTTCTACTAGATATCCTGCAGCCACTCTGTGCCCGCGCCATCCTCGAATGATCCTCCTATTCTCGTACTACGCTTGTGCTGGAGTGTGAACAAGGCTCAGTGGCCATCAGGAATGAAACTCAGCCGCTGCGGTGGACCAGAGGATCGTTCCAGGAGGGCCCAGGTACAGTGCGGCTGCAGGGGGCTGGTAGAAGCCCCAGGTAGGTGAATCTCTTTTTTTATGTTTACTTTAGGTTTCCTTTAAACCCCTTCTAATATACAGCTGTATGTGTGTGTTTAAATAGTTTTTATTGGGTTTAAAAAATAAATAAATAAATAAATAAAAGCTATGTTATTGTTACCAATGTGAAATTTTTATAGACAAATATATACAACTACCTCATTGGCTGTTCTGTTTATTTTTTAATACCTAACCCTAACCTCTTCCCTCAACACTAACCCTGTCTTGATGCCTACCGTAATCAGGGCCGATTCTAGTCTTTTTGCTGCCTGAAGCAAACTTGTGAGATGCTGCTGCCCCCCCCCCCCCCCAGTATAATAACCCACCCCCCAGAATAGGTAGCCTGGAGGGGGTATTGGGCACAGTGGCGGAGAGGGGGTCGGACCCCCCTCCCTCACCTGAGTCCCCCGATCTGCGCTCCCCCTCCGGCTATTAAGTGCAGCAGCGTATATTGTCAGGCAGTGGGCGGGGATGACTAACCTCTTCCGCGTTCCAGCGTGAGTTCCACTCTCGTCACTTCCTGCAATGCCACCCACTGTACTGTTAATGGACGGCATTGCAGGAAGTGACGAGAGTGGAACGCACGCTGGAACGCAGAAGAGGTGATTCATCCCCGCCCGCTGCCTGACGATATACGCTGCTGCACTTAACAGCCGGAAGAGGAGCGCAGATCAGGAGATTCAGATGAGGGAGGGGGGGGAGGTGTTCGACCTCCCTCCCCGCCACTGTGCCCAATACCCCCCTTCCTGCCTGCTGCCCACTCCAGCTGCCCCCCCCCCCACGTCCAGGCGGGTGCTATTACCCGACTTTTCCGCCTGAGGAACCCACCTCACCCCGCCTTATGGGTGGCCCGGCCCTGTGCCTAATCTTAACCTCCTCAGCTGTAGTTAATATTCCTTGCATTTTGTAATTCAAGTAGTAGACAGAGTATAGAACTCCAGTAAATTACCTCAGATAGACAGATCAGACAATAGCTGAGTGGCAGACACTTCCGTCCTGTATTTCGCTGCACAATGGGGCTGAAATATATGTTACAACTTATAGAAGTATCTGTAACGTGTTTGTTTCTTTTTATTTTTAGCATTTTTGTGGGTGGAAGGTGGTTCTATAAATACTAATACCTTTTTGTTGTCATGTTATAGTTTATATAACTGGGACACTGAATCAATGGAAAACACCTAAGAGGTGAATGTCACAGAGCCTTGCACCTATAGTAGAGTCATGTGACACTGAGGCACAAACTAAATTGATATGACTTTTTATTATTATTTAGAATTTATATAGCGCTGACATCTTACACAGCACTGTACAGAGTATATTGTCTTGTCACTTAAAGTGGACCCAAATTAAAAATACAAGATTTCAGAAATAAAATCTATTTTCTAAATTATAATAATAAATAGCAGCCTTTTTTCAGCTGCATGATGACAAATATAAAATATTTTACATTTATTGGCGGAACCCCTCCCTTCCTTTCAAATTGCCGGGATTTTTCCAGCAAACTGGTGGAGTAGATGGTGTCCGGCAATGGAGAAATTGCTAATGGCTGCCCCCAGTATAACCCTAGCTATGAAAAGAGAAGGGTGAAAAGCATGCACTGAAATGCTCATAGGTTTGAAGGGGTGTTTATTTCTCTTTGTATGTGTCAGAGTGGTGCAACTAAATATTTTTAATTAAAAAAAATGTTTGGTTTGGGTCCGCTTTAACTGTCCCTCAGAGGGGCTCATATGTCATATGTCTATGTTTATATCATGAAGCGCAGTGTTTCTCAACGTTTTATTGATATGTACCCCTTTTAAAACCCGGCACTCACCAAGTACACACTAGCATAGTAAACATTATCACAAGTACCCCTTGCCAAAGATATTTTTAACCACTTAAGCCCGAAGGGTTGTTTATTTTTGTATCTGAGCAACTTTCACCTCCCATTCATTTGCCAATAACTTTATCACTACTCATCACAATGAATTGATCTATAGATTATTTGGAAATAAAGGTGCATTTTTTCAATTTGCGTACATCGCTATTTACAAGCCCATAATTTAAAAAATTATATTAATATACTCCTTTGACATGCATATTTAAAAAGTTCAGACCCTTGGGTAACTATTTATGGTTTTTTTATTGTTATTATTATTGTAATTTTTTGATGTGGGAGGTAAACAGCTAATTTTAAATGTTAAAACATGTATTTATTTAATAAAAAGTGGATGTGGGTGTAGTTTTACTATTTCGCCACAAGATGGCAACAGTCAAAAAATCCTGGGAGTGATCGATCTTGCTCTCAGGAAGAAGAATGAAGACTTTTTGAACTCAGAAAAAACGCAGCGTCTGATGAGACGCTGTCGGCTTTTCTGCAGAGGGGCTTCGATCAATGAAAGGGATCTATAATCCCTTTCATTGATCGCTGGGCTAACGGCCGGTGGCGGGAGCGCACACGGGAGCCCCCGCAGGAGCGCGCACGGCCTGCGGGAGTGCGCACAGCCCAACTGGATGAGAATGTTCATCCAGTTGGGCTTAAGTGGTTAATCATGGTACATGATAATTGGTTCTAAACATTAACTATTGCTTCTTATTAGCTAAAATACTAATTTGGTGTTGTTTAAATAAGATTTATTATTTTCTAAAACTTTAAATTCATTATTCTTGGTCAAGTATATTCAGCCCGAGTATTCCCTGGAACCATCAGAAGTACCTCCTAGGGTACATATACCACACGTTGAGAAACTAGTGCATGTATCATTATCTGTATGTTTTTGTGATGCGGGCAGAAACTGGAGTGCCCGGAGGAAAACCACACAGACACGAGGAGAACATACAAACTCAGAGCAGCTAGTGCCCTGCCACTGACAGGGATTTGAACCGGAGACCAATCGCTGCAAGATGAGATCGCTAACCACTACACCACCATGCTGCCCCGGGCATCCAATTATTTTTGCCTTTCCAGTCATCCCAGTACCAGTGTCTACTTCTCACAGTGTCTCCATCCCTCTCATACCTCTTCCCTGTATCCTCTGTACCAACGCAGTATTTATGGTCTCCAGTCACATCAGCCTGTTTGCATCATCAAATACTTTTTTTTGCTTATTAACAATATGAGAAACATTACTGTATATGATATTTGTTACAAATACTGTACATTGCTAAACACCACAGGATATGACTGTATATCGGCATGGCCGGATTTGAGGCAAGGCCGCAACGCCCATGGCCTAGGGCACTAGGAAACAAGGGGCGGGTAGAAGGCTGGCACACTCAGGCAGTTAAGCTGCCAAACCTGTAAACCGCTGGCAAACATGTTACAGAACCGGTCGATGGCCACGCTGCTTCCACAGGGGCGAGCTGTGGAGCACAGGAAGAGGGGAGCACAACACAGGATGGAGGGAGCACGGGACGGTGGAGCACAGGATAGGGTGAAGGGGGAGGGGACTGGTGACAGTCGGCCTTGGGCAGTAAAATGTACAAATCCAGCCCTGTATATCAGACAGTAACAACGCACAGTCAAATGACTCTTACAGAAAACCTGTAGCCACCTTAAAACATACATTACATGCTCATCCAAGAAGAGGGAAGGCTCTGGATCCCTTAGACCCTTCCTGGTCCTCTCTGCATCCTCTTGTTCCACCGCTGGGCCTCCATTGCAGCAATCTGGCATTAATGTGGCAGAAGAGCCTGGGGCAGGACGATCGCACCAAACCATTCCCCTGTGCATATTACCCTGTGGCTGAGTGCACCAACAAGGTAATATGCATAGCACCACCCCCTGCTCATTGACGCACTCCCTGTTGGACAGAAAGTACATCACTGGATTACTGTTACTCTGCACATGTACGTCGCTACTGCAATAGCTCGTGCACTCTTACCGCGTTGCCTTGCATTGCCATAGACTTGCATTGCTGCATAATCCATGCATGGAACATATTGCAAAGCACTTCAGAGTTTGTGGCGGGCTTGCATAGATTTTGCTACTTCTGTCGCACTGTATTGCATCGCCATAATGTGTGAGTCTCCATACACTTACCTTGCCCTCATGACGAGATGCGGCGGGGAAAAGTACCGCGACCCTACAAAACGTGGTGGGAAAGTAGCCTTAAAGTGTTCTTCAGACAAATAAAAGAATTAATTTATACGTACCTGGGGCATTAACCAGCCTTCCTTTAGACCAATGGTTCCCTCGCCATCCTCCCAGAATGTGTCAATCCTCTGCTTTCCGTGGCAGTAAATCCTTCAGTTGCAGCCAGTCAACGCCTACAGCGTATGTGTGGCTTGGCTGCGCATGCATCCCCTTCGCCTGGAGCGCAGAATGCTCCTGGCAATGGGAGCTTGATCAGGGGCACGCGTAGGGCTGGTTCCAGACTTCTTGCTGCTTGAGGCAAACGTGTGAAGATGCGCCCCCCCCCCCCCCCATTTGGAATGATCGCGCAGCAGCCAACAATTTACTCTGCTTCTTTTAATGTTCTCACATGAAATGCTGCAGCTTAACACAATAGCACACTGGCTGGCTGTGAGTCTGTGACAAACAAACTGCTCACCCTCAGCCACTCCATTTCTCCTCAGCCAGGATAGCAGTGTCACCTCCTTCCTTCTGCTGTGCAAGTCAGATGAAATACTGCTGCTCTTCTGCTTCCCCCCTCCTCACTCACTGTCAGAGTCCTCACACAGCACAACAAGCTGCTTTTCCCCAATGATTCACCTCACTCGATCTCCTCTCACTTCTCCTCCTACCCCTACTGCATGCTGTTAGTGTAAACACAGAACAAAAATGCTGCCCCTGTAAGCTCTGCGCCTGATGCAAGTGTTTTACCTTGCTTCATGAGAGAACCGGCTCTGGGCACGCAGCCTGAGGGTGCACACGGCCTAGTTGCGCATGCGCAATACACTGTGACTGAAGGCTTTAATGGTACAGAAAGCGGAGGATTGAGGCGGCCAAGGAGTATGGTGAGCCATCAGTCTAAAGAAAGGCTAGAGGATGCCCCAGTTACATATAAATGCAGCCAAACAAATAATCCTCTTTTCTTACAGCCGGAAGCCTGTTATTATGTTCCAGATATGGAAAATGATTAAAAAAGGGGTGGTGACCATGGCAACAGTGCACCATTTGGGAAATGGCACACCCACCCATGCTTCCCAGTTCCCTACTGTTTATCTGTAGGCAGGGGCGTAGCAATAGGGGTTGCAGAGGTTGCAACTGAATCACTGCCCTTGGGCCAGAGGGGCCCCAAAGGGCCCACCCTCAACTACAGTATTAGCTCTCTATTGGTCCTGTGCTCATAATAATCACTTCTATAGATACTTTGAATTGTGGTAATCATTAACAAGCTGTTCCCCATCCCCTTCTTGCATCTCTGACACTGTAGTTGCCATTGGCAGGTTTTGGTCCGCTGTATCAATTGTTATTTATAGCGTGCTTGGGGGGCCCCATTGTAAAACTTGCATCGGGGGCCACAGCTCCTTAGCTACACCACTGTCTGTAGGCACACAACCTGCTACCTCTTCCTTTCAGGTGCTCAATCAGATCAGCTGAAATAGCACCCATTTTTTAATTTAGGATCAGATGCATGGTGTGCTTGCATGGTGACTGGCGTAGGTAAAGGAACCTACCTACTACCTACCCATTTTGTATCTTCCGTGGTTTTTATCTCTGTCTTTGTACATGTACTGTTCAGTGCAGAGGGTTAAAGAACCGCTATCGCGAAAATCATACCATTTTAAAATACATGTAAACACATACAAATATGAAGTATGTTTCTTTCAGAGTAAAATGAGCCATAAATTACTTTTCTCCTATGTTGCTGTCACTTACAGTAAGTAGTAGATATCTAACAGAATCCTCATGGGGGAGTCTTAGGGTTTTCATTATTTTCAAAAGCACTTAGTGAATAGCAGTTGCTTAGTCCAACTGCCAAAAAAGTGTGCAGCGAGCAGAGACGCTGTCCAGCATCTTTGTATAAATTTTTTTCAGAGAGTGTCTTTATAAAGAATAAAGGCCATGCTGAGAATCCCAGATAAAGAGATGGACTAGCCTTAAACCTGTCACTTCTGTCAGATTTCTACTAGCTAATGTAAGTGACAGCAACATAGGAGAGAAGTAATTTATGGCTCATTTTACTCTGGAAAAAACATACTTCTTATTTGTATATGTTTGGCGAAAAATGTTAAAATTTAAAATATGTGCATAGTGCTCCTTTAATGAACATTATCTTTCTAACACAAATCATTAAAATACAGTTCTGTTCCAATCCCTTCTGCTTTCTATCCATAAGACTAGTCTATAAATGGCAATTAGGGGAGTGTCTGTCGTATAATTTACAGTAAATTTCTCTGCAATATTTTCCAGCAAATACTCGATTATCTAGAAAGTGAAAGAGCCATGTAAAGAGGTCAGTGTAGGGCAGCGGAAAGGGAAGTAGTAATGCTGAGCTATTTAAAGTTCACATGGGAGTCTTTGTAATCTTTGGAATTTCATAACTGGCAACATGTTCACTACTGGTTAAAGGAAACCGGAGACAGGGGATATCAAAAATGTATACATACCTCAGGCTTCCTCTAGCCCCCTCCGATCAGATCGCTCCCACGCCGCCATCCTCCGCTACCCGCAGCCTCCGCAAAATGCCCCGGAAAGTCCTCCGGTTCAGGGCACACTGTGCAGGCGCAGGCTGGCTGTGCAGGCAACCTCGGGTTCTCTTAAGGGATCTTTCCCACTAAGACGTTGCATTAGATGCGACGTTGAGGTCGCATAACGTGCCCCTAACGCAGCGCGTGTGAGCTTTGAAGTTGGACGTTGTATAGAGCTATGTTATGCATCTCTTGATGCGTCTGTGATGCGTACTTTTTGACGCATACTATCGGACGAAAAGGATGCATGCGTCCAAAGACTGGAGACCACGTGATCGGAACACTCCGCATCACGTGGTCTCGCCAGCCAATCGCCGCACAAATCGGCCGCTCCAGGAAGTAAACACTGCACGTCACACAGTGCAGTGAATGTTAATTAGCCATGTGGTTAGGGACAATAGCGGACTTTCCCCTCCTCCTCTCCTGCACTGAGCATGTGCAAACAGTCTAACGCAGCTAAAACCACATATAACGCACAGCATGCTACACTTTCTTTGAACGTGCTGCGTTACACTGTAACGCAACATGGGCACTGTGAACAGCCCATTGATTTTTTATTACTGTGAGTTGGGCTGCGTTACAGGCTGCTCTAACGTGCGCCTGTAACGTCCCACTGTGAAAGCAGCCTTAATGTCCACTTTATTTAAGTGCCTAAAAATTTGCTAGCATGTGTCTGGCATTATGTAGAGCACATCCACACCTGTGTGCATGCAATAATATGTGTTTATGATGTAAACTACAGTATGCTGTAGATCAGCAAAATCAATTAACCTTTTGCACTCTCAGGAACATTCATTACAGACCAGCCATTCAAACACAGCAGCGTTGCTGTGAAGAGAGGAGAGCAGTTGTGACACAACACTTGAAACCAACACCATGTACTGCTACCTGCAGAAATCTGCATGTTAGGGACGCAGAGAGAATCGCGGTCCCCCTCCTACAATGGCTGGGGTCATGGGGGCTATTGTTAAGCATCTGCTCATGTCAGTGTATGTCCGAAGGAGGAAATGTGCTATTTAATCCAAATTTCCAAGTGCATTTGTGTTTTTAAAGTGCACTTTTACACGTTTTATTTCAGTTTTAAGCTTTATTCATGCCACAAGTACTCTAAGAGATAAAAACACAGTTGATGCTGTTTTGTCATTCCTATGGGTTTTAAAATTAACATGAATCATCCGAAAAGGCTTACTGTCCAATTTTTATTTTCTTTTTACTAACTAAGCAATATTCCGAGCATGCTTGTAACCAGTGTTTCAAGGTGACACCCACAGAAGGAATTTTAGAAAAATATCACATTAAAAACGGAAACTCCAGGTTACCCCAGCAGGTCTGCAGCAATCCTTGCCTCTAACTGGCATTAAAGGGAACCTAAACTGAGACAGGCAACAGGTATTATTTTAAAAGGAAAAATCCATATCTGACTCTCCTGCTGATCCTGTGTCTCTAATAATTTTAGCCACAGCCCCTGAATAAGCATGCAGATCGGGTGCTCTGACTGACGTCAGACTGGATTAGCGGCATGCTTGTTTCAGGTGTGTGATTCAGCCACTACTGCAGTCAAAGATCAGCAGGACTGCCAAGAAACTGGTATTGTTTAAAAGGAAACAGCCATATCACTCTCAGTTTAGGTTCCCTTTAAAAACACTGGCATTAGCTACAAATATTTGCCAAACTACCACGGCTGGTCGTGTATTTGCAAACTTCCTGTATTGACCCAATAATCCTACTGTAGTGTCCTAAAAGCACAACATGCATTGCAATAGGTAAACATGCCAGAAACTACTATTTGTAGTAATAAACCTTAACATAGCCATGGGGCTCAGATGGCAATATATTACATCTAAAGGATCCAACCTGTTGGCACCATCCTTCTTTTCCACCTGTTGCACTCCCCTCTGGATATGCCAACTCTTTACTTTAGATACATCTATGCAGTATTCAACAAAGAAAATCTTTATTGGTGCTATATAAAAGCTTATAGCCAATGTTTCGGAGCCACATAGGGCCCCTTTGTCAAGGCAATATTTGCTTGGAGGTAAAAATCTGTCTGCCACTGCAAATCAGCTGTTGTTAGGGAGGTAGGAATCAGACTCCTCTAAGCACTTATCTCCAGCTCAAGAGCTGCAGCCACTAAGGGCACACTCAAGGGGCCACCCTGCAGCGTTAGGAAGTCTGACCCTAGCCAGGATTAAAACCCTGGTCTCCCATGTCAAAGGCAGAGCCCTTAAAGGGAAGTTTCAGGGAGGTGTTTAAAAAAATAAAAATACGAATCCACTTACCTGGGGCTTCCTCCAGCCTGTGGCAGGCAGGACATGCCTGTCACAGAGCCCCTAGTGGCCAGACCGCAAATTGCCTTCCAATCGGTTTCAGCACACAGACCATGCAAGCTGTGGTCGCGATCAGTGGGCAGAAACCGACAGAATTTGGGCAGCAGCCCGACCAGAAGGGAGCCTGTGGGGTACGGTACTTACAAATTACACACTATTTCAGGGTATAACTGCCACCACTTCTGCTTTCCTGGGCCAGAAGCACCCACTGACTAGCTATTTCTAGACCTGAAAATAAAACGGTTAAACACACTCTATTCTGTCTCGCTAGCGACAATAGTAGCGTCACTCCAGAAGTCTGGTTTCAGTTTCTGTGTATAGCTGAATAATAGGGTAGCTGAATAACCAAAGGACGTTTGGACGTTGTTTATTAAATATGCAATATGAATAATTAATATATACAGAAAATTATTAAAATCAACAATTATTGAGACATTAGTAGCGCAGTATGAAAAGAAAAGGGTAAAATACTTAGGTTCGTGGAAAGATGCCCTTTCGTGGGAAAACTTGTAAAGTTCAGTTTAGTTCAGGCAGGAGCAAAGTTCAGACAAGATGGCCGCCACTGTTCCTCAGAGTAGCAGCATCTCTCATGAAGGTGGAAAATGGAGGAATGAGGTCCGCCTGGTGGCCATGTGCTTTTGATGAAGCTGGTTTGGGGGTGTGGCAATGCCGGCCCCCGAGTTACCAACCAACCACAGGTCAAGTCCTTGGGGAGAGATTTAGGCTTAAACTTCTAAAATGCCGTAACTCATAAACGGTACATGTCATATTTAGGTGGATAGCAGATTCATACTTGTCGGAAAATACAGATTAATATGATATCAGACGTGACTAGGGTAGCTTCTCAGGTTCCTGAGAAGATTCATACCGTAATAACTGGACAAGATATTGCCATGAATTTTATATCCGCACGTTGGGCAGATTTTAATGAATAAGACTATATGAATTTCATAGCTGTGCGATATACGGTCTTCGCATATTTCGTATATTTCTTCGACAAGAAATCATACAACACATGCATTCAGATCTGCCCTCCATCGGTGCCATGAAGTCTGCGGGAAAGCAGGTTTTGAATAGGCCTCTTGCTGTGAGGAAAGTGTCCTTTGCTGGCTCACCAAATGGATGACTATGGACATCCCCCTGAGGTAATTAAAAGTAAACATTCTTCTGGGACACAAGCATTGTCCCAGCTAATTAACACCTCCCCCAGCCTTCTACAAGAATTATCCCAGCTAAGACCAAACCTCCCAGCTGCTCCTAGTCAGAGGGAGATTACATATCACATCTCGGTTTAACGACTTGTGTCGCAAACCGACCGCGATTGCGTTTTGGCCGACTGGGCGACGCCTGGCGTCACAGTGCCCTCGACGCCGCTCCGGAGGCTCCTGGTCTTCTCCAGTGGCTCACCCGACCTGGCCAGGCCGGCTTCCTGGTTGGGCTTCTCCTTGCGCTCCAACGTGCGTCTCACCCGGTCGTGCTGAAGTCATCGGACGTCCTACGGACTGTACTGCGCAGGCGCAGAACTACTGCGCCTGCGCAGTACAGCCTGGAGGACGTCCAATGACATCAGCGAGACCGCGTGAAACGCACGTTGGAGTGCACAAAAGCCCAAATTGGAAGCCGGCCTGGCCAGGTCGGGGAGCCATCGGAGAAGACCGGGAGCCTCCGGAGCAGCGTCGAGGGCACGTCCTGCCTGCCACGGGCTGGAGGAAGCCCCAGGTAAGTGGATTAGTATTTTTTTAAACACCTCCCTGAACCTTCCCTTCTACCAGTACACTATCCAGCAACTATACACACTATTCAGCCACTATCCATGCATGATAATACATGCATGTAATTACGGGGCACGGAAAATTTGGACGCAGGGCAAAGCCGAAAAAACAGCTCACCTTGCTCCTGCAAAAGTCCTTGTGCCATTAATTAATATTCCCACTCCAGGCTGCTGGAGTCACCAAGATTAAATGTGCATGAAATTGGCACATAAATGATGTTTTTCTTTTAAAGTGACAAGATATTTACCCGAAAATGACCTACAGTAGAGACTTGTGCCTTCAGCTTTCCAAGATGAGAATGAAGAACACCATTTTACAGTAAAATATTTGAAGAGAGGACACATCTCCTGTCATGTAGACAATAAGGTTCTCATAATAAGTGTCATCATAAATGACAAAAAAAAAACATTCAAAAAAACCTGTTGCAAATTATCCCAGCCCTGCAGAATAGCCCTGCCCTCCCTGCAGCCCCTGAATATACAGCTTAGCTCTAATTTTTGTTTCAAATAAGTTTTATTGAAATTTAGTTAAAACACATACATGTAACAACAGTCCCATGAATCCAACCCCCCCACCCAATCCCTCCAGCCCCCCTTACTCTTGCGGTCCCTCCTGCAAGGACATAGCAATGAGAATGATTGAAATCTTAAATATTAGTAAAGTTATGATGATTGATAATCTACACCATGTTTTTTGAGGTGTTCCAACCAAGGAACCCAGATCCTATCAAATTTGAGAGGGCAATTGCACTGTAGATATGTTAATTTATATAAGCACTGCATTAGTTATCCTAACCAATTTGGCTGCCGTTAGCTTAGATACAATTGTTTATTTCATCAATTTCTCTTTGGCTTCAATTTAAATGCTAAATAAAGCTATTACACTACTACTATTTATTGTTTTAAGTGTCCCGGAGCTAAAGTACATGAACTATTGGCCTTTTTTTCTATCCCCTGCAGTCGGAAGCTCATCTCTGCTGCTAGGCATGAGTTTTATGGCTGGAATTCGGCTGGTCCATATATCCACTCACACGCCGCCATAGCCGCTGGCTTCGCTGAAGGCGGAAGCCGTGAGTATATAAAAGGGATCTGCAACAGCTATTACCGCTAAACGAAGTGTGACTTATATATCAAAATCCTGGAGGGGGGGGGAAAAAAAGTTTGATGCAAATAATTGTACAACACGATCTGGAAGTGGTTATTGATACCAACTCAAGACTAAGGCATTCTTGCATGAGAACAATCTGCATAGAGAGGAAACTTACAAAGGACTCACACATTGTCAGTGAAAAAATTCCCAAGTACTCCGGTTTTTGTTTGAAGTGTTTGCAGCTGCTTTTTGAAGGCCTTGGTGTGCGTCGGTGGTGGGTCCACACACAGCCAGACCTCAACAGGTGGCGGAAGCGAATTGCATAGGCTTACGCTGGGCGATCGCTGTAAGCATTAACCTGGAGGCGGCTGGTGGAACATACAATGTTTGTGTAGTAGCGCTCACTCCTGCTCAGCCAGAGGTTTTAATGGATTTTAACAGTGTGAACAGGTGCCTTCCCACTTTTAGTATTTTGTACAAATAAAGTTATATGATGCACATGTAGGGCCAATTTTTCTTATTGTTTGGAATTCCTTATCAGCGAGGGTTACGCTAAAATCGACAAGGGTCCAACAAGAGAGATACTGTCACTTGCATGCCTGAAGGCTAACGCTTTCAAGCCAAAAAACAAAAAAAACAAAGCCTAGTTATTAATATGTATGGCACTGTACGTACACATGTTTATCTCATCAGGTCATATCAGGTACACTTTATGTAGTACATTTTATTATATGGACTTGTGCATAATCCCTGAAAGACGAACCCTTGAGGCCTAAACTGGGTTCCAGGGACTGAATTCTAGAGACGGACATTTGGGACGGTCACGGTTTCCTTTCACTTGCTGCAAATTAAATCTGCAAGTGCAAAGCATATGATTGACTAATACAATGCAGTCCTTGCTAAGTGTGGGTTTCCTGTAATATATCACCTTATTCAACCACCTTGTATAAGCACATCGATCTCCTAGATACATCCCCTTCTTGTTACTTTAAAAGGAAACTCTGGTCAGGCGCTTTTTGCTTCAGTTTCCTGTCTGTAGACTCCACAGTGTCACTTGGGGAAATCCTGAAAGCAGAATCAGCTGCCCTGAAGCCACTGAACCTCCTAGAGCTGGTTTCGCTGAAACTATTATCAACTGCTTAGCAACACAAAACAGAATATGCTGAACTGTAAGGTTTCTTATCTTAAAGGACAACTTTCATATACATGATATACCAAAAATACATAATACTGATACAAAAAGTTATCATACTTCCAATGATACAGGTTGGAGTGAGCATATGATGTCTCCCACAATGCATCACTGCTGAATATGTAAATTATCCTTTGTTGTACCTGTAAGCTAAACACACCTCCAGAACCATAGAATGCAATGATGTGTCACCTTGTTAATTGTATGCATGTTGGATTATTGTGGCTCTGTACAGACTATTTTGGATTGCTTGATCCTCATCGGTGCATGGCATGGATTAATGTGGCTCTAAGGAGTAGGATTTGAAGCACCCAAAGTTACTGATTACCCAGCAAGCTCATGGTGAACCAGACCTCCTAGGAGTTTATAAGGGGGCTACAAAGAACCAAAAAGCCCTCTTACTAAAATGTTATGCAAAACAAAAGTTTTCCCCCTTAAAACTTAATTAGGCAAACTTTTATTTTACATAACATTTTAGTAAGAGGGCTGTTTGGTCCTTTGTAGCCCCTTGCATACTCCTAGTTGTGGTTCACCTTGATCTTGCTGGCAGGGCCGGTTTAAGCAACAATGGGGCCCCAGGGCAAAATAAACCTGGGGGGCCCCCCCAACATATACCCCGGAACAAAAATCGGCATTAGGGGACCTTTTTTGCAGCTGGTATAACGGGGTGTGAAGTCCCAATCGGTCGGAGCTCCACATTCTGGCTATCCCAGCCTGCATGGGGGACAAGGGGTTAAAAAGTTTCAGGAGGGGGGACCCCACATAATTTAAAAAAAAAAAATTCCCACACTCTAAACATAATTTTTTTGGGGGGAAAATAGAAAAAAATGCCAGGGATCTTCATACAGCCATATTGCGGCTGTATAGCGATCCCTGGCCAAAGCGCTGTGGCTGCGTATAGTCGGCAGGTTTTTAAATGTGTATTTTTTTTCCTTTGAAACTTTAAAATCGATTTTCTCAAAAACTATAAGGCCGATTTGAAATTTTTTTTCCCTCTTGTAGCTAGTGTTGGGCGAACATCTAGATGTTCGGGTTCGGGCCGAACAGGCCGAACATGGCCGCGATGTTCGGGTGTTCGACCCGAACTCCGAACATAATGGAAGTCAATGGGGACCCGAACTTTTGTGCTTTGTAAAGCCTCCTTACATGCTACATACCCCAAATTTACAGGGTATGTGCACCTTGGGAGTGGGTACAAGAGGAAAAAAAAAATTAGCAAAAAGAGCTTATAGTTTTTGAGAAAATCGATTTTAAAGTTTCAAAGGGAAAACTGTCTTTTAAATGCGGGAAATGTCTGTTTTCTTTGCACAGGTAACATGTTTTTTGTCGGCATGCAGTCATAAATGTAATACATATAAGAGGTTCCAGGAAAAGGGACCGGTAACGCTAACCCAGCAGCAGCACACGTGATGGAACAGGAGGAGGCGCAGGAGGAGAAGGCCACGCTTTGTGAGACACAACAACCCAGGCCTTGCATGAGGACAAAAAGCGTGCGGATATAGCAGCAATGCTTTTTGCCGCCATGCAGTCATAAATGTAATACAGATGAGAGGTTCAATAAACAGGGACCGGAAACACTACACCATCCCAGATGTTCATTGGTCATGTTACTTGGTTGGGGTCCTGGAGTGTTGCGTAGTCGTTTCCAATCCAGGATTGATTCATTTTAATTTGAGTCAGACGGTCTGCATTTTCTGTAGAGAGGCGGATACGCCGATCTGTGACGATGCCTCCGGCAGCACTGAAACAGCGTTCCGACATAACGCTGGCTGCCGGGCAAGCCAGCACCTCTATTGCGTACATTGCCAGTTCGTGCCAGGTGTCTAGCTTCGATACCCAATAGTTGAAGGGTGCAGATGGATTGTTCGACACAGCTACGTCATCTGACATGTAGTCCTTGACCATCTTCTCCAGGCGATCGGTGTTGGAGGTGGATCTGCACGCTTGCTGTTCAGTGGGCTGCTGCTGCATGGGTGTCAGAAAATTTTCCCACTCCAAGGACACTGCCGATACCGTTCCCTTTTGGGTACTAGCTGCGGCTTGCGTTGTTTGCTGCCCTCCTGGTCGTCCTGGGTTTGCGGAAGTCAGTCTGTCTGCGTACAACTGGCTAGAGGAGGGGGAGGATGTCAATCTCCTCTCTAAAGTCTCCACAAGGGCCTGCTGGTATTCTTCCATTTTGACCTGTCTGACTCTTTCTTCAAGCAGTTTTGGAACATTGTGTTTGTACCGTGGATCCAGAAGGGTATAAACCCAGTAATTGGTGTTGTCCAGAATGCGCACAATGCGTGGGTCACGTTCAATGCAGTCTAGCATGAATTGAGCCATGTGTGCCAGAGTCCTACCAGAATCCTCATCATCCTCTTGTGAGCGTTGTGATAGTTGTTGTGATGCATCATAGTCGTCACCTTCCTCCTGGTCTGCTTCTGCTGACCATTCGCGTTGAATTGTGGAAGTCCAACGTGCACCGCTCTGGCCCTCGTCAGTGGTGGCATGAAATTCCTGCTCCAACTCCAGCTGTTCCTCCTCCTCTTCTTCGTCATAGCTGCTGGGGCCAGCGTTCCCTGAGGCGGATGGCCTGATGTTGGTACCATCACGCTGATCGTTTTCTCCTTCAGATTCCCCCAGTTGCATCATGACAGCTGTTTACTGAAGAGGTCGATGTTAAAAATCAAGGAAACACAGCAGTGGTATGGTAATGCTGACTGAAGAGTTGTCACTGCTCACAAGCAACGTGGATTGCTCAAAATTTTGGAGGACTTGGCAGAGGTCCAACATGTTGGCCCAATCGGATCCACAGAAGCTTGGCAGCTGTCCGGATGCGCCTCGGTACTGCGCCGTCATGTACTGGACCACTGCACTCTTCTGCTCACAAAAGCGTGCTAGCATGTGCAGCGTAGAATTCCAGCGCGTAGGGACATCACACAGCAAGCGATGGTGGGGGAGATTGAAGCGCTCCTGCATCTTGGCGAGTGCCCCCGAAGCAGTACTGGAATTTCTACAATGTTTGGCCACTCGACGCACCTTCAACAGAAGATCGGCCACGCCTGGGTATGTCCTCAGGAACCGCTGAACTACTAGGTTCATCACGTGCGCCAGGCAAGGGATGTGTGTCAGCTTAGCCAACCTTAAAGCGCGAATGAGATTACTCCCATTATCACACACAACCATGCCCGGTTTCAAGTCCAGCGGTGCCAGCCACAAATCCGTCTGTTCCTTTATTCCCTTCCAAATTTCCTCCCCTGTGTGCTGCTTATCCCCAAGGCAGATCAGCTTCAGCAACGCTTGCTGACGCATGCCAACAGCTGTGCTGCACTGCTTCCACGATCCTACTGCTGCTGGGTTAGCGTTTCCGAAAGAGGTACAGCTTTGAGATGCGTTGGAGGAGAAGGAGTCAGAGAGGTAGGTGCTGCTGTTGTTATCCAGTGGGAGGGACGGCGGTGCAGCTGTTTGCGGCGTGGGCAACACCCGCGCCGTAGCAGGTGAGGAATCGCTGCCAGGCTCCACAAGGTTCACCCAGTGCGCGGTAAGGGAGATGTATCGACCCTGGCCGAACGCACTCGTCCAGGTGTCAGTGGTGAGGTGAACCTTGCAGGCAACGGCATTCTTCAAGCTTCGGGTTATTTTGCTGACCACGTGCTCATGCAACTCAGGCACTGCAGAGCGCGCAAAGTGGTAGCAGCTGGGAACCACGTAACGTGGGATGGCCACTGACATCATGCCCTTGAAGCTGTTTGTCTCCACCACTCGATATGGCAGCATTTCGCAGGCCAGAAGCTTGGCTATGCTGGCTGTTACTGCCACGGCCCGGGGGTCATTTGCTGGCAATTTCCTCTTGCGCTCAAACATCTCTGACACAGACAACTGAACCGTAGCGCTGCACACGGAAGGGCTGTTGGTTATTGTGTTTGATGAACACTGGGAGACCTCAAGAGCACTACTCCGGAAAGTGACAGTGTCAGCGTCGTCTGATGTTTGTGAATGTTGTGAACCACGCAATGGCTGGGCTACTGCTGCTGCTGAGGCGGGTCTGGTGGTGAGTCTGGTGAACCCAAGGGAGGCAGTGTTGCTGGTACCCTGTCCTGCCGCGTTTGCCCACAGAGTGGGATGTTTGGATAGCATGTGGCGGCTCATGCTGGTGGTGGAGAGGTTGTTAATACTTTTCCCCCTGCTCAGGCGAGTCTTGCACACCTTGCAAATCGCCATGGTAACATCCTCAGTGCAGTCTTCAAAGAAAGCCCAGACTTTGGAGCACCTGCCTCCTTGCTGGCGATTTCTGTTTCCTCCTCTTTTGCCTCTCACTCTAACTTCCACGCTTGTGGTGCCTGAAATTGCGCGCCGCCTACCTTGTGGCACAAGGCGAACTCGTGCAGCAGTGGGTTCTTCAACAGACTCATCTGTGCTGCTGCTACGACGGCGATGTTCTCGTTCACAAATAAAATCTGGGTCTCTGTCCACATTGTCCATACCCTCCTCTTCCATCTCCTCAAACTCGTCATATGTCATTGTGGGGGGCCGCCGCCGTGGAGTAGAGCTCCCCAGAACAACCTCTGCGCAGCTCACTCCAACGTCGTCTTCCAGATCTTGTCGGCCGACCTCCTGCAATTGCAACCCCTCCTGCCCAACTTGCTCTGGGATTTGGGTTTCCGAGTCCTCCTCGGACCCGCCTTGTATTTCAGTGCGCGGTGCATTTCCCACAGTTAATGGTTGTGAATCCGGGCACAACATTTCTGGCTGTTCCTCCATTGACCTTTCATAGGTGGAAGTTTGTTGGGCTGGGAATAGCTCCTGCGAATACCCCATTGTGTCCTGAGGTAATTCATAGGACTGGTTATCTGGCAGTTGTGTGCGTGGTGTCGCTGCCGGTTGTGTCAGCTTTGTGCCCACTGGCTCCTTGTAACTGGCTGAGGACTCGGACCTCGTGCGTGATGTGCTGGTGCTGCTTAACCCACTGCTGGACGCTTGAGAGGTCATCCAAGTAATTATCTGGTCCTGTTCTTTTGGATTTGTGAGGGTTGTTGTCCTGGACAACATGGGCGGTATTGAGTGGGTTTTCTTGGGTGCTCCCCTGTGGCCTGTACGTGAACCGTCAGGGGAAACACCTCTTCCCTTGCCCCTTCCTCTTTCACTGGATTTCTTCCTCATTTCACTTATCCTTACAGTACACGCTGACTGGCAGCAGTACAGTGGCAGTACAGAAATGCTATACAGTACCACTATTCCCAGCAGCGACACAGAGCACAATGCTATACAGTGGCGGGTGAGCGGTGTACTACTGTTCCCAGGCCCAGCAGACACAGAGTGGAAGTAAACACAATGCTATATAGTCTGGCTGAGCGGTGTACACAGAGTGTCAGAAAACACAATGCTATATATAGCGTGGCTGAGCGAGGTGCACAGTGGCAGTACACACAATGCTATATTAGTCAGGCTAAGCCGTGTACACAGAGTGTCAGAAAACACAATGCTATATATAGCGTGGCTGAGCGAGGTACACAGTGGCAGTAAACAATGCTATATATAGTGTGGCTGAGCGAGCGGTGTACTACTGTTCCCAGCAGCGACACACAATGACTGGGGGGGACCCTGGCTAGCGTGGCTGGAGAGCGAACTACCCTGCCTGCCTACCCAAAGCTAAACCCACAGACAAATGGCGGAGATATGACGTGGTTCGGGTATTTATTTACCCGAACCACGTGACCGTTCGGCCAATCAGAGCGCGTTCGGGCCCGAACCACGTGACCCGTTCGGCCAATCACAGCGCTAGCCGAACGTTCGGGGAACGTTCGGCCATGCGCTCTTAGTTCGGCCATGTGGCCGAACGGTTTGGCTGAGCACCGTCAGGTGTTCGGCCGAACTCGAACATCACCCGAACAGGGTGATGTTCTGCAGAACCCGAACAGTGGCGAACACTGTTCGCCCAACACTACTTGTAGCTACTGGGGGCCCCTACAAGCTCTGGGGCCCTGGGGCAGCTGCCTACTCTGCCTCTATGGTAGCGCCGGCCCTGCTTGCTGGGTACTCTATACTTCTAATGTTACCAAGCCTTGAGATAGTGCTCACCTCAGCCAAAACTTGTCATAGGATAGGAAGGGGGGGAGCTGCCTGCAGACAACACTGCTTATTGAAAAGGAACACAATTGACCAAAGCCCCCATCCCTACCTTCCATTAGTCATCTGGCAGATTATGTTAGGGATCCAACAATGTAATATCCTTGTCCTGTATGGCCAAATGTGGACTCCTATTTCATGTAGCCTAAGCCCTTATTCACGTTGTTAACCATATTGAATGCCAATGATTTTCTTGGAATTTGAAATATTTTTTATGGAGTTTCCTAGCGTTTGTTGCAGCTTGTCAAATGCCAGTGGGTGCAAGCCATAGCAGAGAATTCTGGTGAAAATAAATTGATAATATAAATAATTGTATCTATATTTCTACTTCTATAAATGACTTAGATATTCCACAGTTTTATGTATGTTTAAAAACTTTAAAGAAGTACATTTATTGTTTTGTCTCTGCCAGAAAAACTGTAATTAGTGAAGGAGGCTATCTATGGGCTTGGGCTCTATCCCCCAGAACCATACAGGTCAGGGCAGATTTAATAATATTTTCAGGTCAGTCAGGATTTATCCAGCACAATGATACCAAACCCGAGGGGTAGGGCGCCTGGGGTATCAGCAGGTTTCTTTGGAACTGTCTTACTGATGGTCCATAAGTCACATTGGTTTGGAATATTCTCAGTACCAGTGGCAGGCAAGCTCCGACACACTCTGCGAGTTTGAAGGGCATGGCAGCTTTGCAACACATGATTGATGTATACACATGCAAGGTGTTTTAAAGCACTTTAGGCCTCCAATTTAGCAATCCAATGTGATTTCTGCCCTTAAAACCCTGCTCTGCGTCAAATCCAGATTTTCCCCCGGGACTTTTGGCGTGTATCCCACTCCGCCATGCCCCCCTCCAGGTGTTAGACCCCTTAAAACATATTTTTCATCACTTTTGTGGCCAGAATTAGTGTTTGTAGTTTTGAAAGTTCGCCTGCCCATTGAAGTCTATGGCGGTTCGCGATGTTTACCGATTCTCAAACTTTTTTCGCAATGTCGTGTTCGAGGTTCGCGAACCTAAAATCGAAGTTTTGAGCCAACTCTACTCATCGTATATCTCCGATAGTGACATGTTCCCCGGTGATCGGTGTTGATGACGCCAGGGTTACGCAGCGTCACCAACATCTGGCAGCAAACTAACTTTTTTTTCGGATCTGCCCACCATCACCAGATGTAATGGTCACCTTTACATTTGTATTAGTGCAGGTTTAGCAGCTGCAGCTTGGAAGTGTAGATGATCAGAGATTTTGGGGAGTCATTTTGAAATGTTACTTTTGATTTGATTTTGTGTTTCAAGCTTTTAATGTACTCAAAATGTCTACTAGATCCTTGCTTGACACATTTTGGTAAGTTACAGGAAAAAGGGTTATGAAAATTAATTGGAACGCTTTTTGCACAGAAATCCAGCAGAAACTGAAAGCCAGGGAAGTAAAAAAAAATGAGAAAATCGATTTTTCAGATCGAACGAAAAACAAAGACAAGGCCTTTTTGCAAATATTTTATGACTTGTTCCCACTAGTCCCCTAACCATTCTGGTTTGCACAAATGTTTTTTTTCATGTAAATTGCAAAAAATATATTTACTACTTGCAGGGTTCGTAATTTTGTGTAACATTCAAAATTTGCGGATTACGCTAAATCAATCGTAATTACTTAAGACGTGGGAATTTGTGGTTTCTGCATAGAGTGGCTGAATTCCCTTCTGGGCAGAATGCGAACACTTGCTGGATGTCTTTTGTGGCCGAAACCGACATCCTAAGAAAGATTTGCAAATTGCAGTCCTTCAGCTTAGTCAATAACCCTCTGTGTGTCCCAAGTGAACAGAGTCAAGGTTCAGCATGTTGTAATGTAATCACATGCAGACTGTGAGCTTCTCACACATACCCAGTATGTGGAAATCCTGTAGCTGCCAACCTGCTCACTATGGCATTTATCAGGGTGAACAGCAGAGCCGGGAAATTCTAAAGTCAGAGAGAGGCTGTGGTTTCTGACTGATAGTATAAAAAATACAGATGTTAACTCAGGAACCATCTGGCACTATCTTCAAACTGCTGTCATTAACTCATTTTGGGCTGCACTGCTTTGGTCCCATAAAGAGGAACTTTAACCAAGGATTGAACTTCATTCCAATCAGTAGCCGATACCCCCTTTCTTACAAGAAATCTTTACCTTTTCTCAAGTAAGATCATCAGCGGTCTGTATGGCTGATATTGTGGTGAAACCCCTCCCACAGTGTGTTGTCATGACCATGGTCCTGACATTATTTCCCACAATGCAACAAGGTTCACAGACAGAAAACTGACTTTTTTTCATCTGCAAAACAAGCAGAAGCTCCCTCTGTGCATAGAACTCCCAGTAACATTCCGTACACATCACCGAGCAGAATTAAAGATGCCACCACCAGTGATACATTTCAGAATGTAAATCAGGGAGAGGAAAGATTTTACAATGGGCAAACACTGATTAAATAATCTATAAATTAATATTGGGGGAAAAAAAGCAATGTTATCCATTATGTTATTTTCACTACCGTTCCTCTTTAAGGACCAGAATCTTTTTTTTTATATTAATTTTCTACTGTGGTAGACTCGCAGACAGTGGTTTATATTAACCTCTTCAGGACCACAGGCTTTACCCCTCTAAAGACCAGGCCATTTTTTGTCAAATAGGCCACTGCATGCAGCTTTAAAGAGATTCTGTACTCTAAATTTTTTACAGCAAAAAGCATACCATTCTATTGATTATGTTCTCCTGGGCCCCTCTGTGCTGTTTCTGCCACTCTCTGCTGCAAACCTGGCTTGTAATTGCCAGTTTTAGGCAGTGTTTACAAACAAACTAACCAGCTTGTGATAGGCTCACATAAGCAGAGTGTGTGAGTCATACAGAGCCTGCAGGGGGCCTGGAGGGGGTGTGTATAGCTTCTACCAATCATAAGCAGCCCTGCACATTCCACACATTCCAGCCTTAGCCCGACTGTGCCGACAGAAGAAAACAGATTAGATCATATAACAGAGATAATACAGCCACTGTGCAATTAGGAAAAGCTGCAGTAAGCCAGAGCACATTAGAACAGGCAAAGGAACTTATAGGATAGAAGAACTAAGGCTGAAAATTTTGTTACAGAGTCTCTTTAAGGCCAAGCTCCAGGGCTGCACAACACAGTACACAAGTGATTCCCCCCCCCCCCCCCTTTTCTCCCCACCAACAGAGCTCTCTGTTGGTGGGGTCTGATCGCCCCCCAGATGTTAAATTTTTTGTCAATATTTACATTTTTTTTTCAATATTTAAATTTGATACTGGTTATTCACTGCAGCTGTAATATCATTCAGAAAATGTGTGGGCACTGCTTGTTTGGAAACTCTTATGATGACGCAAGTCACTCAGCAGAGATAAAGGCTCGATGCTTTGGGTGGCACTGCAGGGCCGGCACTATGCAGATGTGTCATTCTGTTGCTAGGCGGTGGGGAGGGGGGCGGAGCAGTTCATGAGGAGCATGGCGCAGTGGGCGGGGAGTGAGGAGAACAGTGCTCTCAGCCAACACCCGACAAAGTCGATCTGTTGGGCTGATTGCTGACTGAGGCGTCAGAGGGGACTGTACTCACGCATTATTAGCCACCTCGGCCAAGTTTCATCTATCGTGCATATGAGGTTTTATCTGCTTCAGTCACACCCTCCCTCACAGCCAGATATTGACAAATCAGCACATTTTTTAAAGCAGGAATCTTTCTTTAGCAACCATACTAGTGAGGCAAATCTATTGAGGTAGTAAAGTTGAAATTACAAAAATTTCCACTCTAATTACTGAATTTTTTTTTTTTTTTTAGTTTTTCTCATACAACCACTAGGTAACTGTGTCCCCTTCTTAAAACACGGTCATTCTACCTCAGAGACAGAAAGAAAAAATCCCCAAATCCACTAGACTAAAATAACTGCATAGTATAGCCGTGCCTTTATATGGACTAGCTACCTATCTTCCTCAATTAGCTGCAGAGCTGTCTTATAGTCCGAAAAATACGATACATTCCCTGGATTGTGTTAATAATTAAAATTTTACTTCAGACACTATCATAGAACGCAACATTTGGATCAATGAATTGTTTCAAAGTGATTTTCTGTACAATTCGCTTAAAAAACTTTGATGGAATGATCACATCTTAGGAAAAATTGTACGGGTAATGGACACCTTAAAGGAATCATCAGGCAATGATAACATATATCTGATTTACTTACCTGGGGCTTTCTCCAGTCCCTCCCAGCTAGCTGTCCCACGCTGACAGCTCCGTTCGCAGCTGACCGGCACGGGGTCCACGCACGGTGCAGAGGACGACCTTGAGGTTGTCCCTACTGCACCTGCGTGAAGCGCCGCTGTCAATCCAGCCCACGTTGTCTGCAACGTACTGCGCAGGCGCAGAACTACTGCGTAGTACGCCGCAGACCATGTGGGCAGGATTGACAGCAGGGTTTCACGCAGGCACAGTAAGGACAACCTGAAGGTCGTCCTCTGCCACGTGCGGGGCCCCCCGGGCCAGCGGCTGCGGATGGAGCTGTCAGCGTGGGACAGCTAGCTGGGAGGGACTGGAGAAAGCCCCAGGTAAGTAAATCAGTTAAAGGAATCATCAGGCAATGATAACATATAAGTCTAGGGTGTCCAGTTGGATTTTCATGGGGGTAGTTGGATGTGGAATTACCTTACTTTATATGAAGTTTAAATGTTAAAACTGTGCTTACTCAGTTTATCTTTGTGTAATATTAATGTTTAAAAATCAGAATGCATTAAATAAAAACGGAAATAAATGAATGGGGCATACAGTGTTGTTATCTGTGTAAATGAAATAAAAACTGTAAAACACATAGGATGTATAAATGAATATATGCACATACATATTCTAATAATGATTATATATTTCCTTCCCGTGACTAACCATCAAGCGCAATCTGACTAATAACCACAAGATGGTTGTGGCTTTTAAAAATAGTGTATTCCACTGAATATTATATTCCGTTAACGTAAACTCTTGTACAAAGTCTTAGATATATTTTACTTAGCCTAAGGAACTGTAAAATTCAGTCTGCATTAGATTGGGATATGGTGGAAGTAAAAAAAAAAGTTCATTTAAAAACAAACAAACAAAAAAACAACAAATTTGTCTGTTCATTTGTGTTGGTCACATACTTTTGTCGACCAGTCACTTTACATGCCACCAGTTTTGACATCAAAATGGCAATTCGCTTTCTTTAAAGTGGGTTTAAACTCCCGAAACTAAAATTTAAAGTGGACCTGAACTCTTGCACAGGACAGAAGGAAAACATAGAGAAATGCACCCTGTATGTATTTAGAGAGTTTAGCCTGTTTAATACCCCCACATTTGTGTCTAATCACAAGTTGTAATCTGATGATCCCCTGTGTCACATGACTGCAATAGCAGATAAGCTCATTTGAAAGCATAGGAGGTTAACAATATGTCTGCTTCCATAAAAGCAGGAAGTAGAAACAGTATAGAATTATTTTAGAATTTTTATCAGCTGTAACAAAGAAATGTTTTTTTTTTGCTTAAAGGTTATTATGCTGTTGTGTATCTTTTAGAGCAGAGAGGACGTTCTGAGTTCAGGTCTGCTTTAAGTACTTACTCTGAGGAACATAAAGAAGCATTTGAAAGCACAAAAGGTTTACTTTCAGTGCAGAGAGCAGTAAAAGTGTGTACTGCTCTGCTGGGCAAAAGTAATATTTGCTAGTGTTGTCCGGATCATGAACGATTCGGATCTTTGATCCGAATCTATTTTATGAGTCGATCATCCGAATCATCAAAATGAGTGATTCGGATCGCAAAAGGGGCGGGGCCAGGAGCGACACGCCCCCTCTAAGCGGCCAGCGGGGTCTTGGAAGCATAGCAGAGATGGATCGCTCTGTTGGAAGGGAGGCAGCCTTGCAGGGAGACAGGTAGATGAGAGAGAGGGGACATGGGTGCCACTGCCTGCCAGATATGTGTAGAGCACACATACTGGCTATAATGTGCTGCCCATTATAGGCTGTCTGTTCCGTAGTGCTGCACAGTGAACACATTGGAAGCTTTTGGCTCAGCACAGCTCAGTAACTTTGCAGACAGTGTGATTGAAAGGCAATATAATCCTCCTGCACTGGGCACTAAACAGCTGCACTTATCTTCTGGGAATGCTTTCTTTCACTGTGCGACCTTTTCTTTCAAAGTGTACAGATGAGCATATAGGTGAAATATATGTAAAGCATATGACTTCAGCATGTGGGTATTACGTGCAAACATTTCTGCTCTCTGCTCGTCCCTCTTCCCTTCCCTGTCCACTCCCTGCCCTCTGTCCATCTTCTCCCCTTCTCTGTGTGTCCACTCCCTCCCCTTCTCCTGTCCACAGACCTGTCCTGCTGTTCATTTCACCCCCGAATGCTTCCGTTAGTAAAATGATCCGAGATTCGGATCAAAGATCCGGATCTCTTCAATGATCCGATTCGAATCATCCGGATCATTGAAAAGATCCGAACTTCCCATCTCTAATATTTGCCAGTCAGGATAAGCTCTCTGCCTGGCCTCTTCACTCTGCTCCCCCTCCCTCCTCTTTTGAGTAGACTCATTGCCATGGCAGCAGCTGAATCCCTAAAGGAGAGGGGGGAGGGGGATCAGAGTGAGGAGACCAGGCAGAGAACTACTACCTGACAATGGCTTCAATTCACTAAGCAGTTTAGACTAGTCTACTGATGGTTTTAGTCTACTGATGGTTTAGTGTAAATCAGTTGCATCAAAAGGGAATTCACTAATAATTATTAAAAATTACCAAATGTTTTATACTTGTTTTTAGACCTGGTCTAAAACATTCAGTAATTACACAATTCACAAAGGCAAACAAGGAGTAACCACACCCACTTTTTCTGACAGTGATTAGACCAGCCGATTTCTGTCAGTAAAGTACTTCTGTGAGGTATTTTAGACATGAGTATGGAGCTTTTTGAATGAATTATGCAGGCGTTTAAATGTATCCAGAGGAGAGCTCATCAGAGGAGAAGGATGTCAGTCATAGCTACTCGTATCGTTAGACCTCGTACGGTAATTAGACCTAATTACTGAATGTTTTAGATCGGGTCTAAAAACAGGTCTAAAACATTGGGTAATTATTAGTGAATTCCCTTTTGATGCGACTGATTACTGATGGTTTTAGTCTCCTGATGGTTTGGTGTAAACCAGCAGACTAGTCTAAACTCCTTAGTGATTTGAGGCCAATGAATACATTTGCTGATTAGCATAGATTAGCAGAGCACTATAACCTTTTACAGCTCTTAAAAATAAGTTTGAAAGCATTCCCTGTGTGTAAAAATGTTTACTTTTAATTTAATGTAGCTATGAGTAGGTACTTACATTTTAGTTAAAGATGCTTAAAGGGAACCAGAGACAAAGCACCCCTCATGTATTTTACCATATACATCAATGGGAACATGACAGTAAACACCCACCCTGCTCTCTGTTTCATTCTTCTCTGCTAAATCTGCCTGTTATCAGCACTGATAAGAATCCCCGACTGAGCATTCAGTCTAGCTTTTCCCCGGAATGATTATAGCTGAGTCAGTCTTCTGTGGTGTCTTTTCAAGCCCAAGTCTGCCCCCTTGTGGCTCTGCTTTGCTGTTATTTATCCTCGAAGCAGCAAAGCAGAGCCACAAGGGGGCAGGCTTGGGCTTGAAAAGACATCACAGAAGACTGACTCAGCTATAATCATTCCGGGGAAAAGCTAGACTGAATGCTCAGTCGGGGATTCTTATCAGGGCTGATAACAGGCAGATTTAGCAGAGAAGAATGAAACAGAGAGCAGGGTAGGCATTTACTGTCATGTTCCCATTGATATATATGGTAAAATACACAAGGGTGCTTCGTCTCTAGGACAATTTAAAGTGGGGATTAAAGAGAACCAATTATGAACAATACATTGGAAAAGAGGTAGAGGGGTTAGTTTTTTAAGACTGCTTTTATTGTGTATATAAAGTAATACCCAGCCATTTCACAATGTTTTTAACAGCATTGGGAAGCCAGTATACAAAAGTGCCATAGGCCTTGATTCATGTAGAACCAGTGAAACTGTCGTGCGTATTCAGCGACTGTGCAGAAGAGTGGACTCAATCGGGTTTGACTATTTCCACCTGAGCCTGATCGGCAAACCGCTACTTCGCCTGCGTGAAGGTAAATATTGAAGACGCTACTAAATAGTTATTGTCGGCTGTGGTTTCGGGGGATACCTGAGGCTTGGGAGGATGGGGGACGCCTCATTAGGGTCCAGAGGCTTCCCCCTCCTGAGGTAAGTATCCCCAGGGGGATTTTCTTACAGATCCTCTTTAACCATTTATGCCGCATGGACGTGAGCTTCACGTCCACAGCGGCAGCTGCTACAGCCTCAGGGGCGTGCTAGTCACATCCCTGCAGTTTGCTGTGCTGTGCAGGCGATCCTGCGGGTAGATGCTCGCGATTGTGCCGGGATCAGGGGGAATTGGCTGCAGGGGACAAAAGTCCCCTGTTCCAATCCGTACATGTCTGCTGAGAATAAACACTGTAAATGGGACACGTATGACACAAGATGGCGCCGGACTCGGACGCCGCGGCCACAGGGCTCCGGTCTTTTTCGCTTCCTTCACCTCTTTGAAACGCAATCTCTGCCCACCTCTGGGCTCCCCTTCACGCTGAGGGAGGACGTGGGCATGCTGGCTCGGCACCAGCCATCGGGTCGCGGTCCGCAAGAGCAGCGGTTCGGGACCCACGTGCAGGTCCCAGGGAGCGCCGCAGCAGACATCGGGAAGCAGGACGGAGCCTGCTGATCCATACCGCTGCGGCCAGACCACCCGCATCGGTTAAGCCACGGCCCCGCAGCTCGTCATCCGGAACGGCTCCCTGCACCACACATCCCAGCCGCAGGGCCGATGCAGGACTCCACTGGCCGCACTGCCGCCCCTATCAGCTGTTTGGGCGGCGTGCCGCCCTTGGCTGCGGAGCATATATCAGCCGATCGGCACGCTCCCCTGGTCAGGGGAGTCCAGACGTGGACCCACCGCTGCCGCTGCCCACGGGATCTTCTTTGGAGGCCAGGAGACGTCGGAGTCAGATCGCCGGTCAAGTGTAGACTCAGTCACCGGCGAGGGAGCTCCACCGCCGGGTACCCTCCGCCCTCCACCGCCGGGTCCCCCCGCTCACAGTGCCACCTGCCGCCGGGTCCCCCCCGCTCATAGTGCCACTGGGGTGTGTTGCCAGCGGCTGCGTTCTGAGGCTCCGGCTCCAGCTCCTTTCGCCTCACCGAGCAGCCAGGAGTCCTGGGCCTATCCTGTCCACGTGGCCTGCAGCTGTTTCGCCTCCAGGTGACTGTCCAGTGCTGCTGCCCCGGAATGGCAATTCTTCCTGCTGTAGGCAGGCTACCACTCAGCCACAGAGATGATGCTGCTCCCCTCACAGTGGAGCTGGCTGCCACATTTGGGCATCAGTGTCTTGCCACCACCAAAGGTAGACCTCCCTGGCCTGTCCACCACTGCTGCCCAGCCGGGATGCCCCAGGGCCCCACATCCACCACCCAGGGGTGCCCCCGGGTGCACCCTGGCCCCACAGGGCCCCCACTGTGTCTGCGCCCTCATTGCCTAGCCGGGCGGACTCAAAATCGGGAGCGCTGCTCCTCGGGCAACCTGGTCCGAGTGAACTCTGCTGTCTGCCTTCTCATGATGCCCCTCAGCTTTCTCAGTTGCTTTCTCAGTTTCTCTCTCTACTTTCGTGGACAAATCGGAGCACCTGTCTTGTTGGGAGCGTGTCGCTGTGTAGCGTCCAGTGCCGAAAATGGCAGCGCTCATATCAGCTCTCAGGCTGCTCCTCCAGTCCCACTCTTCTGTTCCTGCTATCAATGTATGCTTTGCTATGTTTTGTATAACGTTAACTGTATGTGTATGCTGTAATGCTCTGTACTGCTTTTTATTTTTGCTTTCATTGTTTATACGTATGACCCATGCTTGACTGCATGTGATGCTGCACTCTGCCTAATTGTACGCACAAGCTGTAATGTTGTCCTATGTATGCTTGTCCCACGTCTATGTATGTGCCATGCTCAACTGTATGCTATTTCTTGTCTCTTCACCAACGACCCTGTATGCGCCAAAACCAATTCCGGGTACAACCCACCGTTGTACTTGGCGATAATAAATTCTGATTCTGATTCTTATTATTTGTTCAAAAACAGCGCAGCAGCTCCATTTAAGAATAAACGCTATCTCCCACCGCGATTTACAACTGTTTCCGCAGCCCGGTCGTTAAATTTATGAATGGGAACAAAGTTCCCTTTCATTAATGTCCCCGACGGCGCTGGGATCGCAGGCTTCCAATGGAAGCCTGGGTCACTTTCCTATTTACAATGTAGCAATACATTGTTTCCTAAGTAGCGGTCTTTGGGCTTGTTTCACTAAATCGTGATAACTCATATCACGGGTGTGCTAGCGTTTTCATGCATGTTTTTGCGGTTTGCACGCATTATTGCACTTTCACGTGCAATCGTGAATTTTCACGCACAAATTGAGTGCAAAAACGTGAAAACCAACGCGAAAACGCTAGCACGGCTGTGATATGAGTTAGAACGGTTTAGTGAATCAAGCCCCTTCTACGCTAATAAGATTTTGCTCAGCGCTTGTGGCCAAATAGATGTTTTTTTTTAAATTTATTTATTTCCTAAAGGTGTAGGTGTAATTTTACTATGTGAAGATGGCATATTATTATTAAATAATGGACTAAAAATTGGAAATAAAGGTGCATTTTTTCAGTTTTACATCCATCACTGAATAAAATATTGTCACCATACATTATACTAGGGATATAATTTTAAAGTTGCAATAACCGGGATAAATGGCCAAATAAAATGTGTGGATTTTAATTATGGTAGCATGAATTATTTTAAAACTATAATGGCTGAAAACTGAGAAATAATGAATTTTTTTTCAATTTTTTTCTTATTATTCCCCTTATAATGCATTTAGAATAAAATGATTCTTATCACAACAAAATGATCTATACCTTGTTTTTTCCGCCACCAATTAGGCTTTCTTTGGGTCATAAATTATGCTAAGTACTGATAAACTTATTGGAGAATGAAAGGGAGGAGTGGTGAAATGTGAAAATTACCCATTTCAGCCCGCAGGTATTTTTCACCTTATGGAAGAGAGGAAAGGACATCCGAGGTGACGTGACATAATGAGATAGACGTGTATGCACTGTGCCAAGCACACAACTTTTTTTTTTCTTTGCCTGAAAGAGTTAAACATTAGGTATGAAAGTGACAGGTTTTGTCGGGACCGGGTCGGACTATAGCATAATGCTCACTGATGATAAACAGTCTCATTTTTAGGAGGAGGAGGATTAATAATAGGATTAACCATTTACCGCCATCCTAACGTATTAAAACGTCATGCTTACCGCTATTAACAGCAACATGACGTTTTAATACGTCGCGCATTCCCGCCGCTGCTACCGCCGTGTGTCCGCCGCTACCGCCGCCATTACCGTCGGGATCCCGTGCTGGGCGATTGGGGAAGAGGACTGAACAGTCCTCTACCCAATCGCAGTGCCTGGAGTGAATGGACGTGACCGCGAACAGCGGCTACGTCCATTCACATAAACAGGAAATGTAACAGTTTAATAAAGTGTGTAAAAAAAAAAAAAAAAAAGTGAACACGTCCTATGAGTGTTCACCAGCGCCATCTTGTGGCCAAAAAGTATATTACACTTACAAAATACATACATTTTCAAGTATATACACATCATTAATAAAATTACACTTCCAACCCTCCCCCCCAAAAAAAACACTTGTAAAAAAAAAAAAATCAGCTTAAAAAAAAAATAAAAATAGTTGCCTTAGGGACTCAGCTTTTTTTATTCTATATTTTATGGGGGAAAATTAATTTTAATTTATTACATAGGGGCTTGTAATTATGGCCAGAACAAACAGAAAAATAACCACTTATATTTCAAAATAATATACTGTCGCCATACATTGTGGTAGGGACATAATCTAAACGGTTTAATTATCGGGACCACTGGGCAAATAAAACGTGTTTGTTTTATCCACAGGAGAATGTTTAATTTTAAAACTATAAAGGCTGAACACTGAGAAATAATGATTTTTTTTCTTTTTTTTCTGTTTTTCTCATTAAAATGCATTTAGAATAAAAAAATTCTTAGCAAAATGTACTATCCACAGAAAGCCTAATTGGTGGCGAAAAAAACGAGGTATAGATCATTTTCTTGTGATAAGAAGTAATAAAGTTATTAGGGAATAAAAGGGAGGAGCGCTGACAACTGAAAATTGCTCTGGTCCGTTAGGATAAAAACCCTTGGGGGTGAACTGGTTAAGAGAGTTTATACAAAAGGAGAAGGATCGTCAAAACGTGTGTGCGTGCGTGCGCGTATGTGTGTTTTGTTTGAGTCTATTGATGGGTGCAACAGGTCAAAGCACATATAAAGGTGATCGTAACCAGCAAAGCACCAGTAAAGAGCTAATAAGGTGGTTGAAGGAGGAACCCTCTGGTCCAGAGGTCCTGGTGCGGTCCCTATCGCTGCATCCCCATATTGCTACGATACTTCAAAAGCTAACTGGTCACTAAACTCCCTAATGACTTTTGGCTCTCAATAACTGAAAAGATGCATTTCTGGTATTGTTATTTTTTAATTTCTACTCTTTGCATGAGCTCCATCTAGTGGTCATTCAGCATCAGCTGCTATCACTGTAATGTATAGTTATATACGGTAGGCAGCATTTTTCATTCCAATGTTGTTTTTGTTTTCACACCATGCATTTTAAGGCACTATTCCAAGGAAAACTCCTACCATAGTTTTGTATGGTTTTGTAGTTTGCCTATCCTTCTTTCATAAGATGCCCTACAGATTGCAACGTGCAGTGGGCACTGAATCAATAAGCTTGTTTGAATATTTTGTCATTCCTCCCATAGGGCTTTATATTGCCCTATATCCAGCAGATCATAAAAGTAATGAGAAAGAAAGAAAAAACTGCCTTTTCTAAGTGTGAACCATTTAACTTGTTGCCGACCGCATCACGCCGATGGGCATAGCTGCGGTGGCAGCCCCAGAACCGCCTAACGTTGATCGGCGTAAAGTCCTGGGGCAGGGATTTGCAGGAGATCGCACGCCAATGCGCATGCATCTATGCTTCTCCGCTCCGTCATCAGTCTCCCAGCGGCGATGGCAGTTTCGCCGTCTAACAAGCTCGTAACGGCAATCTATTTACTCTGTACAATGCTGCCTTAGATCGCAGAGCTGTACGTAGTAAATAGACGGCAGTTGCCCCTGGCAGGCTCAGGGGTGATCCGCTGTTATAGGCTGAAGCCTATGACAGCCGATCACAGTGATTGGCTGGCGGGGGGAGGGAGGGGATATAGTAAAAATTAAAAAAAAATGATGGCATTTATTTTTAAATAAATTTGTTTATTTTTTTTCTATGAACCTCCGGAGAGCGATCATTGCCCACCAACACAGAGCTCTGTTAGTGAGCAGAATAGGGGGGGGGGGGGGGGGGGGGAATTGATTAAACCCCCTAAAGACCAGGCCATTTTTTGCTAAAGGATACCAGAACCGAAAAGCTCTGGTAAAAATGATAGATGCAGTGCGTAGGGGGTAAAAAGTACATACCGGACGCTCCTCCTGGCTCCCTTTGTCTGCCGCCGTTATTGTAATATCCATGCCAATGTCCCGGCGACTTTGTGTGCGCAGTATGTCCTTCCCTCTTCGCTTCTGGACGGCCCATAATTGAAGGGCCAGAAGGACACCGAGACCTCCGTCTTCTCTGTGCTGCATGTGTGCTCTACTAAACCAAGCGTCACTTGATTAGCATGTGATGCTTGGTTTAGTGGAGCGCACACACAGAAGACGGAGGTATCAGCATCCTTCTGAACCTCTGTGTGCTAACTGCGCCGGCCAGAAGCGATGAGGGAAGGACATACTGCGCACACAGGGAGGAGTGGCCGCTATGTACTTTTTACCCCTACACACTGCATCTATAATTTTTACCAGAGCCTTTCGGTTCTAGTATCCTTAAAGCCCATGGTCCTTAAAGAGGAACTCCAGTGAAAATAATGTAGTAAAAAAAGTGCTTCATTTTTTTACCATAATTATGTATAAATGATTTAGTCAGTGTTTGCTCATTGTAAAATCTTTCCTCTCCCAGATTCACATTCTGACATTTATTACATGGTGACATTGTTACAGTGGGCAGGTTATGTAGCTGTTTCTAGCTGTTTTGGCTGTTCCTGTCTGTGAACATTGTTACATTGTGGCAGTTTGCCCAGAGTACCGCGGTACTCACAGCTTCTTGTGGGAGGGGTTTCAGCACAAAATCAGTTATACAGCGCCCCTGATGGTCAATTTGTGAAAATCATTATATTTCTCATGTAAAAGGGGGTATCAAAGTTCAATTCTAGGTTGGAGTTTCTCTTTAAAGAGGCACTTAACCACTTCACAACTGAGGGGTTGTACCCCTTCAGCATCCGAGCAATTTTCTCCTTTATGCGCTCCTTACATTCATTCGCCTATAACTTTATCATTACTTATCACAATAAAATGAACTATATCTTGTTTTTTTCACCACCAATTAGGCTTTCTTTAGGTGGGACACTATGCCAAGAATTATTTTATTCTAAATGTGTTTTAATGGGAAAATTGAAAAATAATGTTTTTTTTTCTAAATGTTTTCCTGTTTTCCGTCATTATAGTTTTTAAATAATGCATGCTACTATAATTCAAATCCATGTAACTTATATGCCCATTTGTCCCAGATATTACACCGTTAAAATATTGGCGCCAAACATTGTGATAGGGACATACTTTATAAATTATGGGCTTGAAATTAGGGATAGACGCAAAACTGAAAAAAATGCACCTTTATTTGCAAATTAAATTAACAGTGTTATACCCTCTTGATATAAATATTTAAAGATTTCAGTCCCTAAGGTAACTATTTAAGTTTTTTTTATTGTAATTTTTTTTTTATTTACTTTAATATTATAAAAAAAAAATATTGGTAACAATTGGGGAGTGTGGGAGTTAATGAGTTAAAATTAATAGTGAAAATAATATATTTGTATGTGAAAAATGTTTTTGGGTGTAGTATTACTTTTTGGCCACAAGATGGCCACATTTTTTTGCAGGCGTCCTACAAGCGTCGGAAGGACGCTTGCAGGAAGGGAGGCTGGGAAACTGAGTTTTTTCACAATGATCGTGCTGCTTCTCATAGAAGCATGCCGATCATTGCGGGGGCAGAGATCAACGAACGGGAATGGATTTTCCCGTTCATTGATCTCCGGGCGAGCGGGCGGCGGCGTGCACGATCGCGGGAGTGCGCGCTTGTGCGAGCGAGAGCGCGGACAGCGGGTGCGTATATCTACGCTCCGGGCGGGGAACTCAAGTCCAAAGGAGCGTAGATATACTGTACCCCGGCTGCGAAGTGGTTAAGTCACTAAAAAAAATGAGTTTTACTCACCTGGGGCTTCCCTCAGCCCCCTGCAGCTGATCGGTGCCCTCACCGTGTCTCTCTGATCCTCCCGTCCCCGCCGACCACTTCCGGTTTCACCGGCAGGACCCGACAGGCATGGGAACGCAAGTGATTCTTCGCGTTCCCAGCCAAAATATCGCCCCCTATGCTGCTATTGCGGCCTCCTGCAGTGATCATAAATTCAAAAATTAAGAGATGTATGGTGGTGTTCTCTCAGTAACCCCATATATAAATCATTAGATATAGATATGAGAAAGTAATAGCAGAGTATCTCTAATGAAAATAAACTAAGAACATATCAACAAAGTATAATAAATATACACCAGGGCCATTTCTCGGGCAGTGTGGGCAGGGCGACCCCCCTGGGCGCAGACCGGCAAGTAGAAGAAGGAGGGCTCCAGCAGAAGGACACAACCGCTAGGGAGCTGGTGACGCGTGGTGCAGCCAAATGGAAGAATAAAGATTACTAACGCGATCATCTTCCTCGACTCCTCCTGGGCTCCCTGCATCCGATGTCAATTCATCATCACGTCTCCATGATGACACCTAATGTCCTGTAGCGGTACTGCAGGCTGTCAGTGCACGGCGCCCATGGAGGAGTCTGCTTTCCGGGCTCTCTTCGCCTGTGTGTTTTCCTGGTCCCTGTTTCCTCCTGGATAAGCGGCTGGTCACTAGTAAGTAGGCACATCTATTTGCGATCCCTTACTCTTTAGGGACAGTCACACAGCCTCAGGTCACAAGTCCACGGGGTGAGGAGGAGGCTGCACAATTTTTGTGCCCTGGGTACAATTTAGCCTAGAAACTGCCCTGACATACACCAAGAAACATCAAGGTGGGTGAGTGAAGGCCATAACTGTTCTCAATCCCCAATTTTCATGGCCGCTCGGGGCTTGGTGTGGAACAACAGAGATTCCTTGAAGAAATTGTAAAACAAATCTGAGGACCACGTAAAACAAGGCATAGATAGAAGGTAAATTAAAACAGTGAACCTTTATATATCAGCTGGCGGAAGTGTAAAAATGAGGGATGTTGAGTGCTAGGTCTTTGAGGGGATTAAACCTATTATTAGCGAATGAGGTACCTGAAAGGGGGAATTTTCCACCAGAAGCATGGGATTAAAAATGTGAAAGTTACCTAAATGTTTGGCAAATTCATTTCCTTGTAATCAGGAGATCTGAACTGAGTAGACTAAGCAAGTCCGAGAGGGTTGTCAAATAAATTCAACAGTCTTTTTACATTTGACTACTGTCTTGTACTTAAATATTCAGTCATCATGAGAACAAACACAAATATTAGTAATGCTAAGCTGACAGCTCAAACTTTGAGTACACCTAATTGAGAGGAATAATTCATTTATTTCCAGTGACAAACCAACACACACTTGCTGACTAATAACAGCAAACAATTAAAAAAACACTGTATTTTGATTTGATGGACTGTCATTCAGTGGATTCCACTGAATGACAGATCAAGGGTCTCTTAAAGGTAATGTCCAGGGTAGATAAAAAAAAATAAAAAAATAGATGTACTTACCCGGGGCTTCCTCCAGCCCCTGGCAGCCGCGCAGTACACTCCGGACAACGTGGACTTGGTATTCACGCATGCGCAGTAGAGGACGACCTGGCGAGGCCTCTGCACCGTCGGAGACCGGGAGCCAGAGGCCGAGAGCGAAGCTGCAGTGAGGGACATAGCGGCTCCCAGGGGCTGGAGGAAGCCCCGCGTAAGTAATTTTTTTATCTAGCCTGGATAGTCCAGTTAATGGGTATCTGTAACTAAACCGCCCTCGCAGGGGTACTTAACTTAGGAGGGGGAAGCCTCTGGATCCTAATGAGTCTTCCCCCATCATTTTCACCCTCCGGAAGGCTGCACTGGCAGTGGCAGCCCCCCAAAACACCAGCAAAGTAAATATTTACCCACCTCAATCCAGCCTAGGCGCACTAGCGGCTTTCCAGTTGGGCTCAGGCGGAAATAGCCAAGCCCGATCGGGTCCGCTCTACTGCACAGGCAAATCTGATTGCGGTAGGTAAGTATTGCAGGAGCTGCTGCACATGCGCCACAGCTAACATCCGTGTCCGCTATGGTTTCGGGGGAGCCAGTGCTGGATCCCTGTGGCTTTGGAAGATGAGGAAAGCCTCATTAGGATCCAGATGTTTTCCCCTCCCAAGGTAAGTATCCCTCTGGGGAGGGGGGGATTTAGTTACAGATACTCTTTAAAGACAAAATGAATGGTGGGTTATTTTACAAGCAAATACACATATCCAATTTTGATTGGCCAATGTTGCCATGCAGTACGAGAACTTACCTACACAATCTGTTCAAAGCATTCAAAAATCTGTTGGTCCTCGTACACCATGGAAATGGTAAAAAATACCCAATCAAACCTGGAAGTGTGCACAAAATTAACCTCCCTTATGGAGTGAGTCATTGGTGGTGGTGGTATATTGTCACTACTTACCTATGAGGATGTTCCTCTGCTTTGACCCACTCCCCCCTGCGCCTCTATAGGAACCGCCACAGTCCCAGGGAGAGAGCCCAGCTGCTCCATTTTAAAACTCCAGTCAAAGTTATTACTGCCGCAATGTCAGGAGATGAATACTCTACTTCTCTCGACCTGCATTGCAGCAGGAACGTGAGCTTCAAAATTTCTAAAATTGACTAAAGTTGCAATATGTATCTAATCTGGACTGGTACAATGTGTTGCAGTAGTTTCTAGTACAGACAGTCCAAGCGTGATCCTCTTTCTGTAGGGGTAGTTAGCAGCACAGTAGTAGTACAATTGTTTCTTACCATTCACACCTGCACAGTGGTGAGAAGCTCTAATGCTTTGAATACACGGTTCGTTTCTTCCGCCCCGATTCTCCACTCGATCGACTTTGCCGCTTAATTCCCTTATCTTCCGCTCGTTTTTCTTATCTTTTTCCATTCACCTCTATCAGGAATCGAGCGGCAAAATGATCGAACGGGAGATTGGACATGTCAGGAATACACGGGTCGTTTTTGCGGCAGATAGATGGTTAGATAATTTCCAAGGCCTGGGACCCACAAAGGATTGCTGCTGTGCTTGCAAACGTGCAAGTGCTGGGATCCCCAGGTGGATTTGCCCAATGTTGGAACCGTATATATATATATATATATATATATATATATATATATATATATATATATATATATATATATATATATATTTTTTTTTTTTTTTTTCACTCAAACCTGGTAAAATATAGTTTGAGATACTTACTGGGCTCCTGAAATTAATTTCTTCCAGCTTCTGATGCATCGAACCACCCATCCCCCCCGAGCACAAGAGGTCATAGGTTCATCTCGATCTTTGAGTAGAGAAGGGCAGATGACCTTTTGTGCTAGTGGGTGGGGTTATGAGCCGGAAGGTGAAAATCAGGAGACCAGGCAAGTATGTTAAACTTTGAAGGGTACCAAACCCAAACTAACTAGGATAAACTGCTTCCCCCGTTCTCTTCTGTCCCCATCCTTTCCTACCTAAATGCCCCCCGGCAGTTTCTTCCAGGTTGGGCACTACTGTGCAGACCCGGCTTGCATCCTACATTGCACGGCCGGAGACGTACTGCGCATGATGTCACGACTACATCATGCGCATAGCACTGACGACCTTTCTAGAGATGCGAAGTTCGGATCTTTTCAATGATCCGGATGATTCGAATCGGATCATTGAAAAGATCCAGATCTTTGATCCGAATCTCGGATCATTTTACAAGGGAAGCATTCAGGGGTGAAATGACTAGCAGGACAGAAGGGGAGGGGGGTGGACACACAGAGAAGGGGAGAAGATGGACAGAGGGCAGGGAGTGGACAGAGAAGGGAGGAGGGACGAGCAGAGAGCAGAAATTTTTGTTTGCACGCAATACCCACATGCTGCAATCATATGCTTTACATATATTTCACCTATATGTTCATCTGTATACTCCCAACTCCCATTCCCCAAAGCATTCTCAGAAGTAAAGTGCAGCTGTTTCGAGCAGTGCAGGAGGATCATATTGCCCTGCAATCACAGTGCCCCTGTCCTAGGTAGCCCAGCATGCTGCCTGTAACGTTACTGAGCTGTGCCAAAAGTTTCCAATGTGTTCACTGTGCACAACTACGGAACACACAGCCTATAATGAGCAGCAGTGCAGCCAGTATGTGTGCTCTACACATATCTGGCAGTGGCACCGATGTCCCCTCTCTCTGATCTACCTGTGGCTGTGCAAGGCTGCCTCCCCTTCAACAGAGCGATCCATCTCTGCTCTGCTTCCATGACCCCGCTGCCCGCTGAGAGGGGGGGTGTCGCTCCTGGCCCTGCCACTTTTGCAATCCGAATCACTCATTTTGATGATTCGGATGATTCGACTCACAAAATAGATTCGGATCAAAGATCCGAATCGTTCATGATCCGGACAACACTACACAAGATGTAGGATGTGCACAGCGCACTAATGCCCAGGGTCTGGGCCCCAGACCGGCCGACCTGGAAGAGGCTGCCAGGAAGCATTTAGGTAGGAAAGGGGGAGGGGGAATAGGGAGAGCGGTGATAATCAGGACAGCTTACAGTACATGCCTTCTCCCCACACTTCTAGCTAGTTCAACTGATATCCTTTAAGTTGGCTGAGGTGGAATGTGTTGTAGACAATTTAAAAGTTAAAGAGACTCTGTAACAACAAAAACCTCCCCTGGGGGGTACTCACCTCGGGTGGGGAAGCCTCTGGATCCTAATGAGGCTTCCCACGCCGTCCTCTGTCCCACGGGGGTCTCGCTGCAGCCCTCCGAACAGCCGGCGACAGAGCCGACTGTAGCTTCAATATTTACCTTTGCTGGCTCCAGCGGGGGCGCTGTGGCTGCTTTCGGCACGGAAATAGACGGAAACACCCGATCTCCGTCGGGTCCGCTCTACTGCACAGGCGCCAGAAACTTGCGCCTGCGCAGTAGAGCAGACCCGACGGCGATCGGGTATTTCCGCCTACTTCGGAGCCGACAGCCGTCAGAGCGCCTGCACAGGAGCCAGGAAGGTAAATATTAGGTCACCGCTGCATGGAGGGCTGCAGCAAGACCCCTGACGGATGGAGGACGGCGTGGGAAGCCTCATTAGGATCCGGAGGCTTCCCCCACCCGAGGTGAGTACCCCCCAGGGGACGTTTTGTCGTTACAGTTCCTCTTTAAGTCAGAGATGTGTGCGAGGCTGTCTGAAGGTCTGGCATGACTGATTGATAATCATTCTTGTAAGACACCTGCACAGATGGTAGAGCGCAGTTTAGCATACGTATGAGGCTTGGGCTGGGCGCACACTTGTGTTGGCAGGTGTTTTCCGGCATTGTGGAGCTCTGCATTTCCATGACTTCTTGGATTGCGGCGGCAAAGTACATTGAAAATGGAAACGAGTCATGCAGGTATAAACAGAGCCATTACATTTGACACATGGCAAAACACAAACAAGCCCAAGTGACCTGTGATTCCTGAGAGGGCCAAAAGAAAAGCTGCTGCATGTGGTAAAATGTGCCCAATTCTGCCAAGTGTGCTCCCTGCCTTAAGGATGAGCAAGCACAGATTCATGAGAAGTACCAGCTGTGAAGGAAGATGTATTGGGAGGATGGAGCACTGCAGAAAGAGGCAGTTATATAAATTACAGCAAAGTTCCCATTATACGGAACTTCAAGGAACCGGAAGTCTCCACTGGCATACCTGAGGGGATAACGGAGGACTATCCTTTGGGGGTTTTCAGGCCATAAAATACTCAAGAAGCTCCAGCAACATCTTCTAGCCTTTCTGTAGCTCTTTGCAGCTCCAGATGTCATGTGACCCCAGCACAAGGGAATATATGGGGGGGGGTATTAATGCTGTTTTTTTTTTTTTGGCTCGTTGCTCAAGCAACAGGCAAGCACATCTGGCATCAGGCAATCCCCGCCGGCGCCTGATGCTAAGGACTTTGCTATACAGTATAATCTCATAGTGAGCTCCAAGGGACCAGGAAAACTAGTTTACTATATCAGAATTTGTCCTACAAATAGCCCAACATGTCTTGGTGCATTCTCTGCTGCAAAGGACCAACTTTGTCCTCCCATTGGAGGTTCGGTCCAAGCACATTTGGTGGACTACAAGGTTAAGTATGACTTAAGGCTGCATAGCCAGGCTGGACATATTGCTGGTACAGTATCCAGGGATCCTAAAAAATTGCAGCCATCACTGAATAAAAGCAACCACTTCATTCCTGTAAGGGGCTCTGTGGGTGTGACTTGCAGCATGTGTCCTGCAAAACTTTCTACTCACACTTGTGCAAATCATGAAGCATCTCTTCAAACTACAGCCCATCATAAGCTTCTAACATCTGTAATGTGAGCAGCTCTCACTTGCGCTGGCTAGATACATACCTGGGGCTTCCTCCAGCCGCCTTCAGGATAATCAGTCCCTCGTTGTCCTCCTCCACCACCTGGATCTTCTGCTATGAGTCCAGGTACTTGAGCCAGTCGGGCGTAGTGCGCATGCACACACTCCACCACCAGGAGCATACTACACCTGTGCAGCACTATTGCGCAGGTGCAGAATGTTCCTGGCTGTGGGAGCGGCATGCGGCCGGACAGTGCTGACTGGCTGAATTACCAGGACTCAGCAGAAGATCCGGGTGGTGGAGGACAGCGAGGGACTGATTAGCCTAAAGGGGGCTGGAGGAAGCCCCAGGTACGTATAAAACTTTACATCCGTCTCAGTTACCCTTTAATTTGTAGTCAAACCAAATTTTAACATATAAAATTATTTGATTTCATCAGCAAAGGGAGTGCATACATTTGCATAAATCAGCATCAATGCAGAATTTCCATCTCGTTGACCATCTCTATTAGAGACAGCTACACATCAGGCTCTTACAGCATGGATGTTATTTAGTATATATGTTACGGCCAGAACCCGAAGTTTGGCCACTTCGGGTTCTGGCCGGCCAATGTGCGAAGTGGCCGCTGCGGCCAATGTTATGGATTGATTCCTCTGACATTTATGTATCTTCTGGCCGCAGCGGGCAAACGTAGAACTTCGTTAATTTATTGCAATTCAGCTGGCGGCAATGTAACAATTCAAGCCGCCTTTTTCTCTGCCTCTCCTCTTATGGGCAGCCGGCGGGGACATGCGTGTCCGAGAGTCGTTCGTGGCGTCAGGGCAGCAGAGCAGGGAGGCTGCAGACATCGCTTCTGCCAGCACCCGCTCTGCAAGAACGGCAGGATAACCCTGCCGCGACGAACGACTCCGGGGGACACGAGTGTCCCCCGCCGGCTGCCCATAGAAAAGCGAGAGGCGGCGGGGGGGTCTAGGGGAGGAGAGAGGCGGGGGGGGGGGGGGGGAAGAAGGAGAGAGGCAGAGAAAAAGCCGGCGGCTTGAATTGTTACATTGCCGCCGGCTGAATTGCAATAAATTAACGAAGTTGTTCTACGTTTGGCCGCTGCGCTGCGGCCAGAAGATACATTAATGTCAGAGGAATCAATCCATTTCTAACATTGGCCGCAGCGCAGCGGCCACTTCGCGCATTGGCCGGCCAGAACCCGAAGAGGCTGGCCAGAACTAGAAGTGGCCAAACTTCGGGTTCTGGCCGTAACATATATAAGATTCCTGTGTACACATCATATATACAGTCACAGATATGTATATCTGACCTTAAAAATATGGTGACTGCTTTATTGAAGCAGCACAAGTAACTAATTTTGATTGGTCATTTCATTTTTGTGGACTAAGCACAGCTATTACTATATACACACACATTTTTAATGACTATTATCTGAGAAATAGATCATATTTTCTATTTTAATTACAGTTACAAATTCCTTAGGAGTCAGAGTCGGTGCATGTTTCCAACTCCAGGCACCCAAGATTGCCTGACTCCAACTCCACAGCCCTGGTAATAGCTGTGTTGTGCAGCACCTGATAGCTGGCTCAGGAGGTATGCTGAGCACCCAAATTCTTTGCCATAGATTGCAGCTTTTAAAATTGGCACCTATGGTGGTGTCCTTTTTCTTGAGTCTAAGATTGGATGATTAGTGAGCACCAAAACAAACATTCAGATGAGCAACTGCGCAAGGCATTTACTACTGAGATTGGCTGTTTCTGGCCCAGAGATAAATGGCAGCAGGTATGCTGAGCACCCAAATTCTTTGCCATAGATTGCAGCTTTTAAAATTGGCACCTATGGTGGTGTCCTTTTTCTTGAGTCTAAGATTGGATGATTAGTGAGCACCAAAACAAACATTCAGATGAGCAACTGCGCAAGGCATTTACTACTGAGATTGGCTGTTTCTGGCCCAGAGATAAATGGCAGCATTCATCTCCATACACTTATTCATGCTGTTGTCAAATGTTTCTGAAATGCTGTGCTTAGTGTTAGCATTTTGAGCCTCTAGGGCAGAGTTCAAACCCTGTCCTCAAGGCCCACCAACAGTAAGTTTTGCAGGAAACCACAAACATGCATGGGTAAGGTAAATAGTGTCTCAGTGGAGCCAGCTACCTTGTCCATCTGAACCTTAAATGGCAACTGAACCAAGATGACTAGCAAGTCTGTCATATTTCCTTTTGACCATTACCAGTTGCCTGGCTATCCTGCTGACCCTCTGCCTCCAATATTTTAGGCAACCACATGAGATGCTGCATGCTTTTCTCTGGTGTGATGCAGACACTATTGTAGCCAAATACACCAGCTGGACTTCAAGGTATTTAAAAGCAAATATGGCAGCCTCAGTATCCCTTCAATGCCTGCAGATTAGCTGAAGAGCAATTTGAAGTGAAGTCTTGAGGCCTTTTTCCACTATAGGGGAATCTTGTTTCCCCTGCATGGATCCAAGTGGGGAAAACTCCCTATTCCGATAGTCCCATTTATAGCATGCTGTTTGCACTTGTACAAATCCACAATGGCTATAGCTGTGTCATGGATGGCTATAGTGATGCAGATTTCAGTGTTGGATTTTCTCACAGCAGAGGTACTGGAATGTAACTGGGACATCCAATAAAAGCTTTTAACTCTCAGCCCTTGACAACCATTTGAAATTTACCTCAGGTTCAGTGTCTAACTTGAGCAAAACCACATTTTGGTTTAACTAATTTGCCTGGACCTAGTCTAAATGCTGACTGCTTGAGAGATTCTATAGCCGATTGTGGTAATAGACCAGAAAATGGTTTTAAGAAATGGGTGCCCAAGCAAGATAGTTTTGGTCACCTGGCTTTTATAGATTATGGAGGCTGTCATATCACTTTTAGGAAATTCTAGTTGCCTGGCAGCCCTGCTGATCCATTTGACTGCAGTAGTGTCTGACCACCAGAAGCAAGCATGCAGCTAATCATGTCAGAAACAGGACTATGGCTAAAAGTATTAGGCAGTGGATGCAGCAGGACAGCCAGGTAACTTGTCTTGCTTAAAGGGAACCTGAGGTTAGAATATGGAGGCTGCCATGTTTCCTTTTAAGCAATAGGAGTTGCCTGGCTGTCCTGCCTCTAATACTTTCAACCATAGACCCTGAACAAGTATGCAGCAGATTAGGGGGTTTGACAATATTGTCAACAACAATGGCCCAGTGCACACCAAAAACCTCTAACAGATCCGCAAAACACAAGGTTTTTGAAGCAGATTTTCAGAGCGATTCTATGCACGTTTAGGCCCCATTCCCACTTAGAAATGCAAAACACCAGCAATGTTTCCAGATTTTTGCAGGAGTGATTTTTCTGCAATTTCATTGGGGGGGGGAATTACAATTCGTTTGAGTGATGAATACATGAATCCTTTTAAAAGGTCAGGACTATAGACAGTAGCATTACAGTGATGCAGCAGTCAGTAAGGTATACAGACCCTTCCCCAAAAAGTCAATACAGATGCTTTTTATATAAAAACTATGTTTATTAAACTATACAAGACTTAAAATAAATAAAAGCTCCAGAGTTCACCATTCCAGTTCAGGCATATCAATGGAGACTTCAAGTGGCGACAAGAAACATGGGAGATTGTCTGAAACATCTGAAAAAAAAAAAAAAAAAAAAAAAGTGTGTTATGACCAATGAGATGCAAGTGTCAAGCTCCTACAACTTGGAACTGAGCTAGTCAAATACAATGGCAGATTGATGGTCAAACTTAGTTGCTGCAAGACTTGTAATCCCATTGATGCTACATTCAGGCTGCAACTCCCACCCCAAAAAGGGGGGGGGGGGGGAAGAAAAAAACCCCCACTCAAACCAACCTGTTTCCCAGCTGAAGACTGGAATGTCCATAGGTGCTGGTTCTTTGTTCACCAAGGCTTCAAACCTCAGGGCATCATTCTCAGCCACCATAAGGGGAACACCAACCAGGCACAGGTGACTCAGCTTGTGCTCTTCAGGGACATCAAATGTGTCAAACTCTAAAAGTGGAAAATAAAAAGCATTTCCTTGATCAACTGGATGAACACAGCAAGTCAGAAGCTAGAGAGTAGACTCAAGATATTTTAGTATTAAACCTATAGTTTATGGCTGCATGTGAAGCAATTTTTGGGCACAAGGTTTCATAAAACTGAAATCAGTTTTTTTCTCCTCTTTTTAAGCCACCACAGCCCTGGGCTAAGGCTCACTTATTACAAATCTATTAGGTACATTTTGTTTGCAAGTGCTGCATGGGAAGTGAATCCTAAATAGGGGCCATGTGTTAGTGTTGAGGCAAACAAAACAGTCTGGACTGTGTGCATTATTTCAGACAAGTGGCCCATAGCCACTTCTAGCACAATACATTCACCATCAAAACTAGTAAAAGCTGACCCATAGTGGTCTGCTTTGAATGGGATCAAAAGTCTGGGTTTTGCTACAACCCCTCCTGACTGCTTATGGTACTGCAGGACCATGATGATTTTGTTTGGTTTGGAAGAACTACCACACTTAGAAGCCAGAGTTCAGCCTGTACTGCAGGAGATTGTAAGGCTGTGTACTATGCAGCCCAAGCCCTGGCTAGTTGGGCAGCAACCTACTATAAGGAATCTGAAATGAGATCAGGTCTGTCCAGCCATTAGTCAAATCTTCTGGCTTCAGTTATGCTGATCCTCCTTGTTGTAGATCACTGTACACCAAGCTATAAATCCTAAAAGCCAGGGTCTTGCAAAGTGATGTAGAGATCAGATCATAAAGTTGCTTGTGCACCAAATACAACTGCAAGTGACTGAACAAGAATGTGGAGGCACATTTGTGCCTGAGCTCTATTAGAATACTTAGCTAGATCTAGGCAGTGACTAATACTAACAGTAAGGTGTGGAAAGAAAACTAAATCTGTACAGTTGAGCTTCCCCTACTCTTGAGGCTTGCTGTTCCAGTGCTGGGACCCTTTTAACATGTTGGGACAAGGGCTTGTCAGATCCCATCTGTAAGAGGGTGGCCACACTGCAAAGGTGCAGGACTGAACAGTAGCATGGAGCAACTTGTGCATGGCTTTTTCTTCTGCCCGAGTGGCTCCATGCTACTGTGCAGCCATGTGTGTTCAGAGGGTCCTGGAGACCAGCAGCAGATTAACCACGAGGACCAGTCTACTCCTTAAGGACCAGAGCCTTTTTTTCCCCCCATAGACCACTGCAGCTTTCACGGTTTATTGCTCGGTTATACAGCCTACCATCTAAATGATTTTTTTCCTCCTTTTGTCACTAATACAGCTTTCTTTTGATGCCATTTGATTGCTGCTGTGATTTTTTAATTATATTCATCAAAAAAAAAAAATATATGTTTTTAACTCTGTGCTGAAATTTTTCAAATAGAGTAAAATTTCTATATACATTGTCCAAATTTATTCTGCTACATGTCTGATAAAATAAATCCAATAAGTTTATATTTATTGGTTTGGGTAAAAGTTATAGCGTTTACAAACTATGGTGCCAAAAGTGAATTTTCCCATTTTGAAGCATCTGACCACCTGTCAGGTGTTATGAGGTGCTAAAATTCCAGGATAGTATAAACACCCCCCAAATGACCCCATTTTGGAAAGAAGACATCCCAAAGTATTCACTGAGAGGCATGGAGAGTCCATAGAATTTATTTTTTGTCACAAGTTAGTGGAAAAATGACACTGAAACAAAAAAAAAAAAAAAAAAAAAAAAGCCACGGACTCACCATGCCCCTCTGAATACCTTGGGGTGTCTACTTTCCAAAATGGGGTCATTTGTGAGGCGTGTTTACTGTCCTGGCATTTTGGGGGTGCTAAATTGTAAGCACCCCTGTAAAGCCTAAAGGTGCTCATAGGACTTTGGGCCCCTTAGTGCACCTAGGCTGCAAAAAAGGGGTCACACATGTGGTGTTGCCATACTCAGGAGAAGTAGTATAAAGTGTTTTGGGGTGTATTTTTACACATACCCATGCTGGGTGGGAGAAATCTCTGTAAATGGACAATTGAGGGGAAAAAAAAAAACAAAAAAAAACATTATCCTACTTCTGAGTACGGTGATACCACATGTGTAACTTTTTTGCAGCCTACTTGCGCTAAGGGGCCCAACGTCCTATTCACAGGTCATTGAGGCATTTGGTTTCTACACTACTCCTCACGGTTTAGGGGCCCTAAAATGCTAGGGCAGTATAGGAACCCCACGAGTGACCCCCATTTTAGAAAGAAGACACCAAGGTATTCTGTTAGGTGTATGGCGAGTTCATAGAAGATTTTATTTTTGTCACAAGTTAGTGGAAATTGTTTTTTTTACAAAGTGTCATTTTACACTAACTTGTGACAAAAAAAAAAATTCTATGTACTCATCACACCCCTAACGGAATACCTTAGGGTGTCTTTCTAAAATTGGGAAGATTAGGGTCTGATCTGATGGATAGGAGTGCAAGGGGGGGGGGGGGTGGGAATATATGCAAGCAATGCACTGGCAAGTTGATCAGAGGGGGGCAATTAGGTGCCCACAAGGGGCAGATTGGGGTCTGATAGGTAGCAGTGACAGGTGGTGACTGATGGGTAAGTGGGTGATTAGAAACAGATGTAAACAATGCACATTGGTGGTGATATGACAGTGGGTCTGCGGGCGATCTGATAGTGTGGGGGTGATCAGATGCCCGCAAGAGGCAGGTTAGGGTCTGATCAGATGGGTGGCAGTGAAAGGTGGTGACATGATTGATGGGTGAGAATAGATGTATACAGTACATGGGGGGGGGGATCAGGAGCCCCCAGAGGGCAGTTAGGGACCTAATCTATAAAATAGCGCTGACAGATATTGACAGGGAGTGATTGATGGGCGATTAGGTGCAAACAGGGGTCTGGGGGTGTTCAGGGGGTCTGAGGGGTGCTGTGGGCAATAAGGGGCAGATCAGTGTGTTTGGATGCAGACATGGAGGGCTGCAGCCTGCCCTGGTGGTCCCTCGATCACTGGGACCACCAGGGCAGGAGACAGCCTGTATAATACACTTTGTGTACATTACAAAGTATATTATACACACTGCATGCGGCGATCGAGCGTTAACATCCCGTGGTCGCTTACGAACGGCTGGTGGGATGTTGTGGGTGGGCGGAGCCTGTTGCCAGGGGCAGCACGATTGCTGCCCCGACACGCCCAAAGGAGCCGCCACCAAATGGCGTATTGCAGTCCTTTTCGGCGTCCACTTTGCCGCTGCCCATAGGCAAGAGGTTAAAGGCCTCTTTTCCATGGGCAGTGTAAATGTGTGCTCAGCAGGCAGTTGAGGGGCATATCACTGTACAACTGCCTGTGGAAGAGAGGCCTAAGAATCAGAAGCCTCTAATTTTGTTTAGGATTAGGTAGGTACTTACCGGTTAGATCATAAGGGATAAACCTATCAATCTCAGGGTAGCTTGGTTTGTTGGGCTTCACCTGTGCTCCAGTAACCTGAAAGATTTGCAAGAGTTAATATGCTGAATTATGCAGATGAAAATACAAGTGTTTGCATGTCAATGAAACAACTAAACTGATGAGTTTAAGGCGTCTTTTCCACAGACTTGACAGTAAAATGCCAAACTCACAACTGCTCACCACTGCCTGGTAACTGCTCACTGAGCACCCAGTTCAACTGCCCATAGAAAAGAGGCCTTATGCATCTTGGAAACTGACTCATTAGCTGCAGCAGCTGCAAGGGGGTAATGCTCCCAATAGTGATAAATGCTATGCAAATTTTACATTCTAATTTGATGTTAATGGTATGCAGCTTTAACTCTGGACTGGTCAGAATAACTTCCTGCCAAATTTTTATTGATTATAATCAGCATATAATTTAGGGCCTGTTTCCACTACACAGAATGGATGCAGAAAAACTGACTCCAATGAATGCCTATGGGAAAATCTGTATCAGAATAATCGTGTTTAGTGGAAACAGGCCCATAGGAATTCATTGGAGTCAGTTTTTCTGCATCCAGTCTGCGTGTAGTTTTTCTGCATCCAGTCTGCGTGTAGTGGAAACAGGACCTTACATGAAATTTGAATGCAAAGGAATTTCACCACAACATGCTAACAACCACATCTACAGTGCTAGTCATACTAACTTGTATTCATACCTCCTTAATGACTGGTGCTTGTTTCTTCACCTTGATGTGGCTTTTCTGGGCAGGAACAGCCTTTTGGCTCACAACTTGCTTGTTGACGTTTCCCAGTGCTTTCCTTGTAGTCTTCTCAGCACCAGACTGGCCAAACACCTTTCCTGGAGGAGCTCGGAGGACTGGCTCAGCTGAAAGAACGGCATGCTTAACACTCAAATCTATACTCTAACACACCCATTCCCTCTACAGAGATAGTCGATGATATGCCAAGTCTGGGTTGCATGCAGATTGGCCCAAACCCAATGTTAGCAGGCAGCATTAAGGTGGGTACATGTCAGATAAGTCTTTGGAAAATGAAAGCTCAGACCAAATTTACCCCATGTAGTATGAGAGTTATACTTACACACAGTCTATTCTATTGAGCTGAACGTCCCATCAGATGAAAAACTTTGCAAGATGCTGTACACATGCAACAGATCAGTTTCTGCAAATTGCATTCAAAGCCTATCTGCAGATCTCATACACCTTGTTTAACAGATATCTGTAGATCAGATCCACCAGGATGGATCTTCAGATCTGCAGATGAATGTCTGTTAAATTAGGTGTGTGTATGAGATCTGCAGATAGACTGAATGCATTTTGCAGGAACTGATCTTTTGTATGAGCCGAGCTTTTGCAGATACAAATATATCTTTTGAATGTGTACATCAACTTGCAAAGATTTTTATCTGATGGGGAGTTCAGCTCAATAGAATTGACTGAAGGTATGGCTCATACTACAAGCAAGGGGGTAAAACTGGTCTATGATCTTTCATTTTCCTAAGACTTTGATGTGTGTACCCACCTTTAGGGATGGACAATTTCATGCAAATGAGGCAACGCACACTTCCACAGCTTGAACTGGACCAATGGAATGTAACCTTGGCAGGATTAAGGTAGCCCATTTTCAATTAGTATAAATTGCATACAATTTGCACCTCACTGACCATCCCAAGCCTGTGATATGGTTCACAGCACTGCCCCATTCACTCAGGACAAAGTGCAACCGCAATTTACATTAAGTGGTTTGGTCATTTTGCCATGATTTGGTCATTTTGCCACAACTGCCCAATTGGCTTTGACTTGGTGCTCAATATAGTGCAAAACACTGGCTAAACGCACCCAATTGTTAGAGGCACTCTTAACATTTAGACTTGGGTCAAATTCACTCGTTAGCAAATTTAAACTATAAACAGTGCAAAAGTGTAGTCTGCAGCTAGCTACAGCTTTCCTGAAGCCAAAGATTAGCAGGACAGGCACTATTTCAAAGGAAACCTAGCAGCCTCCATATGCAGCTCAGTGAAAGTCTGATCAATACTGGCAGTCAATGTTTTAACCTGCCATTTGTTCCATAGCCTCCCCATCAGATCCAAGCACCACACTTCCATGTGTAGCATAGGAGAATGTCTTGCTACTACTTTTAAATCCTGCAGTTGCTGGACCTAAACCGTGTTACTAGAAGTAGTTTGCACCGGTTCCGTCAGATGGTTACCAGACAGTGGCACCCAAGTGGCCATCCTAACAGGACATCTTTGTAAGACCATTCCACTGGTTACATGCCGAGTTCTACAGATCTACTAAGTCCAAGATAAGTAGGAGCTTCAGCTAGGAAATGCAAGACATCCAGCCTCCTAGAGAGCCGACATCCATGTGAAAGATTATAGCAGAACAGAAGATTGTATGGTAACAGCATGGGCACAGGTCAGTTGCAAGGGCTGGCAGAAGCCCCAGAGAAGTCAAGCTTTAGCACATCTTCAGTCCTGCTTTAAAGGGGCAGTATGCACATATTTTAAATTTTTTTGCTAAACAGTATGTTTTCCAGAGTAAAATGAGCCATACATTACTTTTCTTCTATGCTGCTGTCACTTACAGTAGGTAGTAGAAGTGACAAGTTTTGGACTAGTCAATCTCTTCATAGTGATTCTCAGCAAGGCTTTTATTCTGTACAAAGATATTCCATAAAAAAGGATTTAAACAATGATGCTGGCCAACTTCCCTGCTAGCTACAGTTTTTTGGCAGTTGGACAGAGCAACTGCCATTAACCAAGTGCTTTTGAGAAGAGATTTTGAAGAGATTGACTAGTCCAAAACCTGTTGCTTCTGTAAGATTACTACCTACTGTAAGTGACAGCAGCATAGGAGAAGAGAAATTTTTGGCTCATTTTACTCTGGAAAAGGTGTACTTATTTGTATGTAATTTTTTGCCCTAATGCCCCTTTAAGAAATGACTTGCAAACCTGCTTTTTAATCAATTCTGCATACACACCACACTTGATAGCCTTGTGAGAACTGCAGCAATTATTACACAAGTAGATCAAAGTGATTACAACATTCGTTTTACGCAGAGGAACTTGATATTTAACAGTGATGCAAGTCTGACAGCTTCTGTAACCTGCAAACCCAGGCAAGTGCAGCATCTCTCCTGACTTGAGTTCAACTATAAACTAGCAGCTACAAAACCACACATTTCAAAGAGCTCAAGTTGTTAGAAGCCATCCCCTCCTGCTAACAGCACACAACTCACCAGTGTTTGCAGTCCGTTTTAGTTGGTCCTTAGACACACTGGATCCAACATTTCCATTCTCTTGGTCAACAAAAACCAGAGTAGCCATGTTTCACGTTTAGAACTGAATGGAAGGCAACTCGAGATTTTTCCTGGAGGTGGAGGGAAAAAAAAAAAGTTTAGATCACTTAAAGCACAATAGCACAAGCTTTTAGGCAATGGATTTTGTTGCCATTTTAAGAAGCTGAAGTCTGTAAGCATCTGAATATCTGTATGGCTGAGGCTAAAGCCTTATTCCTACTGCAAATGATTGCAAGTGCACCAAGAATTGCAGATCAAAGTACAATTCAGCTGCACATAAGCCATTTGCAGTTTGTCAAGACTCAGTGGCATTCTAAAAAAGTGTATTGATTGCATGCTGTGAAGACTACGTGCTTACATTTACCTTTTGTAAAATTGTAGGCCAAGACCGCGCAGCCGCAGTTGAAAGCATGCCGCGCGAAACCAGAGCGGAGGCGGACGGCGTGGGACATTACTGCTTCAGGGGGCCGATAGAAGACCCAGGTAAGTCTGTTTTTATCCCCAGGACACCCCCACATAACCCCTTTAAACTATTGCAAGAAGTTCCATACTTTGGGCACTAGTAATGGTCATATGTAGAACTCATGGAGAAGCATATGATCAGTTTGGTCAGGTGATTGTTAATGGCAAATCAGATATTCATAACTCATGTTGAAGCAGGATGTGATCACAGTAAATCAGAGCTTTGCAAATGAGCTGATTAATATTCACATACTTCTACACAGGACAATCAATCTCCTGTTCGTGTGACTTCCTTTTTCCATATCAGATCATACAGAACAGCCACAAGGGGTGGAGTAATTAAAGATTTTGCAACCCATTATATTTTGCAACTTGCCATAGAGGACAGTGTATAACTGCGTAGGCTTGGCTTCTCTCTATTAACACGCCTGTAATTTTTGGCAACCACGGATCCCATTGAGCTAGAAGGGGGATTGCTCCCTCCAGGGGGGTTATTAGTTGAGCAAGAGGTGGGATTCTTCCCTCCGGGGGGGGGGGGGGAGGGGAGGTTATTGAGCAAGAGGGGAGGGTTCTGTGTGAGAATAGGGTTCAGTTGCATTTTCTGATAGATATACCTGTAAATAAGTGCAAAAAAAAAAATAGTAACAGGCTTATACTGTAAACTTTAAGTTACTAACTTCTAGAGGGAGGTTATATTTGGACTCACTATTACAGGGAAGTTATATAGTTAAGTTGTATGACATCACTCTTGGGGCACCATAGCTTCCACTGACTCATTTTAAAGAGAAACCATGACAAATAATTGAACTTCATCCCAGTCAGTAGCCAATACACCCTTTTACATGAGAAATCTATTACCTTTTCAAACAAATCAGGGGGCTCTGTATGGCAGATAGTTCATGTTTGCAAATTGTAAAATCTCTCTTTTCCCTGATTTACATTCTGATTATAACATGGTGACATTTTTACTGCTGGCAGGTGATGTTGAAAGTGGCTGGTGTGTGTATTTTTTATTGCTCATAATGCAACAAGGCTCCCATAGTGTGATGTCAGTACAATGTCCTTGACATCACTGTGGGAGGAGTTTCACAAGTCATTTTTACCTAATTATTGTAATAAATTTAAGCACTTTTCTGTTACATTGTTTTCACTGGAGTTCCTCTAACTATAGTCACCGGCACGTTTAGCAATCCGATAATGACAGGCATTTGCTGTTGGGTGGAAAGCTTTACCAAACTCTCCCTGCAAGAGGCAGTCCAATAGTCACCCCATGCCATAGAACATATTAGTATGCTATAGATTGCAGAGCAGCACATTTGCTTAGTAATCACTCCTAAAGATAGTCATAGTTTAACATTAGTTATGTAGACAGTCATACTACCTGGGTGAAGTGGGTTTAAGCCTGGTATATGGTCTACACATCATCTGAAACTATCACTAGGTCATTTCAGGTTACAGCACCAGGCAAGACTGACCTACATAAGGCCCAAGCGGCCACTTACCAACAGATGGCTAAACCAGCTTCTCTATCGAGAAGGAGCGCCTGACCTCCAGTGCCTCATTCCCCAACATACAGCTCACCCATCCCGGCTAGCAGATTCAACAGCTCCCGTTCCATCAGCTTACCGTCTATCTCCAACAGCAGAGCTCAATATCCCAGCAATGTCTCCGGCTGCTCTTAAATCAAATGCCGCCCGTTCATTGGCTGCGCGCTGAGGCTGCGCTCTTCTCATTGGCTAATCTGTTAAGTGGCGGCTCACTTTCATTGGCTGACAGCCGGTTTCCCTACATGACGCACAGGAATGCGTGTGCACCGCCCTGTGTTTACTAATAAAGTTTGGCGTATTGATTTGTGCTGCTGTGATGATTTGCTGCGTGTGTTTAGTCCTTACGCGCCGCGGCACAGGGATAGTATGCTAATACTAAATTTATAAAGCTAAGCTCATACTTCATGAGTGAAATCACCTGTGTGTAGTGAAGCTTTACTAAGGTTTGGGTCAAATGCAAAAACTTGGCTTTTAACCCCACTTTGCATTTTTAAGTTTTCTTTTCGACAGAGACATCTGAGGGCTGGTGCACGCCTAGAGCACTTCTGAGCGCTTTTCAAAACTCTTGCACTTTAAAAAGCTCTTGGCTAATGGCTATCATTCATAAAGCATTTCCGCATGCGGAAATGCATAAAACAGCAGACTTTACCGAACACTCGGCAAAGTCAGCATTCATAAAGGCTCTTTCTGCATGAAAAAAATGACACTACCGAGCAGAGCGATACATTTCCGCCTTGTGCGGAGTTTTTCTAGATTTATCTAGAAAAAGTAACAAACACGTCCATTCATAAAGATTAGAGCAAGCGGTATGTGGAAGGAAAATACCGCTTGCTCGACAGTAGCGATAGGCGGGCAGATTACTTGTAAATTAATGGGACGGACCTCCCAAGCAGCATCAGACAGGAGCGCACGGAGGGAATCGGGCGGCTTTTATGTTTCCGCCTGTCTACCGCCACGCTACCGCCAGCTTCCTCCAGAAAACCTCCGCACTTGTATCGCAACAGGCAACTTCTTTATGAATGACCACCCAGAAGTCTTAAGTACCGGTTGCGGAGAAGAACGGTGTTTTCCCGCACTACCGACTGGTCCTTTATGAATGATAGCCATCAGCAGTTGGCTGATGGTGTAATGGTTAAGGGCCCTGCCTCTGACACAGGAGACCAGGGTTCGAACCTCGGCTCTGCCTGTTCAGTAAGCCAGCACTAATTCAGTAGGAGACCTTTGGCAAGTCTCCCTTACACTGCTACTGCCAATAGAACGCGCCCTAGTGGCTGCTGCTCTGCTCTGGCGCTTTGAGTCCGCAAGGAGAAAAGCGCAATATAAATGTTATTTGTCTTGTTTTGTCTATGTGAATGGGATGGGGTGGATGCAATCGGATTTTTTTCTCAAACGCAAATGCAGGTTCTGCAGCATTCCTGAGGCGATTCAGCCTCGATGTTAGGTCCCATTCACACCTAAGCAATTAGCAGGCAATTCCCGCTAATCGCTTATGCACTAGCGCTTTTGAAAGCACTAATACTTTGTTACCCTATGGCAGTGTTCTCACTGCCGTGATTGGTGCCAGTCGCGGGCATTTTGCGTTTAGCCCCAATCGCACTACCTGCAGCAGTTTTGAGGCAATTCTGGAGCGATCGTAATACAGTGTTTGTAAAGCGCTGACCACGATCACTCTGAAATCGTGGCAGTGTCCAGTTATTTTTATCGTGCCAATCGTGGTAAAAATCACTTGCGCAAGTGCTATAATTTTGCAATTTTAAGTGTGAATGGGTCTAAATAGGAAAAGTGTAAAATTGCTCTAAAAAACTAGTACAGAGCGATTTTCCTAGTGTTTTTATTTTTTTACAAAAGCTGTACACTTCCAGCACTATTGTACAAAAAAAAAAAAAAATTGCTACACCAAAACGCTCCAGAAATCGCTTTGCATAACTAGAAAATCGCTAGGCCAATGCCTAGAATCGCTTAGAAAAATAACTTCTAAAATTGCTGAGCGTTTGCGATTATGCGAGTGCTATTAGGTGTGCACCAGCCCTTAGAGCCCTTTTCCACTACCAAGTGCGATCGTAAGCGCAAATCACCTTTGCTTGCGATCGTGCAAGGTGCTTTCCACACTACCACACTTGCGCCCTGTGCCGCCGGGAGCGTAGCGCGATCGCAATGAGAATTGCGCTGGTCAGCAAAAAACAAATCGCGGTAGTGGAAAATGAGCACCGCAATTTAAGTTATCGCGGTGCTCTAGTGATCGGCAAAACAGCTGCGATCCTCTTTTTGAAGCGGATCGCATCCAGTGGAAAAGGGCCCTTACAGAGCTAAAACTGTACAGAATACATGCAAAGGCTTATACATGAGAGGTTGCAAAGGAAGAATATTCGCTCTGTAGATGTAGTCTCAGATTCACACACCATTTAAAAAGGGAACTCGAGATGAGCGGGATACGGAGGCTGATGTTTATTTCCTTTTATACAATGCACATTGGCTGCCCTACTGATCCTCTGCCTCTAATACTTGTATGCTAGGTACACACAATACAATTTTGACAGATTTAAAAAAGGACTGGAGGGCGCTGCCTAAGATTCTGGTCGTGATGAATTATTCTCGTTGAATTCTCCACAAACTTATCTACCTCCTGCTGCAACTCCCCAGGATAGGGTTACCCCCTATTCCCTATCTCAAGAAGGGGTCAAATTTATGCAATAGTAGGAAGTGCGCTGGACATAATTGTGTTGTAATAAAAACTTTATTCAGATCAGATGACACAATTGACAGGAAGGTGTTTGCCTGCAGAACAATATCCGTTGAGGGTCGGAAAGACGTAAATTGGATCCGGGCACCATAACGGGGAGCGGTGAGACCTAAGATATAAACTGTCAATTGTGTCATCTGTTGTGGAGGCTAGGAATCCCGCAATTGGCAGGCCATTTTAGCCATATATGATCTCAAATAGGACTGTGCAAACGTCTGTGTTTATAAGTAGCACAGGGACTTAATACTGGGAAATCAGTGCAATATTAACCTGTGGAAGAGTGAGGGAAATCTAAGTATATGAACACTCAAAAAATTTTTTTGAGCCCTGGTTTCGTTTTTATATAATTTACATGCATATATGACCACTAATTTTTATTAGTCACGTGACTTGATTTTTTAAGGGGAACCAGCACGCTCCTTGTGTGTGATTGTATGTGTGGATGTATGTGGTATAGTACTGTTTTAAGTATTGTTTAGAACAGGGGTAGGGAACCTATGGCTCGGGAGCCAGATGTGGCTCTTTTGATGGCTACATCTGGCTCACAGACAAATCAGTAGGGGTTGATTCACTAAGCTGCACTGCTCAAGCAGCTCAGCTTAGTATGGCAGTGCAAATAAAATTTTCAAAGTAGGCATACTACTGCTCTAGCATGCACTACTAACTTACTCACACTCCCCCCAAAACGAACAGCTGCTCCAATTGTCCCACTCTGGATCCTGTCATGTCCAGTCACTTTGTAGGACGAGATCCCCACACTTTGAATGGCCCAATAGGCTGCCTGTCACTTGACAGGCAGCCTATTGGGCCAAAGTCAGCTAGCTAATTGTACAAGCTGTTAGTCGGTATTTCTCCTCTCTGGCTCTCGGGGAAATCGCTGATGTTGCTGAAACCCAAGAGAAGCTGGAGACGTGTCTGACACTGCCACTGCCCGGCGGATCAACTGTGTACACATCACCATGGCAACAGGGACATCCCTATACTGCGCATGCGCACTGTCCCAGTTTGAAACCTATTGTACGGCTCTCACTGAATTACATTTTAAAATATTTGGTGTTTATGGCTCTCTCAGCCAAAAAGGTTCCTGACCCCTGGTTTAGAAGATATATAGATCTGAATAAAGTTTTTATTACAACACAATTATGTCCAGCGCACTTCCTACTATTGCATAATTTTGACAGATTTACTGTCAGATCGACTATTTCCAACAGGTCCAATCTGATTTCCAATTGATTTTCCGTTCACTTCTATGGAGAATCAATCGGAAATCAGATCAGACCTGTTTGAAATAGTTGATCTGACAGTAAATCTGTCAGAAAATTGTATCGTGTGTACCTAGCATTAGCCATAGCCCCTGAACAAGCATGCAGTGCAGATCAGATGTCCATGACAAATCTGACAAGATTAGCTGCATGCTTGTTTCAGGCGTGTGATTTAGACTACTGACCAGAAAGATCAGCAGGACTGCCATGCAATGTGCATTATTTAAAAGGAAATAAATATGGCAGCTTCCATAGGTCTCTCACCTCGGGTTCTTTCAATGTATTGGGGTTCTGTCACGGTCATCGCTCGCTGTTACTGCCATTCACTCGATTGACCACGACGGGCCGACATTTTGCAGCATGTCTGATTAATACATGCAACCAATTTCAGCCTGAAATTGATCTCATCGTTAATCGGGCATGCTCCTGGCGGCACCGATAGTAATCAAATCGGATGGTTAATCAGCTGCCAAATCGAGATGCATGGACAACTTTACAGTGTAAACAAAATGAGTAGGACAGATGGACTGGGCCAAAGTGCAGGGATCTCGTCCTACAAAGTGAATCAACTCAGCTAGCTGACTGTACAAGCCATTAGTCCGTATTTCTCCTGCCTGGCTCTAGGGGAAAGTGCTGATGTTGCTGAAACCCAAAAAGATGAAGTGTCTGACACTTCCGCTTCCCGGCGGATCAACTGTATACACATCACCATGGCACCAGAGACATGAGCCCTCTGCTGTGCATGCATAGTCCCAGTTTGAAGCATGTTGTATGGCTATCACAAAACTACATTTTTAATATATATAATAATACTGACCCGCTAAAATAAACACAAGTTTATTTTTAGTTTAATTTAATCTAAAATCAGGTAGAATAGTAGAGATTGAAGCACCAGATTCAGTAAAATATAAAATTAAGGACTCTATAACATGCACGACCTGTGGGGTAATTTACTGTACAATGCCCGTCAAAAAAGATATATTGGAAGAACGAAGAGATCTCTCCAAAGAAGGGTGGGAGAACTTTTCAACAATATTGAGCATAAAAATGAAGGACATCCCCTGTCTAAACACTATAAAGAGAATCATGGGGGGAGAGTGAGGGGGACTATATTTTTTGGACTTGGGATTGTGGAAGTAAGTGGGAGAGGTGGGAATTACGTAGAAAAAATGTTGAGAAGTGAATCAAAATGGATTTTTCAGTTGGATACACTTGCTCCTAGAGGATTAAATAGTGAAATGGAGCTATTTGCATTTTTTAAGTGATTAATGTAAACATGGGGTATAACTAAAGGGGAACAGAGTTCCTTGTTCTTACTTTGATGCCTTTTTGTATTTCTAGGTGAATGAGTGTGGTTTGAGTGGTGAGAGTGTTGTGGGAAGGTGAAATGTGTGAAAAATCTATATTATGATTGGGACAGTATTGGTGCCTACTCATTGATGCATGCTTCTGTGTGGGTGGGTGGAGACAGTATTAAGGGATAGGAATATGTATGAAGCTATATGCTTTGTAATTTTAATAGTAGAATGGATATGATATGGATAATTTTAATCATAGTGGCGGAATATATGAAATAAATATGACAAATATGTGAAGAAGGATCTGTTTCCAGCAAAAGAGAGCAATGAGAGATCGTGACCTCTTAACCCAAGTAATGGGAGGAGCTGGTAGTATACAGGAATAGGGATGATCGGAAAGAGCAAATTCCATTCAGCCGTAAATCACGGATTCCGTCAGTATTAAATTCCGTCGCTATGAAAATTCCACCGGATTTGTACGAAATTCCGCGGAATTCCGAATTCCGTCGGAACAATTGAAAAGATCACTAAAGTAACCTTATTTATCCTATATGGTGGCCCATAGTCCCTATTTACTTAGTCCCTTTCTCCCTAGTCCCTATTCCCTCCTCATCTTCCAGGGAATTGTAGTATTTCAAAAGCCAGCTTACATACAGTGGCTGGGAATTGAACCCAGGTCTCAGTGTGTGGTAGGTAACTGACTTAACCACTATACCACCACCAACACTACATGCTGAAGCCAGCCTAGCATGTACCATTATGATCAATCCAAGAGAAAAAATAGCTTGCTTAAGGATTTGCAGCATGTCAAAAGCCAACTCACATTGGCTGGGAATTGAACCCAGGCTGGGCTGAGGATTGAACCCAGGTCTCAGTGTGTGGTAGGTAACTGACTTAACCACTATACCACCAACACTACATGCTGAAGCCAGCCTAGCATGTACCATTATGATCAATCCAAGAGAAAAATTAGCGTGCTTAAGGATTTGTAGCATGTCAAAAGCCAACTCACATTTGCTGGGAATTGAACCCAGGTCTCAGTATGTGGTAGGTAACTGACTTAACCACTATACCACCAACACTACATGCTAAAGCCAGCCTAGCATGTACCATTATGATCAATCCAAGAGAAAAAATAGCTTGCTTAAGGAATTGTAGCCAGGCATGGCCTTGCCTTTTGTGTTCAACAGTTGTCCGAACAGAACCCCAGATAGCCAGGTAGATTCATCTCTCTCTCTCTCTCTCTCCCTCTCTCTCTAGTAGGGATGGTCATCGCTTTCCGCGGAATTGTATTTTCCGGAATATTTAGGCGGAAATTGGTCATTCTTGCAATTGCTTTTTCAATCTGGCGGAATTCCGAAAATGCCTGTGAAATTCTGCCGGTATCCGTTGATGGTTTTAAGCTGAAAATTCAGTTCAATGGCATCAAGTCCTAGAGAGAAAGAGAGAGAGCTCATTTTTCTCTTGGGTATATCACAATGGTACATGCTAGGCTGGCTTCAGCATGTAGTGTTGGTGGTATAGTGGTTAAGTCAGTTACCTACCACACACTGAGACCTGGGTTCAATTACTAGCCCAGCCTGGGTTCAATTCCCAGCCAATGTGAGTTGGCTTTTGACATGCTACAAATCCTTAAGCACGCTAATTTTTCTCTTGGATTGATCATAATGGTACATGCTAGGCTGGCTTCAGCATGTAGTGTTGGAAGTATAGTGGTTAAGTCAGTTACCTACCACACACTGAGACATGGGTTCAATTCCCAGCCCAGCCTGGGTTCAATTCCCAGCCAATGTGAGTTGGCTTTTGACATGCTACAAATCCTTAAGCAAGCTAATTTTTCTCTTGGATTGATCATAATGGTACATGCTAGGCTGGCTTCAGCATGTAGTATTGGTGGTGGTATTGTGGTTAAGTCAGTTACCTACCACACACTGAGACTTGGGTTCAATTCCTAGCCACGGTATGTAAGCTGGCTTTTGAAATACTACAATTCCCTGGAAGATGAGATGAGATCCTCCTCCCTCTGGGAGGAGGGAGAGGGAATAAGAGAGAAAATAGATAGGTGAGGAAATACATTTGAATTCCACGGAATTAAAATATTTTCCGCGGAATTCCGTTTTAGAGCTATAGCAATTCCATTCCGACCATCGGAATCGGCCCAATTCCGTCCGGAATCGCGGAATTTAGAATTCCGCGGAATCCAGCGAGCATCCCTATACAGGAAGAATTTATATGGAAGGAAGAGCATGGTGGCCATAGACTGTTAAAATATCCTGAGGAAGGCCAATGTTAATTGGCAGAAACGCGTCGAGGTTTCTATTACATTCTGTTAACTTTAACAAGCTGAGCAGGTCCAGGATTATAGGCGTCCTGCAGGAGCACGCAGCGGCCGCCTTTGAACAAAGATCCAGGAGACCTAGTGGTGACGTCACCCATTGAGACTAGTGCACGCCAGAGCAAGCTCAGACTCTAACAACCGGAAGTGATGCAGGCCGCATCGGGTTACCAGTGCGGAGAGCGGTGCACATCGGCTGTTACGAGGAGAACCCGGGCTCGCGGTGGTGAAGCTGGGGAGACCAGGAGCTGCTGAAATTACAGTGTGGAAACATACATGATCCATTTATACACCCAAACTACGGAACTGTAAGTGTGAACTGTGTTTATTAATGGGAGAAACCCCGGATTGATGCTGTGAGTTTATACTGACTACAAACCACAGCAAGGAACTATTGGAGGATACTATTGGAGTGCATTTCCTACCAAGTAGAGAACCTCCTTCATTTATATATTATATCCGCCAGTTTTCTATGATTTTAGTTTTTTTCAGATGAATGTTAAATTTTTTGTGCATATTTAGGGGTATAACTTGCCAGAAGGGCCCTTCTTGAGAAGATTGTCTACTGATTTTAGATTAAATTAAACTAAAAATAAACTTGTGTTTATTTTAGCGCATGTCAGTATTATATATTCTTGCTCAATTATTGAGGGTGAAGGGATCCCTCATCTGACACGCTGCTTAACCAGTATAGTCCCCCCAGCGCATGGTGATCTTGTATACATTTTAAGATATGTGGCGTTCATGGCTCTCAGCCAAAAAAGGTTCCTGACCCTTGATGTGGGGGGGGGGGGGGGGGGTCAAACACATGCTTACTGTACCATAAGTTTTATTATATCAGGCATTGATCTCAGACTTATAATTGGAATTGGCCAGGACCTGGAAATGTAGTTTACTATACCAGAGTTTATTATAACAAGATTATATTGTAATACTGCTGCGACCCCCTCCCAACATGACTGGGGACTGTTAAGGTGTCTATATTTTTTTTTTTGGGGGGGGGGGGGGGGGGGATGTATGAACAGTCTGATCCAGTTCATAGAGATCTGGATCTTGGTCAGAGATCTATTGGCCACCCACACACTGCAGGCTGATTCCTGATCAATCTCAGTATGAAATCTTTTGGGAATCTGCCTCATGATGCCAACTTCTGTCCCCTCAAATGTTGTGCCTGTGGATTAAACTAAGTCACCTTTCAAGCCACCTGCACATTGGCATCCCATGTGGGTGCTGTGAGGCATGTATCTCACAACCCAAGTGCTATATGTTGGTAGTCATGTGGTACCTGAATGTATAAACAGCACACACAGATTGACTGGTAGAGTATTAAAGTATGGGCACAACATTTGGAGGGACAGCAGCCAGGGATTCTGCCACATTTGTCAGCTGCAATATTATACTGTGCACCCAATTGAATAAGTCAGCCTGAGATTTTATTTTTCCCAGCATGTCCAATTGGTACATTTGGCCAATTGCAGTCTGGAATCTGGTGAATCAATTGTACATGCTTGTTGCAGCACTGATTTTTCACCCATTTTGATACTACTGATGCATGGTCAATTGGCCTCAAAATCTGATGTATGGCCATTATGGTGCTCATACATGGTACAATTTTCATCCAATCTTACCCTTTCTATGTAGTATTAGGGTAAATTAAGTGACTATACTGAAAGGATAATTTAGGCAGCTCCCTAAAGCTGGCCTCTAACTGTCCAATTTCTATCGAAAAATCGTTAGAGCGATCAGAAATTCTGATTGAAAGTGAAATATTGTAATACATCGCTCACTACACCATCAACGAACCAATCTTTGCTTCCTATCACAACCAACAAGAAAATCCAAATTTTGGTTTGACTAAAATTGATCGCTCGAACGATTTTTCGAGAGAAATTGGACTGTTAGTGGCCACCTTTAGATTACATAGAAATGTTAAGATTGGGTGAAATTGTATCATGTATGGGAACAGGGGCGGCGCCAGGGGGGTGCAAGGGGGTGCTCGAGCACCCCCTAGAATTGTCCAAGCACCCCCAAAGCACCCCCTGGAGTGAACTGACTTCAGGCGTCTTAAAGACGCCAAGTCAGTTCACACAGCGGCAGCACGGAGCAGCAGGCAGGGCTACGGTAAGATGGCCGCCCGGAGCCCTGCTCTGCAGACTTCGAGTCTGCAGTGCATGGCTTCGGGCGGCCATTTTCCCGTAGCCCTGCTCTGCATGCAGGCAGGAAGTCTCGTCGTGACGTCGGGAAGGAAGAGGATCGTGGGCGCGCGGGCGCTGTGCGCCACAAGGAGGTCGGGACAGGAGGTCGGGAAAGAAGGTCTTCTGGCTGTAGGTGAGTAAATGGGTTTTTCTTTTCTTTTTCAGGTGGTGCTTATTGGGGTCATATCTGCTACGGATTGTGCATATTGGGGTCATATCTGCTACGGATTGTGCATATTGGGGTCATATCTGCTACGGATTGTGCATATTGGAGTCATTTCTGCTACCGATTGTGCATATTGGGGTCATTTCTGCTACCGATTGTGCATATTGGGGTCATTTCTGCTACCGATTGTGCATATTGGGGTCATATCTGCTACGGATTGTGCATATTGGGGTCATATCTGCTATGGATTGTGCATATTGGGGTCATATCTGCTACGGATTGTGCATATTGGGGTCATATCTGCTACGGATTGTGCATATTGGGGTCATTTCTGCTACCGATTGTGCATATTGGGGTCATATCTGCTACGGATTGTGCATATTGGGGTCATATCTGCTACGGATTGTGCATATTGGGGTCATATCTGCTACCGATTGTGCATATTGGGGTCATATTTGCTACCGATTGTGCATATTGGGGTCATATCTGCTACTGATTGTGCATATTGGGGTCATATCTGCTACGGATTGTGCATATTGGGGTCATATCTGCTACCGATTGTGCATATTGGGGTCATATCTGCTACCGATTGTGCATATTGGGGCCATATCTGCTACTGATTGTGCATATTGGGGTCATATCTGCTACCGATTGTGCATATTGGGGTCATATCTGCTACCAATTGTGCATATTGGGGTCATATCTGTTATGATCATGTCTGCAGCGTTTACTGCTGGCTGCAGTGGTATTGTAACCCAAGCAGTTCTGATGTCATTACATGCATTTTCTTGCATAGTTTGGTTTGCACTTGAACTAGTTGCTGATTCCATCTGCAGTCGCTCTGAAGTTAATGACAGTTTAATATGCTTTTGTGTAAACAAACATTGGGCTCTATTCATAAAAAAGTTGTGGCATAAATACTCGTAGAGGTAAAATACCGCAGCGGTATTTTACACTTCTGGGTGGTCATTCAAAAAAATCTTGCTAGCTGCGATGCAAGTGCGGAGATCTCCCGCTGAAAGCTGGCGGTAAGCTGTCGGAAGGCATGCGGAAACACTTCAGCCGGCAGAGTCCCTCCGTGCACTGCTCTCTCTGGGAGGTCTGTCCCATTCACTTGTATGTAATCCGCAAAATCAGAGGAAGCGGTATTTCCCGTCCACATACCGCTTCCTCCAAACTTCATGAATGGCCATTTTGTTACTTTTTTCTAGATAAATCTAGAAAAACACTGGAGAAGGCGGAAATTTTTCGCTCTGCTGGGGGATCGTAGATTTTCATGCGGGAACAGCTTTTATGAATGCCCACTTTGCTAAATGGACGGGAAAATCCGCTGTTTTGAGCGGAAAACTTGCGGTAAGGTTTTATGAATAGAGCCCATTGTCTGCTGCAATGGAGGGGCAATCCCTTTCCTGCAGGCTGCATATCATTGTCTGCCTTTTCCTGCTGTCAGCCTGTGATTAATTACCATTCACTTGTGTGGGAATCTGCAGGTCTGCTCCCATTGGATGACCTCAGTATAAAGAACTGCTTCCTGCAATGCTTGATGGGCTACCATAGTCTTAGATTCTGTCTGTTACTCTGCTCGTGCCCCACCTCGTTCCTAGTCTGTGTAGACTGCGCTGACTCCTGCGAAGGGGTCAGCGAGTCCTCCTAGTTCTGCTCTTGTTCTAGAAGTTGTTACTCTGCTTGTCTTGTGTCATATATTGGTTCATCGCCAATATATACGCATACTTGCACATTTTGTTATTTTCCTTGTATTCGTGTTACGTTGATACATCAGTGTCGCTGATATATACGTACACGAACTGTTTATTTCCTGTGTTCAGTTAGTCAGCCTTCCAGCACGTTTTGGTAGTTTGCGCGTATCGTGAGCACCCGTGCTGAGCTAGTATCCTGCTCCTGGTCCTGTTTGTGGATTGCGTTCATCTCTGCGAGGAGATAACGAATCCTTCTGAATCCTGTCCTGTTACTGCTTGTGGATTGCGTTCATCTCTGCGAAGAGATAGCGAATCCTTCTGAGTCCTGTTCCCTGTATTGCTCCAGTGCTAGTCAGTGTTCCTGCTTATGTCATATATCGGTTCATTGCCGATATATACATATGTTAGTCAGACGTTACAAATAGTTTCATTGATAGCTGTAATTGTAATACGCTAGGAAAACATACTTATTGTATATTTGTCTGTGTTACGTTCATCTATCTTGATCCTGCTATTTCCTGACTATCTTGTCCTGTCTTTGTGAGGCACGCCATCGCTGCAAACGCATTGGCTGCCTCATTCCAGTCTGTCTTATTGTGGACGCTTGCTGTCACTAAGTAGTGGCTAGTTAAGCAAGCGTTCATTCTGTCTACCTGTCCTGATCTCCTCAGTCCTGGTTTATGCGCTCAGCGCTGCTTTGCGCTGAGACGTTATTACGAAAGTGTTGTTTGTGGCTGTTCGGATCTGCACCGGCTCTGTGCACCACAATCTCCTATTGGAGTCAGTCCTCTCCTCCACTAAACTGGGGATATCCTGATCCCTTGTGCTGGTGTGTGTACCTCCTTCACGTCAGCTTATGTGTTGCATGCTGACTGTGGAGATTACACCTCCAAGCCTAACAATATCTGCTACCGATTGTGCATATTGGGGTCATTTCTGCTACCGATTGTGCATATTGGGGTCATATCTGCTACCGATTGTGCATATTGGGGTCATATCTGCTACCGATTGTGCATATTGGGGTCATATCTGCTACCGATTGTGCATATTGGGGCCATATCTGCTACCGATTGTGCATATTGGGGCCATATCTGCTACCGATTGTGCATATTGGGGCCATATCTGCTACCGATTGTGCATATTGGGGCCATATCTGCTACCGATTGTGCATATTGGGGCCATATCTGATAACGATTGTGCATATTGGGGTCATTGGACGTGTTTTTTGTTAAAATCTGCTCACAGTACGTGTATTTTCTTGAGAAAACCTGCACAATTATGTGAATTTTCTGGGGAAAGGGTCACCAAAACTTGGGCCCTCTGTCTTTGCGTTGCACTTTTAAAGGGAACCCGAGGTGACAATAATATTAAGGCTGCCATATTTATCTCCTTTTAAGTAATACCAGCTGCCTGGCTGCCGTGTTGGTCCTCTGCCTCTAATTCTTTCAACCATAGACCCTGAACAAGCATGCAGCAGGTCAGGGGTTTCTGACAATATTGTCAGAACTGACAAGATTAGCTGCATGCTTGTTTCTGGTGTAATTCAGTTCACTACTACAGCCAAATAGCTCAGCAGGGCTGCCAGGCAACTAGAATTGTTTAAAAGGAAATAAATATGGCAACCACCATATCACTCTCACCCTGGGTTCACTTTAAATTACAGTTAGCCCCGCCCTCATCCGGTCATGACCACGCCCATTTTTTCGCCGCGGCGCAGGTTGTAGCCACACCCATTTTTTGACGCGGCGCGCTTCGCGCGCCGTAGGTCGTCAGCTCCCCTGGAAATTGGTCCAGCACCTGCATAGCACCCCCTAAAAAAAATTCCTGGAGCCGCCACTGTATGGGAACCATTACTTATGAAACTGGAAGCAAAAACACTACTTGCTCATCCACAATTTAGCACAGACCACTAGTGATTGTCAGATGCAAATTTATAAAGTTTCACATCAGGTTGGATTTTTCAAATATTGACCATCCACACAGACTACAGCTCAATGGGCTTGAGGCACATCTTTTTAATTCTGTGTATCCTGCTAGCAGCAAAAACTGGTTAGAGTTACTCTGGTCTGAAAGTGCCCACTAATGATCCAATCTTTTGTCTATCCTTAAGATTTCTATTTAATAATATAAAGGGACAGCCAAAATGCAATGTATTCACCGAGTTTACCCTTCTTAGCGCTTGTTCACACAAGAGGATTAAGCACTTTGATTTTAAAAGCTCTTGCTAATGTTATCCTATGTGTGTTCTCACTGGAGCAATGTGATTTTGTAAAAATCCCCATAGCATTTAATTAGCAAGAGCTTTTCAAAATCACTAATGCTTTAACCAATTCATGTCCTACCTACAGTATATTCACGTCATTGCAAGTGGCTTCTGAAAGCCACATGACGTGAATATAAGTTTTCCCCTTTAAATGAGCACAGCGTGCGTGCTAGCACGCACCTGGGCTCATCAACCCCCCTCCCTCTAAGTACACTACTCCTGGATGCCTTCCCAGGGGTCCGATCCCCCCACCCCACGCCCGATCCCCTGTAATGACACAACCCCCCTCCTCCATGCTGCGATCGGGCAGCATGGGGAATTACAAAGATGATTTCCCACCTAATCTTCTTCCTGCGCGGCAATCGGCTCCCCTCCATTCAGTACTGCTGACAGCCTCTATGTGCAGAATGGATCGGGTCCCGGCTTAATGACGTCATCAAGCCGGGACTCGATCCACTCTGCACATAGAGGCTGTCAGCAGTACTGAACGAAGGGGATCCGATCGCCGTGCATTAAGTGGGAAATCTTCTTTGTAATTCCCCATGCTGCCCGATCGCAGCATGGAGGGGAAGGGGGGGAATCATTAAAGAGACACCGCTGCTCTGTTGGGGGGGAGGAAAGGGGAGCAACACACATGGGATTAAAATGGTACAATGTAGAATAGAAAACACTTGGCACTCAAACCCAGTGCATGTGCATGAGGGGCGGGCTCTGCATTTGCTTATTGTTCAATAGATACTTCCCCTCTTGTTTTCAGTCACTTAAGCAAATGGCATATGACTGGAACTCTGGACGTGCACCGGTTTCAAAATCTGTGAATAACAGTCCATCAATATACATACAAAAAGGCAGACCGGGCATCAGTCCCTTTGAGTTACTTTATTTCAGCATCTTGCCAAAAAGAGTGTTGCAGTAATACATTCGTATATGGTCACAAACGGATGGATCAAACCTGCATTGTTGAGGATGTTCGGGGAGTGCGGGGTGCGGGTGACCAGGGGTGAGTGGACTGCACTACAGCCGTTTCGCGCCCGACTGGCGCTTGTTCACGTGTTTGCGTCCTTGGAAAAAACAAGGACGCAAACACGTGAACAAGCGCCAGTCGGGCGCGAAACGGCTGTAGTGCAGTCCACTCACCCCTGGTCACCCGCACCCCGCACTCCCCGAACATCCTCAACAATGCAGGTTTGATCCATCCGTTTGTGACCATATACGAATGTATTACTGCAACACTCTTTTTGGCAAGATGCTGAAATAAAGTAACTCAAAGGGACTTATGCCCGGTCTGCCTTTTTGTATGTATACACATGGGATTAACAAGGGGGGGAGGGGGGTTAAGGGGCGTACACACCTAGCTATGGAGGGGGGGAGGGAATAGACACATCCAGCCAGCTTTGGGGGAGAGGGGCCAAAGATATACATCTGGCTAGCTGGGGGGGGGGGGGGGATATCCAGAGGCACATCTGACCAACTATGGGGGAGGGAGGCTTATGTAGGTGCACATCTGGCTAACTGGGGGAAGGATCAGATTATAAAGGAGGAAAAAAAATAACTAAATAAAAGTCGGACATAAAATGAAAAAATGCATTTTATTTCCAAATAATTTATTGTCATCATACATTGTACTAGTATTGAAATTTAAATGGTAAAATAACCAGGGAAAATGGAAATGTAAAATGTGTGGGTTTAACCCCCTTGGCGGTATGAAAAATACCGCCAGGGGGCAGCGCAGCAGTTTTTTTTTTAATTACTTTTTTTTAAAATCATGTAGCGAGCCGAGGGCTCGCTACATGATAGCCGCGGCTCAGCTGCATCCCCCCAGCCCCGCCGATCGCCTCCGGCGATAGGCGATCAGGAAATCCCGTTCAAAGAACGAGATTTCCTGGAGGGCTTCCCCCGTCGCCATGGCGACGGGGCGGAATGACGTCAGCGACGTCGGGACGTCATTGGGAGACCCAATCCACCCCTCGGCGCTGCCTGGCACTGATTGGCCAGGCAGCGCTCGGGGTCTGGGGGGGGCCGCGCGCCGCACCGGATAGCGGCGATCGGGCGCGCGGCAGCGGCGATCGGGGTGCTGGCGCAGCTAGCAAAGTGCTAGCTGCGTCCAGCAAAAAAAAAAATTAAGTAAATCGGCCCAGCAGGGCCTGAGCGGCACCCTCCGGCGGCTTACCCCGTGTCACACACGGGGTTACCGCTAAGGAGGTTAACTTACAGCAGCAACTTTTATTTTCAAACTATAATGGCTGGAAACTGGGAAATAATGACTTTTTTCATTTTTTTACCCCTTGTTCCCTTTAAAATGCATTGAAAATAATATAATTCTTAGCAAAAAGTACCACACAAAGAAAGCCTAATTGGTGGCTGAAAAAACAAGGTATAGATCATTTATGTATGATAAGTAGTGATAAAGTTATTGGCAAACGAATGGGAGGATTGTGAAATGTAGAAAATTGTTCTGGTTTTTTAGGGGGAAAACCCCAGGGAAGCAAAGTGGTTAAAGTGGATCCAAGGTGAACTTTAAGGCTGCTTACACACTAAGACGTTACAGGCACACGTTAGTGCAGCCTATAACGCTCAGGGCCGGCCCTAGACTTTTTGCCGCCTGAGGCAAATTTTGAAAAAATTGCCGCCCGCCGCTGAGCCGCTGAGCTGGAGGGGTAGCGGGCAGATCGGGGGTATTGGGTCGAGCGGTGGGGAGGGGGGTCGGACCCTCCCCCTCCCTCGCCTTGCAGGAAGTGACGTCAGTGGAGCGCACACTGGAACGAGGAAGAGGTGAGTGATCCCCCGCCCGTGCCTCTTACTGTCCGTCGGCTGCTTACTCTACATTTAAAGCTGAAGGGGAGCGCAGATCGGGGGACCCAGGCGAGGGAGGGGGGGTCCGACTTCCCTTCCCACCGCTAGGCCCAATACCCCCGTCCTGCCCGCTACCCCTCCAGCTCAGCAGCCGCCCCCCCGCACCCACGGACGGGCGGATGACGCCCCTAGAACTTTGCCGCCTGAGGCAAAAGTTTCACCCCGCCTCATGAGCGGGCCGGCCCTGGTAACACTCCCCCAACGCACAGCATTGTAACACAAGTGGGCTGTTCACACTGCCCACGTTGCGCTACATGTAACGCTGCACGTTCTTCCGAAAGTGCAGCATACTATAGCATTACAGCGGCTTAAGCCGCGTTATACTGTTTGCACATGCTCAGTCGTGTTGGGGAGGAGCGGAGAGCGGCCAGGCACATGGCTAATTAATATTCACTGCACGTTGTGACGTGCAGTGTTTAGTCCCTGGTGCGGCCGCTCTGTGCGGCGATTGGCCAGCGGGACCACGTGATGCCGCATGCGTCCAAGAGTACGCATCACGGACGCCAGAGTGAGCTGCACAACGCGGCTCACTCTGACGTCCACATTGAAGAGCACCAGGCCTTGCGTTAGGTGCACATTATGCGACCTTAACGTACCACCTAACGCAAAGTCTTGGTGTGCAAGTAGCCTCACACAATGGCTATCATTCATAAAGCATTTCCGCATGCGGATATGCTTAAAACTACTGACTTTACCGAACACTCATCAAGTTCGGCATTCATAAAGCCTCTTTCCGCATGAAAAACTGACACTACCGAGCAGAGTGATAAATCACCGCCTTGTGCTCTGATTTTCATAAAAATGTAACAAAATTGTAATTCATAAAGATTACCGCAATCGGTATGAGGACGGGAAATACCGCTCCCTCGTATGTGGCCATAACAATGTAAAGTGAATGGAGACACGGACCCCCCAGGCAGCTGCAGTAGAGCGGAACACGGGGAAATGTATCAACTCGGCAGCTTCCTGTGTCTCCGCAAGCCTACCGCCAGCCTAGTTCGGGAAATCTCCGCACTACTATCGCACCTGAACACTTTTTTATGAATGCCCACCCAGAAGTCTAAAATACCAGCAGCGGTGTTTTCCCGCACTGATTCTCCTTACCGACAGCACTTTTATGAATGATAGCCATTGCATAATTGTGTTCCTATTGTTTATAGGGCATTCCTTAAAGGGGAACTGAAGCGAGAGGTAAATGGAGGCTGTCATTTTATTTCCTTTTAAGCAATACCAGTTGCCTGGCAGCCCTGCTGATCCTCTGTCTCTAATACTATTAGCCATAGCCCCTGAACAAGCATGCAGCAGATCAGGTGTTTCAGACTTTAAGGTCAGATCTGACAAGACTAGCTGCATGCTTGTTTCTGATTTTATTCAGATACTTCTGCAGAGAAATAGACCAGCAGGGCTTCCAGGCAACTGGTATTGAATAAAAGGAAATATGGCAGCCTCTGTATACCTCTTCAGTTCCCCTTTAAGCCAAATACGTTTGTTTTAATACTCTAATACACATACATATATATACATACATATATATATATATATATATATATAATCATATAATCGTGTGTGTGCTGCGATCACTCGAAAACGGCTTGACCGATTTGAACAAAACTTGGTACACCGATCCCTTACTACCTGGGATGATATGTTCTGGGGGTCTCGCGTCCCCCCCCCCTGCACACCTGGGCGGAGCTACAAACAGCAAATCAGATTTCACCCATTCAAGTCAATGGAAAAAATGTAAAAGGCTGCCATTCTCACAGTAATCAAGCCAGAGTCCCCACACTTGGCACAGGTGGTCACTTGGTGACCGAGGTTACAAATCCAGGAAAAGTGGGGGGGAGCATAAAACAGCCAAATTTCAGCCATTCATTTTAAATGGGAAAATGAAAGCCATTCTTAGACTGTTAATCGCAGGGTTCTCAAACTTGACACAGTTGGTCACTGGGTGAATGCGATTAAGATTCAAGAAAATGGGTGGAGCCTACAACAGCCAATCAAAATTCACCTATTGATTTTCAAGGGGAATATTTCAACTGCTGCTATTCTTACACTGCTAATGGCAGAGGCTTCAAACTTGCTACAGTCGGTAATTGGGTGACTGGGGTCCAAATTCACTAAAGGGGTGGGGCCACATTCAGCCAATCAGATTTCCTTGGTGGATAAACTGCTTCCATTTACACATTTTTGATGCCAGGAACCTGAAAGCTCACAAACATGGTCATTGAGTGACTGTGGCAAGGTTACAAAAAGTGGGTGGAGCCAAAAACATTTACTGGGAAAATATAAACTGCAGCCATTCTTACATCGTTAATGGCAGGGTTCTTAAACTTTGCACAGTTGGTCACTGGGTGACTGGGATTAAGATTCAGAAAAGTGGGTGGAGCCTACAAAAGTGACTCAAACTTCACCTATTGCTTTTCAAGGGGAATTGTAATTGCTACCATTCTTGCACTGTTAATGGCACAGACCTCAAACCTGGTACAGTTGGTTATTGGGTGACTGGGGTTCAAATTCAGAAAAGGGGGTGGAGCCACAGCCAGATTTTTCATTTTAATGCAAATTATTCATACCAAAGACTGCAAAGCTCACAAACTTGGTCAGTGAGTAATTGTGTGTTAGGGTTAGAAAAAGTATGCAGAGCCAACACCAGCCAAATACATACCCGGGCAACCAGCTAGTTCCCTATAAAACTAAACAAGCCACGCCCACAGGCTTTCAGAGAGCCAAGGCACTTTCAGACAGTAGCAAGGGCTCATGGGAGCCCAGTCTGGGCAGGAGGAGATGGAGGTATTACTAACCAGAGATTTCAGAGGCAGAGGGGAGGAGATTAGGTTCTTTTGCTCAAGATGCAGATAAGCCTGCCTCTGTGTAATGTTTACAAACATGGCTGCTGTCATTGGGCTCTATTCATAAAACCTTACCGCAAGTTTTCCGCTCAAAACAGCGGATTTTCCCGTCCATTTAGCAAAGTGGGCATTCATAAAAGCTGTTCCCGCATGAAAATCTACAATCCCCCGCAGAGCGAGAAATTTCCACTCCAGTGTTTTTCTAGATTTATCTAGAAAAAAGTAACAAAATGGCCATTCATGAAGTTTAGAGGAAGCGGTATGTGGATGGGAAATACCGCTTCCTCTGATTTTGCGGATTACATACAAGTGAATGGGACAGACCTCCCAGAGAGAGCAGTGCACGGAGGGACTCTGCCGGCTGAAGTGTTTCCGCATGCCTTCCGACAAGCTTACCGCCAGCCTTCAGCAGGAGATCTCCACTCTTGCATCGCAGCTGGCAAGATTTTTTTGAATGACCACCCAGAAGTGTAAAATACCGCTGCGGTATTTTCCCTCCAGGAGTTTTCACCACAACTTTTTTACTAATAGAGCCCATTGTATCACAGGAAGAAATAATCATTCTATTAAAAGCTGTTTGCAGCTAGATTTGCTGTGCAAACTATCAAAAAAAAAAATTTAGGTAAGGTATATAGACAAGTTACTGGTTAGAGTTTTTCATCTCAGATCCGCTTTAAGCTCATGTGTGAATAAACCCTTAGATTTGGTGCATACATGTAAAAATGTGAGCGATTGCTGCCAGTAGAAGATTTGTAAGATTCTAGGAATAGTAAAATATTGGTAATCTTTGTCCTTAGAGCTGTGCAGCAACCTCCGGTGGCCATTTTCGAGGAGGCTTAACAGCCCAACATAAAGCAGTAGGGACCTGGCAGAACTGCACGGAGGGCGCTGATGGCATCCTCTGCATATAAAAAAAAATCTGTACCTGCTATTTATTTTTTTTGGCCTTGCAAGTCCTTTAACCCTCCATCACAACCTACTCCAAAAAAAAAAAAACCCCTGAGGTATGGCAAAAAGCAGCATTACAGTTGCAGAGCATCTGCTATGTAATGCTGTAGTTTGCGTGCCTCAGCATCCAACATTTTATAGGCTACCAAAATTTCCCTTGCTTGCTGCAAATTATGCTAGTTATAATAGCTGTGTTTTGCAGCAAAGGTAAGTTTTGGCACCTGATAGCTGGTTCAGAGGCATGAAGAGCACCCAAAGTCTGTCATAAATGGCCCCTATGGCTGTGCCCTCTGATTTGACAAGATCAGATTAGTGGGCACCAACACAACATATTCAGATGAGCAACTTCATGGCATTTACTACTGGCTTGACAGATAATGGCAGCAGTCATCTCCATGTGCTGATTCATGCTGTTAAATGAGTTTCTGAAATGCTGTGCCTAGTGTGAGGGCACGTTTCCACTATTGCGAATCCACATGCGTCCAATGCATGTGGATTCGCACATGTAATGCAAGTGGATGGGCCTGTTTCCACTGTAGCGTTGTTGAGGTGCGTTTTCCAGCAGTGAAAAGCGCACAAAAGAGCAGCAGAATTCGCCTGTGAGTGGAATGCATGCAATGTATTTAATAGGGAAATCGCATGCGATTTCCCCATGTTTTTTGCCGTGAATTTGCATTGGTACCAATGTAAATTCACACAGGCAGTGACATGGTAAGAAAAAAACCCTCACCTATGTGAATTCGCAGCAAAAACGGGTACTTATCCGTTAGCCGGGCGCATCCGGCAGGTGGCGCTAATTACTATTCCCCCTCCAGGCCGACATGGATAGTAGTGAAAGATGTAACTCTGGTGTAGTTTTGTCGCCACCTAGAGGATGCTAACGGATAAGTACCCAAAACGCATGGGGAAATCACATCCGCATGCGATTTCATCAGCGGTGGAATCCAGGCAATTCCGCACCGCAATAGTGGAAAGGAGCCCTTAGCGTTTTGAGCCTCTAGGGCAGAGTCCCAACCTCATCCTCAAGGCCCACCAACAGTACATGTTTTGCAGAAAACCACAACATGCACAGGTGAGGTAATTAGTGTCTCACCAGAGCCAGCTAGCCTGTCCACCTGAACCTTCATGCCTTAAATGACAACTGAAGTGAGATTAATATAAATTTCCTTTTGACTGTTACCAGTTGCCTGGCTATCCTGCTGACCTTCTGCCTCAGCTATTTTAGGCAAACACCTGAGATGCTGCATGCTCCTGACAAGATTAGCTGCATGCTTGTCTCGGGTGTGATGCAGACACTATTGTAGCCAAATATACCAGCAGGACTCCAAAGTATTGTTTAAAAGGAAACATGGCAGCCTCAATATCCCTTCAAGGCCTGCAGATTAGCTGAAGAGCAAATTTGATTGAAGAGATAAGTCTTGAGGCCCTTTTCCACTATAGTGGAATCTCGTTTGCCCTGCATGGATCCAAGCGGGAAAAACTCCCTATTCTGATAGTCCCATTTATAGCATGCTGTTTGCACTTGTACAAACCCACACATGGGTATAGCTGTGCCATGCATGGCTATAGGGATGCAGATTTCAGTGTCTGATTCTTCATCACAGCAGAGGTACTGTAATTGAACTGCAACATCCAATAAAAGCTTTTAATTCTCAGCCCTTGACAACCATTTGAACCTCACCTCAGGTTCAGTGTCTAGTTAAGTTAAACCAAAATGTGGTTCTGCTCTAGTTAAATTGCCTGGGCCTAGTCTAAATGCTGACTGCTTGAGATATTCTACAGCTGATTGTGGTAACAGACCAGAAAATGGTTTTAAGATATGCATCCCAAGATACTAATATTTTGCCCATCCACCCCCCCCATATGGCTTCCCTAGTATTCCTGGCTTCACCTCCAATATAGCTTCCCTAGTGGCCTAGAGTGGGCCAAACATAATGCAAAGTGGGGAAACCCCTTGAGGGCCAAATCTGAGGGCTCCGAGGGCCAGATTTGGCCTGCGGGCCGGAGTTTGACATGTATGATTTAGGAAAAGGGAGTGTAACCATGTGTGCAGAAGTGGGATTACAAAACCTCTAGTTTGAGCAATGAACACATGAATCCTTTTGAAAAGTCAGGACTATAGACACAGTAGCATTAGTGATGCAACAGTTATTCAGTAAGGTATACAGACCCTTCCCCAAAAAGTCAATAAATCAGATGCTTTTTATATAAAAATTATATTTATTAAACTATACAAGACTTAAAATAAAAGGCTCCAGCTGAGAGTTCACCATTCCAGTTCAGGCATATCAAGGGAGTCTTCAAGTGGGGACAAGAAACATGGGAGGCTGTCTGGAACATCTGAAAGACAAAAAGTTTAGTTTGTGTGTTATGACCAGAAAAAAAAAAAAAAAAAAAAAAAACCAATGAGATGCAAGTGTCAAGCTCCTACAACTTGGAACTGAGCTAGTCAAATACAATGGCAGATTGATATCAAACTTCAAGATTTGTAATCTCATTGATGCTACATTCAGGCTGCAACTCCACCACCCCAAAAGAAATACACTCAAGCCAACCTGTTTCCCAGCTGAAGACTGGAATGTCCATAGGTGCTGGTTCTTTGTTCACCAAGGCATCAAACCTCAGGGCATCATTCTCAGCCACCATAAGGGGAACACCAGCCAGACACAGGTGACTCAGCTTGTGCTCTTCAGGGACATCAAATGTGTCAAACTCTAAAAGCGGAAAAATAAAAAAGGAGTTTCCTTGAACACAACAGCAAGTCAGAAGCTAGACTCAAGATATTTTAGCATTAACATATAGTGGATTGGGCACTGCAGGTTCCATGAAACTGAAGAGTCCTATTTTTGTACTAACGCCACAGCCCTGGTGCTGGGCTAAGGCTCTATTAAAAATTGTCTATATTTCAAGTGCTGCATGGGAAGCGGATCCTAAATAGGATCCATTTGTTAAGTGTTAAGGCAAACAGTCTTGACTGTCTGCATCATTTCAGACAAGTTGCCCATAGCCACTCCTAGTGCAATACATTCACCCTCAGACAATAGTAAAAGCAGACCCAGAATGGTATGCTCTGAAGTCTGGGTTTTGCTACACCCCCTCCTTACTGCTTATGGTACTGCAGGACCATGGTGGTTTTGTTTGGAAGAACTAGAATGCAGAGTTCAGCCAGTACTGCAGGAGATTGTAAGGGTTTGTACTATGCAGCCCAAGTGATGGCTAGTTGGGCAGCAACCTACTATGAGGCCTGGTGCACGCCAAAAACCGCTAGCAGATCTGCAAAACGCTAGCAGTTTTTGAAACGCCTTCTTATTTTTATGAAGCGTTTCAGCTAGCGTTTGTGGGGTAGATTTTGAATATTGTTACAGTAAAGCTGTTACTGAACAGCTTCTGTAACAAGAACACCTGCAAAACTGGTTTGTGTTTTTCCTATACTTAACATTGGTGGCAGAAAACACATCTGAAATAAAAAAAAATAAAAATTCAGCCTGGGAGTACAAGTTTCAGCAAAACGCCTCCCACTCTGGTGAACCACCCCATTGAAATACATTACCCTAGCGTTTCCACATCCGCAAGCAATCTGAACACACAAAAAGCTGCTTGTGTGCACCAGCCCCAAGTAATCTGAAGTGAGATCAGATCTGTTTGGCTATTAGTCAAATCTTCTGGCTTCAGTTAGAATTTATAGCTTAGCATGCAGTGATCTAGAACAAAAAGGATCAGCACAACAACCAGGTTCTTGCAAAGTGATGTAGAGGTCAGATAAGCTGCTTGTGCACCAAATACAACTGCAATTGACTGAACAGTACTGGGGAGGCACATTTGTGCCAGAGCTCTGCTAGAATAGACCATAGTCTTTGGACAGTGAAAGATCAAACTAATTTTACCACCTTCCATATAGTATGAGAGCATACTCTACACAGTCTATTCTATCGTGAAGAGATGTGCAGGTTGGCACTACAGCATGTGCAGAAAGCTTGAGTGGGGAGCTGGCAGTAGTATGGTAGCACACATGCAACAGATCAGTTCCTGCAAAAGATCCATTCATAGTCTGATATCTGCAGATCCATGATATCTGCAGATCCATAAAAAGAGAGAAACCGAGAGCCCACTATGGTGCAGTATGTTAAGATGATCTGATAAGGTAAAATGCGAGAGAATTATACTCACAAACATGGGTCACCTCATAGGCAACCACTGAAAGGGCAGGTGAGGAGATAATGCCTGTCCTCACTCAGGGCTAAGAAGTCGCTCTCTGTAGTAGGAAAACGGGTGATACTCCCTTCCACCAGGAGTGGACACAGTGTGTTTGGTTGTAGAACAGAGGCGCCAGTAGGATAAAAATACATAAAATCCTTAAAAAATGCTTGGAGGAAGTGGTGGGCTTACCTCCCAAAAGCAAACAAGAAGTACTGTTTGTATAAATTAACAATTTATTTATACGGTACCCCAAACACAGAAATGCAACGCGTTTCGCAGGTCAAACCCGCTTCATCAGGCAACAAATTAGGGACCACTGTAAACAAAAGATAAAAATAAAAACAAACAATCAACAGTAACCACTGCCTCATCAGCAAAGGATAATGCACAGTGGTGGCAAGGCGACGGAGGGCTAAACAGTTCAATACAGACTCATTGTTACTATTCCTAGCAGTACTAGTGAGCAACAAAAAACTCTTTTCATAATAATGACAGTATTTTTACGAGCATTGCTGGTAGCATAAGAGAGGTACAAAATAAGGTGCACAGCAGGGTATCATGTCTAAAGTAGATCGAGGGGGAGGGGGGGTGACCAAAATTTAAGGTGGATGATGCACATGATTGTACTAGGAGACATTGGTAAACAGACAGCTATCTAGGTGTATGCAAAGGTGGGTGAGCGGAATGGGTGAAGATAAAAGAGACCTGAATGTGCTATACTCAGAGTGGACAGAAGACAAAACAACAATTAAGCACTTACCAGTAGATCTGAATTGTCAGGAGTAGCGCCTCAGTAGCAAGTGGTCGGCGCCCAAACCGTTTATATAGTACTATATAAACGGTTTGGGCGCCGACCACTTGCTACTGAGGCGCTACTCCTGACAATTCAGATCTACTGGTAAGTGCTTAATTGTTGTTTTGTCTTCTGTCCACTCTGAGTATAGCACATTCAGGTCTCTTTTATCTTCACCCATTCCGCTCACCCACCTTTGCATACACCTAGATAGCTGTCTGTTTACCAATGTCTCCTAGTACAATCATGTGCATCATCCACCTTAAATTTTGGTCACCCCCCCTCCCCCTCGATCTACTTTAGACATGATACCCTGCTGTGCACCTTATTTTGTACCTCTCTTATGCTACCAGCAATGCTCGTAAAAATACTGTCATTATTATGAAAAGAGTTTTTTGTTGCTCACTAGTACTGCTAGGAATAGTAACAATGAGTCTGTATTGAACTGTTTAGCCCTCCGTCGCCTTGCCACCACTGTGCATTATCCTTTGCTGATGAGGCAGTGGTTACTGTTGATTGTTTATTTTTATTTTTATCTTTTGTTTACAGTGGTCCCTAATTTGTTGCCTGATGAAGCGGGTTTGACCTGCGAAACGCGTTGCATTTCTGTGTTTGGGGTACCGTATAAATAAATTGTTAATTTATACAAACAGTACTTCTTGTTTGCTTTTGGGAGGTAAGCCCACCACTTCCTCCAAGCATTTTTTAAGGATTTTATGTATTTTTATCCTACTGGCGCCTCTGTTCTACAACCAAACACATCTGCAGATCCATGTTACTGGAACTGATCTGTTGCATGTGTGCAGCATCTTGCAAAGATTTTTATCTGATGGGGGAGCTCAGCTCAATAGAATAGACTGTAGAGTATGGCTCTCATTCTACATGGAAGGTGGTAAAATTGGTCTGTGATCTTTCGTTTTCCAAAGACTATGGTCTGATGTGTGTATGCACCCCAATTCTAAATGCAAGTTGTGGAGAGAAGATTAAATCTTCAGCTTGCTGTTTCAGTACTGGGACACTCTGAACCTGTTGTACAAGGGCTTGTCAGAGCCCATCTGTAGGAGGGTGACCACTGCACAGGTGCAGGGCTTGACAGTAGCATGGAGCAACTTGTGCATGGCTTTTTCCTCTGCCTGAGTGGCTCCATGCTACTGTGCAGCCATGTGTGTTCAGAGGGTCCTGGAGACCAGCAGCAGATTAAAGGCCTCTTTTCAATGGACTTGAACTGAGTGCTTAGCAAGCAGTTACCAGAAAGCAGTTGAGGCATTTCACTGCCTGTGGAAGAGAGAAGCCTCTGATATGGAGGCAAGCATCTAAGTTTTTAAAATGGCAAGCTTGCTTTAACCTCCTTAGCGGTAACCCCGTGCTGGACACGGGGTAAGCCGCCGGAGGGTGCCGCTCAGGCCCTGCTGGGCCGATTTTCATAATTTTTTTTTGCTGGACAGCACTCTGATCGCCGCTATCTGTTGCGGCACGCGCCCCCCCAGACCCCGTGCGCTGCCTGGCCAATGAGTGCCAGGCAGCGCCGCGGGGTGGTTCGGGACTCCCAATGACGTCATCCCGCCCCGTCGCCATGGCGACGGGGGAAGCCCTCCAGGAAATCCCGTTCTTTGAACGGGATTTCCTGATCGGAGACCGCCGAAGGCGATCGAAGCGGGCGGGGGGGGGGGAATGCCGCTGAGCAGCGGCTATCATGTAGCGAGCCCTGGGCTCGCTACATGATTAAAAAAAAAAAAAAAAACCGCTGCGCTGCCCCCTGGTGGAATTTTTCACACCGCCAGGGGGGGTTAAAGAGCCCAACTTATAGCTTAGTGTAAGCATTTTAGAATCAGGTAGGCACTTACCTGTTGGATCATAAGGGATAAACTTATCAATCTCAGGGTAGATTGGTTTGTTGGGCTTCACCTGTGCTCCAGTAACCTGAAAGATTTGCAAGAGTTAAAATGCTGAATTATGCAGATGAAGTCAAGTGTTTGCATGCCAATAAAAGCTACTAAACTGCAGGAAGTTGTATGCAGCTTGGAAACAGACCCATCAGATGCAGCAGCTGCAAGGGGGGAATGCTCCCAATAGGGATAATCAATGCTATGCAAATTTTACATTCTAATTTCATGTAAATGGTATGCAGCTTGAACTCTGGACCAGTCAGAATAACAGGGCTGGTGCACACCAAGAGCGGTTCTTAGTGTTTTTAAAATTGCAGGGAAACCACTTGGCTAATAAATGCATGTCCCCCCCGGGCTGTCAGTATTGTATAGGAGAAAGGGCAAGGGGAGGAGGGGAAGCGAGACACGAAGCTGGCAGCTTGATCTGTTACAATGTCGTCGGCTTATTTGTCATTAACTCACTTTAATATACATTTGGCCACTTCAAACACTAGACATTTGTCAACATTAACATTTTAAGGGACGGCAAGTATTGATGTAATTAGCGCCACCTGCTGGATGTGCCCAGCTAACGGAAAAGTACTGAAAATTGCTCTAAACATGACTAGAAATCACTGAGAAACAGCTTCAAAAACTGCTAGTGTTTGTGGAGCTGCTAGTGGTTTTAGTGTGCACTGGCCCTTACTGCCCATTTTTATGGGTCAATTAAATCTGCAGAGAATTTACATGAAATTTGAACGCAAAGGAATTTGTATTGATCATCCCTAGATGCCAACACATCTACAGAGCTAGACATACTAACGGAACTGCATAAGATTTGTCATCTTATATTCATACCTCCTTAATGACTGGTGCTGGTTTCTTCACCTTGAGGTGGCTTTTCTGGGCAGGAACAGCCTTATGGCGCACAACTTGCTTGTTGATGTTTCCCAGTGCTTTCCTTGTAGTCTTCTCAGCACCAGACTGGCCAAACACCTTTCCTGGAGGAGCTCTGAGAACTGGCTCAGCTGAAAAAAAAAAAAAAAAAAAGTTAGATATTAGAAAGGCATGCCAGACACTATACTCTCTACCCCCCCCCCCCCCCCCCACGATATAGAATGATATGCCGAGTCTGGGTTCCATGCAGATGGGTGGAGTCTGGATTTGGGCCAGTGTTAGGCAGCACATCTATGGCATACCTCCCAACTTTGAGATGAGAAAAAGGGACACTTAAGCCATGCCCCTGCCACATATACCATAAAGATTTTATAAGAAAATTTTTATGATTCAAACATTGGTCTTTTCTATACTGGTTCATTTTCCCCTCATATGAACATTTTAAAATTAGTAATATCAATTTAAAGGATAGGAATAAAGTTTAGAGTCAAAACACATTTTATAGTAGGGGACAGAGTCCAGACAGGGGGACAGTTGGGAGCTATGCTAAGGAAACATTAGGGATGGTCAATGATATGCAAATTAGGCAATGCACACTTCCATAGCTTGAAATGGACCAATGGAAGTCAACCTTTACAGGATTAAGGTAGTCCCATTTTAAATTCGTATAAACTTGCATACAATTTGCACCTCACTAACCATCCCAAGCCAGTGTTTTTCACAGCCCTGCCCCATTCACTCAGGACAAAGTGCAACTGCCTAATTGGCTTTGACTTTGTGACCAATAAAGATCAGAACACAGGCTAAAAGCACCCAATTGGTAGAGGCCTAACTCAAAGTGAATTTGGCCAAGTCTACACCTTTTCACTGTTTATAATTCAGTCTGCAGCCAGCTGCAGCTTTCCTGATAAGCCAAAGATAGCAGGACAGGCATTTAAAAGGAAACATGGCAGCCTCCATATGCATCTCAGTGAAAGTCTAGTCAAGTAACCTCCTTGGCGGTTCGGGGTAAGCCATGCAGGAGGTTTTCTCTGGCCCTGCTTGGCCGAATTGTTTAATTTTTTTGCTGCATGCAGCTAGCACTTTTGCTAGCTGCGTCAGCACACCGATCGCCACCGCCCCGTGCTCGATCGCCGCTATCCATTGTGCCGGGTGGTCCCCCCCTCCAGACCCCGTGTGCTGCCTGGCCAGTACCAGGCAGCGCTGAGGGGTGGATCGGGACTCCCAATGGCGTCCGACGTCATCCCGCTCCGTCGCCATGGCGACGGGGGAAGCCCTTCAGGGAATCCTGTTCTTTAAACGGGATTTCCTGATCGGAGATCGCCGAAGGCGATCAAAGCAGGCGGGGGGATGCCGCTGAGCAGCAGCTATCATGTAGCGAGCCCTGGGCTCGCTACATGATTTCAAAAACACTGCTGCGCTGCCTCCTGGCGGAATTTAGACCGCCAGGAGGGTTAATACTGGCAGCCAATGTTCGAACCTGCCATTTGTTACTCAGACGAAGCAAATTTTTAAGCGGACCCAAACCAATTTTTTTTTTTATTCAATATACTTCCTTGCTCTGACATACAGAGATAGATAAACACTCTGTCAAGCCTATGAGCATTTCAGGGCATGCTTTTCACCCTCTTTTCATAACTAGGGTTATACAGGTGGCAGCCACTACTTCTGAGCTTAGGAGGTTTTAAATCATGGGTGTGTGTCAGCTACCCTCCCTCACAGGGGCATCAGCTATGTGAAATCTCACCTCCCCTGTGACATCAGTAACAGCCTGTGTTTTGTTTGCCTCCACCAGTCTGCCGGATTCTGTCCCGGGAATATGAAAGGAAGGGGTTCCTCCAACAAATGTAAAATACTTTATATTTGTCATCATGCAGTTGAAAAAAGGCTGCCATTTATTATAAGTTAAAGATTTTATTTCTGAAATCTTGTATTTTTAATTTGGGTCCACTTTAAGCACCACACTTCGTGTGTAGCATATGATGATGTCTTGCTACTACTCTTAAATCCTGCAGTTGCTGGACCTAAACCATGTTACTGGAAGTAGTTTGTACCGGTTCAGGCAGATGGTTACCAGACAGTGGCACACCAGTGGCCATCCTAACAGGACAACTTTGTAAGACCATTCCACTGAGTACATGCCAAGTCCTACAGAGATACCTAGTCCAAGATAAGTAGGAGCTTCAGCCAGGAGAATAGGGCCAGACAGTAAATGCAAGACTAAAGCAGGGGCATCCAGCCTCCTAGAGGCCTGACATCCATGTGAAATATTTAAAGCAGAATGGAGGATGGTATGTATAGTAACAGTGTGGGCACAGGTCAGCTGCAGAGGGGTGGCAGAAATCCCAGGCAAGTTAAAAAAAAAAAAACACGCAGCATAGAGGGCACTATTGTGGCCAGGAATGCGAAGAATCACTCACGTTCCCAGCCTGTCAGCTCCTGTTGACGAAACTGGAAGTGGCTGCCAGTGGGGCCCGGAGCATCTGTTGGGAGTCTGCATGGGCACGATACAGCTGCAGGAAGCCCCAGATGAGTATAACTCATTTTTTTACATTGACTTAAGTGTCCCTTTTGTAAATGAGGACTTGCAAACCTGCTTTTTTAAATCAATTTTTTTTTGTGGAGCAAAGTGACTGCAACATTAGTTTTAGGCAGAGGAACTGGATACTTAGCCAGTGAGTCAGTGTGACAGCTTCTGTGACCTGCAAACCCAGCATCTCTCCTGGACAAGAGTTAAACTAACTAGCAGCTACAAAACCAGTAATTACAAGGAGCCAAGTTAGAAGCCTTCCTCACAACAGCACACTACTTACCAGTGTTTGCAGTCAGTTTTACTTGGCCCTTAGACAAGACTCTGGATCCAACATTTCCATTCTCCTGGTCAACAAAAATCAAAGTAGCCATGTTTCACGGTCAGAACTGAATTGAAGGCAACTCTGGTCAGATTTTTCCTGAAGGTGTCAAAAAAAAAAAAAAAAAATCATGATGTGGCTGCACATGAATATTACACTTACCTCACCATTTTGTTCTTACAGTGATCCCTTCCAGTTCTGACAATATTTTGTCAGAACTGAAGTATACCAGTTACAACTGAACATGCAAGGTAATGTCTAGGTTTCCCTATGGTTTAAGTGGGTGCTATTACAGTTTAACAGGGTGCTGACCAGGAAGCTGTTATGAGGTAATGGCCATTTTTAAAATGGAGGATGGAGAATGTCATCGATCACAGTGGACAAATGGGACACAGGAGAGGAGAAAGATTGAGGAGTAGACTACACAGGAGGCAAGTATGACCTGTGTATGGTTGTTTTGACTGTATTTTCAGTTCATGTTCTCTTTAAGGACAACCTGCAGACTGTTTAAGCATCTAAATATCTCTTTATGTATGACTGAGGCTAAAGCCTTGTTCCTACTGCAAATGATTGCAAGTGCACCAAGAATTGCAGATCAAAGTACAATTCAGCTGCACATAAGCAATTTGTCAGGATTCACAGTGGCATTCTAAAAAGTGTATTGATTGCATGCTGGGAAGACTACTTTTCAAGAGGTGGATTATAATGAGTGCTTACATTTACCTTTTGTTAAATTGTAGGCATCCAATAAAGATACAATGCCTGGCAGTCCTGATGGTTTTTACCCACAGCAGCATTGAAATGACACCTGAAACAAGCATGCAGTCAATATGGCTAGACTAATCGCAGCACCCAATGTTGATATTTAGGGTCTAGTGTGGGCTGAAGCCAAGCCTGTTTTCCACAAACTGATGAGCTTTGTGCTCAGCGAGCAGTAGTGAGCAGTTACCAGGCAGCGACAAGCAGTTACCTGGCAGCAGTGAGCAGTTGTGAGAGTTTGAGAGGCATTTCACTGCCTAGAACAGGCATGGGCAAACTTGGCCCTCCAGCTGTTAAGGAACTAAAAATCCCACAATGCATTTGCCTTTATGAGTCATGACTGTGGCTGTCAGACTCCTGCAATGCATTGTGGGACTTGTAGTTCCTCAACAGCTGGAGGGCCAAGTTTGCCCATGCCTGGCCTAGAAACAGTTCTTGGAAAAGAGGCCTCAGGAACATGGAGGCTGCCATTAATTTCCAACAATGCAGATAGCCTGGCCACCCTGCTAATCCTCAGACCTTAAACAGGCATCCAGATCAGATGATTGACTAAGATTTGCTGCATGCTTGTTTAAAGCCCCATCTACACGATTGCGATACTATTTAACCACTTAACGACCGCCTAACGCCGATAGGCGTCAGCGGGTCGTTAGTGGTATAGCATGGAAACTGCCGCTCGATCGAGCGGCCTTTCCATGCCAGTTCACGGAGACTGTCTCCGTGAACAGCGTGCGAGCCACCGATTGCACGCATAATGTAAACATGTGGGGAAGAAATCAATTAAATGCGACATGTCTGATCAGGATTCGATATTGTAAATCGAAGTGTATCATCCCGGATATGTCAGATCATAAATAGAATTGTAATCAAATCACAAAATAATTGTATAGTGTAGATTGGGCTTGAGGTGTGAGATACTGATGCATAAGAGATAAGCAGGACAACTGGCATTGTTTAAAAGGAAAAGAGGTATCCTCCATATCCCACACTCCAGGTATTTAAGGGGCTCACTAATACTATCTTAAGTGTACAATGTTACTAGATCCATGTTGTAGAAGGGAGCACTGCATAAATACGTTTTGCTAGTCCCCCATATTACATTAGAATTGGTAAATATTGTATCATTAGGTGCTCTTTTAAAGACACAGCATAGTAAGGAAATGCATTTAAAATGAAGGGCAGCCTACAGTGTTCCTTTAAAGCACCAATTCAGACTCATCTTTGAGGTATATTGCTTAAACTATTGCAAGAAGTTCCATACTTTGGGCACTAGTAAGGCCTCCTTTCCACAGACTGTTGATAGGCAGTAAAATGCCTCTCAACTGCTCACTGCTGCCTGGTAAGTGCTTGCTGCTGCCTGGTAACTGCTTGCTGAGCATGCAGCTCAACAGTTCATGGAAAGGAGGCCTAATGGTCATGTCTAGAACTCATGGAGAAGCATATGATCAGTTTGGTCAGGTGATTGTTATGCAAGTCTGATTTGTCATTAATGATCCTGTTGAAGCAGGATGTGATCACAGCAAAGCAGAGCTTGGCAACTCAGGTGATCACATAGACATGACCATCAATCTCTTGGTCATGCGACTGCCTTTTTCCCTTTCAGCTCATACAGGACAGCCAAAAGTGTGGCAGCAGTCACGTGATTACAGCCATTCAATCATCTAAAAGTAACAGGCTTATACTCCAAATTTTAAATTACTAACTTCAGTGGCGTAGCTAAGGAGCTGTGGGCCCCGATGCAAGTTTTACAATGGGGCCCCCCCAAGCACTCTATACATAACAATTGATACGGCGGGCCAAAACCTGCCAATGGCAACTACAGTGTCAGAGGTGCAAGAAGAGGATGGGGAATAGCTTGTTAATGATCACCACTGTTCAAAGTATCTATAGAAGTGATTATTATAAGCACAGGACCAATAGAGAGCTAATACTGTAATTGAGGGTGGGCCCTTCGGGGCCCCTCTGCCCCAATGCGGTCGCTACCTCTGCACCCCCTATTGCTACGCCCCTGACTAACTTCTAGAGGGAGGTTATAACTTTCTCACACTACTACAGAGAAGTTATAGTTAGAATAAAGATGGGCTTTGAGTGCAAATGTTTGGTGGTTAGGAGTAAGTTGGATGACATTGCTTTTGGGGCACCAGAGCTTCCACTGACTTATTTAAACTAGTCACCTGCACTGTAAGTAAACCAATAATGACAAGGGTTTGCGGTTGGGTGGAAAGCATTGCCAAACTCCTCTCCCTGCAAGAGGCAATCCAATGCCATAGAATAGACTAGTAAGCTATAAGTTGCAGAGCAGCACATTTGCTTAGTAATCACTGCTAAAGATAATTATATAATTTAACATAGTAGATATGTAGACATTCATACTACCTGGGGGAAGTGGGTTTAAGCCTGGCATATGGTCTACATCTGAAAATATCACCAGGTCATTTCAGGTTACAGCACCAGGCAATACTGACCTAGAAAAGGCCTAAACAGCCACTTACCAACTGATGGTTAAACCAGCTTCTTAATGAGGAGCACCTGACCTCCAGTGCCTCATTCCCCAACATACAGCTCACCCATCCCGGCTAGCAGAGTCAACAGCCCCCATTCACCATCAGCTTACCGTCTATCTCCAACAGCAGAGCTCAATATCTCAGCAATGTCTCCGGCTGCTCTTAAATCAAATGCCGCCCGTTCATTGGCTGCACGCTGAGGCTGCGCTCTTCTCATTGGCTAATCTGTTAAGTAGTGGCTCACTTCCATTGGCTGACAGCCATTTTCCCTACATGACGCACGAGGAATGCATGTGCACCACCCTGTGTTTACTAATAAAGTTTGGCGAATTGATTTGTACTGTGGTGACTTGATGCGTGTGTGTGTGTTTGTAGTCCTTACGCGGCACAGAGAAAGTATATTTAATTAATTCTACATTACTTAGGCTTCTTTTCCACGGACTGTTGAACTGTGTGCTCAGCAAGCAGTTACCAGGCAGCAGTGAGCAGTTACCAGGCAGCAGTGAGCAGTTACCAGGCAGCAACAAACAGTTTCCAGGCAGCAGTGAGCAGTTGTGAAAGTTTGAGAGGCATTTCATTGCCTTTCAACAGTCTGTGGAAAAGAGGCCTAATGCTAAGCACATGCTTCATGAGTAAAATCACCTGTGTGTAGTGAAGCTTTACTAAAGTTTGGGTCAAATGCAAAAACGTGGCATTTAACCCAACTTTGCATTTTTGACCTTGTAGGGCTGGTGCACACTCAGCGGCTTTTTCAGCGTTTCTGCAGCCGCTTGCGGCTGCGGATACGCTTGGCCAATGTATCTCAATGGGGTGGTTCACACCAGAGCGGGAGGCGTTTTGCAGAAACGCATACTCCCGGGGTAAGGCATTTTTTGGATTGCGGATGCGTTTCTGCCTCAATGTAAAGTATAGGAAAAACGCAAACCGCTCTGAAAAAACGCCTGTTCAGAGCGGTTTTGCCGGCGTTTTTGTTACAGAAGCTGTTCAGTAACAGCTTTACTGTAACAATATATGAAATCTACTACACCAAAACCGCTACACAAAACCGCAAAACGCTAGCTGAAACGCTACAGAAAAATAAGAAAAAGCGTTTCAAAATCTGCTAGCATTTTGCGGATCTGCTAGCGGGTTTTGGTGTGCACCAGGTTTTTTTTCAACAGAGACATCTGAGGGCTAGTGCACAACTAGGCCTAGTGCACACCAGAGCGGTTCGGCTGCGTTTTGCGATACGCTTGCGGCTGCGGATACGCTTGGGTAATGTATTTCAATGGGCCGGTGCACACCAGAGCGGGAGGCGTTTTGCAGAAACGCATACTCCCGGGCTGCTGCAGATTTTGGATTGCGGAGGCGTTTCTGCCTCCAATGTAAAGTATAGGAAAACCGCAAACCGCTCTGAAAAACGGAAGTTCAGAGCGGTTTTGCAGACGTTTTTGTTACAGAAGCTGGTCAGTAACAGCTTTACTGTAACAATATATGAAATCTACTACACCAAAACCGCTACACAAAACCGCAAAACGCTAGCTGAAACGCTACAGAAAAATAAGAAAAAGCGTTTCAAAATCTGCTAGCATTTTGCGGATCTGCTAGCGGGTTTTGGTGTGCACCAGGTTTTTTTTCAACAGAGACATCTGAGGGCTAGTGCACAACTAGGCCTAGTGCACACCAGAGCGGTTCGGCTGCGTTTTGCGATACGCTTGCGGCTGCGGATACGCTTGGGTAATGTATTTCAATGGGCCGGTGCACACCAGAGCGGGAGGCGTTTTGCAGAAACGCATACTCCCGGGCTGCTGCAGATTTTGGATTGCGGAGGCGTTTCTGCCTCCAATGTAAAGTATAGGAAAACCGCAAACCGCTCTGAAAAACGGAAGTTCAGAGCGGTTTTGCAGACGTTTTTGTTACAGAAGCTGGTCAGTAACAGCTTTACTGTAACAATATATGAAATCTACTACACCAAAACCGCTACACAAAACCGCAAAACGCTAGCTGAAACGCTACAGAAAAATAAGAAAAAGCGTTTCAAAATCTGCTAGCATTTTGCGGATCTGCTAGCGGGTTTTGGTGTGCACCAGGTTTTTTTTCAACAGAGACATCTGAGGGCTAGTGCACAACTAGGCCTAGTGCACACCAGAGCGGTTCGGCTGCGTTTTGCGATACGCTTGCGGCTGCGGATACGCTTGGGTAATGTATTTCAATGGGCCGGTGCACACCAGAGCGGGAGGCGTTTTGCAGAAACACATACTCCCGGGCTGCTGCAGATTTTGGATTGCGGAGGCGTTTCTGCCTCCAATGTAAAGTATAGGAAAACCGCAAACCGCTCTGAAAAACGGAAGTTCAGAGCGGTTTTGCAGACGTTTTTGTTACAGAAGCTGGTCAGTAACAGCTTCACTGTAACAATATCTGAAATCTACTACACCAAAACCGCTACACAAAACTGCAAAACGCTAGCTGAAACGCTACAGAAAAATAAGAAAAAGCGTTTCAAAATCTGCTAGCATTTTGCTGATCTGCTAGCGGTTTTTGGTGTGCACCAGGCCTCAGAGCACTTCTGAGCGCTTTTCAAAACTCTTGCACTTTAAAAAGCGCTTGGCTAATGTATTTGAATAGAATGGATGCAATGTGATTTTTTTTCCCAAACGCAAATGCAGGTTCTGCAGCATTCCTGAGGCGATTCAGCCTTCAGTTAGGTCCCATTCACACCTAAGCAATTAGCAGGCAATTCCCGCTAATCGCTAATGCACTAGGGCTTTTGAAAGCACTAATACTTTGTTACCCTATTGCAGTGTTCTCACTGCCGTGATTGGTGCCAGTCGCGGGCATTTTGCGATTAGCCCCAATCGCAAATGCATTAGCTGCAGCAGCTTTGAGGCGATTATGGAGCGATCGCAGTACAGTGCCTATAAAGTGCTGACCGCGATTACCCTGAAATTGCGGCAGTGTCCAGTGATATTTACCATGCTAATCGCAAGCGCTAGCATTTTGCGATTTTAAGTGTGAATGGGCCCTAAATAGGAAAAGTGAAAATTGCCACCGGGAGCGTAGCACGATCGCAATGAGAATTGCTCCAGTCGGCGATTTGGCAAAAAAAATCGTGGTAGTGGAAAATGTGCACCGCGATTTACATGTTATCGTGGCGCTCTAGCGATCGGCCAAACGGCTGCGATCCTCTTTTTGAAGCGGATCACATCCAGTGGAAAAGGGCCCTTACAGAGCTAAAACTGTACAGAATACATGCACAGGCTTATAAATGAGAGGTTGCAAAGGAAGAATATTCGCTCTGTAGATGTAGTCTCAGATTCACACTCCATTTAAAAAGGGAACTCGAGGTGAGCGGGATACGGAGGCTGATGTTTATTTCCTTTTATACAATGCACATTGCCTGGCTGCCCTACTGATCCTCTGCCTCTAATAGTATTTTCTGACTGATTTACTGTCAGATCGACTATTTCCAACAGGTCCGATGTGATTTCCAATCAATTTTCCATTCACTTCTATGGAGAATCGATCGGAAATCAGATCAGACCTGTTGGAAATAGTCGATCTGACAGTAAATCTGTCAGAAAATTGTATCGTGTGTACCTAGCATTAGCCATAGCCCCTGAACAAGCATGCAGATCAGATGTCGATGACAAATCTGACAAGATTATCTGCATGCTTGTTTCAGGCGTGTGATTAAAGGTGGGTACACACGCACTACTGCCGCCAACGACGGGTCCGTCAGACCCTCCCGCTGGGCAGACTTTCAGGGGACAGTTACGCCTGTGTACGCACTGTCGGCGGACTGATAAGGCTGTTTCTGAGCGATCCACCCGGTGGATCGTGCAGAAACAGCCTTATTAGTCCGCCGACAGTGCGTACACACGCGCTACTGTCCCCTGAAAGTCCGCCCAGCGGGAGGGTCTGACGGACCCGTCGTTGGTGGCCGTAGTGCGTGTGTCCGCACCTTTAGACTCTACTGACCAGAAAGATCAGCAGGACTGCCAAGCAATGTGCATTATTTAGGCTACTTGCACACTAAGACGTTGCGTTAGGTGCCACGTTAAGGTCGCATAACGTGCACCTAACGCGACGCCTGGTGCTCTTCTATGTGGACGTCAGAGTGAGCCGCGTTGTGCAGCTCACTCTGGCGTCCGTGATGCCGTGATGCGTACTCTTGTGCGCATGCGGCATCACGTGGTCCCGCCGGCCAATCACCGCACAGAGCGGCCGCTCCAGGAAGTAAACACTGCACGTCACAACATGCAGTGAATATTAATTAGCCATGTGCCTGGCCGCTCTCCGCTCCTCCCCAACATGACTGCGCATGTGCAGACAGTCTAACGCGGCTTAAGCCGCTGTAACGCCGTAGCATGCTGCACTTTCGGGAGAACGTGCAGCGTTACATGTAACGCAACGTGGGCTGTGTTACATTGCTGTGCGTTGGGGGAGCGTTACAGGCGCACTAACGTGCGCCTGTAACGTCCCTGTGTGTACAGGTCTCTCACCTCGGGTTCTTTTAATGTATCCGGGTTCTGTCACGTTCATTGTTCGCCGTTACTGCCACTCACTCGATTGACCATGACGGGCCGACATTTTGCAGCATGTCTGATCAATACATGCATACAGAAGATGGACCAGCACCATATAAATAAATAATAATCAATTATTCTTTATGGAGTAAGGTAGCTGTTTCATATATTAGGACTCAGACTACCTCCCTATACTGGGTAGAATGTGCGACAACAAGGGATTAAAGGCACCCTAAACTGAGAAGGATATGGATGTTTCCTCTTAAAATAATACTAGTTGACTGACTCTCCTGCTGATCCTGTGTCTCTTACTTTCAGCCACAGCCCCTCAACAAGCATGCAGATCAGGTGCTCTGTGACTGAAGTCAGACTGGATTAGCTGCATGCTTGTTTCAGGTGTGATTCAGCCACCACTGCAACCAAATAGATCAGCAGGACTGCCAGGCAACTGGTATTGTTTAAAAGGAAACATCATATCCCTCTCAGTTTAGGTTCCCTTCATATCTAACCATAGATACACACAAAGAACCAGATATCCCTTATGCTCCCCCCTTATGCCTGCGACCCCATAGGGCCCCCAAAAGCGGGATGTTCGGGGTTCGGCCCGAACATGCCGAACATCGCGGCCATGTTCGGCGAACTTTCCCGAACCCGAACATCCAGGTGTTCGCCCAACACTAGTGTGGCCATATCCTCTACCATTAATATTATACTTATTATTTGTGTAATCATTTTTTCTAAAACAGTTTATGTGCAATATCTGTTTATTGGCCCTAATTGTATGAAGGTGCATTTGTATCACAATTATTTTCTCATATATATATATATATATATATATATATATATATATATATATATATATATATATATATATATATATATATTATATATATATACCTATTTTTGTAATTGTACATGCATGTTTTTTTGTATCCAATTTCTTATGTGGTATATAACTTGTGAATCATTCTATTATTACCCACTAGATGTCACTATTTCATCCTTGTATATATCTTTACTCATAACATCTCTTAAAGAGACACTGAAGCGAAAAAAAAAATTATGATATAATGATTTGTATGTGTAGTACAGCTAAAAAAAAACATTAGCAGCAGCGACACAAGTCTAATATTGTTTCCAGTAAAGGAAGAGTTAAGAAACTCCTGTTGTTATCCATGCAAATTAGCCATTGAGCTCCACAACTTTCAAAGTCGCAGAGAACTCTGCCAGAGCCTTGAGATAATAAGCTTTAAAAGACAATGGCTATCATTCATAAAGCATTCCCGCATGCGGTAATGCTGAAAACAGCTGATTTTACCGAGCACTTAGCAAAATGTCCATTCATAAAAGCTGTTACCGCATGAAAAGCTGACATTCCCGAGAAGAGCGCTAAATTACCGCCTTGTGCGGTGATTATATTAACACGTGTCACTAAATGTCAATGCATAAAGATTAGAGCAGGCGGAATCAGTACGGACAATACCGCTCCCTTGGAAGAGGCGATAAGCATGCGGCTAACAGCTAACTTAGGCCTCTTTCCCAACAAGACGTTGCGTTTTAGGGGATGTTATAAGTCACATAACGTGCCCCTAACGCAACGCCTGGTGGTGTTGTAGGAGGACGCTACCAAGAGCCGCGTTATGCAGCTCTTGGTTTGCCTTTTTTGTGCCAAGCGATGCGGAGACCATGTGATCCGCATCACGTGGTCCCACTGGCCAATCGCCGCACAGAGCGGCCGCTCCAGGAAGTAAACACTGACGTCACTGAGTGCAGTAAATATTAATTAGCCATGTGGCTGACCGTGGAGGAGGAGGGGAGACCTTCTCCTCCAACGTTACTGAGCATGTGCAAACAGTCTAACACGGCTTAGCCGCGTATAACGCACAGCATGCAGCACTTTCTGTAAACGTGCTGTGTTACAATGTAACGCAACGTGGGCACTGTGAACAGCCCATTGATTTTTCATTGCTGTGCGGTGGGCTGCAACTGACGTGCGCCTGTAACGTCTTACTGTGAAAGCAGCCTTAATGGAGACAGACCTCCCAGGCAGCAACAGTGAAAGCAGAACAAAAGACAGACTCAGGGCAAACAGAGGCAATTTAAAAAAAATGCACATCTACAGGGAAGCTGGGGCTGCCTCTTTTATTTTAAGGCTGTATCAACTCAGTTAGGGCTTGTTTCCACTGTTGCGGTGCGGAATCGCCTGGATTCCACCGCAGAAGAAATCGCATGCGGCTGCGTTTCCACATGCGGATTTAGCCGCGATTTCGCATGGCAAGGAGCCAGGCGAATTTAACCATGTCACTGATTGAGTAAAGCTCCATAGCAAACCATGCGAAATCGCACGCGAAATCGTGGGGAAATGCGCATGACAAAGCCGCATGTGATTTCCCTATTAAATGCATTAGCGGCGATTCGCCCGCATTCCTCCCGCACGCGAAATCTGACGGCTCTGCCGTGCAGATTTCTGCCGCACCGAAAAACGCTCCCGCCGCCGCACAAGTGGAAACAGCCCCATCCACTTACATTGACTATGCGAATCCGCATGCAGTGCCCGCATGCGGATTCGCTATAGTGGAAACGAGCCCTTAGCTTCTAATGTTACACCAGCCTACCGCCAGCCTAGTTCGGAGATCACCGCATTGCTATTGCAACTGTAAACATTTTTATGAATGAGCACACAGAAGTCTAAAATACCGAATGCTGTATTTTCCCGCACAGATTTTTTTTTACCGAACACACTTTTATGAATGATAGCCAATGTATCTTTTTTTCCCTCTGCAGGGAAGAGTTTACAGAGCAGGCTAGTGAACTTTTGAACCCATTTAGAATACTGAGTAATAGCAGCTTAGGGGGCGATATACAGGCTGGGAACGCGAACAGTCACTCGCGTTCCCATGCCTGTCGGCCTGTGACGGCGAAACCGGAAGTCGTCGCCGGCGGGTCCTGGAGCGTCAGAGCGGGGCTGCGAGGGCACCGATCGGCTGCAGGGGGCTGAGGGAAGCCCCAGGTGAGTTCATCTCAATTTTTTTGATCGGCTTTAGGTTCACTTTAATTGTCTGAAGCTACCTAATTCTCATGCAATAAATTTTTATATATACTGTTTCTAATATTCCTCAGCCACAAATATGCATATTATTGTATAGATTATTAAATTAGAAAAAACTTAGGGAAATTCTTTAACTCTTTTATCCCGTCTACTTCGGGCTTTCTCTGCGCATGCGCCCGCCTTTTTGCGGTTAGCGTTAACCGCAAATGTGTTAAATGCAGCGGTTTTCTGGCGATTCGCGATTAGTGATCACGATTAGCATGCAAAGCACCGCTAATCGCGTTCCCTCCCAAAACGCTGCAGTGTCCAGTGATTTTTTTCCGTGGTAATTGCAGAAAAATCACTCCCGCAAAACGCTAGCGGTAATCGTCAGCGTTTTGCGGTTTGAGGTGTGAACAGATCCTGATCAAACTTTTTTAACTGTTAACACAATGGACTCTATTAGCATTTTAGGATGGTGCGTTTGCGATTTTCTGTTGCATCTCTTTGCGTTTTTGGTGCGTTTTGCATATATTTTACACAGATGCGTTTTTCATGCGTTTTGCGGTTCGCTAATGTAAAATGCATATGCGTTTTGTATGCGTTTTTTTATTTCAATTTATGCAAATCACAAGGAAGACAACAGGAAGCGGAAACACATAAAAAATCTTCAATTTTTAATAAAAAATGCATGCAAAACGCAATGCATATGTGTTACCATAGACTTCCATTATGTGCGTTTTGGCAGCCATTCTGCATAATATGCAACAATACCAGCGTTTGCAAAAAGCGTACTGTAAAAACCCATTGAAACGCATCTTCTTCTGCATCCCATAGACTAACATTGCTGCATAAAACTCAGCGTTTCTCGCTATGCTAACATTTCTGCTATGCGTTTACCCAGCCTGAGGGATTTTTTACCGCTATATTAGTGGCAGTGATATTTTCCGCATTTTTTACACATTCAGTAAGACATTTCTGCAAGTTTTCTGCAAGCGGGAGCAATGTGTAAAAAATTTTTTTGCGGAAACATGCGTAATCAGGTAGCAAACATACGGAAACCATGTGGGAAAAAAAGTTGTTTAACCACTTCAGCCTTCAGTCGTTTTCACTTTATGCATCCGAGCAATTTTCACCTCCCATTCATTAGCCTATAACTTTATCACTACTTATCACAATGAACTGATCTATATCTTGTTTTTTCCGCCATCAATTAGGCTTTCTTTGGGGGGTACATTTTGCTAAGAGCCACTTTACTGTAAATGCATTTTAACAGGAAAAATAAGAAAAAAACAGAAAAAATTCATTATTTCTCAGTTTTCAGCCATTATAGTTTTAAAATAATACATGCCTCCATAATTAAAACTCATGTATTGTATTTGCTCATATGTTACACCGTTAAAATTATGTCCCTATCACAATGTATGGCGACAATATTTTATTTGGAAATAAAGGTGCATTTTTTCCGTTTTGCATCTATCACTATTTACAAGTTTAAAATAAAAACATTTTAGAAATATTTCATCTTTACATTGATATTTAAAAAGTTTACCCTTAGGTAAATATTTACATGTTTTTTTTTTTATTGTAATGTTTTTTTGGTTTTTTTTTTTTTGTATTAAACATTTTATTTGGGTATTTTTGGGAGGGTGGGATGTAAGCCATAGTTTTATAATGTAAATGTGTTTTGAGTTTTATTTTTTTCACTTTTAGCTGTAGTTTTACTTTTTGGCCACAAGATGGCGGCCATGAGTTTGATTACATGACGTCACTCTAAGCGTAACATACATAGATTGTGAGCTCCTCCGAGGACAGTCAGTGACATGACTGTGCACTCTGTAATGTGCTGCAGGAGATGTCAGTGCTATATAAATACATAATAATAATATGGGAGGACATTAGACTATGACTATGGTAGGATTAGAGTGTGAGCTCCTCTGAGGACAGTCAGTGACATGACTATGTATGCTGTAAAGTGCTGCAGGAGATATCAGTGCTATATAAATACATAATAATAATATGGGAGGACATTAGACTAGGACTATGGTAGGATTAGAGTGTGAGCTCCTCTGAGGACAGTCAGTGACATGACTATGTATGCTGTAAAGTGCTGCAGGAGATGTCAGTGCTATATAAATACATAATAATAATATGGGAGGACATAAGACTAGGACTATGGTAGGATTGGAGTGTGAGCTCCTCTAAGGACAGTCAGTGACATGACTATGTACTCTGTAATGTGCTGCAGGAGATGTCAGTGCTATATAAATACATAATAATAATAATATGGGAGGACATTAGACTAGGACTATGTTAGGATTAGAGTGTGAGCTCCTCTGAGGACAGACAGTGACATGACTATGTATGCTGTAAAGTGCTGCAGGAGATGTCAGTGCTATATAAATACATAATAATAATATGGGAGGACATAGGACTAGGACTATGGTAGGATTGGAGTGTGAGCTCCTCTAAGGACAGTCAGTGACATGACTATGTACTCTGTAATGTGCTGCAGGAGATGTCAGTGCTATATAAATACATAATAATAATAATATGGGAGGACATTAGACTAGGACTATGGTAGGATTAGAGTGTGAGCTCCTCTGAGGACAGCCAGTGACACGACTGTGCACTCTGTAATGTGCTGCAGGAGATGTCAGTGCTGTATAAATACATAATAATATGGTACAACATTAGATTATGACTGTAGTAGGGATTAGAATGTGAGCTTCTTTGAGGACAGTCAGTGAAAGGGCTATGCACTCTGCAGAAGATGTCAGCGCTATAAAAACACACAATAACATTATCGTAGTCCATCAGAATATGATTTTGGTACATAATATTAATATAGCAGGACATTACACTGACTATAATAATAAAAAGAATACCCCATACAGTATATGAATAGCTTTGTGTGTGTGTGAAGGTGAAAGGGATATGACTGTGGGAGTCACAGGCAGGGGCGTAACTAGGCCCCACCGGGCCCCCCTGCAGATTTTCTGAGCGGGCCCCCCCCCCCCCGGGGCCCGCTCGCGGCCGTTTTGTGGGTGCTGGAGGGGTGGCAGCATGAGGGGAAAGCCTTGCCCACAGTCGGCGGGGAGAGGGGTAGTTCCCCCCTCTCCCTCACCTCGGGGCTCTCCCCTCTGCGCTCCCCTCCAGCTCGTAAGTGTCTGTGGGGCTGTGGTGGGCAGCGAGCGGCGGGCAGATACATACCTGCTTCCGTGCGTTCCATCGGAGACTTCTCCCTCTAGCGGCTGACGTCACTTCCGGAAGTGACGTCAGCCGCTAGAGGGAGAAGTCTCCGATGGAACGCACGGAAGCAGGTATGTATCTGCTCGCCGCTCGCTGCCCACCACAGCCCCACAGACACTTACGAGCTGGAGGGGAGCGCAGAGGGGAGAGCCCCGAGGTGAGGGAGAGGGGGGAACTACCCCTCTCCCCGCCGACTGTGGGCAAGGCTTTCCCCTCATGCCGCCACCCCTCCAGCACCCACAAAACGGCCCCGAGCGGGCCCCAGGGGGGGGGCCGGGCCCCCCCGCGGGCGCAGGGGCTGCAGGGCCTATTCCTACGCCCCTGGTCACAGGCTACGGGAGGGGAAGGAGGAGGGAGACAGCTGGTCACTCAGGACTCCACAACAGCGTAGGGCAAAGTGTGCAAAATGCCTGCAGTTCTGCACACACAATTCTCCCTCCTCAATCCTCAATGAGCTGATTCCATGCCTAGTTGCATAATGCCTACCCGTCTGCCACAGTGCCACTACTGCTGGCTTCTTCCTCCTCCTCCCTCCTCGGCTCAAATCTCCGGGCTTGTCTCTTCTCAGTCCCGCCCCCCACTGTCATAGAGGAGGGAAGGAGAGGGGCGCTATGCTCCGTGCTGTGCAGCATGCAGGAGGGACCGGAGGACAGCGTGGCAGCAGACAGCTGATCTGCTGCCGGTGTGGGACATCCGCCCCAGCTCTCCTGTCGGCAGGTTTCCGCCCTAGGAACCGGCCTAGGTGGCCTGTGCGGAAATCCGGCCATGTCCGTATGCGGAAAATGATTGTGGATAGAGCCCATTGCCACCGCGCTACTTTACTGAATATTACTCACACCTGGCAAAATGATGTGCATTTGGGAATTGAGACAGAACAATGGTAATTATTGGTGGAGGTAATGTTCTTTAACTAAATTTCCTGTATAGCTTAATGGCAGCAATACTACGGGGGGGGGGGTGTTAGTCCCGCCTCCTAACCCTTCACAGGACTGGTCTCTATAAATTTTAGCCGTGCCCCCTCATACCTGCTTTTTTTTCCGTCCTACCTACAGGACTGTTTAATTTTAGCTCTGAAATAATCTATTTTTTTCCATTTTTTTCCTTTTTGCCCTTACCTGCTGCTTTCCTGGCAGCCACCATGCTGATTGCCTCCCAGCATGAAGCCCCGCTGTAGCACCTCTAAATGACGTGGATGCGGTGGTAAGCCCCTCTTTCTAGCTGATCTTTCTGGGGCACTGTGACCGACTGTTTCGCTGCAATGCGGCGAGTGTAAGAAGGGGCAGTAGTCAGGAGAGCTCTGGGCGAAGTGGAACGCAGGCGGAAGAAGAGGGCTGCGCCCTGCGTTCCACGTAGTTACAATCAACTTCCGGTTTAGAGGGCAGTGGGCGTATCGGAAGTAGGACGCCGGAAACTTTAAACAGCGCGCATTGCGGCGTGTACGCTGGCTGGGGAAGCACGGAAAGACTGGTTACCGGTGAGCGGCTGCACGGGGGAATACGAGCTGAAGGTGGCATACGAGCTGAGGTTGGCTGTCTGGCTCACACTCACTATAATATCCTCTCTTTCAGGAAGAGCCGTTCTACGTGCAGCACTACCTGGCCAAGTGGAATCTGCAAGATTTAAAGGTACAGACACTAGCTTACCGAGTCTATTGTTGATTTTGTTTTGCCACTGCCCTCAGGTCACCTCTCACTGCTTATCCTCTCCCTTATAGACTATTGTCAAAGCTGAGAGATGGAGGATACTACTGCCCCTGAAAGAGATCAGCTACAGACAGATGGGTAAGGGCTAGGGAACAGTTGCGGAGGAGGTTTTTTCTTTACAGAGCATGTTCATTAAAAATGAACATTTATCTTTTCTTTTTCACGCTGCAGACCTCCCCAATCTGAAGGATCCTCATCTAAGGAGAGAAGAAGCTCTTCCTCCAAAGCGACAGGGAAATCAAGCTCCCATAGTCGTTCACAGCCACATAAAGCTAAATCCTGTTGGGCATGTGGAGAGGACACAATGCCGGGGAAATTGGTGTGTGCCAATTGCTTTTATTCCATTCCGATGGAAGAAGATATATATCAGGATTTACCTGCATTAGTCCGAGATGTCGTCAAGCAGACTCTGGACGAGCAAATGCCATCCACCAGTGGATCATATGTGGCAAGAGATTCGGAGGGTTCAGTTCTGTCAGAACCCACTGAATTTGAGGATGGAGTAGCTATAGGCTTCGATTTTTCTCTGGTACTGCCATTCGTCAAATCAGTTAGGGAAGCCATCCAGTGGGAAGAGGAGGATCAACCGCAGGCTAAAACAAGAAGTTACTATCCTCATCTGAAGTAAAATACCATATCTTTTCCGGTCATGGAGGAGGTCAAGGAACTGATCCAGGAGGAATAGTCAGAGATGGACAGAAAGGTACCACTAGGTAACCGGATGTCTAAGCTGTACCCAGTAGAGGGAGACATAGTCGCACAGCTGGAATCACCGCCAACGGTTGATGCTTCGGTAGATCGTAATACTCTCCTGCTAAGGTAGATCGTAATACTCTCCTGTCAGCCCTGGAGGAGTTCAAATTGGCATCTGACTTTATAGGCGAGGCGGCTATAGATATTATTCGAGGGAATTCGAGAAGCATGTCTTACGCCGTGGGAATTAAACGAGCGATGTGGTTGAAACCATGGAATGCGGACTCAAAATCGAAAGCAGTATGGTGCAAGATTCCCTTCGACGGGAAAAACCTGTTCGGCGATAGAATGGATTCGGCAATCTCCAGGGTGACAGGAGGGAAATCTGGGTTGCTTCCCCAGGATAGCCGTCAGAAGAGATACAGGCCAGGAGACAAGAGGAAGTTCCAATATAAGACTCGGGATTACAGACCGAATAAGGGGAACCAGTCCTTTCGCAAACCCTGGCAATCAGGACAATCGGCAATCGCAAAATTCAGCAAGCAGCGTGGCTCAAGCAACACCTCTCAGAGTATAAAAGTCATTCTGAAGATGCGTCCGCCCAGTTGGAACCGGTTGGGGGCAGGCTCCAAAGATATTGCCAGCTCTGGGCGGAAAAGATTGGAGACCCATGGGTTATAGAGACTTTGACGAAAGGGCATACTTGGACCTTCAAATTACAGCCCCCAAAGACACACGTGGCAGGAACGAAGATTCCACCAGGACCTCAGGAAAGAGAGATGCTTTTCCAGTATGTGGAGGAATTGATGCAAAAGAGGGCAATTATAGAGGTACCACATATAGAGAGGTTCAAGGGTCTGTACTCCCCTCTATTCTTCGTAAGGAAAAGGTCAGGGGACCTGAGGCCTGTGTTAGATCTCCGCTTCCTCAATTCCCACATAGAACAGGAAAAATTCAAAATGGAGTCACTCCAGAGCATACTACCAACTATCCAACTCAACGACTGGCTAATCTCCATAGACTTATCAGATGTCTACCTCCACATACCGATAAAAAAATAATTTCAAAAATATCTACGATTTGCAATTGGAGACTCACACTACCAGTTTCAGGTGCTCCCCTTTGGGATTTGTACCGCCCCTCGGACGTTCACAAAAATTCTTGTAACTTTAATAGCTTTACTGCGGCAGGAGGGTCTTCGGACTCACCACTACCTCGACGACATCTTGTTAGCCGCATCATCGAGGGAAAGGCTGCTTCAACACAGAGACAAGCTGCTGTCAACCTTAAAGCAGTACGGATGGCTAATAAACTAGAAAAAGAGCAGATTACAGCCTACCCAAAATATAGTATTTCTGGGTGCAGAGCTGGACACGAAGAGGAACTGGGTAAAGATTCCGCAGGACAAAATGCAGACTATAATCTGCAGGGTAACGGACGCGATGCAGGCCGACAAACTAACCGCCAAACAGTGTCTGATGATTCTAGGAACATGTACTTCCACGATTCCCATGATAAAGTGGGCAAGGTGGAATATCAGAATTTTCCAGAAGCAGTTCTTAGACCAATGGAAGGGTATCAGCTACTATCAGAAGATAGTACTCACGCCAGACATGAAGAGACAGCTATCATGGAGGACGACCAAGGAGAACTTACTCAATTATCACAATTTAGTCATGGACAATCCGAGGATCATTACAACGGACGCAAGCCAGTGGGGCTGGGGCGCACAGTTGGAGAACATGCTAGCACAGGGCAGATGGCACAATCAGCAACATCTACCAGCCAATGTTTTGGAAATAAGGGCAGCATTCAAAGCTCTGACCTTCTTCTCGAAACATATCCACGGCTCAACAGTAACACTAAGGATGGACAATACCACAGCAGTGGCTTACGTGCACAACCAGGGAGGGACGCACAGCTGGACCCTACTCAAGGAGGTGGCGCCAATTATGGAGTGGGCGCAACAACACCTGACACTCCTACAAGCTGTACATATACCGGGAGTGCAGAATCAAGTGGCGGAGGCGCTCAGTCGCAGCTGGCTCGACCACAAGGAATGGGCACTAAACCAGGAGGTATACAGGAACATCTGCAAGAGATGGGGACAACCACAAGTCGATATGATGGCGACTCCAGGCAACACCAAATGTCCGGTGTTTTACTCCAGGCACAAACATCCCCAAGCAGCAGGTTGGGATGCTCTGACCACGAAATGGAGATTCAGCCTCGGGTACGTGTTTCCCCCAACGCCATTGATCCACAGGCTCCTGAGAAGAATACAGCGGGAACAGGTGGAGGTGATAGCAGTATTACCTTGTTGGCCTCGGAGGCCCTGGTTCCCACTGCTTCAATGTCTAACATTGGAACCTCCAATGAGACTGCCCTGCACAAGGAACCTGTTATCGCAAGGCAAGATCTTCCACCCTCGACCGCAAATACTATCTTTAATGGCGTGGAGACTGAAAGGGAGAGGCTACAGGCAGTAGGCTGCTCTCCGGACGTAATTAACACTTTATTGAAGGAAAGGAAGTGTACTACCAATAGGACCTACCACAGAACATGGGAAAGATTCATCGAATTCCTCCATAACAAGGACACACAGTTAGCCGTATTACGGGTGACGGACGTCCTAGACTTCCTTCAGAGGGCGGTCGAGTTGGGCCTAAGCCTTAGCACGATAAAAACACAGATTTCTGCCATCTCTGCTCTGACCTTAAAAAAGTGGGTGCTAGAGCCGTTGGTAGTGCAATTCATTAAGGCGGTAACAAAGATCAAACCGCCCAAGAAAAACTGGTATCCGCAGTGGAGTCTGCCCCTTGTTTTAAAGGGTCTCGGCAAAGAACCCTTTGAACCCTTAGCTAACTGTAGTCTATACAATCTAACGCTGAAGGTAGTACTTCTTACGGCCATAGTGTCCGCGAGAAGAGTCTCGGAATTACAGGCATTAAGCTGTGAAAACCCATACATGGAATTCTTCCCGGATAGGGTTACGGTGAGGCCAGTGCAGGAGTTTGTGCCCAAGGTAGCTAGTGAGTTCCATTTTAATCAAGAATGGAGCTTACCAACATTTTCAGACCCAGAGGCGGACAATCCAGACTCGCTTAATATTCCAGTCCTGCTGAAGGAGTACGTCAGTAGGACTTCTCAGATACGTACCACGAGCAGACTGTTCGTCATACCATTCGGATACAGAAGGGGCCAACCGGCAACCATCTGGACGATAGCGACCTGGCTGGTCAAAGCTATTGCGTCGGCATACAGGGGCATGAATCAAACTCCCCCAAGGGAAGTTACCGCCCACTCAACGAGATCGGTTGCAACATCTAGGGCAGCTTTTGCGAGGATCTCACCAGAGACAATTTGTCGAGCGGCCAATTGGTCCTCGACTAATACATTTATAAGACATTATAGAGTGGATCCGGGAGCATTATCCACGGTCCAATTTGGGAGAGAAATATTGTCATCGGTGGGATATAATGTGACAAATTCAGAAGTGTAAAATATATGCACTACTGTGATGTTATGACTGATAAATAATACTGCATTCAAAACCCCTCCCTGTTAATTTTTATAGGCTAGTTAAATCCCCGTAGTATTGCTGCCATTAAGCTATACAGGAAAACGGAAAATTGTATACTTACCTGCAGGTAATTTTCCTTTCCTGTTTAGCTTCATGGCAGCATACGGAGGACCCACCCGACATTAACAGTCAAAATTGCAGACTACAAAAAGAAAGCAGGTATGAGGGGGCAGGGCTAAAATTTATAGAGACCAGTCCTGTAAAGGGTTAGGAGGCGGGACTAACCCCCCATACCCCCCCCCCCCCCCCCCGTAGTATTGCTGCCATGAAGCTAAACAGGAAAGGAAAATTACCTGCAGGTAAGTATACAATTTTCCGTTTTCATTACCACACATGTTATTGTGAATGGAGGCCATTGTGTCCTTCTTCTCTATCAATTACATTAGAAGCTGTGAAAAAAACATGCAGAAAACTGAGGATAGGAACACAGGCAGAATTGCATATGCGTTTTCCACAATGTGCTATGGGGAAAACTCATGCGGTTCTGCCTAGTGTGTTTCTCTAAGACAAGTGTGATCCCTGCCAAAGGGAACCTGAAGCAAGAGGGATATGGAGGCTTCCATGTTTATTTACTTTTTTTTTCACCAGTTGGCTGCTGATCATTCTGGTATCAGTAGTGTCTGACTCACACACCTGAAACAAGCTTGCAGCTGATCTTGTCAGATTTTTGTCAGAAACATCTGATCTGCATGCTTGTCCAGGTTTGGGTCGATTTATGGACCCAAGCAAATTTTTTCAGTGTTTGCAATCTTTTTATTCATAATTAGGGAAAATTGGGGAACATGTGAGTGGTCAGTGTATGTTGTGTGAATGAACACCTCTAAACCAATTGAGTCTCAAGTTGAAAAACTGATGAAATTGATCAATAACGTGTTGTGCTTTCCATTGTCAGCCAGATATAATACGTGATCCGCAATACAGACTAACCTTTTCGATAAAGCATACATGTCAAACATGTATTCTTCACCACCTCCTTTCCCCCCATTCCTTCAGATTGTAAGCTTGCAAGGGCAGGCCTCTCTCTCCCTTTTGTGTCTGGATTTGTTATTCATTTCATAGCTTGCACTCTACATTTGATTCATCATGTTACAGCTGTCATTGTAACCAGCAGTTCTGTATTTTTTTGTCCATATTTGATGTATATCATTGTCTGTATCATTATGTACCCCTTGTTGTTTTCCTACTTTGTATAGCGCCACGGAATATGCTGGTGTTTTACAAATCAATCATAATAAAGTTAAAGGGATACTGTAGGGGGTCGGTGGAAAATGAGTTGAAGTTACCCGGGGCTTCTAATGGTCCCCCGCAGACATCCTGTGCCCCCGCAGCCACTCCCCGATGCTCCGGCCCCGCCTCCGGTTCACTTCTGGAATTTCAGACTTTAAAGTCTGAAAAGCACTGCGCCTGCGTTGCCGTGTCCTCGCTCACACTGACATCACCAGGAGTGTATTGTGCAGTCCTAGTACAGTCTGCACCTGCGCAGTACGCTCCTGGTGACCTCAGCAGGAGCGAGGACACGGCAACGCAGGTAACTTCAACTCATTTTCCCCCGACCCCCTATAGCATCCCTTTAAATTAATCTGGCCTGTGGTGCTATCAAATTTGGCCCGCTAGTGGTTTCCCCACTTTGCATTATGTTTGACCCAGGAGCACCTGATTGCTAAGCCTATATGGCTAAATGCTGAAAGCATTACGAGAGAGACGAGTCAATAGCAAGGGCGAGCATGAGCCAATAGCAAGGGCGAACACGAGCCAATAGCAAGGGCAAGCATAAGCCAAATAGCAAGGGTGAGCATGAGCCAATAACAAGGGCGAGCACGAGCCAATAGCAAGGGCGAGGGAGGGGCATGCTGTCACACACACCAATGTGAATCAGTGTGGCACAATATTGTAGGACGTCCTGCCATAATATCATGTGCGTGGCCACGCATGGGATTATTGCCGGAATTTCTCGTTTAAGGGACACCATTACCACCATTCACTGCCTATGGAGAAGCGTTATTGGGATACCACGTGAGGTTTACAGGTGGGGGAGACATGGAGTAGCAGCCTCATTTGGGACGCTGTGACACTTTGAGCCAAGGGTGAGGATTTGTTTTTTTTTGTTTTTTGTTACCGTACTTGTATTCTGAACACCTCTTTGCATGTATGTTATATCAAAGCACTGGGATCCAGAGGAATCCCTATTTGGACCCTTTGTACTCTATGTATGTATGTATATATACATAGAGTTTGCATGCTCAAAGGAAGATTTAAAAAAAGTAATTTACAGTGGGTTGCAAAAGTATTCGGCCTCCTTGAAGTTTTCCACATTTTGTCACATTACTGCCACAAACATGCATCAATTTTATTGGAATTCCAAGTGAAAGACCAATACAAAGTGGTGTACATGTGAGAAGTGGATCGACAATCATACATCATTCCAAACATTTTTTACAAATAAATAACTGCAAAGTGGGGTGTGCGTAATCATTCGGCCCCCTGAGTGAATACTTTGTAGAACCACCTTTGCTGCAATTACAGCTGCCAGTCTTTTAGGGTATGTCTCCACCAGCTTTGCACATCTAGAGACTGAAATCCTTGCCCATTCTTCTTTGCAAAACAGCTCCAGCTCAGTCAGATTAGATGGACAGCGTTTGTGAACAGCAGTTTTCAGATCGTGCCACAGATTCTCGATTGGATTTAGATCTGGACTTTGACTGGGCCATTCTAACACATAGATATGTTTTGTTTTAAACCATTCCATTGTTGCCCTGGCTTGATGTTTAGGGTCATTGTCCTGCTGGAAGGTGAACCTCCGCCCCAGTCTCAAGTCTTTTGCAGTCTACAAGAGGTTTTCTTCCAAGTTTGCCCTGTATTTGGCTGCATCCATCTTCCCATCAACTCTGACCAGCTTCCCTGTCCCTGCTGAAGAGATGCACCCCCCTAGCATGATGCTGCCACCACCATATTTGACAGTGGGGATGGTGTGTTCAGAGTGATGTGCAGTGTTAGTTTTCTGCCACACATAGCGTTTTGCATTTTGGCCAAAAAGTTCCATTTTGGTCTCATCTGACCAGAGCACATTCTTCCACATGATTGCTGTGTCCCCCACATGGCTTGTGGCAAACTGCAAACGGGACTTCTTATGCTTTCTGTTAATAATGCCTTTCTTCTTGCCACTCTTCCATAAAGGCAAACTTTGTACAGTGCGTGACTAATAGATGTCCTATGGACAGAGTCTCCCACCTGAGCTGTAGATCTCTGCAGCTCGTCCAGAGTCACCATGGGCCTCTTGACTGCATTTCTGATCAGCGCTCTCCTTGTTCGGCCTGTGAGTTTAGGTGGATGGCTTTGTCTTGGTAGGTTTACAGTTCTGCCATACTCCTTCCATTTCTGACTGATCGCTTGAGCAGTGCTCCGTGGGATGTTCAACGCTTTGGAAATCTTTTTGTAGCCTAAGCCTGCTTTAAATTTCTCAATAACTTGATCCCTGACCTGTCTTGTGTGTTCTTTGGACTTCACGGTGTTGTTGCTCCCAATATTCTCTTAGACAACCTCTGAGGCCCTCACAGAGCAGCTGTATTTGTACTGACATTAGATTACACACAGGTGCACTCTATTTAGTCATTAGCACTCATCAGGCAATGTCTATAGGCAACTGACTGCACTAAGATCAAAGGGGGTCGAATAATTATGCACACACCACTTGGCAGTTATTTATTTGTAAAAAAAATGTTTGGAATCATGTATGATTTTTGTTCCACTTCTCACATGTACACCACTTTGTGTTGGTCTTTCATGTGGAATTCCAATAAAATTGATTCATGTTGGTGGCAGTAATACGACAAAATGTGGAAAACTTCAAGGGGGCCGAATACTTTTGCAACCCACTATATATATATATATATATATATATATATATATATATATATATATATTAGTACAAAGGGTCCAAATAGGATTCCTCTGGATCCCAGTGCTTTGCTATACAATACCCTATCTCTCGTTTAGTGATTAGTGTTTGCATGTATGTTATATCATTGGATGATTTATGTTAGGTCACTAGACCACCAGGGATGCTATATTTTAGAGGGGGGGGGAGACCTGGAGAAGCCAGATGGTGGAGGGAGAGGGGCCACTAGACACCAGGGAACTGTGTAGGGTAGGGAAGAAGGCCACTAGACACCAGGGAACTGAATAGATGAGGGTGGGAGGAAACTAGACACCACTTTAGGGGAGGCGAGTTCCACTAGACACCAGTAAACTGTTTATGGTAGGGAGAAGGGACATTAGACACCAGGGAACTGTATAGGGGGAGGGGCAACTAGACACCAGAGAATTGTATAGGGGAGGAAGGGTAGTCACTAACCATCAGAAAACTGTATAGAAGAGGGAGGTCCACTAGCCACCAGGGGAACAGTATAGGGGCGGAATGGGAGCCACTAGACACTAGGAAACTGTATAGGGGAGGTTGGTTCACTAAACACCAGGGGAACTGTAAAGGGGAGGGAGGAGACAACCAGACACCAGGAAATTGTATAGGGGATGGTGGTGCACTTTAGTAAAACCTCGTTTCTCTTCATGAGTCTTGATTTTTGACCAATCCCTAGTAGATTTAGTGTTTTTATTGAAATTCATTTCTTAAGAATGTTGGAAAATTGTCAAATGGATTTGTGCTGAGATCTGATGAAAATCAAGTGGTGCAACAATTCATTCTCAGACAATTTTCAATCAGGAAGATATCAGTTATAGTGAATATTGGTGAATGTTATATTCTGGTCCATTTCTGGCATTGTGATGGTCCAGGTGAGGCACCTTCTGCCTCTATTAACTACTTACTGCAGCAGAGGCAGTATATCTACGCTTTTAATTGTAGCAGGGGCAAAGATATACATACCTCGCTACATACAGTTCCCATTCACCGATCAAAGTGCCTGTGATAAAAAAAATAATACATAAATCCCCCATTAAAGTTAACTCTTTAACTCCCCCACTCTCACATAGGGCTCAGACACACTATAAGGGCTAGTTGACACTGGGCGATTTTTCAGCGATTTGCTGATCTCTGGCGATCAGCAAACCACTGCTACTAATGTACGCTATGCATACATTCACAAAGCATTGTTTGTGATTTCAATCAATCGCAAATGCGCTGCATGCAGTGTTTCGATTGCGCTGTGATTCTTGTTCTACTGAATGGGAATCACAAGCGCAAATCGCGATGAATCACGAGATTTGGCCTGCAAATCGCAATTGCAGAGCCGAACACAAATGCAGGCAAGCGTGAACCGGCCCTAAGCACTTTTCTGAGCACTTTTTGGCCTCCCTTCTGAGAGTTTTTTTTTAAAAAACGCTCCCATTAACTTTCATTAAAAGCACAATAAAAACACATAACTTGATTTTAATGAAAGTTAATGGGAACATTTTTTAAAAAGCTCCCAGAAAGCTCTTGAGGCTAAAAAGCGCTCAGAAATGCCCTTATAGTGTGTCTGAGCCCATAGTTACCAAAACATTTGAATTTATATATCAAAAATACATAAAAAAAATAACAATTTTCAAAAATGAAACATTTGTAAATATAAAAGACAGTAAGTCCACATGGAGCAGGCACCAGCGATGAAAAAAGTCATCTCTTTATTGATCACATGGATTAAAACAGCATGAGGACCAGCATGAGGACCTGATGGGGAACTGTGTGATACACCAAAATGCACACCCCTTCAGATCAGACCACTCCCACAGAATATGAATATGGTAAAAAAAGTACTTAAAATTCTCACCTATTGTAAACAAAATATTCTCCAGCTTCCCTGACTTCATGACTGAACATGGGGAGAGCCTCCAGCCCGCCGCGCGGTTTGCAAGATAAAAAACGCCATTTTCGCCAGCTCCAGCCAATCAAAATGTGACTAGTGTCAACCAATGAGAGGCCCCTATGTCTCCAAGCGGCGACCAATCCGCTTCAACATACGCATCAGCCAATGGGCTATGCGTACGTCACAACGCGTCACACGCGGCGGTCAATCCGCATAGACCTGCGGCCAGACCAATAGGCAACGCGTATAAAACGACGCTTGGGCGGCGACGACCAATCCGCATGTACATGCGGACCAGCCAATAAACAATGCGTACATCGAGACAAATCAAAGGAGGCGGCCAATCCACAGTCATCAGCAGCGCATATACTATAAACAATGCGTACTACGTGACGCAACACAAAACTGGCCAATAAATATAAATGACCATTCATGCGTTCCTGAGGACTGCATAGTAAACATAAAGAGAGAACCGCCTCCTCAAAATAAAGCAGCCAATAGATTTCACATTGGCTGCTCAGACAACCATATATGGTGACCAGATACTCTCCCCACCTCCAGCAGAGTAGAAGCCAGGAATCTAGATCAGGAAAAAACTAGGAAAAACCCATGTTCTCTTACTGTGTTATTAAATTTTTTTTGACTCAAACACCACACACCGTCTACTACATCAATTGATAAAAATTCCCTTGTAATCAATATAGAGACAAACAAGCCACATGGATCCTAACAATTTCAAATGCAGAAGGACAGATCATAATCTAAGTTTAAACCTCCATTCCCCAGAACACCCAATTTTTTAATCCAGAACGCTTCACGTCTGGATAGCTCTTTATCACGATCCCTCCCCCCTCCCCACCCCATTGGGACCCCATCGATTATTTGGACTCTCAATTGTGAGACATTGTGGCCCGCCTCTACAAAATGTCTGGCCACAGCTTGAGTGTTGAGTTGAGTGTTGTCTGAGCAGCCAATGTGAAATCTATTGGCTGCTTTATTTTGAGGAGGCGGTTCTCTCTTTATGTTTACTATGCAGTCCTCAGGAACGCATGAATGGTCATTTATATTTATTGGCCAGTTTTGTGTTGCGTCACGTAGTACGCATTGTTTATAGTATATGCGCTGCTGATGACTGTGGATTGGCCGCCTCCTTTGATTTGTCTCAATGTACGCATTGTTTATTGGCTGGTCCGCATGTACATGCGGATTGGTCGTTGCCGCCCAAGCGTCGTTTTATACGCGTTGCCTATTGGTCTGGCCGCAGGTCTATGCGGATTGACCGCCGCGTGTGATGCGTTGTGACGTACGCATAGCCCATTGGCTGATGCGTATGTTGAAGCGGATTGGTCACCGCTTGGAGACATAGGGGCCTCTCATTGGTTGACACTAGTCACATTTTGATTGGCTGGAGCTGGCAAAAACGGCGTTTTTTATCTTGCAAACCGCGCGGCGGGCTGGAGGCTCTCCCCATGTTCAGTCATGAAGTCAGGGAAGCTGGAGAATATTTTGTTTACAATAGGTGAGAATTTTAAGTACTTTTTTTACCATATTCATATTCTGTGGGAGTGGTCTGATCTGAAGGGGTGTGCATTTTGGTGTATCACACAGTTCCCCATCAGGTCCTCCATGCTGTTTATGCACTGTGATTCGTTGATTCAAACACTGACCACCGATTGGTGCTACTTGTGTATATAAGGAATGGTGGAAGGTGATTGTTTGTATTGCAGTTTTTTTGACAACTTGATAAAGAGCCCTATGGCTCGAAACAGCGGTCTGTCGTTGTAATATCACTGCTGATTTTAATCCATGTGATCAATAAAGAGATGACTTTTTTCATCACTGGTGCCTGCTCCATGTGGACTTACTGAATTGACGGCTCCAGTGGTGTGGAACGCCATAAGCTTGGGCACACGTTTCTCCCTACGTTGGATGGGTGCTGATCCAAAACCTTTTTGTATTTACTAAATACAAAAGACAAAAACATTTCAAAAACTATTACATTCTAATTTTCAAAAACAAGAAATTTCGTTCAGATGGGCCCGGTGCCTGCTATTTATCGGGCGCCCAAATTTCTGCTTTGGACACCCAATAGCCGATATCTGCATTAGCGCTTATGGGGCGCCAAAATCATCCATTAGCCTGCTTCTGCTTCTCTCGGGGGCTGCTAAACAGCTACATTTTTGGCAAAGGTGGCATTATCCATCTGTCTTCAGGGCCAGCGCTTTTAAGGGGAAAACTGGGCAATTGCCTTGGGCACAGAGCAGTCTGATGGGCCCCCAGGACTCCCCCCCCCCAGTGAATAGTTGTTTCCTGGGGCCCCTGCAAGGTGTGTGCAGAGTGTTCCAGCCAGCGCTCTTCTCCTTTGGGTCTGTGTGCTCCTTTGGTCTGTGTGTAAAGAAATTTATTTATCTACTGAAAAATGTGTTTAACTTACTCAAAACTTTATTACCATCAATTGAATTGATATATTTTTTATTTTTGAATGTTAAAATGAAGGAGAACTAATGATAATAAAGAGGACCAGTGTGGTTTGAATGATAAAACTACATCTTTTGGTTCTGAATTCTTGAGATATGCACGGCAAGGTATGTGGTGTGGGCGTGGTTAGAGGTGTGGCAAGGGCATGTCTTAAGGCCCATACACACGTCCGTTTTTTGCGAACGACGGATCGTTTGAACGACCCGTCCTTCAGTCGTTCGCCCGCTAAATCGGGCGTGTGTACAGACTGTCGTTTGCGTGATAAGGCAGTCTGTACACACGCCCGATTTAGCGGGCGAACGACTGAACGACGGGTCGTTCAAACGATCCGTCGTTCGCAAAAAACGGACGTGTGTATGGGCCTTTAAAGTGTCCCACTTTCTTATCTCAATAAGTTGCGAGGTATGCATTAGTCCAATCAGATTCCTGGAAATAGGGAAGTGTTTGTAAACCGCAATCAGCTCAAGATTTCTTAGATCTATGCAAAGATGAAAAATTGGTTAAGTTTATAACTGCTGATCAGAGGGCAGTTTGAGTTTGATTTAATCTGTATTATTTTATAAATAAACTTTATAAATACTAGCTTTCTATATACTGCAGTTATAAACTGCAGTTATAAATAAACTGCAGTTATGTTGATGCTGTTGTACATAACAGTGTTTACCAGAAGATGGAGCCAAAAGTCTATTCCTAATGAAGATTACATAACATGGTGAAATAACTTCTTTTTTTTAAACCTCTTGAAAATGTACAGGTACTCACATATTGAAGACAAGCGGAACTGAAGACTATCTAAAAAAAATAGTTTCACTTACATGGGGCTTCTGCCAGCCCCCCGCAGCCATCCTGTGCCCACGCCGGTCCTCAACAATCCTCCGTTCCTCCGCCGCGGCTCACTCTCACTTCACGCAGTGGAAGCCGACTTCTAAGTTGACGTCCCCTGTGCCCTGGCCATGCGTATCCTCGTATGCGTTCCCATAGGCAGGAGCTTCCTGCAAAGGCGCAGTATGCAGTGTGGGCATAGATTCGCTGCAGAGAGCTGGCAGAAGCCCCAGGTAAGTGAAACTTTTTTTTTTTAGATAGTCTTCAGTCCCGCTTTAAAGCCCAACTCACTCTCCACATAGAATATAATTTGCCCATACAATAGTCCGCAATTACCCAAGAATCCCATCTCTATACGTAAATCAATTTCTGGAGGAGTGGTGACATGTTTCTGACCAGGGACATGGCTAGAAATCGCTGGGTCCCCAGCAAAACTTTGGATGGGCTCATCCACCCCTCTATTAGGTACTTTTTGGGCCCCAAGATACTAATGTTCGGTAGCTTTTGCCCCCACCCCCAATAAGAGTATAAGGTATCCTTTATGCCTCTCCCCAACCAGTTAGGAAATAGGTAGCCTCTGTGCCCTCCCTCCCCAAATAGCAGTATTACCGGTAGGTAGCCTTTACTAGCCTCCTATGCCTCAGAGAACAGTATTATGTAGCCCTTGTGCCCCCACCATATCCTGTATAGCACAGGAAGCCAGGGCTGGATTGCCATAAGCAGGGCAGTTTTTAGGCTAAAATGCACCCAGGGCGAGGGTGTAAAAATTGCGCCTCCCCCGTGGAGCCAGGTATAGGTGCCCACAGTAGAGGTTAGCCAGGTCTAGTTGCACTCAGTATAGGTAACCAGCTATAGGTCCCCCCAGTATAGGTAGCCAGGCATAGGTGCCCCAGTATAATTGCCCCCAGTATTGGTTAGCCAGGTAGGTGCCTCCAGTATAGGTAGCCAGTATAGTTGTCCCCAGTATAGGTTAGATAGGCAGGTGCCCCCAGTACAGGTTAGCTAGGTGGGTGCCTCCAATATAGGTAGCCAGAATAGTTGCCTGCAGTATAGGTTAGATAGGTAGGTGCCCCCAGTATAGGTTAGATAGGTAGGTAACTGCATTATAGGTTAGATAGGTAGGTGTCCCCAGTATAGGTTAGATAGGTAGGTGCCCCCAGTAAAAGTTGGATAGGTAGGTGTCCCCAGTATAGGCAAGATAGGTAGGTGCCCCCAGTACAGGTTAGATAGGTAGGTGCCCCCAGTATAAGCTGGATAGGTAGGTGCCCCCAGTATATGCTAGATAGTTAGGAGCCCCCAGTACAGGTTAGATAGGTAGGTGCCCCCGGTATAGGTTATATAGGTTAGATTGGTAGGTGCCCCCAGTATAGGTTAGATGGGTAGGTGCCCCCAGTATAAGTTGGATAGGTAGGTGTCCCCAGTATAGAGTAGATAGGTAGGTGCCCCCAGTACAGGTTAGATAGGTAGGACCCCCCAGTATAAGTTGGATAGGTAGGAGCCCCCAGTATAAGTTGGATAGGTAGGAGCCCCCAGTATATGCTAGACAGGTAGGAGCCCCCTGTACAGGTTAGATAGGTAGGTGCCCCCAGTATAGGTTATATATGTTAGATAGTAGCTGCCCCCAGTATAGGTTAAATAGGTAGATGCCGGCAATACAGGTTAAATAGGTAGGTGAAACCTCACTAACCCCCCCTCCCTCCGAGGGGATAGTCAGCCTATGAGGAGGGTGGCCAGACTTCTCCCTGGGCTGCCCTCCATGCTCCCCCCTCCACTGCAATGTGAGCGCAGCAGGAAGCGCTGTATACAGCAACTCACCTCATCCCGATCACTTGCCGCTGGTCTCCTCCTCTGCATAGCCGCTTATACACACTCCACTTCCTGGAAGTAGAGTGTGCATAAGCGGCTATGCAGAAGAGGAGACCAGCGGCAAGTGATTGGCGATTGGAACGCAGGGAGGGGGGGGAGCACCGAGGGGGCCACGGGGAGAGGAAGAGAGGGAGAGGTCGGGCCACCCTCCCCACAGCCGCAGCTCCTCCTCCATCACGGCGCCTCCCCCAGCCGGGGGTTTAGGGCGGCCGCACGGGCCGCAAACCCCTAGAAATGGGGCTGACCATAAGGCACTGTAGGCACGTGCCTACAGGCGCATGATGATTGAAAGGTGGCTCACTCCACTCCATGAGTGCCTCTCTTCCTCCTTTCTCTCCTCCCTATGCATAGCCCCAAGCAGAGTGTAAATGAGAGGTTACTCACCCTGCTCTCCGCATTCCAGTAATGAGATCTGCCTCCCTAGGGGTGCCTCTAGCTGCTTAATACTGAGCTTCTTCTAGCTACCTAATACTTTGGAGTACCTCTAGCTACTTAATATTGAGGGTACCTCTGGCTACCTAATACTAAGGGGCACCTGAAGCTACCTATTACAGGCAAGGGAAGTAAGGGAGAAGTGACAGCTAGGACAGCCAACACAGTTGCGGTGCAGTTTAGTGGGGGATTGTAGGTTCATAGAGGGCAAGGTGCCAGGACATTTGGGCCTATAGGCTCCTGTGAAGTAAATCCGGTACTGCAGGGAGCTGTGTTACCTGCTTCAGGGCTGGAACCCACAGGAGCGCTTTTGGCAGCGTTTTGGCAGCACTGCGATACACTAGCAGTTTGCCAAAACGCTGGGCTAATGTTAATGGATAGGGCAACTTCCACAGGAGCGTTTGCGTTTCCCAGAAACGCAAACGCAGGACCTGCAGCATTTTGGGAGCGTTAGCGCTTCAATGTAAAGTATTGAAACGCTAGCAGAAACGCTCAGCAAAACCTAAACTGAGCGGTTTTGCTAGCGTTTTGCGGTTCAGCACACTGTAAACAAAATGAAAAATAATTCACAGGACCAATCAGGATAAAAATGCAAAACGCAAAACGCTAGGCACCCGCTGGGGAAAAAAATACAATGTTGCAAAACAAGACCAAAAACGCGCATGAATCCGCTTGCAAACCGCTCAGACAAAACGCTAGCGGTTGCGTTTTGCGTTTGCGGTTTTCAGTGGGTTCCAGGCCTCAGCGTCTGGTCAGGTCTGTGGCTGTGCTTCAACCCTTTCATGACTGCAGCTGGTTATTGTGAAACCTGGTACCTCTGTATGGCTTCCAGTGTTTTTGCATGTCATGTGACGTGCAACAGGAGCCATGAGGAGTATGAAATGCATACTTCGTATGGTCAGATAGCAAAATAAAAGTAACGTCCTGAGTGCAGTGCCTCAGAGGCTTATGGGAAATGTGTTGTGCTGGGAAATGTCCTCCAGCCTCTGGTACATAGGAGGCTGTTGATGCGAGTGATTTGGATGGTGAGTTTGGTGTCTTTTTATTATAAGCACCACTGCCCACCAATGATTTAAAGGGGACACTGCCTAATGATTTTTTGTGATGAAAGGGATTAATGCCTTTGCATTAGATTTAGGGGTGCACACTGTCCTATTTATGTGGAGGCACTCTACCTAATAATTTTAGTTAGGCGGGTACATGCTGCCTAACTATGTTTATGGTATCACTGCCAAATGATGCTGTTTTGATGGTAGGATGGTGAGCCCCCCAAAACACCCTCAGTATAGGTAGGTAGCCAGTTATAGGTGACCCCAGTGTTGGTAGCTAGGTACAGTTGCCCCCTGTATAGGTTGGCCAGGTACTCTCTTCACTTCTTGGTCCTGCCTGGTGCTGCTCCCAGACTTCTGTCGCCTGAGGAAGTCGCCTCACTTGGCATCATGGGCGGACCGCGCCTGGGTGGTGGCTGTCACTTGGAAGAAGAAATACCCATTCTTCCGGTCCTCGGAGGCTCTGGATCCCTCGGGTGAGATCACCATTTGTTGCCATGACAACAGACAGCGATCTCACTATAGGTTTACAACACTACCCAGAGGACAGAGAGAGTATTGCAGCGCTGGATCCCAGGGAGGGGAGTGAGTGCTGGGGTTGCTGCAGATCTCTCTGCGGTGTGATTTTTTTCCTGGTTTTAGAGGCTAAAAGCATGTGAAAAAAATTGCAACGCTTTCAGACCCTAAAATCCGGATATAATCATACCGCAGGGAGGTTAAAAAGAATATACAACTGTGGGATTCTAAAATTAAAATAATTTTCAGGAGTAGGAGGATAGATACAATTGGTTGACTGATCAGTTCATTTTCACCTCAGGTTTTTTTTTAAGCAGAAGTTACAGAGTTTGCATGCATTATCTTTTTTCTTTATTTTTTTATCGGGCTAAAATAGGTGTAGGCGACACTGTGCATGAATAAAGCTGCTCCTTATAAAGGACAGCAATCCTACCAGTCTTGAAGGTCACAGAACGCTTCCCCCGCCTGGAATGTATTTACACATCCGTTTCTGGGGACGCGCCTTCAAACACCGACACCTTATTTTCTGTTCTCAGAGCTGCTCTGACGCTCGTCTTTTGATCACACACTCCTCAGTTATGTTTGTCCAGTCAGTTACACAGGAATAAATGTCAGCATCTATAGCAAAACCTCTGCTGTTTTCTCCTTTTACCCATGGGTCTTCTGGTTTTGATCAGCAGTTTCACACACAGCAGTAACCATGGTGATTTCTGATTCCCCTGCTACTGGAATATCATAAAAGAAAAGGCTAAGCTGGGAAATAGAAGTGCACTCTAATATGCACGGTTGAGCAGTTATTTAACTCTAGATAATAAAAACCATACAAAGGGGGGGTACATCAAAAAAGGGCATCGGGGAAAAAAGGGCGCGTGGTGTAAACGATAAACAGTATTATCGTTTATTGAAATATTGTGTAGAATTTTGTTTAGAAATAGTGTTTTAAGAATTTATAAATCACTAAATAATGTGTATGAGATCGGCAATTCTTAAAACGTTAATCTTCCCTATTTGTAAACTGAAACTTATTTTAACGTTTGTTAAAAACCCTCCCTGTACCTCTCCCTAACCCCTAGACCCCCTGTTGGTGCCTAAACCTAAGACCCCCCTGTTGGTGCCTAAACCTAAGACCCCCCTGTTGGTGCCTAAACCTAAGACCCCCCAGTTGGTGCCTAAACCTAAGACCCCCCTGTTGGTGACTAAACCTAAGACCCCCCTGTTGGTGCCTAAACCTAAGACCCCCCTGTTGGTGCCTAAACCTAAGACCCCCCAGTTGGTGCCTAAACCTAAGACCCCCCTGTTGGTGACTAAACCTAAGACCCCCCTGTTGGTGCCTAAACCTAAGACCCCCCTGTTGGTGCCTAAACCTAAGACCCCCCAGTTGGTGCCTAAACCTAAGACCCCCCCTGTTGGTGCCTAAACCTAAGACCCCCCTGTTGGTGCCTAAACCTAAGACCCCCCTGTTGGTGCCTAAACCTAAGACTCCCCAGTTGGTGCCTAAACCTAAGACCCCCTGTTGGTGCCTAAACCTAAGACCCCCCTGTTGGTGCCTAAACCTAAGACCCCCCTGTTGGTGCCTAAACTTAAGACCCCCTATGGATAATAATGTTTTACAGACATTAATAAATAAAAAATGTAAATAAAAAAATGTAATAATTTTTTTTGGGTGGATAATGTTTTAGAAATGTTTTATAAATAGTGATTTAGTATCTTTATAAACGTTATTCGTCACGGGCTGATTTTGTAAAGTTAAATCATCACAAACATAGTCATAAATCCTTAAAATTCTCCGGGCGCCGTTTGTTAAAACGTTAATAATCTCGGGCGCCTTTTTCTCCCTGTTCGGCGCCCGATAAACGATATTTATAACGGGAGTGAATGGGGCGCCCTTTTTGTCCACTTGTCTCATGCGCCCAAATCTACTGCCACAAAGGGGAACTCTAGGATGCACTGTTTTATATATCAGTTATTGCAACTGATCTCTGAATTCAGTGTTCCATTGCTTGTATTATCCCGAGGTGGGCTCAAGAAATAAAGTATGCTCCCTAGCTGAGCAAATAAGGTAGGCGCGAAAAACGCCGCTCCCCGGCTCTCCTGTGCGCCACACTAGCCCACTTTCACTTTCGTGACCTACAGGTCACGACGCTGCAATGAGAGACTGTGTGTCTCTTGCAGCGTGCAGGGAGGCGGGGGAGCGGCAGGGGGCACGTCCAGGGAGAGAGAGCTGCCCAATGGCAGCTCAGAAAACCCTGCAGCCGGGAATCCCTCTCCATGCAGGGAATCCCTCTCCCTGTGTTTACCTCCGAGATAGCGACAAATATTGTCACTAATCTCGGGGGGCTATGGTGGGGGGGGGGGGGCAGAGAGCGGCAGTGTGGGGACACTGATGCATGTCATGAGGCAGAGAACATGCCTCTGTGTCCTATCTTCCCCCCCATCTGCCCACCTCGGGTTCTTTTTAACCACTTGCCGACCGCGCACTCATACCGCGCGTCGGCAAAGTGGCAGCTGCAGGACCAGCGACGCAGTTCTGCGTCGCCGGCTGCAGGCTAATTAATCAGGAAGCAGCCGATCGCGGCTCGCAGGCTAAATGTAAACACAAGCGGAAATAATCCGCTTTGTTTACATTGTACGGCGCTGCTGCGCAGCAGCGCCGTAAGGCAGATCGGCGATCCCCGGCCAATCAGCGGCCGGGGATCGCCGCCATGTGACAGGGGACAGCCTGTCACTGGCTGCACAGGACGGATAGCGTCCTGTGCAGCCCAGATTTGCCAGGGGGGACAGGGATGAGAGGGAGGGGGGGAATTTCGCCGCGGAGGGGGGCTTTGAGGTGCCCCCCCCGCAACACCCAGGCAGGAGCGATCAGACCCCCCCAGCACATCATCCCCCTAGTGGGGAAAAAAGGGGGGCGATCTGGTCGCTCTGCCTGCACCCTGATCTGTGCTGGGGGCTGCACAGCCCACCCAGCACAGATCAGCTAAAACAGCGCTGGTCCTTAAGGGGGGGTAAAGGGTGGGTCCTCAAGTGGTTAAAGTGTACCGGAGACCACATTAATTGCATGATTTATACTTACCTAGGCCCCATGAAGACTGCGGGCTCCATTGCCGTCCTCCCCGGCCGCTCCGCTCTCCCATCTTGAGCTTTGTTCGGTTGGCCAGTTGCGGCCAGTTGTGTTCTTCTGTGCATGGACGGCCACATGCACCTTCCATCATGCTCCCATGGCCTGGAGAATCCTGCACCTGTGCAGCAGTGCTCTGCAGGCGCAGAATGGTCCTGGCTGTAGTAGCGCAACGGGGGGCATGTGCCCGGTTGGGCCCCACATGCGCAGAACAGCACAACTGGGCAATCTAAAAAAGCTCATAACAGGAGAATGGAGCAGCCGGGGAGGACGGCGATGGAGCCCTTGATCCTCATGAGGCTGGAAAAAGCCTCAGGTAAGTATAAATCAGGCAATTTATTGTGGTCTCAGGTTTCCTTTAAAGAGTAACTGTCAGGCTGCAAAAGCTAATTTAAACCTCTATTCTCCTGTGTTAAACAGTTTAGAAGGAAGCCAAAAAGGCAATACTGAAGTTAAAAATTCTCTTTTGATGTGTGCTGAACAGCAAGGCTGTTAGACCCAAGCTCTTAAGAGGCCGCGACGCCGCATACCATACTGCAAAGCATTCTGGGGCCCTCCTCTCGGCTGCTATTGAGAAGTTACAGCCATATGTTACAACGCAGTCCAGCTCACAGCACTGAAAAATTTCCGGGCAGAGTATACTGCATGAGTCCGCTATTGTTCCTAGCCACATGGCTAATTAATATTCACTGCACAGTAGTTTTATCTTTTTTGTGAGTGGAATAATCAGGAAGCAGGGAGGACATGACGACACATTTGGCTTCATAGGAGACATACAAACATGGAACCTGCCATGAGCTGTCAGGAGCATCATTCTCTGCAAATACTATATAAAAATTCTGTGAAATCCAAACGTGGACAGTGAAATGCATATGTAATGTAAGTACAGCCAATCTTTAGCTACTGATATATGTGTTTTTTTCCTCTGAGACCTTATACCTAACAGCTCCTCTTTAACCAGTTCAGGACCACAGGCTTACTGTGACAAACAAACTGCTCACCCTCAGCCACTCCATTCCTCCTCAGGAAGGTACACACAGTACAAAAATGCTGCCCCTGAAATCTCTGCGCCTGATGCAAATGTTTCACCTTGCTTTATGAAAGAACCGGCCCTGTTCAGCACACTGCAGCTTTAACAGTGTGCTGCACGGCCATACAACTTAGCACACAAATGAATCTGCCCTCCTTTCTTGCCACTAACAGTGCTTTCTGTTGGTGGCATCTGTTTTTTTTTTTTTTTAATTAATTTTCTTCTTCTTTTCTTTTTAAATAAATTTCCCTATTTTCTAATTTCTTATTATTTTCATCCCCCTTTCCTTCCTCCCCCCCCCCCGAGATCCAATCAGTGATCACCTCTCATAGGCATCAGCCTATGAGAGGAGATCGCATTGTGAGCCACTCGAGCTGACAGCTTTGTCACTCACTAAGCTGTCCCCTGTACAGTGCTGTGTCACATCGTAGCACTGTACAACTGAAAAAAAATCTTTATTTACAATGTCTGACAGCCTGCTAGCCCCGATCGTGGGCTAGAAGGCTGATGTTGGAGCTCCGCTCCATCACTCATCTGGGATGCGCACAATCTCCGCCCACCGCTCTTGATGCTGATCGGCGTTAGGTGGTCCTGGGGCTGCCACCTTCCCGACGCTTATCGGTGTTAGCCGGTCAAGAAGGGGTTAAAGAGGAACTGTAACAACATACTGTATAGTAGAATGCAGTAAATTATTCAGGATACCCACTTTTACAGTAAATATCCTGGTTTCAGCATCAGAAACACTTCCTATAGCTATATGTTGCTGGATATTGCTATGTAGCTCCACCCTCCCACAGATGCTTAGCCTAGGCTGTTTATTATGCCAAATTCTGGCAGACCAGCTATTTTTTTTGTACTGAATCTAGCACTCTCAGTAAATGAACATTCCGCAGAGATAACTTGCCAGTACTAAAGATGTTGCCGCCTAATTTCAGAAAATGAATCAGAGAGAAAAAAGAATTTACAATGGGCAAACAGTGACTAAATAAATGAATATTGTGTAAAAATAAGCAATCATTAAGTTACTTTGGTTCCAGTTCCTCTTTTTCCTCTATTTAAAGTCCTACAACTACTCCTTGCTGATTTCTAACATCTGTAAAAACTCTTCTAACATTCCTTCTCCAAGCAATATGTTCTATCTGATTCACATATTTATGGTCTGGGGATACCAAAGAGATTTTATAACAATTCTTATATGCAAATAAAGTGCCATCTGTTATCAAATCAAGGCTGGACCTGAAGTTTATAAACTTCTCTTGATTTCATTTTTTCCGTCATTTATGCCCATTACGAGTTCATTTTTTGCAACAACCTTTGTAAATTACGTCAAGTAACAAAGTGATAAATCACCGTGCAGAAAGACAGAGAGAATGCATAGGATTTTCCAAGCTGTTGTGAAAAGTGTTAAAGGACATCCGAGGTGACGTGACATGATGAGATAGACTTGTGTATGTACAGTGCCTAGCACACAAATAACTAGGCTGTGTTCCTTTTTTTCTTTGTCTGCCTGAAAGAAGCCTGAAACATCAGGTATGCAAGTAACAGTTTTTATTCGGGTCGGGAACAGGTTGGATTGGGTCAGACTATAGCATAACCCTCACTGATAAGTAAATACAGCCATAAAATACTTATGGCAAGCCGGGAATGTTTTTTCTTTCCACCCTGATAGCTTTCTACTCTGATAGGTATTTATCCTAGAAACTTTGGCCTCCTTCCATGGGCGGTTGAGCTGTGTGCTCGGCGGGCGGTTGCCAGGTGGTGGTTGCCAGGCAGCAGTGGGCAGTTGCCAGGCGGCAGCAAGCAGCTGCCAGATCTGTGTTGTGTCTTTGGGATAAGAAGCTGCTGGCTGCAGGATCTACCAATTTACCACACCAAGACCAACTTTTATAAAAGCAGCAGATCTGTGCTGTGTCTCTGGAATATCAAAGTTGCTGTTTGCAGGATTCACCAATTGACCACACCAAGACCTACTTCTATAAAAGATTGGAGCTCTAAGCTGATAAAGTAGAATCGAACATTTAAAGTGCCTGTGAGGTTATTGATAAAATGCTAGATCCACCTGGTGTCTGAAGTGGCTGACATCTGGTGAGCGCAAAATTTGGAAGTGTGAAGCAAGCTGTGTGTTCACGAGTGGTGCACTGATCACAAAGCACGGGGTGTTGTGGACTATTAGAAACAGTATTACGCTATGTACAGCCTTTTTATTCTTTCTAGGAGATATCTAAAATAGTGGAGAGTGCAGTTCAGCACTTTACATTATTGACTGATTGGAAAATTGTGACAGCAATTCCACTAAATTGTATCATCTGAGTATATCAGAACTATTGTTAACTGGATTGTAATCTTGTTCATAATTTAGTTGGCCCAGCTTTGTGGACATTTTTATTGGAAGTCCTAGCCGGAGATCAGCGGGGAAAGACAATACAGACGCATGGTAAAGATCGAGGAAGAATAAATGTTATTTGTCTTGTCTTATGCCACTTATCGAAATTTAAATTAGATAGCACTGCCTGCGGCAGGGTGGGTAACTTACCTGTGCTGGTGCCTATAGCCATAACGCCACTACTTCCTCCTTTCGCATCGGCTATAGGTGGCCGCGTAGGCAAGTTAACTCCCCTCTTCCGTGGACAGCCCTATTTAAAGAGACTATGAAGTCTCTTTTTTCCCTGCTTTTGTTATATAATCCTGTTCACCATGAATGCCCCAGTGAAATCGCTGCATCCCTGCAGGAGATGACTGATTTATGACAGAGGATTAGCCCTACAAAGCTCCCGGGCTCGCTGGGCTTTACTTCCTCGAAGAGGCAGAGCTTTACACTGTAGCTCAGCCTCCTCCGTAGTCAATCTCTGCGGATCGCCGCCTCTCCCCGCCCCTTTGTCTTTTTTCACTGAGAGGGGCATAGAGAAGGCGGAGACCCGCAGAGATTGATTGCGGAGAAGCAGAGTTACAGCTCAAAGCTCTGCCTCTCCAGGGCAGCACGATCTGCGACCTGCAAAGTCGTGGAACTTTTGCAGGTCGCTTTCTCTCTATTAAATCGTTTATCTGCCGTGGGGATGCGGCGATTTCACTGGGGCATTCATGCTTAACTTTATATGATTATATTACAAATTATATGATTTATATAATTATATGACAAAAGCAGGAAAAAAGAGACTTACTTCAGAGTCACTTTTATTAAAATTTGGTTTATGAGTAGCTACTGTACATACTCATAGCTACTCGTAGTGAACAACACTCATTATGAACTTGTTTGGTAAACAGCCATACTTCAATCTTGGATGTAATCGGTAACTGTATTTTACAATTCAAATGCAATGGATCCTTTAATTATACATAATATGAGTGCATGCTGCAGAGAATATACTTTTTTATTTCACAGTTCATTATCATGCATGCATTAGATGGCCCCTCTGCCATGACTGACAGTGTGAGGCATTTAAAATAATTAGCTTTTTAACACTGGAGGACTTTTCACGAAAAAGTGTCCTTTTTGTGTATGAGTGGCAGGTAAAGTCTGACAGGAACTGTCATGTTGTCTCCATCTGTCATAACCCGGACAGCTTCTACTTTCCAATACCAAAATGAAAACTTCAGGCTTCATTCTCTCGGAGAGGTGGTAGCATGCCAAACTTTCTGATCTGTCAGAACTTCCCAGCTTTATACAAGTGCTACAACAGAAATGTTCACTTGAGGGCAGTAACAAGCCAAGATACAGAAGGAGATGACAACGTGATCTGGATGTAGAACTAGTAAGTATAATAGGAATATACAGTAGCAGTGTATAGATCAGGCATGGGCAAACTCGGCCCTCCAGCTGTTACATAACTACAAGTCCCACAATGCATTTGCCTTTATGAGCCATGATTTCTGGCTGTCAGACTCCTGCAATGCATTGTGGCACTTGTAGTTCCTTAACAGCTGGAGGGCCAAGTTTGCCCATGCCTGGTATAGATAGATACATAGCTCGCTTTCCCTTTTGAATTTCATAATGTTCTCTGTATTATTAGGCCTAGGACCCATTACAGCGCAGCCTATAAAGCTTTTTGATTGGCGGCGACCAGCAAAGCACTGTAACAGTCGAACCCTGTGGCAGTGGCCACTTGGTGCTATGCGATTGCTGCATGCAAGCAGCGATGAGCAAATCCGATCCGGATGCTACTCGGATAGTAGCTATCCGGATTTCTCCCAGTAATGCACTGCGGCCTGGGCGGGGGATTTAATCCTTACCTATCATGACGTCTTCTTCGTCCGTCCCTCGGCGCCTCCCACGATGCGCTCCACTCCGGCGTCACGTGACTAAAAAACACTTCCTCCTTCCGGGTTGAAGGAGGAAGTGTGTAGTCACGTGACGCCGGAGTGGAACGCATCGTGGGAGGCGCCGAAGGACGGACGAAGAAGACGTCATTATGGGTAAGGATTAAACCCCCCGCCCAGGCCGCAATGCATTACTGGGAGAAATCCGGATAGCTACTATCCGAGTAGCATCCGGATCGGATTTGCTCATCACTGCATGCAAGCTATCTCGGAGAAACCGCCTTAAAGCAGAATGAAACCTAGCATTTCTTCTTTGCTCTAATAGATTATTTACAGCATAATTTAAACAACCAGTGTTTTTTTTACTAAAACAGCATTCAAAGGGTTACACACAGGAATTAGAAGTTCCCTGCCAGCAAAGCTGGACGTATTGGAACTGTAGATAATGTTATCTTGTGTTTACTTAATTGTATCAAGTGAGCAATGTGACACATTCTCTGACTGTGCAGAAGCTCTTGGACACAGAGAGACACTGAAAGCATTTCTGCCTTCAATACAACATGAATAAAACCAGTTAAGAATAAAATGCAAAGTCAGCTCTCAAAGCAAAAAACTGTACTTTTGGGAACTTGTAAATTCTAAATGAATAATAATACTTATGCACAAATGAAAATATGATAACCGTATGGCATATAAAAAGTAGGAATTTTTTTTTTATTGAATACTAGCTGATTGTCCGGCGTTGCCCGGGTATGTATTTGGCTGGTGTTGGCTCTGCCCACTTTTTCTAACCCTAACACACAATTACTCAATGACCAAGTTTGTGAGCTTTGCCGTCTTTGGCATCAATAATTTGCATTGAAATGAAAAAAGCTGATTGGCTGTTTGTGGCTCCTCCCCCTTTTCTGAATTTTAACCCCAGTCACCTAATGACCAACTGTACCAGGTTTGAGGTCTGTGCCATTAACAGTGCAAGAATGTTAGCAATTAAATATTCCCCTTGAAAAACAATAGGTGAAGTTTGATTCACTTTTGTAGGCTTCACCCACTTTTCTAAATAATAATCCCAGTCACCCAGTGACCAACTGTGCAACGTTTAAGAACCCTGCCATTAACAGTGTAAGAATGGCTGCAGTTTACATTTTCCCAGTGAAATTTGTATTTGTCTCCACCCACTGATGACCCGGCATTGTCCGGGTATGTATTTGACTGGTGTTGGCTCCACCCACTTTTTCTAACCCTAACACACAATTACTCAATGACCAAGTTTGTGAGTTTTGGGGTCCTTGGCATCAATAATTTGTATTTTCCCATGAAATGAAACAAATCTGATTGACTGTTTGTGGCTCTGTCACCTTTTCTGAATTTGAACCCGAGTGACCCAATGATCAACTGTACCAGGGTTGAGGCTTGTGCCATTAACAGTGCAAGAATGGCAGCTATTTTAATATGCCCCTTGAAAATCAACAGTTGAATTTTGATTGGCTTTTTTTAGGCTCCACCCACTTTTCTGAATATTAATCCCAGTCACCCAGTAACCAGCTGTGCAAAGTTTGAGAACCCTGCCATTAACAGTGAAGAAGGGCTGCAGTTTACAGTTGTGTTCAAAATTATTCAGCCCCCACTGAAATTGAGTGTTTTGGCCAGTTTGGCATTGATTTTAATCATTTCAGTCATCTTGTTTACAATTAAATCAAAGAGGCACTTGTAAGTCAGACAAATATAACATAACATTTATAATGAAATAACCACAAATGTCTTTTCTGTGCTCACATCATTATCAGTCTTATTCAAGTGACATTCATTCTTAGTACCTAGTACAACATCCTTTTCCAGTTATAACAGCTTTTAAACGTGAAGCATAGCTTGACACAAGTGTCTTGCAGTGATCAATGGGTATCTTAGCCCATTGCGCAGACCAGTAAGTAGAAGAAGGGGTGCGCAGAAGGACATAACCGCTAGGGAGCTGGTGACGCGCTGTGCAGCCAAATGGAAGAAGATTACCAGTGCAATCACCTACCTTGACTCCTCCTGGGCTGCCTGCGTCAGAAGTCAAGTCATCATCATGTCACCACCACGTGATGACACCTGATGTCCTGTAGCGGTACCCCAGGCTGTCAATGCGCTGTGCCCATGGTGGAGTTGGCTTACCGGCCTCTCTTCGCCTGTGTGTGTTTCTGCTCCCTGCTTCCTCCTGGATGAGCGGCTGGTCACAAGTAAGTAGGCAGATCTACTTGTGACCTGTGGCTGTGTGACTGTACCTAAAGAGTAAGGGTTCGCAAGTCCATGGGGGTGGAGGGAAAGGGGGCACAATTTTTACACTCTCGCCCTGGGTTCAATTTAGCCTAGAAACTGCTGTGCATACATACATACATGCATACGATTTTATATATATAGATTATGTCAGGGTTTTATACTGCTTAAAATAGCTGCAGGGCCAATTCACAATTGCTCTGCCAATGTTTAAAATTGCGGTACTTTGTGATTTGGAAGTTACGTGTGTTTTCTGAAATTGCAAAGCCGCTCTGTAGTGGCCTAAAGCGGTAGATCTTAGGTATTTTGAAAGATTCATAAGAAAATGTCTGTCATGGTGCTCTTGTGATTTGTGCCTCATGGCATGGTGACGTAGTGGTTAGCACTCTTGCCTTGCAGCGCAGGGTTCGTGCCCCAGCCAGGGCACTTTCTGCACAAAGTTTGTATGTTCTGCATGGGTTTCCTCTGGGTGCTTTGGTTTTGTCTCACATCCCAAAAACATACAGGTAAGTGAATTGGCTTCCTCCACAGATTTTGGCCCTAGACTACGATACATACTCCACACTATACATACATATGACTATGGTAGGGATTAGATTGGAAACCCCTCTGAGGGACAGTTAAAGTGACACTTAAGCGAAAAAAAAAGGTTATAATATAATAAATTGGTTGTGTGGTATAGATAACTGATAGAACATTAGTAGCAAAGAAAAAAGTCTCATATTTTTATTTTCAGTTATATACGGTAGTTTTTTTAATAACATTGCATCATTCTCTAATATTTGCAATTTACTCACTACACTCAGCATTCTAAATGATTTCACAGAGCTGGCTAATGACCTTTTGACCTTTCCTCTGCGGGGGGGGGGGGGGGGGGGATACAGTGACAGACAATTAAGATAATAAGCTTCAGAAGTGAAGCTCTTTTGCATAGATAACAACTGGAGTGTCTTAACTCTTCATGAACTGGAAACAATATTAGACTCATAACTCTGCTGCTAATGTTTTAGTTCTTAGCTGTACTACACATACAAATCATTATATCATAAGTTTATTTTCACTTCAGATTCCCTTTAAGTGACAAGACAATATACTCTGTTCAGCACTGTGAAAGATGTTGGCGCTTTATAAATGCTAAATAAGAATAATACCCTTCAAAAAAGTCTATTTGGAGAATTGTCTAGTAACTTTGTTTCATCATCTTCATCCAAAGTAATTGGAGATACCTTCATTTGCTTTTGTTCATGTTTACCTTCAACCTGAACCATTTTGCTCATAACAATTTAGAAACACCAGGGCCTTTATTCAAATCACTTTTTCTCCTAAGTTTTCTCCTCAGAGATACCGTAAGTATTTTATCTTCTGTTTAAAATATCTTTTAGTTTGAAATTGAACAAAAAAGTACCAACAAGTAGGTGATACAAGTACTGTCTAAATTATTTTTTTTAGAGTATTAGAGTATTTTCTTGCTTGCTGGTGGCTGAAAAGGCATTTTATTGATAAGGCGTTATTAGATGCAAGGTGGTGAATGGGTTTGTATTCACATAATCTGTATGTAAAGCATGGTCTTGGAGCCAATGAATCTGGTATTGTTTAAGAAAAACTGAAAGCAATACAGAAGAGAATCTGTAAATAAGATACTCACCTATGGAGAGGGTAGGCTCTGGATCCCATTAAGTCTTCCCAATCCTTCCTCTGTGCCCTCATTCCGGTTCTGTTCCCCTATGACAGCGCCTTCAGGATTTCTCGAAAGGCTTTGAAAACTATTGTTTCCCCGAGTGCTTGCAAAGACAAGCGGCTCTATACTGCACATGCACGAGTGCGCACTCGCACGTGTGCAGTAGGTCCCGCTCATCTTCAGTAGCACTCGGAGACGTGAATACTTCCAAATCCTTCATGAGCACTACCGAAGGCGTATTCAAAGAGTTGGTCAAATTAGTTTCTCGGGGGGATGGTGTTTGGGGTGTGTGTTAGGGGAGCGATGGTAAGTACTGATCAGTGCTAGAGGAAGTTAGTATTAAGGTTTGGTCAATGCTTGGGTCAGAGTTCAATAATAGAGGTTAGTGTTTATGTTAATAGTATAGAATGAAAAATGATGGATAGGTAGTACCATTGTGATCACCATACCTGTTTGTAATACTCTGCAATGGACTAGTACGCCTAGGGGTCATGTAAACATGCACAGTTTATTCTTCAAAGTCAAACATTAACCACTTGAGGACTGCAGTGTTAAAGGGAACCAGAGACGAAGCCTGGGTAAAAAATGAGAAAAGATGTTATACATACCTGGGGCTTCCTCCAGCCCCATAAGCCTGGATCGCTCCCACCCAGCCATCCTCCGCTGCCTCTATCGCCGGTACCGGGTCCCGTCACTTCCGCCGGCCGCGACCAGTTGTGCGCAGGGGCTCCCTCCGGCTTTGTGCGCCTGCGAAGTGCGGAGGGAGCGCACTGTGCTTGCGTTTACTGGCTCGACTGGCCGAAATGACGGGACCTGGTACCGGCGGACAGAGGCAGCGGTGGATGGCGGCGTGGGAGCGATCCAGGCTTATGGAGCTGGAGGAAGCCCCAGGTATGTATAAATAGGATGTTTATTCATCTATGGTTCTCTTTAAACCCCCTAAAGACCAGGCCATTTTTCACAAAAAGGGCCACTGCAGCTTTAAGGCCTCGCTGCAGGGCCGCACAACACTGCACACAAGTGATCCCCCCTTTTCTCCCCCACCAACAGAGCTCTCTGTTGGTGGGGTCTAATCTATCCCACCATGTTTGTTTGTTTTTTTTAAATAAATATTTATTTGTTTTATTTTTAAATAAAATTGTGTATTTTTTTTTTATTTTTGCAGTGGCCCCTACCTCTCTCCCCCCTCACTGTGATCGGCTGTCATAGGCTTCAGTCTATGAGAGCGGATCACCCCTGATCCTCTGGAGGGAACAGCCCTGTCACACTGCTGTCCCCAATACAGCGCTGCCTTAGATCGCAGCGCTGTACATGGTTGTTTCACCGTCCGACAGTCTCCGAGCAGCTATCGCTGGGAGACTGATGGCGTAGTGGAGCTCTGTCATTCATGCGGAGATGCACACATCAGCGCGTGCATTCTCCTGCAATCCCCGCCCCAAGGACCCGGGGTCCTTGGGCTGCTGCTGCGTCCACGCCCCTCGGCGTGACGTGGTCAGCAAGAGGTTAAAAGAACACTATCAAAGTTCTTCAATTTCTGGCAGCAGCATAAATTAATGTGATAACCAGAGTAAGAACTGACATAGCATATATTTTTTGCTGTGCAGTGTCGTTTTTATTTCAAATACCTTTCTAGATGGTGTCCCCTTAACAAACTGATGGCGGCGGATAAGTGGGCCAGCTTGTGGGGTGATTCCTCTTCGAATCTCCTACTGTGAGACCCCCCCCCCCACCAGAGCACATTATACAGCGCGACCCGCTGAAGTAAGGTGCCATGAGCACTGGCCCAAGGACTCTGTTGCATTCGCAAACTCTGCAACCTCTATTGCTACGCCACTGTTCCTAACACTTCAGGTTTGCTTCAAGGAGATTGGGCCCCTGAGCAACTGCTCAGATTGGCTGTTTGGTAGCCCTGGTCCAAGTTATGCCCAACGAAGATCTAATCCTACCTAAAACTGGCTAATCCTTTTTTGGAAGAATTTTACGTTAAGGTAGCCATACACTGGTCGATATGCCATCAGATTCGATCAACAGATAGATCCCTCTCTGATCGAATCTGATCAAAGAGAGATCGTATGGCTGCCTTTACTGCAAATAGATTGTGAATCGATTTCAGCATGAAACCTATCACAATCTGTGGTGGTGCTGCCACTGCCGCAAGCCCCCATCCCCCCCGCCAGCTATACATTACCCGCTCCGCCGGCACGTGTCCCCTGGTCTCCGCTGTCTCTTCTCCGTTCGGTTCCGGACCGGCAGGCTTCACTTCTTTCAGTCCGGGAAAGTTTAAACAGTAGAGGGCGCTCTACTGTTTAAACTTCCTGCCGGGACAGGAAGTTCAGTGAAGCTGCAGCCCTGGAGCCCAGTGGAGAAGAGACAGCGGTGACTGGGAGGACTCGCGCCGGGCGGAGCAGGCAATGTATTGCCGCTGTATTGTGTCGGTCGACGGGCATTCGAACGCCGCTATGGACGCACTCCCGACCCGCCGGCGATTGAGCAAAATCTTCCGCACGGACGGCTTGACGGGAATCGACGGGAATGATTGATTTCAGACGGAAATCAATCGTTTGCGGTTGCGCAATGATTTCACAGCGGATTCGATCACAGTGATCTGCTGTATATCGGCGGGAAAATCGTTAGGTGTATGGGCCCCTTAAGTCTTAATTTACTCCTTCTACTAAATAATACATTTGTCCTAGCCCACAAATACATAATCTAGACAATTTTATTCACGCCAGAGGAAATGTATTCATGGCCTTGTCTGCAGCCCCGGAGCACACCGTAGCAGGCAGAGCAGGCATTCATTTTTTAGATTTTTCTGTGAGTTAAGGAATGACATTCTTGTGCATTTATTGTTCTCAGCGGCGGTAGCTTTTTGTTTGCAGTTAGATCTTGTGTTACAGGGAGTCGCGCTGAATCCTCCAGACTCATTCAGATGCAGCATCAGCGCTCAGGCAATAGAAATTGGGCGAAACAAGCGACAATAGGGAAATAGCTTATCTGATGTAGACCACGTCTTTTTTTCCCCCTCGTATTTATTTTCTGCAGCCTCTACATGTGCACATTAATAGTTTGTCAAATCTCAATTATGCTGCCAATGAATAATTCTGAACTCTTAAACCTCTGTGCAGAGGATGCTCAGCGCACAGCTTTTCAGAAGCGAGAGGTTATGTTGAGGCCATTTTGATTTTAAACAATGTGTTTAACCACTGCGGCGCGCAGGTTGAAGAACGCAACGATGAACGCTGCCACGAAAGCCTGGAGAGATTAAATGCACTCAATACACAGCATGGTGACGTAGTGGAGAGCACTCTTACCTTGCAGCGGTGGGTCCCTGGTTTGAATCCCAGCCAGGGAACTATCTGCACAGAGTTTGTACGTTCTCCCCATGTCTATGTAGGTTTCCTCTGGGCACTCTGGTGTCCTCCCAAAAACAAACAGATAAGTTAAGTAGCTTCTCCCTAAAAATTGTCCCTAGACTATGATACACTACATACTGTGTACATACATACATATGACCATGGTAGGGATTAGATTGTGAGTCTGACAGTTAGTGACAAGACAGGCGGGACCACGTGATGCCGCATGCGTCCAAGAGTACGCATAGCGGCATCACGGACGCCAGAGTGAGCTGCACAACGCGTCTCACTCTGACGTCCACATCGAAGAGCACCAGGCCTTGCGTTAGGGGCACGTTATGTGCCCTATAACGTCCCCTAAACGCAACGTCCTGGTGTGTCACTAGCCTAAAAGCAGGAAAAAATTGATACTGAACAGTAGCCCCTCTACTTTACTCACCTCTCCAGGATCCAGTGCTGCAATTCTCCCTTCTGTACTCCGGGTGGCACTCTGTCCCTATGGTGAAATTGTCGTCTGTTGTCATGTGACAATTGCTGATCTCACCTGAGGGATCAAGAGCCTCAGAGGATCGGAAGAAGACTGGCTGCTAGGCTGTAACTACAAATCATGGGGCCCCGAAGCAAAAATTAGATGGGGCCCCCCAATTTTCACACCCTTTCCATTGCCTACCCCTGGTGACTCTCACAGCTTGGGGCCCATCTTGCAAGGGTCACAAAACAAGTGCGGACATCATAATGCTCACACCCATAACAAGTGTAACCACAAAACACCTGATCTGAAGGATGGATCCCTTTATCAGAGGGAGTGAAGTAGTAGTTGGAGCCAACCTACCACTTTGCCGCCCCCCGTGGTCACAGAGGCTGTTCTCCTGTAGTTACGCCCCTACTGCCAGGCTCTGGATCCCGGGGTAAGTGAGTTGAAAAGCCTGCTGTGCATATGCTCTCCAACCCCGAGCCAGGCTTGGGATTACCGCTAGCAGCATCTTTTTTCCTCCTCGAACCTGGCTTGGGAATACCGCCAAGGAAGTTAAGGGTTAAAACCATTTCTCAGTAGAAAAATTCATAAATGTCTATAGTTCTGTACATCAGTTATGAAAGAGGGACAAATCAAGAAGAAACGGAGACAGAAATATTTTGTGGGACTGTCCACCTGGAATAGGAACAGTTGGGAGTCATGCAGGGCCAGTTATAGACTTTTTTCTGCCCGAGGCAAACTTGTGAGGCTGCGACCCCCCCCCCCCCCCATTTAGAATGATCGCAGAGCACCTGACAATTTCTACTGCACATGATAGCCGCGGTGCGACCAAAGAAACACCCTCAGTATAGGTAGGTAGCCAGCCAGGTATATGTTCCCCAGTATACGTAGGCAGGTAGGTGCCCACAGTATAGGTTGCCAAGTATAGGTGCCCCCAGTTTAGGTAGCCAAGTATAGGTGCCCCGAGTATAGGTAGCCAGGTATAGATAGCCAAGTATAGGTGCCCCCAGTATAGGTAGCCAGGTATAGATAGCCAAGTATAGGTGTCCCTAGTATAGGTGGTCAAGTATAGGTTCCCCCAGTATAGGTTAGCCAGGTAGGTTCCCTCAGTATAGAAACCCATGTATAGTTTTCCCCAGTAATGGTAGCCAGGTATAGGTGCCCTCAGTATAGGTAGTCAGGTATAGGTGCCCCTAGTATAGATAGCATTGTATAGTTGCTCTCAGTATATGTAGCCAAGTATAATTGCCCCCAGTATAGATACTCAGGTATAGTTTTCCCCTGTATAGGTAGCCAGATATAGGTGCCCCCAGTATAGTTGCCCCAAGTATAGGTTAGCCAGGTAAGTTCCCCCAGCATAGGTAGCCAGCCTGTCCCCCCCTCCCTCCCCAGCTGCCGCTCAATTACCTTTGCAAGTCGGCAGCCTTTCCTCCACCACAATCTATTAGCGGTGACCTAGCCGTAGGCAGTGAAGAGACAGGAGAGCGGTTCTCCTGGTAATGGCACGTATCTTTTAGATGTTATCTTTTTTCGTGTACATTCAAGGGAAAAGTTAAATTTAATTGATAATTTGAGCATGATTCAGATCTTTAAATGTGTATTGCAGTTGTGATTGTATGTGTCTTTTTATCCATAGGGATTAGGTAGAGATTGGTAGATTCCAGTGGCAAGCAAGTAGTGAACAAATATTCTAGTGATAGGCAGGAGAGGTGGCAGGTAGATTCCAGAGACATATGTGATAATTACATTGTACTAGGAGGCAGTAGGTGACAAACAGTAGATAACAAGTAGCAGGCAGTGTTTGACAAGTAGTACATGACAAATATTAGTGGGTGCTAGTAACATTGGTTGCTAAGTAGCAGTGGGTATCAGTGGGCACCAAGTAACAGTAGATGCCAGGTAGCAAGAGATTCTAAGCTATAGAATCAGAACGTATTTATTCGCCACCCGGAATTATTTGTGGTACACATAGCAATGGCAAAAAGACAGATAACAGACACAGCATTTACAACATGGGAGGTAAGCAAAAGAAACAGCAAAAAAGTAGTGCATAGGGGGAGTCGCTAGGGAGCACCGCCGAATCACCGATAGTTCCCCCCATGATAGTGCCCCCCCCCCAGTTCCCTGACATGATAGTGCCCCCCCCCCCTTCCCCATGGATAGACACTACTTCACTGCTTCCTGGGGCCCCTGCACATTAGTACTGACTCACTTGTCCCGGCACGTGGCAGCTCCTCCGTCAGTGCAGTCTTCAACCACGCTGTCATCCTCTTCTGTATCCAGCGCATGTTATGTGTAAACATACACCAGATAGAGAAGAAGTGGACAGTGTGGTTGCAGACTGCACGGACAGTCGCTGCCCACCAGGAAAAGTGAGTCAGTACTAATGTGCACAGGACCCGTAAAGGGGGGTGGGGGATGTGACGGGCGTGTGGCAGACAACTTGGTAGTGTCAGGCGGTGCAGGGGCATCTGCAGAGGTTGGGGACCCTGGGGCAATTGACCCATTTGCCTGTATAGCAGCGCCGGTTCTTCTGTGGGGGGGGGGGGGGGTAGGACCTCTTTGTGGACTTGTGGTCTGTGTCCGATCCTCTTCCCTGTTGTCCAATCATGTATTAGGGAAAAGGGGTTTGTGGCTGGAGACTTGGTCTGCTGAGTTCAGCAAAAGAGCTTTCCTTCAGTTCTAGAGGCTTTCCAAGTACAGGAAAGCTTTCCAAGTACAGGCTGGCTAGGCATTAGCCAGCCTAGCCAGCCTGTGCCCAGAAATGCCCGATTCCTGTTTACAGAAACAGAGCGAATATTATTTTAGAAATAACAGAAATAAAAAATGTGCATACTGACGTCACATCTACTTGAAAAGGCCACTATAGAGTAAAGATTAACATTGTGTTGTGTTTCTCTTACAGTCATTCCTGAAATGGAAGCAGAAAAATTGTTTCAAAAAATTTGCAGACATAACACTTTCAGTATGTGGTAACTCCTCATGTGTCAGGTCAATTCAGGTGTCAGTTTTGGATTGATCGACCTACAGACACAGCTTGACTCTCGGCTTGGGGGTGTAGAGGGCAGGGGGTGGATGCACTAGTGGCATCACACTATGGAAGCTTCCTTTGAAGTTCCCACAGGAGTAAAAGGAAGGGGTGGCGATCCATATTTGCTCAACAGAAGTTAAGTGGGGAGATCCTTGTTAGCAGCCCCACTGATGGACACGGAGCTGTCAGATTTTGAAAAGTGTCAGATATAAAATAATAGCAGAGTGAAGAATTTGTTTTACAGGGATCTGAAGAATTATGTAACATGGGCCCTGATTCATCATGTACCTGTAAGATTGCTGTGCTTCAATATGTGCCTTAGGGTCGGCCCACACTAGACCCGGTTGCAGAACGCAGTCCACTGTCTAGGCTCCGATTTTCAGAAACTGGAATGCAAAAAGACCCGTTCTGCCCTTTTGCAGCATACGTTTCTGATCCGTTTGCGTTTTTTGCCCACCCCAAAGAAAAACTGGATGCCTGAGGGGGTAACAGTCAGGACAGGAGGGGGGGGGGGGGTAGCAGGCACAGCAGTGGGGAGGGGGGTCGCCACCCCCCTCACCCGGGTCCCACGTTCACGCTCCCACTCCAGCTATATCAGGAATCAGGAATTCTTTATTTCGCCACTGGGTCATGCCCCAAATTCGGTTTGGTACAGTACATATAGCTCAAGAAGGAGACAACGATAGGTAGAATAGAACAGCAGGATCGGACCTTAACACCTATATACAGCGGACAAGCAGTTGCATTTACATTTACATCCCATTGCAGTTACATTTCAATTACATTTGCGGATTACATCCTAGAGCAGCAGTTTACATTACCCGTAACAGTTCCGAAACGTCATAGAAATGGCCGATCATCACTTAGTTTTTGTATGCTGATGGGGGAAATGTATGGGAAAAGTAAAGAGCAAGCGAGATGGGAAGTAATTACCTATCTTCCTCTGCTCGCCGTGATTTCCTCTAGTATCAGCTGAAAGGATCCGCACCGTCTTTAAAAGCAAGTATTTATTAAAGCTCTTTAAAATATCATGAGTATAATCAAAGTGAACTCCGGATCACCATTGACGCATAGCGTTTCGGATATGCTCCTTCCTCAGAATGGTTCCAGTACACAATGTCATAGTCACACATGCAATGTTCATTAAATACACAGACAGAGGACCTGATGGAAAACTGCAACACGCCCACCCTATCTGCATATATGCATATTCATGTCAGCAGGAGCCAATGAAAAACATATACCAAAATGTAAACACTGCAGAGATCCATGCGTACCCGACAATCCAACAAATACCTGCATCAGGCTGATCGCATAGCAGGAGTGTCATCAGAGGCTCTCCACACCGAAGGCACTCTCTCACACATAAAAGACATGTCCCCCACATCCCATGTGCATTAGATCATTGTGCCTCCATGTCTAGTCAGCGGTGTCGGCTGATCCCAAGCTCTGCCGACTAATAACCGCCTCCCCTCCATATTAGTACATTCCCCTTGCCTCACAGCCTCTCAGCAAGTTACCCCGTGGATAACAGCCTATCAGAAGAGCGCCGACAACGTCCGCTCGTCTGGCTGTCTATCAACTAACCAATCAGCGTGGCTCTCGACTTCCGCATCAATTTCCGTATCTACGGAGAAAACTCCGTGTCAAAACGGAATTCCGCATCCATATCCGGAATTCCGCATTCATATCAAACGCAGCAATACCTCCTGCGTCCGCACTAAAAACTTCATCTGACGTCAATCAAAGGCCAGTCTGCAACGTCCAAAAACACAGGCAACTGCCCTATCAAGCCTATTAACAGGCATATCTATAAAGAATATTAAAATGAGCCGCTTGATTGTAAAAGTTATATTACTCACGATACCACGTTGGGGTTTAGTTCAATTGTCCCACACACATGATCTCCACAGTTATAGCTCCACCTGCTGAATGAATAAAATTCACCAATAAATGTAAACATACATAAACAAGGTTTTCATGACAGTCATATACTCATAATAAAATGTTAACATCATATTCCCTATTCAATCCTTTAGGTTCTAAAGTCTCCAGCTTTTTTATCCAATAATTTTCACGTTTAAGCAGCTGTTTATGTCTATCCCCTCCTCTCCTCTGCACAGGGACTCCTTCCAAAACCTGAACCCTAAGCTGTGACAAACTATGTTGATGTTTAACAAAATGCTCAGATACCGATAATTCCATATTTTTTGTCCTAATACTCGATTTATGGGATGCTATCCTATCTCGCAAAGCTTGAGTGGTCTTACCAATGTATCCCATCCCACAAGGGCACTTCAACATGTAAATTACGTATCTGGAATCACAGGTATATAAACCCTGTATTTTAAACTTTGTACCCCTGCTGGGATGAGTAAAGGTGTCACCCCTGCAGATAAAACTGCAGAGGTGACAACCTAAACACGGGAAAGTTCCATTTCTCACTGGTTTCTGTCTCTTTTCTGGACCTATATCTCCCCTTACCAATATATCACGCAATGAAGGTGCGCGTTTATAGGACATGAGAGGATAGTTGTAAAATTCCTGTACATATGGCAATCCTTCTTTCAACATGGGCCAAAATCTGTTAATGATTTTCGCTATTTCATCTGATAGAACGTTATAAGTGGTCACACAGGTCACCCTATCACTATAACCTACACCAGCACTTCTATGTTTGGTAGACCCAGTTCTCCATCTTTTGCCAGTTCGCATCTCAGTATTACCTTCCAAACACATAATTGGATAGCCTCTAGCTACAAATTTGTATTTCATCTCATCTAAACGAGATGCTCTGGTAACAGGATCACTAACAATCCTTTCTATCCTTTTAAATTGTCCCTTAGGGATATTATGTTTTACATGGGGCACATGAAAACTAGCAAAGTGGAGAACTGAGTTCCTATCCGTTGGCTTTGTATAGAGATCTGTAATTAAACAATCTCCCTGTCTGATTACCCAAGTATCCAGAAAGCTCACCCTATCATAACTACACTCGATGGTTAACTTAATTGTTGGACAACTCGCATGCAGCTGGTCCCTAAAGGCCTCAAGGCTCGAACGTGGCCCCGCCCACAAACAAAAAATATCATCAATATAACGTCGCCATAACAAGGCATGTTTAGAAAAAAGAAAATTCGAATAAACAAATGCATCTTCATATAAACCCATAAATAAATTAGCATAGGACGGGGCCACGTTCGAGCCCATCGCCGTACCCCTCTGCTGCACATAGAATGAATCACCAAACAGGAAGTAATTGTTCTTAAGTAATAGTTCCAATAATGTCACCAAGAAAGATCTCTGTTCCCTATCAAAATCTGTACTGATTAGTAGGTAGTGTTCAATAGCCTCTAATCCTGCTTCATGGGGTATAGAGGTGTATAAACTATTCACGTCCATAGTTACTAACAAAACTTCCTCATCAAGGCCTTTCATATTAGAGATGGATTCCAAAAATTGTTGTGTGTCCCGTAGGTAAGAGTCCAAGGTAAGTACTATAGGATTTAGAATTCTATCCAAAAAGATGGCTATATTAGAAAAAATCGAGTCCACCCCAGACACTATCTGACGTCCTGGGGGATCCTGAAGTCTCTTATGAATTTTAGGTAGAGTATATATAACTGGAATCCTGGGATGTTCTTTTATCAGAAATCTCTTTAATTCCCCATCAATCAACGATTTTTCTTCAGCCTGATCAAGTAGATAACTGATTTCCTCTAGTGGCAGCATTGCCGGAAGTCATGCAGCTGCTACTCTCTCAGGCTACCTGGGGGACACCTATTGGGGGTGATGTGAATGGGAGGAGCAGGCAGTAGGCAATGCGGATCTCCCTCCCTTTTGTGTGTAGAGGCAGATCCGTTTTTGCATTGTCCTTCACTACCCCTCTGTGTATCCGGGAGCGATCAGGGTCTGTGAAAACCCTGCAAATCCGGACCCTGCATTTAGTTTTTCAGCACGGATTCCCCGGATCGCCCGCGGATCAGTTTTTTTTTAACAGGGTGAAGACGGACACTATTTTTAACATTGTTATCTGTGGCTCCGGTTTTGATCTGGGCCCCAAAACAGAGCCTATTACACCACTTAAATTATGTCCCTATCACAATGTATGGCGCCGATATTTTATTTGGAAATAAAGGTGCATTTTTTCAATTTGCGTCCATCACTATTTACAAGCGCATCATTTTAAACATTATATTAATATACTCATTTGACATGCTTATTTAAAAAGTTCAGACCCTTAGGTAACTATTTATGTTGTTTATTTATTTTTTTATTTTTCATCTTCTATTAAAAATTGTATTTGGGCAATTTGTGGTGTGGGAGGTAAACAGATACCGGTAATTTTAAATGTAAAATAATGCATTTGCTTAATAAAAAAATAGATGTGGGTGTAGTTTTACTATTTGGCCACAAGATGGCCACAGTCAAAAAGTCCTGGAAGCGTACGATCAGGCTTCCAGGACGCATTAGGAGGACGGGAAACTTTTTGTGAATCAGAAAAACAACAGCCTCTGTTAAAGTGGATCCGAGGTGAACTTTTACACATTGCATAATTGTGTTCCTTTCCTATTGTTTATAGGGCATTCTTCAAGCCAAATACTTTTTTGTTTTTGTTTTAATACTCTAATATCCTATAAACTAAAAAAGCCACATCCACAGATTTTCAGAGAGCCTTGGTAGTAGCAAGGGCTCATGGTAGCTCAGTCTGGGCAGGAGGAGGGGGAGGTGGTACTAGCCATTGATTTTAGAGGCAGAGGGGAGGAGGGAGGAGGAGAGGGGATTAGGCTGATGGTTTAAGATACAGATAAGCCTGCCTCTTTGTAATGTTTACAAACAACATGGCTGCTGTCATTGTATCAAAGGAATAAATAATCATATCCTATTAAAACGGTTTGCAGCTATATTGCTGTGTAAACCATCTAAACTTTAGATAAGATATATAAACAAGTTACTTGTTATAGTTAGTTTTTCATCTCGGATCCGCTGTAAGAGACTATCTGTTTTTCTGCGGGGTTTGTCCAATTGGGCTTAAGAGGTTAAGGTGCCCATACATGGTACAATTTTTCATTTTTTTCGATTAGATAATTTAGTTCGATTATTCCATTAGATTGATAATAACGATTTTTCCAGCATGTCCGATCAGGTTTTTTTTTTTTTTTTAAAAAAAACAGGATAATCGAAATCTCTTGATCGAAAAAAAAAGTATTTTCTACTTTTATTTAAATCAATCATTTAGATAAGCAAAGCATAGAGGTAAGCATTACCAGCTTAGCACTAATAAATGGCTTTAAAAAGCAGTTGAAGGAGGGCCCCTCTGGTCCAGGGACCCTGGTGCGGTCCCTACCTCTGCATCCCCTATTGCTACACCACTGGTCACACTCTCATTACAGTCAATGGCCCGCTCGGTAATCGCATGTCATTTGCTTCGTTAGCGTTCTACATTTGTTTTTTTTTCCCTTAGATTTTAAATCGGACATCTTTCTGCTTTTTTTTCCTGCATGTTGCTTCCATTCGTAATTCGAATGTATTTGGTCAGATCTGAAAAATTTGTGAGCTGTGTGACAGAGTAACCAAGCAGCTCAGGGTGACACAAACTACTATGAGCTGTGTGAGAAATGAAGTTTTAAGCAGGGATAGACCTGGGTGAATAAATAAAGTGCCCCTAGCACTAGTGGTAATGTGTACACTAATATAGAGTATTAAAAAAAAAGTAGTTTCAATTGATAGTATTCCTTTAAGTGTGCTCAACTCCACAAAGAGGCACCCCACAGGCTGTGGCTGGATAGTGTAATGGTTAAGGGCTCTGCCTCTGACACAGATGACCTAAGCTCAAATCTTGACTCTTCCTGTTCAGTAATAATAATCCGAACATTTGTATAGCGCTTTTCTCCTATCGGACTCAAAGCGCTCAAGAGCTGCAGCCACTAGGACGCGCTCAAGAGGCCACCCTGCAGTGGTAGGGAGACTTGTCTTGAACTCCTTGCTGAATAGGTACTGACCCAAGCCAGGATTCAAACCCTGGTCTCCCATGTCAAAGATGGTGCCCTTGACCAGTACACTATCCAGTAGTGCAGCTCCTATTCAGTAAGGTGTCCTTGGGCAAGACTGCCTAACTCTACTACTGCCTACTGAGCGTGTCCTAGTAACTGCAGCTCAAGCCCTTTGAGAAAGAAAAATTCGGCTGCCATGGACATTTTTTTTTTTTTTGCAACGGACATACACTTTGCTTATTAAAGCTTAACTGTCAGGCATAAAATCAAAAATCAATTCTCTATTTTAATCTTAAGTAATAAGAATGCTAACCAGGCAATCCAAAAGTTAAAACGCACTCTTACTTTTATTCTCAATAGAATATAATTTCCCAGGTCCCCTGGCCCTTATTTGGTACATCTGCCGCGCAAAGGAAGTTGCAGGGCATGCTGTTTTTTTTTGTCATTCTTTAATTTCTTCCCCTTTTCCCCTCAGACATAACTAATGCAGCCTGATTGGCTGAAGCCTCTTTCACTCCTGTTTTCCCCTCTCACACCTCTGCACTGCAGTGCTGTGTGGGAATGTCTGAAGACTGGGAGGAGGGCGGGCAATGCATACACAATCAGGCAGAGGAGAGTAAGGGAGGAAATTAAATCAGGATTGGCTTCAGAATAGACACAGTTAAAATGGGAAATGCTAAGAAGGATTTTCTCTTTGTTTACTATAGAAAAATCACTAAAATCAGAACGTGGACTTTTTTCTGAGATGGTATGGCTGACAGCTCCTCTTTAATGTAAGTCAATGGAAATGCAGAAAGTTTGAATTTGATACACAAACATTTTTGGAGTTGATTACTAAAAAAACTCACGCAAATTAACTTTATTAGTATACACAAAAATTGCAGTTCCCCCAAAATTGCATGCAAAACATGCACACACAAAAAAAGTAAAAGCAGAAAAGCAGATACAAAAAAAAAATGGGAAAATGCATTCGGAAATTGCAGGGACTATTGTAAGAGCTGCCTACCTTATATACATAGTTATTTATATGTAAGGAAGGCAGCTCTTACAATAATCCTTGCAATTTCTGAATGCATTTTTCCATGTTTTTGTGTATCTTCTTTTTTTTTGGGGGGGGGGGGGGGGACTGCAATTTTTGTGTATGCTAATAAAGATAATTATTTTAGTTTAGTTTACTTTCAGAATACTCAGTGCTACAGTGGGTTAATATACTGTATAGGGTGTGTGTATATATATATATATATATATATATATATATATATATATATATATATATATAATCTGTATTATAAATGACCTATGCTTTTCTCCTTTGTACAGATACTGATGACTTTAATATGATCTGCTGCTTGTCTTCCTGTGCTAAAACCTGCATTAGAATTCAGGGCTTGCTCGCCAGCACTGCATTGGTACTGCTGCTGCATTAATTTTACAAGTTACAGAGAAAAAAACTGACACTCTTCAGGGAATGCAATAAGAGGTGCATTGGCGTCACACGTCCTGAGCCTTTCTGTTTCCATGCAGCAGTGCCTCCGAGGACAGCAGTGACATTTCTGTATTGGGGCTGACAGAACAGATTTTTAGACAATCTTCGCAGGTCTTTCAACTGCGGCTCAGGTCAAGCAATCTTGATCCACAAAACTAATCTACTTGCTAGAATCTCCATTCCCTTGTCTGACCCGTTCATACAGCCTGTCCTTGCTTCTGTTTATTACAAAGTATCTGGTGGCAAAATCTCAAAGCAAACAGGTCAATATGTGACCTCTGTCTAAAGCTGTTTATGATAGGAACAGGCTGTGTGTCAGTCACACTTCCCTTAACAGCTTTAAAGTAGAACTACAATTGCATTTTCCTCTTTGCTCTAATAGGTTACCTACAATTCTAAGAACAAACTATTTTTTTAAGCGCTTGAAAGGGTTAAAGAGAACCCGAGGTGGGTTTGATAAATCAGATTAGGACACAGAAGCACGTTTTGTATATAATGACCAGCATTATGATGCAGGCTTCACTTAGTATATGTTATTGAAGAGAAAAACAGTTTGTACAGTCATATATATTGATATTTATGCAAATTTTTATTGACATAATGTAATTTTTTTCATTACTGTGTTTTTAACGTCTTTTATTAAAAGAAATCAGAAAGTTTGGTCACAAAGTAATTTGTTAGTCCGTCTCTCATTTGCAGTGCAGTAAAAGACCTATGTAATGTAGCAGCAGCAACAGGTGGTAGTCCACTTGGTGTAATTTCCTCTTCCACCTGTGCGCCATCTAAGGTTCTGACGTAATTATGCAATACACAGGTGGCTTTGACAACAGTGATAGCATATTTAGGCTGCATTTTCATGGCAGTGTGGAAAATGCGCCACTTACTAGTAAGAATCCCAAAGGCACATTCAACAACCTTGCTTTTGTTAGGTGGTTGTTGAATACCACTTTGTTATGCAACAGATTCCTTTGAGCATAGGGTCGCATGACATGCTCAGAAAGGGCAAAAGCCTCATCACCCACAAACACACAGGGGTAATTAGGTTCTTGTGTGCCAGGCCAGGGTCGTGGTGAAGTCAGATTCAAATTGACAGCTTGCAGTTTAATTCCAAACCGACTATGGTGAAATATAGCAGAGTCATGAGTACTACCATAACCACCCACATCAACATATATAAACTTGTATTCAGGATCAACCACAGCCATTAAGACAAGAGAGAAGTGTTTTTTATAATTGTAATAAAGACTGCCACTGCCGGCAGGCATGACTACTCTCACATGCTTGCCATCCACTGCTCCTAGGCAGTTAGGAAAACTATGTTTCTCTTAATAAATCTGAATGTTAGACTCCCACATTGCAGAATCAGATGTGGGCATAAACTCTGGCTGAAGCACATTCCAAAGCAAGGTGCAAGTGTCCAAAACCAGATAATGAATAGTTGTTCTTCCCATCCCAAATTGATAGTGCAGTGCAGCATATGAGTGTCCTGTTGCCAAGAATCTGTGAATAGAAAAAGCAATGATTACATTTTGTTTTGCAGTTGCTGTCCTTCGGAGAAGATGGAAGTCGGTACGTGATAGTTACCGTAAAGAGTTAGAAAAACAATTTTAGGAATCAAAAAGTGGTTCTGGCAGCTCACAACGGGTTAAATACAAATTCACATCAATACAAAATTCCATTACACCACATAATGATTATCCGGCGTAAGTATAGCGCAAATGTTCACCTATTGCTATACCACCATTAAACATATGCTTATGATATATATTTATATGTTTCATTCAAGAACTGAAGATAGCCTACCACCAGACCCAGCAGAGGAAGAAGCAGAAGCGTTACCACAAACAGACAGTGAGGTGGAAACACAAGATGTCTGTTCCCAGGACCACGAGACAGCCACACAGGATGAAAGTGAATGTACTCCACCAGATCACACACAGTACAGCTCACTATCGACCAGGCCACACACCAGAGGGTTCAGGGCATCAACACAAGGCAGTAGAATGGGGAGTGGTATAAGCAGGGCTGAATATGATGATAAGTTAATCAGTTCAATAGCAAAGACTGTGGATCACATGGAGAAAAGAGAGGATGAAGTAGCCAAATTAAAAGATCCATGCACACAGTAGCTTTTAGGTTTAGTGTCTTTTCTGCAAAAAGTTCCAGAACACAAACAATGGGCAGCCAGGCTTGCAATTTCAAATACACTGTTTTTTACAAACTGACAGACTGCCATCAGAAGGTAGTCAAAACTACGTTACTCAACCACACATGTCTGCCCTTGGCCATCAACATCACTATACTCAATACCAAGCACAAAGTTACCATCCTCATCATATGTATGAGCCACCTACTTACCCAGCTATGCATAGGACAAACATCAGACATGGTCGCTATGCTCATTTCCCTTTACCACCACCTGCACGTAATGAGCCACCTCATACATATCATACTTCATCATTGTCTCATGAAAATCCAGTGTACACTGACTTGAACTATCAAAACACCTCACAAAGCAGCTCTGACAATACACCAGTATCTTTCAATGCGGGTAATACAATGACAGAACTCCTGTTCCAACAGGATTAATAGTACTTTCAGGTCATGATAAAACAATGTTTTATGTTAAAATGTTATAAAAAAAAAAGTTAGGTACTTTTCCGTTAGCCGGACGCATCCGGCAGGTGGCGCAAATTACATTAATACTTCACGTAACAAAAGTGTTAATGTAACCGATTATATCCGGCAGGTGGGGCTAATTACATTAACACTTCACGTATCAAAAAGTGTTAATGTAACTGATTGTATTGTGTTTGAAGTGGCTGTCTCGCTGCGGCCAAATTTATTGCAACAATGTAACAGATAAACACAAACCAACTTTTAGCTAGTGGAAGGTGAGGTGTTTTTAATTTCCTTTTCTCCCATTTAGTTGACTCTTGGGTTTTTGGATTAGTTCCCACTAGACTGCTGATAAAAACTAGCATTATATGGTTAGAGTAGGACTCACCAGATCGGGGACACTTTGGCGCAGTTGGTGAGCTTAAGCGCGTTAAAGCGTAACCAAGAGCCCCTGTCACTGTTTTTCCTGTTGTGTGCTGCAGCCCCTCTGTATGTTATATATATTTCTTGTGGGGATTGGGGTCTCCACTGCTGCGTGCATACTTTGCAAAAAAAATTGCATTAAAAGTTGGTTTGTGCTGCTCACCCCTTGATAATTGATTATAATTTTCCCCTTGTGAGCCTGCATAACCACGCCCACCTCTAGCACAGTTAAGCATATAAATGAGTGCATTGCACATGTCCAGAGAGTTCGTTTGGTAGCTAGTGGAAGGTGAGGTGTTTTTAATTTCCTTTTCTTCCATTTAGTTGACTCTTGGGTTTTTGGATTAGTTACCACTAGACTGCTGATAAAAACTAGCATTATATGGTTAGAGTAGGACTCACCAGATCGGGGACACTTTGGCGCAGTTGGTGAGCTTAAGCACGTTAAAGCGTAACCAAGAGCCCCTGTCACTGTTTTTCCTGTTGTGTGCTGCAGCCCCTCTGTATGTTCTGTTAATGTAACAGATAAAGCTGCCGGCTTCGGCTCTCACTCTCCTCCCCCTTGCCCTCTCACCTATACAATACTGGCAGCCGGCGGGGACATGCGTGTCCCCCCGGAGTCGTTAGTCGCGGCAGGGACCAGGCAAGACTATTATATTACAGTCTGCACAGGAACATAGCAGTTGACCTCTCTTTGCAGCAAATACTGAAAAGTGAACACCAAGGAACAGTGAAATTTTTTTTTTGCAAGAAGTTCAGTATATACAAATGAGAAAACAGTATATAAAAACCACAAAAATGAACTCACTACCTAACTAAAAAAGGAATGCAAAATATATGAACACACAACAGAGCTCTGTACAGATTCTGCAGGCAGGAGCAAGATCAAAATATAAATATCAGATCAAACCAGGGTAAAGTTGCATACACACATTAGATTAAAGTCAGCTGAGGCGGCCGATAACAACACCTAAATCAATAATTCGGCATGTGTACACCAGCTCCCGATCCCTGCTTGCTGTTCAGTGTTGGTCCAGTAATGTCACCTGAGGGATTGAATCCCGAACCCCGTTGGCCGACATCAATCCGCCATGTGTACGGACCTTTAGAAAGAAGCAGGGATAAGGACCACAGCTCAGCAACACGGGATCTGGCCCACTGAATATTCTGGCGAGGTCTTTAGATAAGCAGGAGCCCAAATAAACAAATATAAAAGAGTTATGAGTGGAAATTTGGGTGCTGATACATTAGCAAGTGCCGGGGCCGTCCGCAATGCAAGCGTCCACTATTTGTAGCCACAAATTTCTGCCCATAGCCGCTATTTCTGCCTATGGCTGCGCCCCAAACTTCTGTGCGCCCAAATTTCCTGTTTCCAGGAACGTCTCCTGACATCTATCAAACGTCTATAGTTATCATGGAAGGAATCGTTTTATTTTTTCCATGACAATGGCGTTACAGTTTAAGCGTCACTTGCACGCCATAGAATGGGTTACATTTATTCAATGTGGGTCACTTGAAATTACTGATTTTGATTGCTCAGGCTCTTCCCAGATTGTAATAAAATGCTGCGACGGCCAAGACATCTAAATTTAACACGCCAATCTTGTAACATTTGAGTTCTCATCTGCTCCTTTGTTGCTCTGTCACAGAAATAGAAGACATCTTGATGAGAATGTGGCACGTCGCGCAGAGGCTGAATGGTATTAAATAAGGAAAAACACAAGTTTCAGCAACTTCCATTCTGACTCCCAATCAAGTCCTGCATGCGTTAATTTGGACAAAGCAGGCAATCTGCCCTCTATTGATTCCCACATCAAACTGTTGTTAGTCACATCGATAGTCTCAGCAAGTGCCTGCAGCAAAAAATGTAGACTGTGCAGAAAAATCTCTTTGGGCATTTTATTTCATTAAGACTGGCAAATATAAAGAAAGGACAAAACTGCCGGGCAGTACCCAGGCACGTTGATAGGTACAGATGTGCTGGGCAAAGAGGTGATTGTGCCATAGGAGACCACCGCCGGTTTTCAGAATGTGAACATCGACGTTTGAACTGTATGCTGAAAAAAATGTCTGTTGACGAGTCATGCCCAGCTTCTGAAATGAACAAAGCAATCTTCTACACGCAGGGGGACATTTATCAATGCGTCTGAGATGGTCTGAAGGCACATTTGCCTCACAAATCAGCTGCTGATAATGTAACAACTTTGTGATGGCGGCATCTGCTATCCCCATTTACCTACTGCAAGAAAAAAATAAATGGCTTTTCACAGATAACCTTGAAAGGTGCTGCTAGTAGTGTTTAAAATAAGAAATGTTGGTTTTCAAAAACTTCAGTCATTTGTTCAAGCTGATCAACGAGGCCAAAGTTATTTCATTCTGATTAGTTCTTGCGCTAGAGTTGTGTACAAAAGACAGATAAGCCTCATATACACATACGAGACATGTCGCCTGGAAGGGATTGGGACACGATCCATCAGGTGACAGTGCAGGGCTGAAGCTTTAGGCTATGTTCCCACTAAAGTGGAGAAAGGACATTTTTAGTCCATTCTCTGCTCATCGTTAAACAGACAGTGAATGGCTAATGAGGGTCAGACCTATACCAGTACTGAAATTCCAACTGTTTGTGTTGTGTTGTACGTCTTGTCTTCCCATACTATGCCTATGCCATGTGTACCACAAATAATTCCGAGTACAGCTCTGCTGTACTTGGCGAAATAAAATTGATTCTGATTCATAAATAGGAGCTATTCACACTTATCACTCTGCAGTGTATCTGCACTTCCGTGTAGTTTGGGATAATCCCGGGCGTGTCTGCATCTGCCCCGGTCTACACGTCCCGCCGCTGATAGCCGTCACTTGCTCCCTGTACACAGGGAAGAAACATAACGATCCCCATTGGGCTACAAAAGATCAATGGGAATCCTCAGCAACAGGGAGAATTCTCATTGTTCCTGGTGGACCAATAAAAATTCTCTCTGTGCTAGGGAGAATTGGCCTAATGAAGCCTATGGAGAGTCCCATGCTCCTGTTGGCTTCCGGGCTGAAAATAGAGGGACAGAGCGACGTTGATCGGCAGCAGAGGTGAGCGGTGATTGCTTTGGACAGATGCAGAGTGGATGGCGCAGAGTGGATGCAAGATGGACAAAGCGCATCCACTAGGCTTACCGTGTCCATTTTGCATCCGCTCAAGTGGGAACCAAGCCTCATAGACACATCAATAGCCTCCAGATTAGTGACATGCTCTGTTGCTATGCAGAAGGGAGATGGCCGGATGAAGCAGTGCACAAGCAGTAGCACAGAGCAGGCGGCATCAGTAGAGAGAGCATTGCCCTCCACCTGCACTCGGTTGAGTTGTTTTGCCAGGCAGATTGCTCGCTGACAAGACAAGGGGGGTTGGGGGCCTCAGTGCACATGCTAGAGTCTCTGCAGAGGTGCTCTTTATTGGCTGTCTCTGTCAAGTTTAATATAGCATGTGTACCTACTGTAGCTATAGATCAGGTGAGGAGTGGGCCAAGGCAATCCGTGGATGGAGAAAACTGAAAGGAGACAAGACACAAGGAGCCAACAGTGCAATATATTATGTCACCAGGATAAGATATGTAAACAGGATCACTCACAAATTTCAGGTTGCACCAATAAGGCTTACAGAGGAAAACCCGCCCCCATTCAGGCTTGCGATGGTCCTCAAAGGTCGCACTCACAAGGTAGGTCAAAGGTAGGGCCTAGGAATAAGAGCTATGCTAAAAATACAAATAAAGGCAGAGTGGGTCGTTTCAGTGCTCACGAATAACAATAAAAAACAATCTCATATACCATAGACATACAACTAATAATAATAGATTGCACAATCATAACTCTTATTTAGGTTAATCAAATCCAAAAAGATGTGGCTCGCTTCCCAGCTATGTACATGTAGCAAATAAGTAACGCCTCTGTTTGGGTTCTTTTCAATCCTCCCTTCAGTTAGCAACTCATCAGATCCGGAGCGAAGCAAAGAAAAACAGCGCTGGAGATTTCGGCAAAGTCGGCGCAGGCATAGGCTGTAATAGGAATTACACAAAGCATTTCTTCTGCATTTCCTGCTTCATCTGGTCAATAAAACAACAAACTGCCTACTGGCCAGATAGACTGAGCGCCGATACAGATTATTAGTATTGAGGCACTTGAGTTTAAACGTGATGTCTGACCATAATTTGTGCAATAAACTCTTGAAAATGTAAACTGAGTTATATTGGCTGCCTTGTCTTCCGTGGGAGAGATAAGCCATCGACACCTCTCCTTTTTTTATTGGTTTTTAATTATTTCATATTTTTGAGCGCCGCCATTTACCAATTGTGACCTAGCTGTAGAAAATTCCTCAAGATCATTTTGGGTCAAAATCTAACATGCGTTATCATTGACCTCCTCTTTGTTGGTCCACCATTATAAGTGCTATTTAGCATGCCTTTACCACTTTGGCAGCACCAATGTTCTATGGACTAGATCCTATCCAATGCATTTTTTTACCCTACTGTAACCTATTTCCCTAACGTACTGTATGGAGTAATATATTTGTGCAGCTTTTTGCAAACTTCCATAGTAGCAGGAAAAAATCTTCCCTGCAGCCAAATAAAGTTTTACTTAATTTGGCTGCAGTGGCGGACACACCCAGCGGCGGGGCCCTGTACAAAATACCAATTGCAGGCCCATGACAGGCAGCTAAAAGTGGGTGTGGCCTTAACTAAATTGGGTGTGGTTACACATTACAGTCTATGCCTACCTTCCCTGAGGACCAGAAATATTTCTTGATGCATACATGTGACAACTGCATTATACAGCTTATTGAACAAAAGCAGAACTTAAAGTCACTTAAAATATTCCCGAAGATGGGCCGCGCCATACTGCGCACATGCGGGCGCCTTCTCTCGCACACTCACGCGTGTGCAGCATGGAGCTGCCTGTCTTTGGAAGGACTCGGCTCCTGAAGACTTCCGAAGTCCCCCATGGCAGGGGATTTGAATGGAGGAGCTGCCGCTGCAACAAGGGCACCAGGAGAAGGTAAGGTGAGTATGTTTTTTTATTCTTTTCAATAGAGACTTCCAATGACTTTAAGGCCTCTTTTACACTATACCCTGAAAAACTGATGCATTTTAACTTTCCATAGCAGTGCATTGTCAAAAAGCTTTCAGTTAAAAAATGTGTATAGTGGGAACTAGCCGCAGGAAAACACGAGTACTACTTTAAAAATCACTTGTCCTTTCATTTATAACCAGGCCCGGATTTATACTTTTTACTGCCCGTAGGCCCACCCCCCCCCCACACACACACATGCGCTTTGTGGGCACACGCACAGACAATATTATATCCGCCACACACACGCATGCACGCACACACACACCTGCTGCTAAGGCTTGTGATGGTGGTCTGCAATCTTTTGAGCTCACCTTGCCTTTAGACAGGTCCTGCCTCTCTGCATGCCGATAGATGGAGCAGGAGAGGACAGAGTTCACTTTTGTGAGTGACGGTGGGGTGGGCTACAGACTTCATGGCTGCTGCCCTTTTGGATTATGTGGCAGCCCCAGACAAATCAATTTGCTAATATGGTAGGACATTAGACTGTGGTGGGGATTAGAGTGTGAGCTCCTCTGAGGGCAGTCAGTGACATGACTATGTACTCTCTAAACTTCTGCAGAAGATGCCAGTGCTATATAAATTGGCTGCTAAAGAGTTAAAACCACTTAACGACCGCCTAACGCTGATAGGCGTCGGCGGGTCGTTAGTGGTATAGCATGGAAACGGCCGCTTGATCGAGCGGCCTTTCCATGCCAGTTCACGGAGGCTGTCTCCGTGAACAGCCGGAGAGCCGCCGATCGCGGCTCGTCAGCGAACTGTAAACAGGCGGGGAAGAAATCTCCGCTGTTTACATCACACGGTGCTGCTGTGCAGCAGCGCCGTGACGTAGATCAGTGATCCCCGGCCTCTGATTGGCCGGGGATCGCCGGCATATGATAGGCTGAAGCCTATCCTTCAATGTGCAGGACGGATATCCATCCTGCGCAGCCCATGGAGGGAGAGGGAGGTAAGGGGAAGGAGTCCCCCCCGCAGATCACAAACAGCCGGAGGCGATCAGACCCCCCCAGCAGGACATCCCCCTAGTGGGGAAAAAAGGGGGGAAGTCTGATCGCCAAGGCTCAATCCTGATCGGTGCTGCGGGCTGGAGAGCCCACACAGCACCGATCACTGCAGAAAGCCCTGGTCCTTAAGTGGTTAAGCTGCATACAGAATTTTAATGTATTAACTGGACCCATTCCATTTTTACAACATATAAAAATATACATAGGAATTTATTTATTTTTTGCCTTGTAGTCATCTAAACCTGTTGATTGAAGATCTTATTGTGAAGAACTCCCTGTGGGGAGAAAACCAAAAAAAATGTTGCTGTAGTGTACATCCATTAATGTGTCCTTTTTACCTCAGAACGTAATGCGGGGAAATTGTATTCATAAATAAAAGTGCAACATTTTACCAATAAAGTTAACATAGGAAAAAAAGTTGAGCGTCTGTTCGCCTTGGGTGAGGGAGCATAATGTTACCATTCATTTCTGAAACGACTCCTCTTACTTAGCCGCGTACCCTTTTAGGTATATAATTAACTTGCATAATGGAAGAGAAATGAAATCAATCATAACTCTGTGAAAACGTGTGATATAATTATTCATATACTGCAGGCAAAGTACAAACACATCAACTTAACCGTCTGCAGCCTCCATCCAAACTGCAGATCATGCTACCATTTATTATGCTGCGCTGCACAGTAAGTGTCGTGGTTGCCATGGTACTTTGTGTAATTCTTGCATTTAGCCTGCAATAACCCATTCACATCGATTTTTCAAATCTTTCTATTAGTGTTCAGCAGAAAATGATTCACCCACATATGTTCTTTACTGAATCGGATCAGTTCCGTGGGAACAAATTTCACTTTGAAACAACAACTCGGCAAACTGATATGTCATAGCCTTTTGAAAGAAGCTCTTGTAGGCCTTTCCCAGATGTACTATAGTATGCTTTAAAGAGAATCTGTACTCTAAAATTCTTACAATAAAAAGCATACCATTCTATTCATTATGTTCTCCTGGGCCCCTCTGTGCTGTTTCTGCCTCTCCCTGCTGCAATCCTGGCTTGTAATTGCCATTTTTATCCAGTGTTTACAAACAAAAGACATAGCAAGTGATAGGCTCAGTGTGTGAGTCATACAGAGTGTGCAGGGGGCCTTGAGAGGGTGTGTATAGCTTCTATCCAATCACAAGCAGCACAGCACATGCCAGCCTGACTGCCTCAGCCTGACAGAGCCGACAGAGGAGAGAAGATAAGATCATATAACAGAGATAATACAGCTACTGTGCAATTAGGAAAGGCTGCAGTTAGACAGAGCACATTACAACAGGTATAGGAACTTATAGGATAGAAGAAATGAGGATGAAAATTTTGTTACAGAATGTCTTTAACATTTTGTGTGATTAAAGCATAGCTCCCAACTGTCCCTCTTTTGGAGGGACAGTCCCTCTTTGGGGACCCAATCCGCATCTGTCCCTCTTTCTCCCTCATTTGTCTCTCTTTGTCTCTCTTTCAAGACTGATGTGCAGATCTATGTAAATATATGTTTTTTTGCTACTAATGTCCTATTCATTATCCACACTACACATACAATTCCTTATATCATATTTTTTTCTTTTTTTATTTCAGGTTTCCTTGAATGTTCATATATGTATATGAGTCCAGTATACCCCTTTGCAATGCACTATAATGTCTCTGAAAGAAAAAGGGTTCTATTTTCTGTATTTCAACAGTGTTAGAAGGAACCACAAAGCAGCTTCCAGCTGTTAAAGGGTATTAAGTGAAAAGAACAGTCAATTTTTACTTAGCTGGGGCTACTTCCAGCCCCCGCAAAAGCTATCAATTTCTACGAATTTTTTTTTTAATGTAAAATGCATGGTAACTTATAGAACAAAATGTATTCTGATTTGCTGAAAAGTTTGTAGTCCTTGCTTGGGTCATATCAGACAAAAGCAATGGCTGGCAGTGGATTTGCAATATGCAATCATTGAACTATTTTAGCTCAGAATTTTTTTTTTAAAGGACAACTGTAAGGAGAAGGATATAGAGACTGCCATATTTATTTCCTTTTAAACAATACCAGTTGCCTGGCAGCCCTGATGATCTATTTGGCTGCACCAGTGTCTAAATCAGACCAGAAACAAGCATGCAGCTAATCTTGTTATATTTGACAATAATGTCAGAAACACCTGATCTGCTGCATGCTTGTTCAGGGTCTTTGACTAAAAGTATTAGAGGCAGAGGATCAGCAGGAAAGCCAGGCAACTGGTATTGTTTAAAAAGGAAATAAATATGTCAGCCTCCATATCCCTCTCTCTTCAGGTGTCCTTAACCTTCCGGCGGGAACCCCGAACGTAGTTCGGGGTAAGACGCGCAGGAGGCTTTCTCCGGCCCTGCTGGGCCGATTTTCTTAATTTTTTTTTTTGCTGGACGCAGCTAGCACTTTGCTAGCTGCGCCAGCACACTGATCACCGCTGCCCCGCGCCCGATCGCCGCTATACGTTGCGGCGCGCGGGCCCCCCCCCCCCCCAGACCCCGTATGCTGCCTGGCCAATCAGTGCCAGGCAGCGCCGAGGGGTGGATCGGGACTCCCAATGACGTCACGACGTCGCTGACGTCGGTGACGTCATCCCGCCCCGTCGCCATGGCGACGGGGGAAGCCCTCCAGGAAATCCCGTTCTTTGAACGGGATTTCCTGATCGGAGATCGCCGAAGGCGATCGAAGCGGGCGGGGGGATGCCGCTGTTAAGCCCTGGGCTCGCTACATGATTTAAAAAAAAAAAAAAAAAACTGCCGCGCTGCCTCCTGGCGGAATTTTTCATACCGCCAGGAGGGTTAATTGTAAGTGTGCCTGTGTTAGTTTTCCAGGACTGTTGTTCACCGCTGACTGCCATCACATCCCAGTTTTAGTAAATCAGACCCCTTGATCCATTCACCTGAAATAGTTGCACAGATCATGTATGATCAGTATCATTTTAATTCTTTCCAATCCTATATTGAAGTATGTAATTGGCCTTTTTCAGCATGGGACCAATGTTGGACATAGTCCCACATAGGAAAATTGCTGCTGATAGGGGGCGCTAATAAAATCCAGCACAGCGTCAGTCCCTGTAGATCAAAGTGTCATTTTGATCAGCGCTGTCCCCATCCTCCACCGCTGTGGCGTGTAATCTAAATATTACATGGGTGCATTTGTTGCTCGTCACTAGGGATGCCGTTGCCAGACCTAATCCGGCATGGCCTCACCCTAGGTTGATTAAAGTGTTGGACAAAGGCCAAAACTTTGATCCCCACCGGCACCATGCTGCGACACCTAATGATGCAATTTTGCTGGTATGCACGCAATGGGGGGAGCTACAACACGCAAGCTGGTGCCAACCCCATCACCTCCCCCGATATGTATGAGGAGGTAGAGACCCTCTTGATCCCCACTTCTACAGCACTCGCTGGATTACCCACGACACGTCCCCTCCACACACACACCTGAAAAAGTGCATGTTGGGCAGGGCGTGGCTGATTCAAAAATTGGATTTAAAAGGGTTTATGGGATACTTACTGTAAGTCATAAGGGAAAAGGCAGTTTCGCTTACCTGAGGCTTCTACCGCCCCCCCCCCCCCCCCCCCTGCAGCCGCCCTGTGTTCGCGCCATTTTTCATTGATCCTCCAGTCCCCCGCTGTAGATCAGTTTCTATTTCGCAGACTGAGCCTGTCGCCGGCCATTGCACAGGTGCAGTAGAGATTTTCTCATACTGCGCAGGACGCTCCCAGCGACGGGAGGGCGAAGAAGGATGCGTGCGGCCGTGGTCGCACAGGTGCAGTGGCCGGCGACAGGCTCAGTCGCTGAAAATGAAACTGGTCCGTGGCGAGGATTGGAGGAGTGTTGAGGACTGGCGTGGGCACAGGGCGGCTGCAGGGGTCCAGTAGGAGCCCCAGGTAAGTAAAACTGCCTTTTCCATTATGGCCTAAGGTTTCCTTTAATGATCTTTGGCTGTGTGGCGGTATTAGGGAGGGCACACCAAGCTCCACATCACATCACATTAAAGGGATACCAGAGAGGAACGGTGCTAAAAAAAAAAGAACAAGCTTTTATACATACCTGGGGCTTCTTCCAGCCCCATAAGCCTAGATCGCTCCCACGCCGCCATCCTCCGATTCCTGGATCGGCGGTACTGGGTCCCGTCACTTCTGGCAGACGCGGCCAATTGTCCGCATCACAGGGGCTCCCGGTACCGGCGGATCCAGGCAGCAAAGGACGGCGGCGTGGGAGCGATCCGTGCGTATGGGGCTGGAGGAAGCCCCAGGTATGTATAGAATCTTTTTCCTGGGGCCTCTGGTTCCCTTTAATATCTGCTCTTCACACTACTGCCTGATCCAGGTCGAATCCCAGATCGCGCAAATCAGTCATCTTATTTGTATTAATTAGGCAATGTTTCATTTACACCCAAATTGAAAATTATTCCTGAACCATGAAAATGTAACAAATCATTTATTTTAATAGGATCAGATCTTGGTAAACACATTACTAAAAGTGTAAGGGATTAGTGTTTTGCATTTTTTAATGAATAAAATGTAATAGTGGTATCTAATCATATTTCTGCAAGGCTCGTACCAATGTAGGGAAGTAATTTGAATCAAGCTGTTTAAGCAGGGTTATTCCAGGATACAACAACCAGGCGACTTTAAAATAGGAAGATTGGTGTTGGAACAATTAAAACCTCACTCCAAGCACCAAACTTTTTCGTAGACAATCAGTTGCAGAGCATGTCTTTACTTGCATAAAAATTCCTTGATTAGCTAATGTCAAATAAATTACTTTAGGTTCAGAGCGCAGACATTGACCACTTTCTGCATCGCATACTGTCTCTCCTATAACTTTCAGTCCTCTCTAAGTGATTTACTCTGTGCCGGTTTCTCTGAACCGTCAAATACAAATAGCTAGGGGAGTCTGCTATGCTAATCTTGCTGGTACTTAAAGGGAACCAGAGATGAACGATTCACACAAAATAAACATATCAGTTGATAGCTTGTAAAGAATAAATGCTCTACCCGATAATTTCGCCACTCTGGTGTGCCTTTTTGAGTGCTTTTTATCCATTATTACTCCAGGAAATATCCAATATGGCCGCCGGCTCATATTCCTTCTGCTTCCAGGTTATGAGGTGTTATGGATGTGCTGTCTAGGCTATATGAGACTATAGACAAGCAGGGCTGCTGTAGGCTTTCATCTGTGTGCTTTCAACTTCATATTCTGGCATGCTGTGTGGCTGCCTCTAGGAAGTGTCTCTGATAGTAATGAAACTGCATACAGTAGATAATAATGACAGGCTGCACAGACAGAGCACACAGACACACTTGTCTGTTAGACAGAGATTTTTCCTGCAGCAGCAGCCCCTCCCATGTCATCACAGCTCTCAGTATGTAAAGCATGAAATTTGAGCCAGGAGGGGGAAGGCTTGGGCTTGAAAAGACTCCACAGAAGAGTGACTCAGCTATAATGATTCCAGGTCAAACCTCGACTGAATAGTCGGTGGATTCTTATCACAGTTGATAACAAATAGATTAGACTGAGAAGAATAAAACTAAAAGCAGAGTAGGTGTTTACTGTCATGTACCCACTGATAAATGTAATAAAATACATGAGGGTGCTTCGTCTCTGGTTCTCTTTAAAGGGAGTCTGAAGCATTTTTTAAAATAAAAAACAGATACTCACTCAACTATGGAGAGGGAAGGCTCTGGGTCCTATAGAGCCTTTCCATTCTCCTCCAGGTTTCCGCGTTCCCCCGCAAGGCCCCCCCCCCCACTAGCAGTCCACAACCAATTGATCGTGGACTGCTCTCTTCCAGGTTGTAGAGGCTTCAGCATTCTTTGGAAGTGCTCCGTACTGCGCAAGCACGAGCGCGCTCTCTGACGCACTCACGTGCGCAAACCGGTCTTTCGGAAGCCCAAGCACTTCTGAAGACTGTGGAAGTCTCCCGCGGTGGGAGATCCGAACGGAGGAGCCTGCGGGGGAACGAGGAAACAGTCAGGAGAACAGGAAAGCTCTGTAGGACCCAGAGCCTCCTCTCTCCTTAGGTGAGTATCTGTTTTTATTTTTAAAGATGCTTCAGATCCACTTTAAAGTGGTATTAAACTCAGCATTTTCTCTTTGTTCTAAAAGAGTTACAGCATGAAATCTGCCACACACAAAAATTGAAGCAGAACATTATTCAAACAGTTAAACACAGCACTTTGTTTTTCAGTGGAAAGCTCCTTGCAGTTTCTGGCTGCATCCGAAGAGCTGACAACATTACCTTTTGTTTACATTCCTCTGTTGCTACAATTAGTATACAGCCAGCAGCAGGCTGAAACTAAACTGCACTGCGCTGTGAAGCACAGAGAGGTGAGAAATGATCACTTAATAGATATTAATATATAAATACAGCAGCTATGCAGTAAAATGCAATGGCAGCTTTCAGAGCAGATTAACTGTACTTTGGCAACTTGTATCTTGTAAACAGACAATATTACTTGTGCACAAAAGTAAATATGGTAACTGTATGGTTAATAAGAAGTGGGAAAACACATTTTTATTGAATGTTATGTCAGAGTTTTATCCCACTTTAAAGGAAAAAAATCTGATGATGAGGGATGTGGTTAATTTACATGCAAGCAATCCTAAACCTACTGCATTCAAAACACATGTCCACAACAAGATGGTACACTAATAGCAATAGAAGCCACTCAGAGTTGTCAAAATGGAGGATCTTAGTTTTAAAAGAAACAAAATAAAGCTGCAGTTGTTTCTTTTTACTAGGCCAGTTCACTCCGTCATGGTTTAGAACTGGTCCCTAGTCTATGGAAGGGTACCCAATGGGGTGATCTGCCCTAGTAAGTACATCAGTTTTTTGGAAACTTAGATCCTCCATTTAGACAACTCTCAGTTGGTTTTATTGTTGTTAATGATAATGTTTGCTATAGAAATGGTCAAAGTTATTAAAATAATACTGGCTTACTTGCAAATTTAATATAAAAAGTATTTAGTCTGGGTCTGGGCCATTTAAAATTCCATAGGGCGCACCTTTGATTGACCTTGTTCGAAGCTGCATACAATTTCAATTAACCACTTGAGGACCGCAGTGCTAAATCCCCCTTAAGACCAGGCCATTTTTCTCTAAATAGGCCACTGCAGCTTTAAGGCCTCACTGCAGGGCCTCACAACTCAGCACACAAGTGATCCCCCCTTCTCCTTTTCTCCCCACCAACAGAGCTCTCTGTTGGTGGGGTCTGATCGCCCCCCGGATGTTTGTGTATTTTTTTTATAAATATTTATTTGGTTTTTTTTAAAGAGACTCTGTAACAAAATTTTGAGCCTTATTTTTTCTATTCTATAAGTTCCTATACCTGTTCTGATGTGGTCTGTCTTACTGCAACCTTTTCTAGTTGCACTGTCTCTGTAATAAATCTTATCTTCTTTCCTCTGTCGTGTCTGTCGGCAAGAGGCTGGAATGTGTGGAATGTGCGGAATGTGCAGCACTGCTTGTCATTGGCAGAAGCTTTACACACCCCCTCCAAGCTCTGCATGAATCACACAGTAAGCTGTTCTCAGCCTATGATACTTTGGTTAGAAGCCAGTCATTTGTTTGTAAACACTGCCTAAAACTGTTAATTACAAGCCAGGATTGCAGCAGGGAGTGACAGAAACAGCACAGAGGGGCACAGGGGAACATAAGGAATAGAATGGTATGCTTTTTATTGTAGGAATATTAGAGTACAGATTCTCTTTAAATTACATTTTGTCATTTTTCTTTATATTTTAATACCCCTCCCTCCCTCCGTCTGCCTATCACAGTGATCCGCTATGATAGGCGTCAGCTGCATTAGCAGCTGACGTTGAAGGGCATGTTGTTTACTGCAACACACACAATTGCTCACTACCAGTTCAAGCAATTTCCTACCTTTATCTGGTCAGCAGGCGCCAATCAGCCTTTCAGGTGTAAGGTCATACACCCTTTGCCTGCCATACCAAATCTAGCAGGAATTGCATAAATTAGCATACTTTCTCCCTCCCTTCATTTCCTAGTTAGTTCCCATAGGTGTGATGACTAGAGATGGCGCGAACCGGGTTCTCAAACCTTCGCCAAACGTTCGATTCGAGCAAACTTTCGCGAACCGCAATAGACTTCAATGGGGAGGCGAACTTTGAAACCTAGAAACACTTATGCTGGCCACAAAAGTGATGGAAAATTGATTCAAGGGGTCTAACACCTGGAGGGGGGCATGGCGGAGTGGTATAGATGCCAAAATTCCCGGGGGAAAATCTGGATTTGACACAAAGCAGCGTTTTAAGGGCCGAAATCACAATGAATGCTAAATTGCAGGCCTAAAGTACTTTAAAACTTCTTGCATCTGTATACATCAATCAGGAAGTGTAATTAGAGTACAATTTCACACTGACACACCAAACTCACTGTGTATTGCACCGCAAACCGCTGTTTGTGTTGTGATGGCCATGCTGGACTTTTGCGCACCATGACGAGATTGATCTTCCTCTGTTATGTCAGGTAATGTCTGACTGCCTTATCAACTTTCAATGGTTTTTTTCTCTACCATTGTTAAAGCTTACATCTATTTTTTTAAATACTTGTTCTGCTTGCTGTTCAGTACCTGCAACGAGAATCTGTTATGGAGGGCAAGTCTGCCATTGTGAGTTACCACGGGTAATGGCCGGGGAATCAGGGTTCGATTCTGGTCCAGAGTGGGAGCCTGAGAAGTGGCTACCACCACCGCACATCCAAGTAAGGACCCATTTGCTGTATAAGTAATGTACCTGCCCTGACCGTGCTTTGCAGATCAGGCATCCGTGGTCAGGTGGACCCTTGACCCAACGCTGTGTACCAGAGATGACACCACTTGCCTACAGTTTGGGTATCGCCTTTTTAGATAAATAATTGCGGCCTGGTATCTTCCACTGCGGTGTCCCAATGGCCACAAATTTATGGAAGGCCTCAGAGTCCACCAGCTGGTATGGTAACAGCTGGCGAGCTAACAGTTCCGCCAAGCCAGCTTTCAGACGCCGGGTAAGGGGGTGACTGGCAGAAATTGGCTTCTTCCTCTCAAAGATTTCCTTCACGGACACCTGGCTGCTCTGGGCAGAGGAGCAGGAACCGCTCAAGGGCAGAGGCGGAGTGGAGGAGGGTGGCTGTGAAGGTGCAAGGGAGAAAGCGGCTGAAGATGCTGCACCTGAAGGAGGAAGAGGAGAAGGAGGGTGACTTTGCTTTGTATGCTGCTGTTGCACAGGTGCTCTTCCCATTGCAGTTTGTGCCTTTTCTGCAGGTGCCTTCGTAACGCAGTTGTCCCTACGTGGGTGTTGGCCTTTCCACGGCTCAATTTTTGGAGGCAGAGAGAACAGATGGCATTGCTCTGATCTACGGACGACACACTAAAAAAATTTCCAAACCGCTGAGCCCCCCTGGGGTGATGGCACTATGATGGCATCAGCAGCTGACGTTGAAGAGCATGTTGGCTGGCGCCGGATACTGCTACCAGTTGTTTCTGACGATGAGCTCCCCCTGCTTCTTTCAGCAACTCGTCTCCTCCTACTCCTTTCTGGCTCCCCCTCTGAAGTGTCCCCTTGGTCATCTTGTCTCTTAGGATCCCACGTGGTATCCGTATCATCGTCATCATCATAATCATCCTGCCCAGCTTCGCTTGCCTCAGACACCTCCAAAACGGCACCAACAGCAGGTACTTCATCCTCTTCCTCCTCACACGTTACGTCCATAGTGTCGCCGCCTAACTCAGACATATGAGGTAGTGTAACTTGCTTAGTGCCTTCATCTGGTTGTAACAATAATGGCTGTGAATCAGTTAATTCCCCACCAATTAACTCCTGCGAAGTGTCAAATGCAGCTGATGTGGTGCTTGTAGTAGCGCTGGTGGCTGCGGAAGATGAGGTGTTCTATGTTAAATAGTCAACCACGTCCTGACAATCTTGGGAGTTGATGGGACGTGCTTTCTTCTGAGCACTGTACTTTGAGCCAAGGGCCTCTACCTGTTTTGTCCGTTTTGTCAATATCGGGGGGGGGGGGGGGGGGATGAAGTGGAAGGTATGCACTGACTTGACTAATACAATGTGCAGTCACATAGGTGCAGTTAACAGGTATGCACGGAGTGGTATATCACACTACGTGCACTCACGTAGGTAGGTGGGTGCGCTGTGAACAACAGGTAGGTATATGCAGTGATGGGTATTACAATGTGCACCTGTCAGTCACAGACAGACAGGTACCGGACAGGCACAGTGACACTGCGTGCGCTCACGTAGGTAGGTGGGTGCACTGAAGTTAACAACAGCAGGTAGGTATATGCAGTGGGTATTACAATGTGCTCCTGTCACACACAGACAGGTACCGGACAGGCACAGTGACACTGCGTGCGCTCACGTAGGTGGGTGGGTGCACAGTGAACAACAGGTAGGTATATGCAGTGAGTATTACAATGTGCACCTGTCACACACTGAAAGGTACCGGACAGGCACAGTGACACTGTGTGCGCTCAGCTCACGTAGGTAGGTGGGTGCACTGGGAACAGCAGATAGGTATCTGCAGTGATGGATATTACAATGTGCACCTGTCACACATACAGGTAGTAAAAAAGAGAGAAATTTAGAGCCCAATATGGTGTAGTATGTCAGAGATACGAAGGGAAATGAATAAGTGAGATGGTTATACTCACAAACATGGGTTACCGCTCAGGCAACCACTGTATAGGCAGGTGAGGAGATTAGACCTGTCCTCACTCAGGATTAAGAAGTCGCTCTCTGTAGATCAGAAAAAATGGGGTAGGATCACCCCTCCACCTGGGGTGGACTCAAGTATACTGGTAGGTGATCAGAGGCGCCAGCAGAATAAAATTAATATAAAATTGTTAAAAATTGCCGAGAGGGAAAGTGGTGGACTTCCCCTCAATAATTAGACAACAAGGTCTGTCATCAAATCAAACGAATACATTTATTTAATAGTACCCCAAAATCTGCAACGCGTTTCGTGGGAACAGACCCACTTCTTCAGGCTATAAAACGGGGACAACAAACACAGCAATCAATGTGCAGTGAATTTAGGTGCTAAATTCACTGCACATTGATTGCTGTGTTTGTTGTCCCCGTTTTATTGTCTGAAGAAGTGGGTCTGTTCCCACGAAACGCGTTGCAGATTTTGGGGTACTATTGAATAAATGTATTCGTTTGATTTGATCACAGACCTTGGTGTCTAATTATTGAGGGGAAGTCCACCACTTTCCCTCTCGGCAATTTTTAACAATTTTATATTAATTTTATTCTGCTGGCGCCTCTGATCACCTACCAACATACAGGTATTAGTCACTGAATGTGCTGGGCCTGGCAGTGGCACACACAGTAGGAATTACCAAGGCTGTCTATGCAACACAAGAGTCAGTGGGACACTGTGTTATAATTTAAGTAGGCCTCAGGTATTTGGACTGAGTTAGTCAAAAAGGCTTGGAGTGCAGATCGGCCCTTTAAGGGGATTTTCTCTGAGAGAGAAAATCTGCAGTTCTGTCAGCAGAACTAGAACATACCAAGAAGCTGTTCTAGTACAAGGCCGCAGGTCTCCCTGACCTGCGCATGTACCGCCACTAGAACAATAAACATCAGCCATGTTATGTAAATATCCACATTCCTGCATATAGGTCAGAAGCCTCATTGATTATTAATCAAGTAGGTGTGTATGATGACACCACGAGTGGGTCCACCAATAGTCTGATCTAGGGGGTGGCGAAGATGATGTCATATTTAACTCTTTCCTAGTCAGTATTAAAGGCTGAGGGAGCTATGGGAGCTCATTCTGCTCTTTACTTTCGCAATAGCTCGCAAGGCTGACTGGGACCTCTAAGTATGTGCTTCCTTTCTGTAATCTGATATAATGTATGCTGTACATAGGTAGTCTAGATGTAACATAGAGTAGATACAAGAAGACCTGGGTATCTTCAGCAGGAAGGTACTCACGCAGCTGTAACGCAACATGGAAGTCTGCTTTGCCAGGAGATGATAAACTGTATCTATCTGTATTTCTGTTACTTGAATAAATAACGTAAACATTGAGGAAGTCTATCTCCTACTTGCTGTGTGGAGAGTCAAGTGATCTCACAGTCTGTGAGACGTAACTGTAAGAAGTTACTGGTATCGAAGCAAGGTGATATAGAAGCAGGTTCTATCAGTGGCGCTGAAACCCTTCCCTGCCTAGCAAAACAGGCAGACAGGGGCCGGGGCCGAAGAAGTTTTCAAGATATTCCACAGCAAAACAAGCGGAATAGACGCGGACTGTAAAGCTTATCAAGCTGAGACTGATAAGTGGTGTGGGGAGTGTGCGTTGCGTGAGCCAGGCAAGCACACGGGCTGCAATTCGAGGATCAGCGGCGAAACTCTTGGATGTTAAACTTTGACTGTAAGTGCACAGCAGTCAATAGCCTAAACCGGACCGCAGGTGACTGGAACGCTCCGAGGCCGGCTGGCAGCTGCCGCTGGAGATTGATCCGCTGAGCCAGTGTGGGTACACAGAGATGACGCTCAGGAGTTCCAGGGATCCACTCAGTTTTGTGAGGAAGTTGCCAAAAGCTGGTCGAATTGGCAGGCATACGAAGTCCGCGGCTCAGGCATGTATGATTTACGTTGTTATATGGCGTTATCTGTGTTGTATTTGGTGTTACAACAAGGAGAGGATAATGTGTTAACACATTCTGTGTTAATTGCAGTGTGGAGGCTGCGGGTTTCTCATCTCTCCCGTGCGTGTTGGGAGGGGTGAGGTTAGGAGCAGCTCTGTGGTAAATATGTGGTGCTGTGTTCAGAGTTTATGTGCTTTGATTTTTTTTAGGATTCAATGTTCCTGTGTTGCTAGAGCGTACATGGTATGGGTTTTAATGTTTCTGTACTGTATGTTACGCTTTAGAATGTGGTTACATCCACATTTGTCACAGGCATGTTTTTTGCTGCTGGCGGTATTTGCTGCGGTTGTTTTTTTTCTCTCTTTCGTTTTCTCAGAGAAGCTGCCTGCGTAGGAGTGTTGACAGCGAAGCTACAGTCTGTTTGTACTGGATGGGAGGGAGAAGAGAGAGAGGGATAGCTGAGTAGACAGGAGAGGGGAGTTGAGACAGTTGTAAAACTTAGAAGTACGTTTTTTCTTCGGTGAGCTGACGTTTTTCCAGAGCCCGATCAGTGTGTTTTTTTTTCCTCTCTGTCCGTAGTGGATAGCGTGGTGAGAGGTGCAAGCTTATCTAGTTCCAGTAAGGGCCGCTAAAAGTTCTAAATGTATATATATAGGTTTAATGTTGTAGTCATGTCAGACTGATAAATGTACGTCTCAGAAGTACTAGCTGTTAATATGGTTTAGAGTTACGCTGCGCGCTTGAGTAGTTCTGAGTTATGGCGGAGATATGCTGCAGATGATTTGTGAGGAGAGAGAGTTTTCTACGTCCCTGGGTGATGCTAAGATGTAAAATATTTAGCATTGCAGCTGTGACGCGGTTTGTCTCAAGTTTGGCAAGCATCCCAGAGAGTATAGGTAGCGGAAGGCTGACTCTCGGTAAAATGTATCGATGCTGTGTGTAACTATGCATAAAAAATGTATGTTCTGTGTGAGTTTGTTTTCTCTCCTAAAGTTTATAGGATCGAGAGGCTGCTATGGGAGCAGCCATCTTAGCTGGCAGTCCAGGACTTAAAATGGCGGCAGTGGAGAGGGCCCGCCCCCAAGAGTCATGGCCCCCACACGTCATGGCAGGGGGGAGGAGGGGCTGGGGGATCCACGTCACGTCAAGCTGTGCTCGCGGCTCCGGGCAGAACAGCTGAAAGGGAGGGGGGTAGAAATACAGAGACATGCTACTGTGTGTCTCGGTTCTCGAAGTATTTCCCCAGAGGTTTTTCCTGAGTCCATGGAAAGGAATGCCAGGATACGTGCACCAAGCTATTACTGTCAGATTAGCAGGAGCACGGATAGGAAGTGTGTCCCAGCTAGGTGCAGGGACACACGTAGCAGTGCAGGTCAGGAAAGTGTCTGTACTGAGTTGCTTACGGGATTATTTCTGTAAGTGGGGCACCTTAATGGGTGGTGCAGCATGAGTTCCCAATAGAGTATAGGGGGGGATGGTGCATCAGGGGGGTGCCGGAGTTGGAAAAAAGGGAGTTAACCAATCCGGGTTTCCGTCGCCGCTGCTGCAGAGCGATAACGGTTTTTTCCGTTTTTTTTGTCGTGGATAGGGCCAGAGCTGGACTAAGAGGTCTATGCTGGGCTGGGGCTGTTTTTTGTGCGGTTTTTTTCGTCCACTGATTGGTCAAATATGTTTTTTTCCAGCTCCTATCAATTGTAGCACAAAGAACAAGAACTGTCAGCAGTTCATGGGGCAATTATACAAATGAAAGAATTGCCATGTACAGAGTGACAGTGTACCAGTACGGTGTTGGCCATGTGACTATCTGCCACGTGGGCATTCAGGGATCTGCATACAGGCATGTGACGCTGGTATGCTTAGCCCTGCACCCGGTGTAGTTTAAGTGTTAAATGCTCCTTCCTACAGGGAGGCAGCCATTTTTTTTGCAGTTTAGATAGTGGCACGGCAAACATTGATCAGAGGGTACAACACACAGAACTTCTAGCAGAGCTGGTATCGCGATGAAGTTCTAGATAAGTTAATGCGAAAATGAGTAAGAGCATTGCAGGCTCACCTGCAAAGCAGCAACAGGTGTGGCATCCGTAATCTGTGCATGTGACGGCCGCGCATGGACAGATAAGGGGGGATGTGGAGTGAGCTGCAATGAGGTGAGAGCTTCCAGAGGTGAAGTCCGCGGGAGCATATTTTAAACAGGTAAGTACTGAGGATAGTACTGAGGTAGGGGGGTGAAGTTTAACTCCAATCTACCAATAAGAGTAAACAGAGTTCATGAGAACCATAAAGCAACGAGATCAATTACGATATATATTGATCAATTTAAAGTGTACAGAGTACAAGCCGCAGGGCGAATCCCAAATCATTAATAAGAATTGATTTGTTTGTATTTTGATTTCAGGAGTTGGGCAATATGGAATCGAGACAGCTGCAGTGCTGGCAGCAAAGATGGAGATGTCAGTCAGGAAAGCGAAAGGTTCCAGATGCCAATCTAAGCTTGGAGAAACACGAGATTCCTGAAATTGGAAAGAGACTAAAACACGAGATTCCTGAAATTGGAAAGAGACTAAAACACGAGATTCCTGAGATCGGAAAACGTCTAAAAAAACTGACTGAGCAAAGCATAGTGCAAATTGCTAATGTTTTTCTTTCCCAAGGTGGTGCTTTTATAATGAAGAGTACCGTGCTGATGGTGATCCTAGGTTGCCATTTCGTCCTAGGAGAACGAAGAGAGGACATTCTCGTGTATAATAAGGGGTTAATGAGAACACAAGTGCCAGGTGCAGACAAATTTCATGGCACAAGGTGGGTGAAAGGTCTGAAGGGTCAGGTGTGCGGGCAGTGGGAATTGAATGGCAGTGTAAATCTGCTATTGGGTACCACACTCCCAGAATCGACGCACCGATCCAAAGGTTTGTTAAAAGGTACATTGCAGTACAATGGGTACGTGCAAAAGGTGGAGTGTGTGATTCAGGGGTACCTTGTCTTGGTTATGCAGAGTGAGATGGTTCCAGATTGGAGAGGAACGAGCAGGAGGCGTCAATTCTCATACCAGAGAGACGCAAGGGACAACATCACACTCTGGAGCTACCAACAGAGAGTGCCTCTGAAACAACTATACACACGTAAAGGCTGGAAAGCCGAGGGTTGGTGGTTCTCGAAACACGAAGTAAAAATCGAGATCAAGCCACATTTCCAGGTGACAAAGAGGGTGGGGAGAGCGGTCCCGGGGGAGGGAAAGCCAACCCAGGGAACCCCATTCACCTTACACGGATCACAACAGGGGACGATATTACCCAGTCCATATGCAGCCATTTATCCTCATGCTAGTTGGGTAAGTGAAGAGGTACTCTTAATTGAAAGATTGCAGAGAGTACAGTCTTCCCGACCTCAGGTACATATTGTGCCGCAGGACGTAAGGGGGGAAGAGGTCCAATCAGGACAGTTGGGGGCATATTTTGTCAGGGAGATGCTTAAAGATCCTGTCCAACTGAGATTGGACAAGGGGAGGTATAGCGATTTTTCTGGAGAAGGATCTTTTGCATGGCAGCTTTGAGATGTTTGGGTGAACAAAGGGAAACGGTGCAACATTCCTTTAGGCACCGCCACTTCCTTAGTTCCCACCTCAACCCGTGTCTCACACCAGGACCTGAGAGGTCAACCTTTTTTGGTGCTAGACGGGGAGGTGAAGCAAGTAGAGTTGTCCTCATGCGGGCAATTCTTGCAGAAGTACCTGCGTTGGCCGGGGCAAGTCAAATTTAGTGAAGAAGCCTGCGGGCTCAATAACGCAGAATGCGAGGCTACTATTCAAAAGATCCACCCTGAAGCCCAACCGATAGTTCCGGTGGCTGAAGGAAAGGTTTGTTTTTTTAACATAGTGTCTAAGGATACATTCAAGGTATATTCTCATAATTGTTCCGATAAGGGGGAGTTTCCAAGGGGAACATATTGGGTGAGCGGAGATCCCATATGGATCCAGTCATCCAGGTTGGATGACGTTATTTCTCAAAGTGTTAAGAGAACACTAAAGTGCAAAGTTTCACGGGTAGTTCCCATCCTGAAAGAGAACATGACATGGGACGAAGGGGAACAGGGTTTGATCCAAGACGACCACATTTTGTTACAAAGGTTAAACAAACAGTACACTAAGTTAGAGGTAAGAGTTCACCATGATACAGGTGATCTTAACGAGGTAGAACACAAAAATGAGCAGGTGAGTGCCAGTCTGACCTGGTGGACAAAGGTTCCGGTGATGTTCCAGGGACACTCGGACTGGGCCTCTGCAGTTCCAAAGTTCTTTCTACACCCACTGGTCGTCTGGATGGGGATGACAACGTTAGGCATCATTATCCAGGTGAGGTTGCGTGTTAAAATTACGTAAAACAAATTAACCTGGTCCAGAGATTGGTGCCTCATAAACAATCTCATGAACCGATATTTTCAAATTAAGGGATATACAGGGTTACGGGTATAGGTTTAGTAGTACCGGTGATGGAGTTGATTGTATAAAGGCGCTCTTTTAGAAGGCACCTGGCACTGCTCCATTGAGTAACAAACAAATGAGTTTCACTTTTCTGTGGTCATGCAAGTTTGTGAGTGATACGTAAGTGACGCAAATGCTGAGCATGTGGTATAGAGGGATTTAGAAGTAGGGCCTCCCCAGAGAGCCTGGTTACAGGAAGACCAAGAGGTCTTGCTCTCTCTTTTCCAGGGGTAACCGCCTAGAGCAGAGAAGTTGTGTGAGCACGAACATCGAAAAGTGAAACATAAAGGAAAGAAACCCGGTACGGTTAGGTTCAGAAGTGGGGATCTGCGGATCAAGCCTTTTTAGGGGGGATTGTTATAATTTAAGTAGGCCTCAGGTATTTGGACTAAGTTAGTCAAAAAGGCTTGGAGTGCAGATCGGCCCTTTAAGGGGATTTTTTCTGAGAGAGAAAATCTGCAGTTCTGTCAGCAGAACTAGAACATACCAAGAAGCTGTTCTAGTACAAGGCCGCAGGTCTCCCTGACCTGCGCATGTACCGCCACTAGAACAATAAACATCAGCCATGTTATGTAAATATCCACATTCCTGCATATAGGTCAGAAGCCTCATTGATTATTAATCAAGTAGGTGTGTATGATGACACCACGAGTGGGTCCACCAATAGTCTGATCTAGGGGGTGGCGAAGATGATGTCATATTTAACTCTTTCCTAGTCAGTATTAAAGGCTGAGGGAGCTATGGGAGCTCATTCTGCTCTTTACTTTCGCAATAGCTCGCAAGGCTGACTGGGACCTTTAAGTATGTGCTTCCTTTCTGTAATCTGATATAATGTATGCTGTACATAGGTAGTCTAGATGTAACATAGAGTAGATACAAGAAGACCTGGGTATCTTCAGCAGGAAGGTACTCACGCAGCTGTAACGCAACATGGAAGTCTGCTTTGCCAGGAGATGATAAACTGTATCTATCTGTATTTCTGTTACTTGAATAAATAACGTAAACATTGAAGAAGCCTGAGGAAGTCTATCTCCTACTTGCTGTGTGGAGAGTCAAGTGATCTCACAGTCTGTGAGACGTAACTGTAAGAAGTTACTGGTGTCGAAGCAAGGTGATATAGAAGCAGGTTCTAACACACTGTAATGATCAGTGACGTATCTGATGATCAGAATGAGCTCTATCAGAACAATAGTCAGTATTTTATCTAAAAAGTGTGATCACACGTGTTTGGGTGCACAGTAATGTACAGGAGCACTGGCTAATGATATCCCAGAGTGACAGAGGCTATCACTCACAAAGAGTGGTCGTACAGGCAAAGTTGGTAACAGATCAGTCAATCAGCGGTACAGAATCGTCAGGCAGAATCGGAGTGCTAATGCTAATGACACGCAGCGTGTCGCTACCAAGCTGTTTACCTTATGTCTGCCATTCACCGCTGCTCCCCCGCATCCTCTATAGCGCCGCTCCCCACATGCGGCCCTTCCCTCCCCGCCTTTGTAAGCTGATTGGAGTAAGCTTACAGAGGTGGGAAGGGACGCCGGCAGGTAGCGACGCTATAGAGGAGGCGGGGGAGCTGTGGTGAATGACAGACATAAGGTAAACAGCTTGCTAGCAACACAATGTGTGTCACTAGCATGGTGTTTTTTTATGGGGGACAGCAGAGCACAGGAGGGGCATGCGGGGCCCCAGTACAGACACAGAGGCTGGTGATAGTATGCAGAACCAGCCTCTGTGTCCTAATAGCATTCTTCAAACCCACCTCGGGTTCTCTTTAAATTTCTTGGGTCCATAATCTCCAACAATGTAAAATGGCATAACAATACTGTCATCATCATGAAAAAAGCCCAACAGAGGATAAACCACCTACGGCAGCTGAAAAAGTTTGGCCTTCATCAAAAATTTGTAGTGCAATTCTTTAGTGACATCAACTATACTGTTTCATACCTCCCAACTTTTTGAGATAAGAAAGAGGGAAACTATAAGACACACCCCTGCCACACCCTTTATCAGTCCCCACCACACCCCTAGTTATGGATACCAGAAGGAACTCAGCAGCAAAAGACGCAGTTATATAATTCAGACCAGGGGCGTAGCTAGAAATGACTGAGCCCCATAACAAAAAAAATGTATGCCCCCCCCCCACACACACACGACCTTCCAACGCCACAGACCTCGAACCTCCCACCCAAACATTCCTCCAGGACCCTCCACCCCAACCCTCCCACACCCCTCTAAGTACAGTATAAGTAGCCAGGTCTATAGGTGTCCCCAGTTTAGGTAGTAGTCAGGGGAGTAACTCGAAATCATTGGGCCCCCTTGTTTTAACTCATACATGAACATTATAGATTTTCCAAGTTGAAAATACACTGTGAAGATAAACAATTTCATCCATCCGACTCCTGAAAAATATATTCATTTTTTTTTAGAACCTCCCAGTTTTATTTTCTGTTTTAAAAAGCTAAAAAAGTAGGTTTAATGCTATTGTCTCATATGATGATGATTCAACTTTTCCCATAGTCTCGCAGTTAGCAATCATGTGACCCCCAACAAGACAAATTCAGCAATCATGAGGCGCCCCTATCAAGACAAATTCAGCAATCATGTGACCCCCAACAAGACAAATTCAGCAATCATGAGGCCCCTATCAAGGCAAATTCAGCAATCATGAGGCCCCCAACATGACAAATTCAGCAATCGTGAGTCTCACAACAAGACAAATTCAGCAATCATGAGGCCCCCAACAAATCATGAGGCCCCCAACAAGACAAATTCAGCAGTAAATGAGGCCCCCAACAAGACAAATTCAGCAGTCATGAGGCACATAAATAGACAGCATTTCACATAAATAGGCAGAAAGCCCTCTTAATATGGTAGACACCTCTCACCTGGCTTCTGAATTCTCCTGCACTGGCTGCTGTGCCTGGCAATAGTGTTTTTGGCTGGATTGGGGATGATGTGCGGGCTGAAAGGCCTGGCAGTGATGCTGTGGCCTGGCTGGCAGTGATGCTGTGGCCTGGCTGGCGGTGATGCTGTGGCCGGGTTGGCTGGCAGTGATGCTGTGGCCGATGCTATGGCTGTGTTGGCGGTGATGCTGTGGCTGGGTTGGCTGGCGGTGATGCTGTGGCTGGGCTGGCGGTGATGCTGGGCTGTGCTTGGCTGGTTGAAGTAAATGCTGGCCTGACTGGTGGTGATGCGGTGGCCTTTTTGATAGTAATTCTGGGCTGGTTGGCTGGTGGTGATGCTGGGCTGGCTGGCCTGGATAGTTTAGCTAGTGACAGGTGCCCCCTAGTTAAGGTAGCGCCAGTCGTCCCCCAGTTTAGGTAGTGACAGGAGCCCCCAGTTCAGGCAGTAACAGGAGCCCCCCAGTGTAAGTAGTGACAGGTGCCCCCCAGTTCAGGTAGTGACAGGAACCCCCCCCAGTGTATACAGTGACAGGAGCCCCCAGTTTAGGTTGTGAGTGACAGGGACCCCCAGGTTAGGTAGTGAGTGACAGACGCCCCCCAGGTTAGGTTGTGAGTGACAGGGACCCCCAGATTAGGTAGTGAGTGACAGGCGCCCCCCAGGTTAGGTAGTGAGTGACAGGCGCCCTCCAGGTTAGGTTGTGAGTGACAGGCGCCCCCCAGGTTAGGTAGTGAGTGACAGGCGCCCCCCAGGTTAGGTTGTGAGTGACAGGGACCCCCCAGGTTAGGTTGTGAGTGACAGGGGTCCCCCAGGTTAGGTTGTGAGTGACAGGCGCACCCCAGGTTAGGTTGTGAGTGACAGGCGCCCCCCCAGGTTAGGTTGTGAGTGACAGGGACCCCCAGTTTGTGAGTGACAGGCGTCACTCCCCAGGTTAGGTTAGCTCCCCCCTCCCCCCGGGCCCGCTCAGGGCCGTGTTTGGGGTGCTGGATGGGTGGCAGCATGAGGGGAGAGCTTGGTGGCAGGTCGGCGGGGAGGGGGGAATGGCCCCCCCTCCCTCACCTCGGGCTCTCCCCTCTGCGCTCTCCCCTCCAGCATTAAATAGGCTATATGCAGGCGGCAGATACATACCTTCCGTGCGCTCCAAGGATGCATCTCTCTCTAGCCTCTGACGCGACTCCCGGTATAAACAGGAAGTCGCGTCAGAGGCTAGAGAGAGACGCATCCTTGGAGCGCACGGAAGGTATGTATCTGCCGCCGCTGCCCCGCCGCCTGCATATAGCCTATTTAATGCTGGAGGGGAGAGCGCAGAGGGGAGAGCCCGAGGTGAGGGAGGGGGGGCCCTTCCCCCCTCCCCACCGACCTGCCACCAAGCTCTCCCCTCATGCTGCCACCCCTCCAGCACCTAGCGGGGCATCCTGCTGCGGGCCCCCTGTGACAGTAGGGCTCGGGCGGGCCCCAAAGCAACGCTATGGTTGCTATGGCTATTGCTACGCCCCTGATTCAGACTACACTGGTCCTCTCTATCATCCTTAGTTCTCCTTTTTATCATTTGAAAAATATATCAATTTAAATTATAGAAATAAGGAATAATGTCTATTAAATACATTTTTTTCAGTAGAAAAACACATATATTTACATAGATCTATACGTGAGTCCTGAAAGAGGGGCAAATGAGGAAGACAGACTGATTTAGTTCCCAAAGAGGCACTGTTTCTCTAAAAAGGGACAGTTGGGAGTTATGCTGTCTGGTTCGGCTCATGCTCCGTAAGAGAAAAGGTGAGACTGCAGCGCATCATCCGATCAGCAGAAATATAATTGGCTGTAGCTCACCTTCCCTGCAGGATCTTACGGTAGCAGGTGCAGAAAGAGAGCGACCAAGATTGCCTCTGACCCCTCTCATTCCATCTTCCACGCCTTTAAGAGAGAGATACCTGTTAGTTGCGGTGGCCATGCTTAGTGCAGAATCACGCTAGAGCTAGGACTTGAAAGCATTTCATCACAGAACTGAAAATGATCACTTCTCATCTTGTTTACTACTAGTTTAACTTATGTACTGTCCTTGACTTATAATATCTTTGTATTGTTTTGTCTGTGTCTGTTAAGTAACGGCCAAGTAAGTTACATTCCTTGTACATGCAAACTTACTTGGCCAAATAAAATAAATTCTGATTCTGATAAAGTTACACTAATATTGAAAACAAGGACAAACATTTCACAATGGTATCTGGCAATATTCAGTTAGCTGAGGGATCTGAACTGACACCCAGGAACAGTAGTTTAGCTGGAAGACACTGCAATGGCACCTTCAGCTGGATGAAAAACAGGAAGTGAAAATAATAGGAAGTGAAAACCAGGAAGTGAAAATTAGGAAGATGAAAATACCAGTGCAATATGCCCGATTCTCTTCTGCAGGTATGCTACATGGTGCGTTTAAAGCAAGTGTAATTTGATCTCTCAGCTGTGTCAGCACAGAAGTTTGGCATGCCGGGGCAGACACTGCTTACATGTAAACACAGGATTTTAACTCTTTGTCTGCTTCCGTGATAGCAGGAAGTAGACACACTGCAGATTTATTGCAGGAGTTCTGTATGCTGTAACAAAGAAATGTTTTTCCTTTAAAGGTTCTTATGCTGTTGCTTATCTTTTAGAGCAGAGAGGAAGTTCTGAGTTCAGGTCTGCTTTATTTAACACGTATTCACTCTTATTTCCATCCAGTAAACGCCCGAGCATCTCTTAGAGGCTACCACAGTGAGGAAGCGTCCCACGGATTTCTGCGCTGTCTTCTGCACTTGTTTTCAAAATGGAGACTTTGATAAATGATTCCCTGAGCGAATGTTTGCTTTTCACAGCAATCATGAAACAAATTGCCAGATTACTGCCAGCGCTGGAGTGCTCTGATTTGTATTCTTCCTTCATTCCGAGAAATATCCCACCAGATCAGGGAGCTAAAAACCGCCATGCTCAATGCCGAGAATGCTATTTACATGCAATAAATCACTTTCGCATGTTTTGCGGGGAGAAAATGAATTTAATTAGGATAATCATCTCAGCTGAGATAAAGTCAGAGCGGTATAATTTTAATTGTCCTGCTAATGTTGGATTGCGTAGCATGATGATTAGGATGAGGGTGTCTGTGCTTCCAGTGCACAACACTTGTGCCTTATTTGGAAAACAGCTTGTTCACACATCAAAATGCTTCAAAACCTGAAAATCTAGAGGTGCCCATTAACCTCTTGAGGACCGCAGTGTTAAACCCCCCTGAAGACCAGATAAGGTTAGGCCCGGTTCACATTAGCGTTCCCTGTCCGGATCCGCCTGATCGGATCCGGACCGTATACTGTACAAACGGAACGTACGTTCCGCATAGCAATGCAAAGGCTATGCGGACGTTCACACACGTACGTTCCATACAGTAAGGAGCCGGATCGGATCCGGACTCCGGAGGCTTTTCCAACATGCGCTATTTTTTGGGTCCGGCTCATCCGGCCCACGCACCCGGAACGGATCCTGACTGCACCATGCGTATATGGAAACCTATGGGGAACGGAAAGCACAGAACACACAGGATGCAAACACCTGACGTTCTACCCCACTTCCTATGCGGATACTAGCGGCCATTTCGGATGGGGACACATGGGCAGCAGTGGAGCAGCAGTGACTAAACGTGCTGGAGTGTGCTGGAGCTGTTTGGCAGTATGTCGGGAGGTGGAGGTGAGGCCTACAGCGGAGGACCTGATTCTACAGGTGCACCAGGTGCACCTTCTGCAGACCCCAAGGTAATTTTGTTATTTTATTTTTTTTTAAACCCCACGGATCCGGATGCATGCCTGATGCATGCCTGATGCAAACGGACCGTATCCGGATCGGATCCGGATCAGAACCGTACGGTTCCAATCCGGATCAGGTCCTGATACGATCCGGATCCGGTCCGTTTGCTAGCCAAAACGCAAGTGTGAACGGGGCCTTATTAGAGAAACCGAGAGCCCAATATAATGTAGTTATGTTCAGCATATAATTAGTAAAGATAATTAGTGAAAAGAGTATACTCACAAACGTGGCTTTCCACAAAGGCAACCACTGTATAGGCAGGTGAGGAGATTAGACCTGTCCTCACTCAGGATTAAGAAGTCGCTCTCTGTACATTAGAAAAGGGGTAGATCACCCCTCCACCAGGAGTGGACACTGTACAGCAAAAGGAGAACAGAGGCGCCAGCAGGATAAAAGTGGATAAAACCTTTAAAATTTGCTTGGAGGAAGCGGCGGACTTACCTCCATAAAGCAGACACGAAAGACTGTCTGTATAATAGTAATTACATGTATTATATAGTACCCCAAAAGTGCAATGCGTTTTGCAGGCCACGCCCGCTTCATCAGGCAATAAACGTGGGGACAAACAGAAATTTAGCAGTAGCAGGAGTAGCACCTGCTACTGCTAAAATTCTGTTTGTCCCCACGTCTTTCGTGTCTGCTTTATGGAGGTAAGTCCACCACTTCCTCCAAGCAAATTTTAAAGGTTTTATCCACTTTTACCCCGCTGGCGCCTCTGTTCCCCGTTTGCCCCCTAAAGACCAGGCCATTTTTCACTGAATTGGCCACTGCAGCTTTAAGGGCTCGCTGCAGGGCCGTAAAACTTAGCACACAAGTGATTCCCTCCCCCCTTTTCACCCCACCAACAGTCTGATCGCCCCCCAGATGTTTGTTTAATTTTTATCAATATTTTTATTATTTATTTTAAAATAAATTTCTGTATTTTTTTTAATCCCTCTCCCTCCCTCCCCCTGTCAGCCTATCAGCGCGATCAGCTGTGATAGGCAACAAAGAAAAAGAGAGACAATCGAGAGCCCCCAATAGTGTATTATTGTTGTATAATTGGCATAAGTGAAAGGTCAATTCGAATTATACTCACAAGTCTGGGTTGCCAGATCAAGGCAACCACTTCTATTGCAGATGAGGAGATTAGACTTGTCCTCACTCAGGTTAAAAAAGTCGCTCTCCGTAGAAAGAAAAAAGAGGGCGTCAACACCCATCCACCAGGTAGATCAAATTGTGATATAGTATACAGAGGCGCCAAAAGAGTAAAAGTAGTACCAATTAAAATCCATAACAGGTGTGGGTGGTAAGGGTGGGCTTAGCGCCTCACAGCGGATCGCTTTCTTGCCTCGGGAGGGGACAGCCGAGTGACAGGGCTGTCCCTCGTACAGTGCTGCATTAGATTGCAGCGCTGTACTCAGTAAATAGATGATTTCGCCATCTAACAGTCTCCGAGCGGCGATCGCTGCTGGAAGACTGAAGCTCTGCTCCGCCTACCAAGTGGAGATGCGTGCGCATCAGCACACGCGATCTCCTGCAAAACTAGCCCCAAGGACTTTACGTCAATCAGCGTTAGGCGGTCCTGGGGCTGCCGCCGCGTGCGCCGTCGGCGTGACGCGGTCAGCAAGCAGTTGATGGTACAATTTTTCACTAAATGCAATCTTTCAATGCGAATTGAATGATCGGAAGTAATCTGAAGGCAATTATCGATTGTTCACTTTTAGTGAACGATTCTGTCTTCAAATGCGATCATGAAATCCAACTTTCAGATTGGTTTTATCCTATTTAATTAATCGACCAAGAATCGTTCCTTATTGATTGCCTTCATAAATGGCAAATTTTCTATACAATTCGACTGTAAAAACCGCAATGAAAGCTTACATTTGGTGAAAAAAGTGTACCGTTAAAGGGCACCTTTACACTGATTCTAATATCTCTTTTTTTCTAAACCTCCCCATTATGCAGAAAAGGATTGAGATGAAATGAGGTCCTAGACAAAATAGCAGTTTTTGCGCACGACAGGTGGTCCCCTGTTTTTTTTTTTAGTAAGATTTGGTCAACCAGGCCCCTAGTTTCTCTCTAGGCCCTAGGCAACTGCCTAGAAATGCCTTGTGGATGATCCAGCTCTGCCATTATGTCAATAGACACATTATTATCAAAAAATAGAAACCTGTTTAACCCTTTCTGATCCACTGTCAGACTCCAGAAACTTTTGGGCTCCCCCTGCCTGTGCTGACATCAGACGTAGTCTGACATGGTGTCATGCTACGCAAATTAAAAAGTTGGACTAAAGGACAACTAAAGGACAACTAAAGTGAGAGCATTTAACACATTTTTGTGGTCACTTTGATTTTTAAAGATGTATAGCAGGAAAGACTTAAAGAGACTGTATAAAAAAAAACTCTCCTGGGGGTACTTACCTCAGGAGGAGGAAGCCACAAGGTCCCAACGAGGCTTCCCCCTTCCCTGTAGCTGCAGTGAATCCAGCGCTAGCTCCCCCAAAGCCTCTTGCAATCCCACCACCGACAACCCTGACAAGGGATGATTTATTTACCTCTCCGGGAATCAAAGGAGGTGCAGTAGCGACGCTTCCTTCGGGCTAGGCTGCAATAGCCGAGCCCGGTCGTACCCCGCTCTGCTTTGCAGGCACAAAAGACTCGTGCCTGCGCAGTAGAGCGGATCGATCGAGTTCGACTATTTCCGCCTTACCCTAATGAAAAGCCGCTAGTACGCCTGCGCAGGATCGCGGAGAGGTAAATATTTACATTGCTTCACTTGGGGGGGCCCGGGCACTTAACGGAGGGACAGCGGAGGATGGGAGAAGCCTCGTTAGGATCCAGAGGCCTCCCCCTCATGAGGTAAGTATCCCCCAGAGGGGTATTTTTTATTACAGGATTTCTTTAAATGGATTCTCAGGTGAGAGGTGTACGGTGGCTGCTATATTTATTTCCTTTGAAACAATACTACTTACCTGGCATTTCTTCTGCTCTTAATGGCATCAGTAGTATCCGAATCACACACCTGAAACAAGCATATTGCTAATCTAGTCAGGCTTCAATCAGAGGACTTGATGTTCATGCTTTTTCAGAGAGGTATGTCTAAAAGCAATGGAAGCAAAGGATCAGCAGGACAGCCAAGCAATGTGCACAGTTTAAAAGGAAATAGATATGGCCGCCTCCAAATTGCTCTCACCTCATGTTTCCTTTAAAGCAGGATTGTCAGCCATGAAATCAAATTCCATTTACCCACTGCTCTGTGTTTATTATGTAGAGTACATGCAGTCTGCATGCATTCCAATATAATCATAAATGTGTCTGCTGTCATGAATCTTATCTAAGTCAGCCTGGCTCTATTCTGGTACATTATAGGGAGAGGGAAGCTTGTCATCTCCCCTCCCACATTCCTGCTCCTCACTGATTGGCTGAGGACACTTCAGTGTGACAGGATGCTGAGAATGGAAATACACCTCACCCCTTTGCAGAAACTGTTGAAATATGATCTATGCTGTGCTCACATGTGTTAACAAAGCAAGTTAGATATGACAGTGCAGTTCTTACAGAGCTCAGTGGGGAAGAGGACTGGCAATGTATACACTATTTCAGAAAGGAGAAAAAAAGAGTAAGGGAGGAAATTACATTTGGCCAGAGACAATAAAGATGGAAAATGCTTGGAACAGGTTTTTATATAAAATTATAAATTATACTATATAAAATTAACTGAAATCAAAACATGGACAGTATAATACATATGTTATGTAAGTAGCATTTATCTACTTATATGTGTGTTTTTTTTTCCTGGGATAATGGCCCATATCATGCAATTCACTTTTTCACCTGAGTTTTCTCCTAGGAGATAATTTTTAATTTTCGATTTAAAATAACTTTCCAGCACTTTTCAACTAAAAAAGTACTAAAAAGTAGGTGAAAAGTACTATAGAGTATTTTCTTGCTTGCTGGAGGTTTAAAGGGCATTTTATTGACAAGTTTAAAAATATCACCTAAGAGAAAACTTAGGAGAAAACGTTAATTGCATATGGGCCAATATGGCTGTTCCTACTGCTTTAAGAATTTCCCTAATGTAAAAAAGAACAATTTTCGGATGACCGGAAGTTTCTAGGCCAACAACATCCCCTTCTTCCAGTTGCAGCACTGCAGGAAGAGAGACTGCTGCAATTGTCTTCTGCCAGAAACAATTCTTATATCCCTGGGCCCTGATGACAACTTTTCCCAAGCTGAATACTTTAGCAACCTAACCATTCAGCTTCACTCCCTTGTACAAACCCAGAACCTGGTTCCTATGAAATATTCATCTGGTATTTTGCAGGAATTTTAGGCTGCGTTTTTAAACATTAACCTATGAGACATTCCTCTTCAGCTGAAGCCGGTCGCCATTGCCTTAGGTCCATTTCCCCCGAAGAGCAAACAGCCCAGAGGACTGTCAGTGCTAATGGCGTCCTGCTTTAGGAAACGCTGAGGGCGAGATGAACGAGCGCATACTGTAAACATTTGAAAAATGTATTTGCCAGAGAAGAATCTTTGAAACTAGTTTTTAAAAGTTTGAAGCTCATATTTCATGGAGATTATTAATAATGAAAAAACAGGAGAAACAGACACAACTGATGGCTGATGTGGTTGAATGTTGTTTAAAAATAAAAATTAGCTTTGACCTTGCTAAGCGACTTTTTTTGTTTTTTAATAAACTTTATATTCACGTTTAATAGGAAAAATGATTCACAGTTCTGATCCTTTCTCTTTCAGCTGTTTATAAAGCTTGTTTTGTTTTCTGCACATGGCCCTTTGAGATTGTGTTCTAATAATGAAAAGCGTTTAAGCTTACGGTTGGGATTAATTACAAATTTGATTTTAAATATGACTGTTTACATTATTGATTTGCCTTTAACCTTCCCTGTGCTAAATTAGCATACTTCAGCATAGTTTAAAGTTAATTATTGGCAGATGAGTTTTATGAATACGCAAGGTTATACGAAATGAAAGATTTATAATTTCACAAGAATAATTTTAAAAAGCTCCCTACACAAAATGGATAATCATATTTTACGAAGGTGGAACGATGCTTTATTAGGCCAATTAAAAAAGTTGAGGGTACCGAGACGTTTTTATTGGCTAAGCAGCTGGACTGTAATAATCACATGACTAATAGACATGGTTAGTGAGATGGAAATGATATTGGGCCCAATCAGAATTTGGAATTGGGCCCAATCAGAATCAGCAGGAAGTCCATTTAATTGGCCAAGTTCCAGGCTGCATACAATTTAATTAATTTTGCATGCAAACTACAATTATTATCGTGTAACTGATTATCGCTAATGGCTAACTGGAGAGTATTTGGCTTTGCACCAGACCTTAGCTAGTTTTACTCCTTTATTGCTTGATGAAGCGGGATACTTACCTAAGGAGAGGGAAGGCTCTGGGTTCTATAGAACCTTTCCGATCTCCTCATGGTCCCCACAGGCTCCCCCATTAGCAGTCTATAACTGATGGGTCATAGACTGCTCTCCTTCACTTTGGCTGGCTTCGAAAGTCTTTGGAAGCACTCGGGCTCACGAAGATGGGCTTCTCCGAACTGGGCACGTGTGAGCGCCCTCTCTTGTGCACTCGCGCATGCTCAGTACAGAGCCACCTGTTTTTGGGAGTACTCGGGCTCCCAAAGACTTACAAAATCTAATAAGGTAGAAGATTAAGATAAGCCTGCAGGGGAACGAGGGGACCATGGGAGGAATGGGAAAGCTCCATAGGACCCAGAGCCTTCCCTCTCCTTAAGTGAGTATCTGTTTTTTATTTTTATTCTCACTACAGATTCAATATAAATATTCAACTGGAATGCCTGTTGGGTATCGACAAAGGAGGAAGAGGTGGTCCTTCTCCTATGTCAGAGTTAAGTCCATCCTACTTGATGCCCATTTACACTTCAGTTTCCGCCCCCTTCTGTTCAGTTGCCTCCCATTTACGCTCGCTCCCAATAACAGTAACTTACTAATTACGATTACGCAAAATTTTGCATAAATTTTTTTGAATTGGGACATTCAACTGATTTCATTGAATCCATTCGTAATTTTCACATAATTTTGTGCCGGCTGTAGCAGTTAATAGCAAAGCCCCCATCATCACTGATACGCATGCTAACTTCTTGCCGACTGTTCCACGCTAATTGGCGTGAGCGCGTCGGCAGACCCAGGACCACTCCGTGAATGGCTAGTGGTGGGGATTGCAGGGGATTGCGCGTCCCTGCTGGAATGACGGAGCTCCGCTCCGCCTTCAGTCTAGAATCGCCGTCTAATAACCATGTGCAGCGCTGCAATCTAAGGCAGCGCTGTTCTGGAGATAGCCGTGTGACATGGCTGTCTCCTCTGTAGGAGACCATATAGTGGAAATTAGCCTGTCTAATTTCCCCTATACTGCCGCAATAGCAGTATAGGGGGCGATATTGTGGCTGGGAACTCGAAGAATCACTCGCATTCCCAGCCTGACGGCCGGTGACAGCGAAACCGGAAGTAGCCGCCGGCGGGGACAGGAGGATCGGAGGGACACGGCGAGGGCACTGATCAGCTGCAGGGGGCTGAGGGAAGCCCCAGGTGAGTAAAACTGTGTCCCTTTAAAGCTGCAGTGGCCTATTTAGTAAAAAATGGCCTGGTCACTAGGCGGGTTTAATACCATGGTCCTTAAAGAAAACCTGGACTGAAAATTAAAAGTCAAAATAAGCATACACAAGTCATACTTACCTTCCATGTAGTCTACTCCTCAGTGTCTTTCTCCTATCCCACGTCCTATTTGTTCACTGTGATCAAGGGAATTTTCTGTCCTCCACTTTGAAAATGGCCATTACCCATAACAGCTTTCTGGTCAGCACACAGTTAAACTGTAACATCACCCACTTGAGCCGTAGGGAAACATGGACATTACCTGGTACATCAGTTTTCCACCCAGCTATAACTGACAGCAACTGATATATAACTGACAGCACCTGATATATTTCAGATCTGACAAAATATTGTCAGAACTGGAAGGGATTATTGTCAGAAGAAAATGGTGAGCTTCTGAGAGGAACTGATGGCAAGGTAACTATGTAATGTTCATTTGAAGTTACCTCATGTGTTTATTTTAAATATTTTTACTCAGTACAGGTTCTCTTTAAGTGGTTAAGGAGATGTTAAGCTGGTATGTTCAAAAACAAAGTTAACAAATTTACCCAAAATTTCGCATTATGATTTTGCATCATAATTGCGAATTGCGATGCAAAATTACAATTATGCAAAATTTGTGGTCACATTACTAGTTGAGAGTGTGTGTATGTATTCAATGCACAGTACATGTCACTAACGAGCATTCACTGCTTCTGAAAGCATTGAAGCAGTTTTGGGGTCGGCACCATCAATGAAAATGGAGGAGCTGCTTTTTTAGTGGGGACAACGGCTGAATGAGGCAAGGAGATGCAAGACAGCATGACGGGCCGATTCAGCAGGAGGTAAACATTAAAGTGGACCTGACCTCTTGCACATGACAGAAAGAAAACAGAGAAAAGCACCCTGTATGTATTTAGAGAATTTAGCCTGTCTAATTTCCCCTCATCTGCGACTACTCACCACTGTAATTTGATCTCTTAGTTGTGTCAGCTAAGGAATCTCCTCTGCCATGGCAGAGCAGTTAATCTGTAATCACAGGATGTTAACCCTATGTCTGCTTCCATGAAAGCAGGAAGTAGACACACTGCATATGTATTGCAGGATTTTTATCAGCTGTAACAAAGAAATGTTTTTCTTTAAAGGTTATTAAGCTGTTGCTTATCTTTTAGAGCAGAGAGGAAGCTCTGTGTTAAGGACCGCAATAATTCACTCATGGCGGCTACTGTGTTCATTTATATAACAATGTAAATGAACACAGTAGCAGCCGTGAGTGAAGTATTGCAATAGCGATAATTCACTTGAGCAGGGCCACCCGCTAAGGAAGCAATGCGCGTAACTAAGGAAGGCACTCTCCTTACATGGCATGCATAGCGCACACTACAGCTCATTAACCGCTTAAGGACCAGGGGTGTTTTGCAGGATCTGTGCTCCGTGCGCTCTCCAGCCCACAGCACAGATCGGGAATAAGGCAGGGTGACCAGACTTCCGCCGTTTTTTCCCACTAGGGGGATGACCTGCTGGGGGGGTCTGATCGCCACCGCTCCGTGTGGCCGAGCGAGGGGGCTCCTCAACCCTCAACCCCTCCGCAGCGCTCCCTCCCTCTCCTTCCCTCCCTCCCCTTCGATCCATGGGCGGCACAGGACGGCGGTGCGTCCTGCGCCGCCTCTGATAGGCTTCAGCCTATCACATGGCTGTGATCCCCGGCCAATTAGTGGCCGGGGATCGCCTATCTCCTTTACGGCGCTGCTGCCGTATTGATGTAAGCAGCGGGGATTTCTTCCCTGCATGTTTACAATTAGCCTGCGAGCCGCGATCGGAGTCTTGCAGGCTGTTCACACCCTCCGTGAACTGACATGGAGCGGCCGTTTCCATGTAAAACCACAAACGACCAGCCGCCGGTCGTTATGTGGTTAAGCTGCGCTGCTTTAGCAGAGCAGCTTGATGAATCAGGCCCACAGTATATTCACAATCCCACATATACACATACTGTATATATGCAGAAATGTCCAGCTTTGACAGTAGCTGTTCCAATTTATCGTGCTAGGCTAGGCCAGGCTAATTGCCTTTGCTGCAGCAGCTTTCCTTCTATCTTTGAACTGAGCTTAAATTTTTACAAATCCGCTAATTAGTTTCCCACCTATATAACTGGAAAAATATTGAATTTCTATCCTCCCTAATACGGCTACTTTAATTAACACAAATTTTTCCAGTAAAGTTCGCCTTGATGTTGTTTACTTGACTCTCTAATGGTACAATATGTTTTAATTACCAGCTGGCTGCTAATTATTTGTGCTTTATTATAAGCGCATTACTGGGCTACGTATATTTTTCAAGTTAGTGTTTCGTCAGACAACAGAGGACACGAAAGGCACAAAACTTAATTTTTATTAGGCAGCTCTTTTGTTTTCATCCATTAGAATAACATTGACTTAAAGAAGAGGACGTAAGCTGACGTGAGCTGGAATTATAACGATGAATTACGTGCCTTACACACACAAAGTTAAATTGTAGCTGTACAAAAACAAAACTGATGAAACTTTATGCTAACATTAATATACAGGGTCTCTAATTTGAAAGAGAACTTGAGGCAAAACTGGAATGAGTCAACTGAGCCACTTTTTGCCATCACATGTTGTTCCATTCATCCGCCGGGACACTGCAGAGGCCGGGGGGGGGGGGGGGGGGGGGAGCACTGCATCGCACTGCAGAAATTAGGCTTCATATGACTCTGTGTCACAGTGAGGCGACAGCACAATATGCATAGGCCCGCCCCCGGCTAGTGATGTACTCCCTGCTGGGCAGGAAATATGTCACTGGGGTTGCCATCGATCTACGCATGCGCGCACCACGCTTCCCCCCCCCCCCCCCCCGTGCACACTGCCAGCATTGTCCATTGGTTTGCATTACTGCTTAACCCGTGCAATAGGCACAGATCAGGCGGTAATGCGCTGCAGACTTTGCATCAGGACGGGACTGCGGTGATTTTGATACTTCTGGCGCACCATGTCGCATCACACGAACTGTGCAAGTCTCCATAGACTTGCAAATTGATGATCTAGCAACTCCTGTTATTGGGTAAAGTTAACGAAAGGTAAAATTACTTATATTCTACTATCCAGAGCCGGGACAAGGTCCTCCAGCACTCAAGGCTGAGGCACCAAAGTGCGCCCCTCCATCTCTCCCACCCCAGCCGTCACACACTAATTGCTATCAGACTAAAGGTGGCCATACACGATACAATAAAATGATCCAATTTTATGGCAATTCGATAAATATGATCGGATCTCCCGAAAAAATCGAAAGCTTTTTTTTTATTCCACTGAAAAATCCGATTTTTTTCATTAGTCCCTAAACGGCAGGTCGAAGTGGTGTTTCCATGGAAACGATCAGAACAAGCGGCCGTTCCATGTCAGTTCACGGAGGGTGTCTCCGTGAACAGCCTGCGAGCCTCCGATCGCGGCTCGCAGGCTAATTTTAACACGCGGGGAAGAAATCCCCACTGTTTACATCATACGGCGCTGCTGTCGCAGCAGCAACGTAAAGGAGATCGGCGATCCCTGGCCTCTGATTGGCGGGGGGTCGCTGCCATCTGATAGGCTAAAGCCTATTAGAGGCGGTACAGGACGGATCGCTGTCCTGTGCCGCCCACACTGAGGAGGAGAGCAAGGGAACGAGAGAGAGGGGGGAATAGCGCTGAGAAGGGGGGCTTTGAGGAGCCCCCCCGCTTGTCACACATAAACCCCCCCAGCAGGACATCCCCCTAGTGGGGAAAAAAGAGGGGAAAGTCTGATCGCCCTGCTGCAATCACGATCTGTGCTGCGGGCTGGAAAGCCCACGCAGCAGAGATCAGCAAGAAATCCCTGGTCCTTAAGTGGTTAAAGGTAGAGGTTCAGCAGGACAGCCAGGCAATATGCATTGTTTAAAAGGAAATACATATGGCAGCCTCTATATCCCTCTCACTTTAGGTTTCCCTTCAAAAATTCACAAGATTTTATTTAAGAGAAAACCATAACATCTGTATAGCTGTCTACAGCAATGTCCGTAATCACCGCCGACACATTCAGGATGTGGTTACCTAGTTCTGTACAGCTACAGCCACAGCAACAAATCAACAATCTGTGGAAACACAACTCGGCTGGTGTAGCGCTACAACTGTGTTATATCATTTACCTACCTGAGTGACCATCATGCAAGTTGAACAGTGCAAATGTTTATCAAAGGCCTTTTTTGATGCATCCATCATCGTTCTAATTGCGATAGCATCATGTCGCGGTAAGTGGTTATTTGAATTAGAGTTACATGTTTGCTGGTTATTCTTGTATCTGGATAGTGTAATGGTTGAGGGCTCTGCCTTTGGCACAGGACACCTTTGAACATTAGCTCATCCTGCTCAGTAAGCCAGCACCTATTCAGTAAGGAGTCCTTGTGCAAGACTCCCTAGCACTGCTACTGCCTATAGTGGCTGCAGCTCTGGCGCTTTGAGTCCGCCAGAAGAAAAGCGTGATATAATTGTTCTGTGTCTTGTAGACTCATTACTTTTTAAGTAATTGGAAATAGTTTTCTGACATAATATTCACCAGTAGCAACTTGTAATCTGTTCTGGATTCAAAAAGGTGTACATTTTTGTATATAAGACTGGACATTATATCACCACATGGTAATGTAATAAGGAAAATACTCCTGAAACACAGCAAAACTATTAAGATATTTTTTTCTTTAAAAAAGTTATTACAGAACTTAAAGGAATGAAATAAGCTTTTTCACTATATAATTTAAAATACAATTATAATAAACAAAACAAACAAACAAACAAACAAAAAACTAGTATGGTTTATAGTCCTGGGTAAACTTACACATTAACTCATTTACTAATATCAATATATTTAGTTTATTTGTATGCATATTTATTAAAACAAGAAATACAGCAACAATCACCTTTTGTTATTTATATTCTATTATTCAATTATTTAATTGTATTCTTTATGATGTGCCTCCAGTTTATAGAAATTATAAAACAAGAGATAAAAACATTTTTAAACTAATTAAAAGATTTTACTTACAAACTCCAGTAAAACGATGAATAAAGTGGGCAGCACTGTGGCATTGTGGATAGCGCTCTCGCCCTGCAGCACATAGTTGTTTCCTCCTAAAATTGGCCCTAGACTATGATACATACATAGCCATATGACTATGGTAGGGAGGGATTCGATTGTGAGCCTCTTTGAGGCACTGTCTGTGTAAGATGTCAGCGCTATATCGACGGAAGAGGCAAAAATGGCGCACAGCGCCAAGGGTATAGAGATGGAGCAGCAGTAATGAACATAAAACGATATTTATCGTTTTATATCTTATACAAATTTAGGCAGCAGGGGTCGGGGTAGATGCAGCGGGCAGGACAGGCAGCGGGGTGGAGGGATTAGGCAGAAGATGTGTGCGAGGAGTACATTACTTACTCCCAGCCGGCGATCGCTCCTTCACTTCTTCTTTTAGTTTGCAGGAGTCCTCATTCAGCCAATCACCATGTGGAAACTGAAGCCGCATGGCGCACCGTTCTGCTAATAAATGTTTTATAAAACGTTATTTACCGTTTTAATGTATTTACATTAAAACGGTAAATAGCGTTTTATTATCGGCAGAACGGTGCGCCATTATTCACTTTGCACCATTTTTAACTGTACCCTATATCAATACTAAATAATAATATTAATAAAGAGGCAACCACAGAATGGTAGACTTCCTGCATACCAGCTTTGGCCAGAGGCTGTATGGAAGCTGAAACATGCCAGTAAAATATTTTTGAATTAGATCCAGGAGCGTCCTGAGTTTCTTCATCACTTTTTTCAATACCTGTTAGCAGGATAACATGGCGGGTGAAGGTAGGCCGACAAAATGCCCGTGGGTATGTGAAAATTACAGTGTGAGCCACTGGAGCCAAACAGTATATATATAGTCTCCTTTTTTATGTAGTTAGTGCAGATGCAACAAAATAGAAGGTTTTCTTTAAAGACTGTGCTTTAAATGATACTCGAAGTGACATGTGACATGATGAGAAAGACGTGTATGTACAGTGCCTGGCACACAAATAACTATGCTGTGTTCCTTTCTTTTCTTTCTCAGCCTGAAATAATTAAATATGAGGTATGTAAGTGGCTGACTCAGTCCTGACTCAGACAGGAAATGACTACAGTGTGACCCTCACTGATAAGAAATTCCAACTATAAAACACTTGCCTAGCAGAAAATGGCTTCTGAGAGCAGGAAAGAGATAAAAAGGGTCAATAGTTCATAGATTTTAGCTCTGGCATACTTCAATGAATGTATCATTGAGCAAGAACAATATAACAGTTAAAATTTAAAAAGTAGATTTAAACATAAAATAAAACTGTAGAATATCTTAAAATGTCATTTTTAGGAGAAGGAAGATAGATACTATCGTTTATTTCATTAGTTTATTTTCGCCTCGGGTGTCCTTTAACAACATCAAACTTCTCCTTTATCTGTTAAAGACACAAAAATGTTTAAAACATTATGGCCCATATGCAATTAGTTTTTTCTACTGTGTTTTCTCCTAGGTGATAATTTTTCATCTTCTATTTAGAATAGCTGTTCCGCACTTTGCAATTGAAAAAGTACCAAAAAGTAGATGAAAAAGTACTTTTAAAACTATTTTAAGTATTTTTTTTTTTTGCTTACTGGTGATTTAAAATGCAACTCAGGAGAAAATGTTAATTGCATATGGGCCTATGGTACTTACGCAATTCATTTTTTTTCCTAAGTTTTCTCCTATGTGATATTTTTACACCTTATCAATATAATACCCTTTATGCCACCCAAAGCAAGAAAACACTATTTTCTTTTTGGTATTTTCAGATTGCTGAAAAGTTATTTTAAACCAAAGATGGAACATTATCTCCTTAGGAGAAAAAGTGAATTAAACAAGGGTCTATATATCTTGTTTGATTACTTAAGGAACTAAAAAGGAATCTAAATTGTGAATTTTAGGGAGAACATCAATAAACTGGTGAGACGGAATAAAAATACTGGGAAATAATAAAATAATAGAATAAAAATGAAATAAGGTGAATTTTGAGAAATCGTCAAATTAATTATGGCCAGAATGGGAATAGAAAAAAAGAGGAAGGACTTTCTTCAGTTACTGTCCTGACCTCCACAGGCAAAGGGATAAAAAAAAAACAAAATACAATCTTGTAATATGGGTTGAACTTTAAAGTGACTCTGTAACAAAAATTACAACGTTTTTTCTACCATCCTACAAGTTCCTAAACCTATTCTAATGTGTTCTGGCTTACTGCAGCTCTTTCTACTATAACCATCTCTGTAATAAATCAATGTATCTTTCCCCTGTCAGACTTGTCGGCCTGTGTCTGGAAGGCTGCCAAGTTCTTCAGTGTTGAACTGTTCCTCTATGCACACTCCAGTGTGTGTTTTATTTACATAAGCCAGCAGCTTCTCTGCTATCTTATCAGTGAAAGAAGAGAGCTGGATAAAAATCCTCCTCTGGAGGCTGTGAAAGGAGCTGGTCTGTCACATACTGAGGAATTAATGACATAGGCAGAGCTGTCTGCAGGAAGCCTGTAATGTTCAGTGCATGAGAGAAGCTGGGGACAGAAGGTAAACACACACAAGTGATCTCTTGAGATTCAGAAGTAAGGCTGTATACAGCCTGCTTGTGTATGGATGTATTTTCTATGTGTGGACATGCTGTACATCAACCTACTTCCTGTTTTGGTGGCCATTTTGTTTGTTTATAAACAAACTTTTTAAAACTGTTTTTGACTACTTTTAATGCGGCGGGGAGCGGTGAAATTGTGACAGAGGGTAATAGGAGATGTCCCCTAACACACTGGTATGTTTACTTTTGTGCGATTTTAACAATACAGATTCTCTTTAAGCTACTCCTAACTTAACTAAAATGGGTTCAGAGTATAAAGCGGAAGAATCCAATACATTTGTCAAACCTTTTTCTACCTTTGAGGAAAGGGAAATGGCAAATATACCAAGTGATCTACAGAACTACAGTATGTTGGAACTGGATGAAGAGTCTGGGAAAACTTGGATATATGGACTGGAGCCACACTGAATGCTCTTATGTTCTCCAGACCTAAAACTAAGAAACTGGTGGGATATTCTTCATAAGGCAGGGCATTTGTTGCTTATCTTATTGCATATACAATGTCTGATCACTTTCTGAGATCTCCTAGTGGACGCTTTGATGGATCCACTCTATCTCTGTTTCATGCATATTTACAACTGACTAATACCAATACATTATTTGAGGGAATCTGGTTAAGTGATTGTCTAAAATATTTACTACTTGGGTGACTATCTGACTGATCTGATTTTAATATGATTATTTTTAGGAGTAGTTTTTATTTTAGTGCTATAGGTAGTTATTTTACTATGACCTCTGCTCCTGTAACGTAAAAATAATTTGCCCGGCACCTCTATCTGATTTCTTATGTGCGAGTTCTTCTCCCACTTGTATAGGGATGTTCTGACTAGGGATGAGCGAGAATGATCTTGCAAAAAGAAAAAATTTGTGTGCGGGACATGCGGGCTGTGGCAATTAACTCACCTAAGGCCAGTTTTACACTGTGAACAGGTGGTAGCAGTGCGATGCGATTGGATGATTGCACGAAAAATAGCCTTTGAAGATTTCTGCATTAATATGCGGTAATCCCCTTTCTGGTCTAAAGCCTGTGGCGGAATTACAAATTGCACAAAGTGTATTGAAAAAATATGCTTCCACATATGCTCACCGCAACACCGACGCAAATACCATTTAAAAAACGATGTATCACCCTAGACTTACATGACTACTGGTCTGCCACACTTCGCTGTGCAAGGCGGCCACCAACGCGCGGATGCCCTGGCGTTGGCTGTGCAGGAGTAATGTCACTTCCAGTGCATCACACCAGTCAGGTAGTACGAAAGGCATCATAGACTTTCATTGCTGAGTGTGGTAACGCAATTACCGTGTGGTAACGCAACACAATAAAAACACTCCAGTGGGAAAGGGACCTAAGCCACTGCCTCCCTTCCATGCACTCCATGCCACGTTCCATTTCCTTACACTTACACCTTTTAAACGGGAACCTTTGCTCCGAAATTGGAAGTGTAAGAAGATGGATTGCAGCATGGAGCGCATCAGAAGAGAGGCGGTGGTTTAGGTGACTTAGCCCCGCATACATTGTCCACACTCCTTGCTCACTCCGGGATGATTTCGATTTTCACAAAATCATTCTCCATCATCTCTAGTTGTGATCCAATGCTCAGGACAGACAGATTGACTGGAAGCTATAGCGAGCTGTAGAAAGCAAAGCATGAAATCATGGAAGATACTGGGCCTGATTTATCATCACGATGACATGCCATGGGGAGAAAAAAACCTGAGGGTGCCTTTAAGAAAAAAGGTGCAGCATGTTCCACCCATGGTGCCAAATCAAGAATTTACTATGTTAATTCCTGGCCATCACTACAGGGCTTTATGCTCCAGCCAAGGGCATAGCAATAGCCATAGCAGCCATAGCAAATGCTATGGGGCCCTGGAGCAGAAGGGCCCCAGGTGGTACTTAACCACTTGCCGACCGCGCACTCATAACGCGCGTCGGCAAAGTGGTAGCTGCAGGACCAACGACGCACATCTGCATCGCCGGCTGCAGGCTAATTAATCAGGCAACAGCCGCTCGCGCGAGCGGCTGCTTACTGTCAATTCACGGCGGGGGGCTCCGTGAATAGCTTGCAGGCTGCCGATTGCGGCTCGCAGGCTAAATGTAAACACAATAATCCGCTTTGTTTACATTTTTACAACGCTGCTATAGCAGCAGCGTTGTACTAGATCAGCGATCCCCAGCCAATCAGCGGCCGGGGATCGCTGTCACATTACAGGCAGGAGCCTGTTAGAGGCTGCACAGGACAGATCCATTCCTGTGCAGCCTCCGATCTCCGGGGCAGGGAGGGAGGAGAGGGAGAGGGGGAATCCTGCGGTGGAGGGGGCTTTGAGGTGCCCCCCCCCCGCCAGCCACACGCAGGCAGGAGCGATCAGACCCCCCCAGCACATCATCCCCCTAGTGGGGAAAAAAGGGGGGTGATCTGGTCGCTCTGCCTGCTATTTGATCTGTGCTGGGGGCTGTAGAGCCCACCCAGCACAGATCTTCTAAATCAGTGCTGGTCCTTAAGGAGGGGGGGGTAAAGGCTAAATCCTGAAGTGGTTAATGTATTCACCATTAACTTTCTTGTGTTTCTCTACCCTCTGACTTTATTATTATTTATTTATTTATTGTATTTATAAAGTGCCAACATATTACGTAGACTTTGCCTCAGTGCCATGTGCAGTGTTCATTGCATGAGAATGTAAATTGCCCAATTAACTCATATCCATAGGGTAGGGGCAGGTGGCATTTCTCAAGAGTGCCTACATCTGAGGATCCCATGACAGTTTTGCTATGGGGCTCCATAATATCTAGCTACGCCACTGGCTCCAGGCAATGGCTACAGCAAACAGCTGGCGATGCTCCTTTGAAATATGTCCCCTGAATGACAACGGTTTTGAGACTCTGAAATCTCCAAAAAATCAGGTTTTTTACTTTAAAATAATTACCAGTGATGCTCATCCGAGCTAGGATATCCGAGATACTCGGATATCCTAGCTCTTTTTTTACTATTCGAGCTCGAATACCGAGCTCGAATAGTATTAGCTATCCAAGCTGTGCTATCCGAGCGCATTCGGATAGCAATCAGCTATCCGGAGATATCCGAGCTATCCGAGCTCGAATACGGAGCTCGGATAGTCACCTCGAGTCCTCACAAGCGAATCAGAGGGCTTCCAGCCCTCTGACTGCAGCCAATCACAGAGGGGGAGCCTGGCCAAGCCTCCCTCTATAAATAGCGGGCGCCATGTTGCCTCACTCGTCCTGCTTGTGACTTACTGACTGACTGACTGTACTGAGAGATTGCACCAGTGCTTTTTGTCTGTGCAAGTAGTGCATTTATTGTTCAATACACCAAGCGTTTTTATACTCCAACTCTTGATATTCACCTGTATTGCTTTGTATTGTAGATAGATTGTATTTTAGGCAGTTTAGTTTGTGTGATTAGGGACTAGGGAGGGAGACTGTCACTGGTGCTGCTGCAGCTGCAGCAGCTAGGCCCTGTGCCTAGGCAAGGCAGCCTGCCCTACTCTGTGCTCTAGTCTCTAGTTACCTGTGCTCTCACCTGTCCTACTCTACTGTACTACTTCTGTTTTAGATAGATTATTGTACTATTTTGTAGTTAGCAAGGCCCAGCTTTACTGCTATACCTGTCCTGTATCTGCTCTCTGTAATCTAGTTACACCTGTTCTATTGTTTAGCTAGATTCTTCTATTGTTTAGTTAGTACTGTAGTGTACTCTAGTCTGCGTATAGGGACCATCTATCACCGCGTTACCTAGGGTCTTTGTGTGCGCAGTGCACGTCTGCACTGTCCGCACCCTCTCGTTAGTGCTACACCCGTCCTATTGTTTATATTACTTGTATTGTGTATTCAGTGAATTGTACTGTACTGTGTATAGGGACACCGTCAGTCAGCGTCAGCTAGGGTCTTTGTGTGCGCACTGCGCACTCTCTCGTTAGCGCTACTCCGATCTCTGCTGTAGAGTACAGCTGTCCGTCACCTCACACACCCACCACCACCAGTCCCACCCCATTAAATTACCCTACTTGTCCCACTCACCTTTACATACATAACTTTTGTTTTTTCATTTGTGTAATCTTAAAAATATACGATGTCTGGCACTGGCAGCCACGGTTTGGGCAGGGGCAGCAAGGGCAGCAAGGGCATCGGCAAGAGAGGAGGTCGTGGCAGCCGCGCCACCACCACCACCATGCGCAGTTCTGCGTCTTCACCAGTGGCTATTCCGCCATTAGCCACTGGCCGTGGACGCCTTGGCCGCCCAACAGCTGGGAGTCACGCTGCAGAGACACAGCAGCAGCGTGTGGCGCAGATGTTCCTCCCACCGCCAGGTCGTAGCTGTCCTATTGAGGAGAAGGACGCAGACTCTGTGGTGGAACTGATGGTGGATGAGCAGGCCACCATTAGCTCGGAACCGAGTCCTCCACCCCCGCCACCACTCCTGTTCGCAAGAGCAGCAGCAGCCGCCCAGCACTGCCTGGGGAGGAGGAGGAGGAGTGCAGTTCTCCAGCCCCAGCGGGCAACACCAGCACCCTGTCACTCAGCACCTTCTTATCCCCAAGCACAGCGAGGGTATGGAGTGCTGTTGCGGCAGAATTGGAGGAGGAAGAAATGCTGATGGGCACTTTGGGGGATGATGCTTTGGACAGTCAGGCAGTGGTAAGTGTCCATCAGCCCATGCATGCAGAAGGGGAGTTTGTGGGGTCATCCCAGCAGGACATGTTTGCGGAGGGGGAGGATGATGATGACAGGGTGAAGGACAGAGACTGGGTGGCAGATCCTGGGGATGTCATCAGCTCTGAGGAGGAGGAGGAGGATGCGTCTGCGGGCCTTACTAGAAAGATCAGCATCGCAGACATAGGCAGGATCAGAAGTGGACGTGGTATGCAGGCCACACAGCGTGCTGATCCGGAGAGTTCTGCCAGTGCCACCAGCCGCACCAACAAACCACCCCCCCCCCCCCCAACCACCACAGGGAGACCAGCGGCAGCAGCACCTTCGAGCCGAAGGGGAAACTTCACCTCCCCCAATTTGGAATTTTTTCAGCCTGCCATATGTGGATTGCAAGTATGCCACCTGCAACCAGTGCCGCCAGCAGCTCAGCAGAGGGAAGGACCCCTCTGCGTACAGCACCACCTCTCTGGTGACCCATCTGGCAGGGAAACACTTTCATGAGCATAAGGAGTTCATGAAGTTGAAGGAAGCTGGCAGTGGCAGACCCGCCACCACTGCGAAGCCGTCGGCAGCAGCCACCCGCCCTCCTCCACCTCCTCTAGCAGCACCAGCAGGAGTGCATCAGAAACGCACTGCTCCTCCTCCCTCTGCAACTCCTGCCGCCGACACTAAGGCCTGTTCTGGCAGCCAGTCCTCAGTGGCCTCCTCTGCTCCCTCCAGTGATTCCCGTGCCAGCAAAAGGCGTCGCCAGACCCTGCTCAGCGACACCTTCCGCGTGCGTCAGCTGAACGGCTTGCTGGCATGGGCCATGTGCTCCCAACTCCTGCCTTATTCCCTTGTGCAGGAGGGGAGCGACATGCGTGCGCTCCTGATGTGTGCAGCCCCCGATTGGCCAATCCCCAGCCGACATTTTTTTGCACGCACGGCCATCCCTGCACTTCACCGCTCTGTGATGGCCAATGTTGGGAGAGGGCTGGATCACACGGTGGGTCAACGGGTCCACGTCACCATGGACTCGTAGAGTAGCCGGTTTGGGACAGGCCGCTATCTGTCCTTCACCGCGCATTGGGTCAGCTTGGTGGAAGGGGGTGAGGAGGAGGGAGCAGCATCGGGCACTGTCAGAGCAGCAGCAGCAGCAACAACGCAGTGGGTGGTGCCACCATGCAGGGTCAGCGGAATTGCAGCAGGTTCCTCTGATCCGCTTCCATCCTCCGGCACACCAACCCAAACCCCCCGCCTCAGCAGCAGCGTGAAGCCCCGCCACTGCCAAGCGCTGCTGGAATTGGTCAGCCTGGGGAAGACCAAAATGACGGCGAACCATGTCCTGGCCAAACTCCGAGAGCAGGAGAGGAATTGGCTGACCCCCAGAGGCCTCAGAGTCGGAGAGGTGGTGTCCGACAATGGGGCAAATCTGGTTGCTGCAATCAGCAGGGGAGACCTGACCCACATCCCCTGCCTGGCGCACGTCCTGAATCTGGTAGTCCAAAAGTTCCTGCGGACCTACCAGGGGATGGACCGACTCCTTGAGGCGTCAAGGAAGGTTGTGCGTCATTTCCGGCACTCGGCTTCAGCCGTAGCGAGCCTGGAAGAGGTGCAGAAGGAGCTGCACCTGCCACAGCACCAGCTCATGATCGATGTTCCAACTCGCTGGAACTCCACCCTGGCGATGTTGTAGCGTCTGGTTGAACAGAGGCAGGCTGTCAGCCAGTACGTTGCACGAGCAACAGTTGCCGCCATCACTGCAACTGAGCGTGCCGCCACCAACCTCCCGTCCATCATCCCCACGGAGGACTGGGGGCACATGCAGCAGGTGTGCTCAGTGCTGGCACCCTTCCTGCAGGTCACCAACATGGTAAGCAGGGACCATGCAATGGTGTGCGAGTGGGTCCCCATGGTGTGTGTGCTGGACAGGGCCCTGTATGCACTGCTAGAAGAGGGAGCGGCAGCCTTGGACCAGCAGGAGCTGCAGGCAGCTTCACAAGCCACCTCTGAGGAGGAGAGCTTTGAGTTGGTGGAGGTCCCTGACCTTGCTGCTGATGAGTAGGAGCAGCAAAGTGCAGCTGGAGTGGTGCGGGGGTGGAGAGAGGATGAGGTGGAGGAGGCAGAGGATGAGGAGGACAGCACTGTCGGCTCTGGGGCTGCTGATGATGTGCCAGCAGACGTGGCCAGACTCTTCCCAACGGCAGCGCGCATGCTGAGGTGCCTGCGCAAGGACCCAAAGGTCATCCAGATGAAGCAGAGGGAGGACATCTGGATCTGCATGATGCTGGACCCACGTCTGAAGGGGAAGCTCAGCCAGTTCCTGCCTGCAGGAGGAGACCGTGCGCAACAAATGAGGGATTTGCAGCTGTCTCTTGTTGAGCGCTTGGAGGAAGCCTTCCCTCAGCCATCCACCCCCACTCTCCAGCTAGCACAGAGGCAGCAGCAGGTGCCTGCATCCACCAGCAGCAAGCGCACGCGCACCACAGACCTGCTGTCTCTGACCAACGAGCTCTACATGAGTGTAGAGCTGCCAGGGACTAGAGAGGAGGTGCCTGCAGCAGCATCCTTCTCCAGTCACAGACAGCGCTTGACCCTCATGGTGGCTGACTACATGGGGTCCTTCAGCGGGCTTGACAGCGTTGCCCCTGTTGATCCCAAGGAGTATTGGGTCAAGCACCTGCCGATCTGGAGCGAGCTTGCGCAGTACGCCCTGGAAGTTCTCTCCTGCCCCCCTTCCAGCGTACTGTCAGAGCGTTGCTTCAGTGCAGCTGGTGGAGTCGTCACTGAGAAGCGATCTCGTCTGTCTCACAAGTCTGTGGACAGACTGACGTTCTCAAAATGAACCAGGCTTGGGTGGAAGGCGAATTCCTGGCCCCTGTTGTCGGCGAGAGAGGGGACATGAAGCGGCACACACACACATTACACCTGCTGCCGCTGCTGTATTTCTTCCTGCTGTCTGTGTCTCCACTGCCAGGGAACACATTAAAAGGTGCTGCTGCCCATGCGCCACCAGCTATTTACGCTCAAAAATAGCTGCATTATTTTGAAAAAAAAAATTTAAATTATTTAAGAGGTGTCCGGGTTGAAAACTGTGCTGTCCCAATTGTGTATTGGACACAATGTGGGCTTCACGACCGCTGTCTGGAACCTCATGATGTTTATTTACGGCCCTGGAACCACCGCTAGGACCCAGGGCCTATTATGTCTCGCTGCCTGCCCTCCTGCCTGCTGCCAGTCTGCCACACACTCAACCTCCTCACGCTGCCTGCTGCTGTATTTCCTCCTGCTGTCTGTATGTTTCCACTGCCAGGGAGCACATTACAAGGTGCTGCTGCCCATGCGCCACCAGCTATTTACGCTCACAAATAGCTGCATTATTTTGAAAAAAAAAAGTAAATTATTTTAGAGGTGTCCAGGTTGAAAACTGTGCTGTCCCAATTGTGTATTGGACACAATGTGGGCTTCATGACCGCTGTCTGGAACCTCGTGATGTTCATTTATGGCCCTGGCACCACCACTAGGAACCAGGGCCTATTATGTCAGTCACATCACACTGCCTGACACACACTACTCCTCCTCCCGAAGTTGCATTGAGCTTCTGCTGTCTGTGTGCTGCTACCACTGCCAGGGAGAACAGAAGAAGAACTATTTTCTGCTGCCACCCACTCTCCTACCAGCTATTACCACACTACAATAGCTGCAACTACTTCCTCCTCCTGCTGTTGTCTGAGTTTTACCAGCGCCAGGGTACACAGAAAAAGGCGCTGTGGCTTGCAATGTGCCACTAGTACCTATTATGCCATCAACACAAATATAACTATGGTGTTGTTATTAAAATAAAATATTTCCACAAATGAAGTAAAAAAAAAATTACAAAAGAAAGGAAAACCAAGACACATAATATAATGATAGAGAAGAAGAGGAAGAAGAAGAGGAAGAAGAGGAAGAAGAAGCAGAGGAAGAAGAGGAAGAAGAGAAAGAAGAAGAAGAGGAGGAAGAAGAAGAAGAGGAAGAAGAGGAAGAAGAAGAAGAAGAAGAAGAAGAGGAAGAAGAGGAAGAAGAGGAAGAAGAAGAAGAAGAAGAAAAAGAAGACGAAGATATAGAAGAAGAAGACAAAGATATAGAAGAAGAAGAAGAAGAAGAAGATATAGAAGAAGAAGATACAAGAAGTAGAAGATGGAGAAGATTCGAGTAGAAGAAGATATAGAAGAAGAAGAAAAAGAAGAAGATATAGAAGAAGAAGAAGATAGAGAAGAAGAAGATGAAGACGACGTAAATGAAGACTTACAACTTACAACCATTTTGGACACACCTTCTCATGCAAACACTTTTTATGAAGTTAATTTACTATTTCTTATACCTTTTTTTATAACTACTACATCACCACATAATCACTTGTGTGTTTTGTTTTCTTCATAAAAAGGTGGTTTCATGCATCATTGACCTCCAATACAAGTTTTAAAAGCTATTTAAGGCCAGCTCGAATATTTTACTCGAATACAGACTCGGATAGTGACGTCGGATATCCGAGTTCGAATCGGATATTCGATTAACTTGAATATCGAACTTCGAGTGAATTCGGATAGTTTACTATCGGAATTCAAACAAACTCGAATAGGATAATGAGGTATCCGATCAACACTGATAATTACCGCACCTAAAACGCTGCAACCCTGCGGCTGAAAATCCGATTGATCACCCCAAACTCCCCTGGGCACATTGCGGGGAGCGCTTCCATATAGAGGCAGAGCTTTTAGCTGTAGCTCTGCCTCTACACGCATCCATCTGTGCGGATCGCTGCCTCTCACCACCCCTCTCAGTCTTCTTTCACTGAGAGGGGCGGGGGAGAGGCGGCAATCAGCGCTAATTTACGCGCATGGAGGCAGAGCTACAGCCCAAAGCTCTGCCTCACTGGGCAGAAAAATTCACGACCATGAATGTCATGGATTTTTGCCCTTGGAGTTAGGGGTGATTAATTGAGTTTTCAGCAGCGGGGATCTGGCGTTTTAGGTGGGGCAATTATGTTAAAGAGGTTTTTAAAGTAAAAACCTGATTTTTTTTGGAGGCTTCAGAGTCTCTTTAATGCTTTTAAGCTCCTACACAGACAAATATTTAACTACCTGTACTAACATTTTTTTTTAATCTCTCCCCTGCACTCAGCAGTGTTTCTTTGCCACACAGACTTTTATCAGAAATACTGTGATTTATAGCCTTGAATTCATAGGGCCCAATCCAATTAACTTTTTCTCCAAAGTTTTCTCCTAGGAGATAATTCTTTGCCTTCTGTTTATATAACATTTAAGCTCTTTGCATTTGAAAAAGTACCAAAACGTAGGTGACAAAATACTGTCAAAATTATTCTCTGTACTTTCTCGCAAACTTGGAGATAAAGTTGATTGGATCAGGCCCTTAAAGTCAACCAGAGAAGAAGCACCCTCATGCATTTTACCATATATATCAGTGGGAACATTAGAAATAAAACACCTACCCTGCTCTCTGTTTTATCTTTCACTGCTCAACCTGCTTGTTATCAGCCCTGATAAAATCCCTGACTGAGCATTCAGTCTGGCTTTGCTCAGGAATCATTATAGTGGAGTCTGTCTTTTCTGATGTCTTTTTAAGCCCAAGCCTGCCCCCTTCTGGCTCTGCTATAATGACTCAGCTATAATGATTCCTGAGCAAAGCCAATTCTCAGTCGGGGATTTTATCAGGGCTGATAACAAGCAGGCTGAGCAGTGAAGGATGAAACAGAGAGCAGGGTAGGTGCTTTCGCTAATGTTTCAACTGATATATATGGTAAAATACATGAGGGTGCTTCGTCTCTGATTCACTTTAAAGCAAATTGCCCAAGTAAGAATGGGCCGATAGGGTTTTATTACACTAGCGCTTTCTAAAGCGCTAGCGTTTGAGCGTTTTGCCGGAAATGCTTGGATGTCTCTCTGCTAGCAGAAAATATAGAAACTGAAAGCAGAAGTCATCTGTTATTGTCTCACACTGCCCCCTAGTGACAAGTGCCCATAAATACACATTACAGCTGTAGTAATTAGAAGCAAGGAACTGTAACAAATAAGAAATAAAAAAATGTGCTAAAATAAATTGGCCTGGAGCACTTGCAGGCCTCTAAATTAATTGGCTGCTAAAGAGTTAAAGCTATAATGGATCAAAATGGATACATAGTGTATTTTTAATTTTCTATCTTATTTTCCCTTAAAATGCATAGAAAATAGGTAATTTCAAAAAATGAATTTGTCCTGAAAAAACAATATATAGACCATTTAAGTGTGATAGGTAGTGATAAAGTTATTGCTAATGTAATCAGAGCTGCACTGAACCGTAAAAACAGCCTCAGTAGCGAAGTGATGCTTTAAAGAGAACCCGAGGTGGGATTTAATTATGTTAGTGGGGCACAGAGGCTGGTTGTGCACACTAACACCAGCCTCTGTTGCCCCATGTTGTGCCTCCAGGATCCCCCTGCGCGCCGCTATACCCTCCGCAGTGCTAGCGACACACAGCGTGTCGCCAGCACAATGTTTACCTATGCGGTGTCAGTCAGCGCCGCTCCCCCGCCTCCTCTGTATCAGCGCTACCCGCTGCGTCCCTTCCCTCCAATCAGCGGGAGGGAAGGGACGCGGGCGGGTAGCGCCGATACAGAGGAGGCGGGGGAGCGGCGCTAACAGACACGGCATAGGTAAACATTGTGCTGGCGACACGCTGTGTGTCGCTAGCACTGCGGAGGGGATAGCGGCGCGCCGGGGGGTTCTCTTTAAGACTATGATTTTAAGTGTATAAGTGTATGATTTTTCTTTCTCTTTATTGCACAGAACCTGATAAGAAGTACTTGCCGTTGGGAGCAGATATAACTCTTGAATGTAAATCGCCGTTGGCTGGAAAGGCCTCATTCTCTGGATCTTTCGAACGAAGGAAAAATATGAGAGAATTTACCTATATGGACTCGGTATACATCCAAATATATGACTTTTCTGAGAATAATAGAGGAATATATCGCTGCACCTCTGAAAGCAAAATTCTTTCTGTAACATCACTGGAGGTAGAGAGTAAGTATTTGGTTTTAAAATATAACTGTAACTATTCTTAAAGTGACACTGAAGCAAAAAAAAAATGAATAATATAAATAATTAATTGTATGTGTAGTATGGATAATTAATAGAACATTTGTAGCAAAGAAAATAGTCTCATATACATATTTTTTTTAATATAGCTTTTTTTTTATAACATTGTATAATTCTGTCATATTTGCAATTAACAGCAATACTCTGTATTTTAAACAATGAAACAGAGCAAAGCTAATGACCCTTTGAACTTACCTTTTGTAAAATCTTATCTGATGCTGTTTTTCACTGTTTCTTTGATGTACAAGTGCTTCAGAAAACAACACTGTAGCCAACCAACCTGGTCAGAGAGCTCAGAAAAGCTCTTTTGCATAGATAACAACTGAAGCGTTATAACGCTTCATGTACTGGAAACAATAGGAGAATCATTGATTTGCTTCTATTGCTCTATATTTTAGCTGAACTACACATACAATTCATTATATCATAAGTTTATTTTTGTTAAGGTTTTTGTGGCTCAAATGAGCATATCATTTGTGGGACTGCCCCCCCCCCACCAATCAAAAGTCCCCTTCTCCCATAATAATCGATTGAAGCAGGTCATTTTAGCGCACGCTCACTGCTGCGTTGCCCCTGACTGGGGCGCCATTGTAGACGTAATGCTATTATGTCTATAGCGGCACCGTGGGATTTACAGTGCAGTTCTGGTAGGGGTGGTGGCGATAGCCAGATATCATTAGAGTTGCTCAAATGTGCTGGCCATAACTGATTGTTGTACAGACCTGATGAAGTGGGCAAAGTCTTGAGAAATGCGTTTTCCATTATAGTGCTCAATAAAATTGATAATTCCAGTCTCACTGGCTGTTTTTCTTTAGAAGAAGTAAGACCAACACCACCAACACCACCTCTCCTTTTTAAACTAAGTTTAAGTGCTTTTTTACATCGGGCCCCTTCAAAATAGTTCTTTGTCGTATTACACCTCAGTTGGGATGTGTGGTTTTTTTGTTTGGTCCTAGAAAACCTAGGTTTTCTAGGACCAAAATAGGAGTGTGACCATCAAATTCCTGCACCACAGTACCTGGAAAACTCAAGCGGGGTGGCCATCTCCTTGTAGGATTTGTTGGTAGTTGCAATTATTACAACCCACCTTTGTGAGTATAAAATCAAACCATCGTTTATAGTATAATTGCTCAGCCATACTGCACCATTTGGCTCTAGGTCTTCTTTTTGTTTCCCAGTTATTCCTCATATATGGAAATACAAGGAACATTATCTCTCGAAGTTACACTAATGCTCGCTTTGGGTGTGATCTCCAACAGGGCACATAAGCATCCTGGAAAAATGTGTTTGGGATTCAAAAGTTCATGATGACAGCCATGCTGTTTGTATTTTATAAAAGTTAGTATAGACTGCAGCCTCCATATCCTCCTCACTTCAGAATCACTTCCATTGATGTTCCAGTTTCTTGTAACAATGATGAACCTGCAATGATTTACCGGTAGATTTCAGTTGTACTTATTTGTTTGGACCTCTGAACTTCTTGTACTGACTACAGGATCTACATTTGAAGAACTAGTGAAGTTTCGATTGGTCGGTAGTGATATGTTAATATACTGTAAAAGATTGATCAGAACCTCTCAGCTGCAGTGGACATGGATCTCTTCCGACTTACAAAGGACAGCCACAATTAAAGTAGAAAACAACGGAATATTAAGTGACCAGAACTTTCGTAATCGTCTGGAGTTGTCTACTGACTTGGTGTTAAAAGTTTCAACACTGACTTTGGGAGATGCTGGACAATACAAATGTGACCCTTCTGACGAGTTCAAAAAGACTATACATCTCATTACTGTGCAAGGTAATTGTAACCTGTGCTATGCAAGAATTGATATTGATTGATACTGGTTAGTTAAGGCAATACAATGTGGTTGGCTCACAGTGATCACTGAGTCAGAAGTCAATGAAATCGGCCCCTGAACAGCTCACGGAGAACTAATGTCATAGGGATTGCAGGGCGGGTGGGCTGCAGCAAAAGGAGAGCAGCACGAATGGCAGTAGTGGTGGCAGCATGCGGCACGGTAATTCAAATCTGTGCAGGGATAACAGGTCCCAACCAAGTCGAAGATTTCAATTACCAATGTCTGGAAGCGATCAAACAATGAAACATGGTTTTGCTTTTAGTATTGGACAGCAACATAGGGAAGATGTAAAACCTCTGTCAGATGTTATTGTTTTCTATGCCATAGCTGATGAAATATGTCTAGTTTCCTAGAGGGTAGCAGGATAAAAACATGCAGTAAATTAGAAGATGTCACACAGATTCCAATGGGTCACGTGTTTTGGCAATGGTCCCTGATTTAAGCCCAATACACATGCTAGATGAAACTTGGCAAAGGCAGCTAGTAACGACCACCTCTGCCGAGAATTCAGCTAGCATACAGCAGCCCCCAACACCCCTCAGATGCTCAGCCAGCAGTCCACCTGGTGGATGGATTTGGCTAAGCGATGGATGAGGGCATTGTACTCTTCTCTCACCCAGCTCCCCCGTGACGTCACACCAGCCCCACTCCATTGGCCCTCTGCTCCACCACATAGCAACAGAACATGTCACTAGTTTGCAGTGAAGTGATGTGTCAGTACAACCTGTGTTATTGATTGTCTCCTAGGTGAAAACTGAGGATAAAGTTAATTGAATAGTGACCAATGAGCCTTGAAGGTGGGACTTCCCCTGTTTCTGGGGATACTTCCTTTTGACTTCCTGTAGTGTCTCTGAAACAGGAAGTGAGTGGAAAGTTCTCCAGCAAAGTCAGTTTAAGTATTTAACAAAGGATTTAACCTTTCACAATTTATCCAAAATGTATATTTTATCTATATACAAAATCATAATTATTGTGATAATACTTTCTTTGCCTTTCAGTGACTGCCTCTCCCTCAGTGGAAGTTGTCCATGGCAGCAATGTGTTACTTACCTGCTCACTATCCCATACATTGCCTCAGAATAACCTTACGCTTGTTTGGGTCCGGATGACAGAGGCCCACTCAGAGCCTATGAAGTCCCAGACACTGACCAGTACAGAAACAGAAAGCAGTCTGCTGATTGAGGAGGCCAGCAGGACAAACATAAACTGGACTTGTATTATTTACAATAAAGGACTGTTAGTATCTTTCATACCAGTTGAACGAAAGTACAAAGATGTTCCGGATGAACTTTCCACAAATAAATATGAAACATCGGTACTGTACTCGAGAGCAGAAAAAGGTATGCTTTACTGAAACATACACCATACGCCTACAGTAAACCTGTGATGATTAAAATAAAAACATGTATACATACCTGGGGCTTCCTCCAGCCCCCTTCAGGCTGATCGCTCCCTTGCCGTTTTCCCACGTGCATGTGCGGGGGAGCTCGTGTGGCCAGCCTGCGCCTGCACCAACTGGCGCCGACTGCGCCTGCACCAACTGGTGCCGACTGACAGAATTACTAGGCCACCTAGCGGAGGATCCAGGTGGCCCAAGAGGAGGGCGAGGGAGTGAGCAACCTGAAGGGGGCTGGAGGGTTCCCCAGGTATGTATAATTTTTTTATTTGAATCATCTCAGGTACACTTTAAAGTGAATTTTAAAAAAAATGTACGGTATGTCTCCAGGCCACCACCAAGTAATGACAGTGCTAATAGCTGGTTATTCGAAAATATCTGAACACATACCTTAGATTTAGGCTAAGTACACACTACAGCACAGGCATAATGCAATGCACACTCCGCACTTTAAAGGGAACCTGAGATGTAGAACACCTGAGAATTTATACTTACCTTAGGCTTCCTTCCCCGATCACGCATCCATGGTAGGGAGTGTTCTACGCATGCACAGTGCACGGTGATTGCACAAAACACTCTTAACTACGGGATAGTAATTGGATGGTGCACGTGGCCAGGATCGCGCATGACCTCACAGCAGTGTAACAGAAGTCGTCCGGTAACACGCTTTTGATTTTGCGGCTGATCGAGCACACAAAACAGTAAATGTGCTAGACCCCATTGCCTTGTATTGCTGTTTCAATACCCTTCGGTAAAACAGAGTAACGCAAGGCAGGTTTTCAACGCATGTGTAAAAGGGGCCTTAAAGTTATATTCTTCATTCAACATTAACTTACAGGGGGTTGCAAAAGTATTCGGCCCCCTTGAAGTTTTCCACATTTTGTCATATTACTGCCACAAACATGAATTAATTTTATTGGAATTCCACATGAAAGACCAATACAAAGTGGTGTACACGTGAGAAGTGGAACGAAAATCATACATGATTCCAAATTGTTTTTACAAATAAATAACTGCCAAGTGGTGTGTGCATAATTATTCGGCTCCCTTTGGTCTGAGTGCAGTCAGTTGCCTATAGACATTGCCTGATGAGTGCTAATAACTAAATAGAGTGCACCTGTGTGTAATCTAATGTCAGTAAAAATACAGCTGCTCTGTGACGGCCTCAGAGGTTGTCTAAGAGAATATTGGGAGCAACAACACCGTGAAGTCCAAAGAACACACAAGACAGGTCAGGGATCAAGTTATTGAGAAATTTAAAGCAGGCTTAGGCTACAAAAAGATTTCCAAAGCCTTGAACATCCCACGGAGCACTGTTCAAGCGATCATTCAGAAATGGAAGGCGTATGGCACAACTGTAAACCTACCAAGACAAGGCCATCCACCTAAACTCACAGGCCGAACAAGGAGAGCGCTGATCAGAAATGCAGTCAAGAGGCCCATAGTGACTCTGGACAAGCTGCAGATGATCTACAGCTCAGGTGGGAGACTCTGTCCATAGGTTTTCCACAAGCCATGTGGGGGACACAGCAAACATGTGGAAGAAGGTCCTCTGGTCAGATGAGACTGAAATTGAACTTTTTGGCCAAAATGCAAAACGCTATGTGTGGCGGAAAACTAACACTGCACATCACTCTGAACACACCATCCCCACTGTCAAATATGGTGGTGGCAGCATCATGCTCTGGGGTGCTTCTCTTCAGCAGGGACAGGGAAGCTGGTCAGAGTTGATGGGAAGATGGATGGAGCCAAATACAGGGCAAACTTGGAAGAAAACCTCTTGGAGTCTGCAAAAGACTTGAGACTGGGGCGGAGGTTCACCTTCCAGCAGGACAATTACCCTAAACATAAAGCCAGGGCAACAATGGAATGGTTTAAAACAAAACATATCCATGTGTTAGAATGGCCCAGTCAAAGTCCAGATCTAAATCCAATCGAGAATCTGTGGCAAGATCTGAAAACTGCTGTTCACAAACTCTGTCCATCTAATCTGACTGGGCTGGAGCTCTTTTGCAAAGAAGAATGGGCAAGGATTTCAGTCTCTAGATGTGCAAAGCTGGTAGAGACATACCCTAAAAGACTGGCAGCTGTAATTGCAGCAAAAGGTGGTTCTACAAAGTATTGACTCAGGGGGCTGAATAATTACGCACACCCCACTTTGCAGTTATTGATTTGTAAAAAATGTTTGGAATGATGTATGATTTTCGTTCCACTTCTCACGTGTACACCACTTTGTGTTGGTCTTTCATGTGGAATTCCAATAAAATTGATTCATGTTTGTGGCAGTAATGTGACAAAATGTGGAAAACTTCAAGGAGGTTGAATACTTTTGCAACCCACTGTAAATTACTTTTTTTAAATCTTCCTTTGAGAATGCAAACTGTGAAATCTTTTCTATATGTTAACAGATGACAATGCCCAGTTGAACGCTGTGTTCCTTGTTAGAAGTATTTGCTTATTGCCCGTGTTTGTCACGACTCTTCTAATCGTATGCAGAACAATACGATGGGCAAGTAAGTTTTGTTTGTCTATTAAACTATATATTACTGATATAGAATTTATTAGAAGGCATTAAAAGCAGCTCCAAGCAAAAATAATTTTTCAGTGTTAGCGAAGTGTACCTGAGACAAGCAAAGCAGAAGGATTTATACTTACGCCTGGCGCCAGGCTGACATTGCTTGGACAAGCAGATGCTGCACTTCTTTTGCCTGAGGAAGTGGGTATGCCCACGAAAGGCATTGCAGTGGAGTTATTGATGTTTTTATTTTTTTTCTTATTGAATAAAGAACCACCTTTGAAAATAGACATTGAGTGTGTGACTACCTGGAGGTAAGTCCACTGACCACTGCCTCCCTTTTAAATGATTTTTTTACACATTTTATTATGTTATGGCGCCTTTGTTTCATTTACGCTAATATCCATTGTTGTCCACCCCTGGCGGGGAAAAGGTTGTGATCCCCATCTGTCTGTTCAGTGGTTGCCTTTGTGGTGACCGACGACCGTAACCTACTACATTATTTTGGACTCTCTGTCTCCTCTCCCCTTATTCTTATCTTACAAGTATCCATCTCCCTTCTCTGATGATCTGCTCGAGTAAAGGTATAGATTTCTCATGGGAAAGGAGGTATTCGCTACTGATTGGGATGAAGTTAAATCCTTGGTTAAATATTCAAAAGGGTTTTTATTAAAAGTATAAATGACATATCCAAAAGTGCAAACAGTCGCAAGTGACATATAATCACAGATAACATAAAAGTGCAAAAGTATAGCTGAACAAGAGATCAACATTAACAATACAAAATAGTATAATTACCAATTATTCAATATTTTATCTCAGACAAAGAGAGGTTTATGAAAATTCTACAGTATAAAACCTTATTATATAATACACACTGCTTGACACCCAGCCAAGAAAGAGCTAATATCCAATTATAAAACCCCAAAAGTATTTATTAATCATATGACTTAATATAAACCAAAAACCCAAACTAATGTAATCTGAACCATATCCAGGTGACCCTCCACTCCCCCCAGCACCCCAGAATGAGCACCCAATCAAAAAAGAGAACAACCAAATCAGGCAATCATGACCCAACCGTTAATTCCTGAGATCTATGCTCATTTCAATCATCCCAATCTGAGCAGAATTTCCCCCAACTGGAAGAAATGATATGAGAAAGCCCATCAACATCCCTAATTATGTTAACCCGAGTAATAAATTGGTCAAAGGGAAGAATTACAGATTTCCAATTATAAGCAATTACCCAATGAGCAGCTAATAAAAAGGCGAAATACAATCGTTGACACAGCTTAGGAATGCCAGAATCCCCTAAAGCAATTATAAGGGTGTTCAGGAAAGATAGTATGTAACTTCAAGGGTGTATTGTACCATCTTAGAAGTAATTTGACTGCAGTTTCTTTTAACCACCTTGGCGGTATGGACGAGCTCAGCTCATCCATGTACGCCAAGGAGGATTGTTCAGCCCCTGGAAGGTCTTTTTACTTACTTTTTTTTTCAGAACATGTAGCTAGCACTTTGCAAGCTACATGTTCTGTCCAATCGCCGCCGCTACCCGCCGATCCGCCGTGATGCGCCGCTAAAGGGGCTGCCCCCCCGAAATGCCTAGCTCAGCCTGGTGAATCGCTGCCAGGCTGCGCAATGGGAAGGATCGGAGCTCCCCATGATGTCATGACGTCATGTCCGATCATCACCATGGTGACAGGAGAAGCGACGATAGGAAGTCACGCTTCTCATGGGATCTTGGACGCGTAAGTATGGCCGGCAGGGATTGGAAGGGTGGATGCGGACGCGGACGGCGTGGCATACTGCTGTAGCTAGCAATACGCTAGCTACAGCAAGCGGAATTTTTTTTTTAACAAAAAGGGTAATGCGTACTTATGTACATTACCCAGAACGCCAGGGTGGTTAAACAAGGGGATGGAGTAGATCTTCTTATAAAATCAAAACTATATTCTCATTGTTGTTCAGTAAGCTCCAATAAATCCTTGGTTAAAGTCCCTCTTCAGTACAAAGATTTGGCAGTGTCAACTTTCTACTTTACTTTAGATATGCAAATAATAGAAAGTAGATGCTGATGCTGGGTTGCCTCCTCACTTAGTGCTCTAGAGACCCCCACCAGATCACCACCACTCTCCACTCCTGTGATCACCCACGTCCATTCCCACACAACAGAAAAAGTAAGTGCTGGTATGGATGTAGATGATGACAAAAATGTATTGGAGAGGGTTAAGTATTTAAAATGATATCTCATATAATATATACAATGTGCATTTTTTTTTTACAGATAGAGATATTCCAGATACTTAGCAGAAAATTGATTGGCTGATGGCAGAAGTAACAGAAGAGTACAGTGATTATGATGGACAGACAGTGATACGGCAGTATATATTGAACATATATACAGTACATGGTATAGCTTATGCTGGTCAGATGGGTCAACACAACATTAAATCTGATTAGTATGTCATTGACATGTTTATCCATGGTGTAATCATACAGGAAAGAAAGTGTCGGTTCTCTAGCAGCTAGCATATGAAGTTTGCACACTGGAACCAAATACATATTTGACATTATTTAGTGATTTCAACATAGAACAGAACCACTTGCTGAGCAGTCTGTTTGTACAATGATCTAATTTAAAGATGAATTATCGCAAGTACCTTCTGTTTTAAGAAGGCAAATCACACCAAATATTGCTTTTTAGTAGAAGGTCTTTTCTGTCTTTTTTAGTCCCCCATACAATCCTAGTGGTTTAGGTCACCCCGAGCTGCTTGGTTACTCTGTCATTCTCAGAGTGTTATCAAGAAGCTCTCACCAGCCAACAGTTTATAAAGGACAACTGTCAAATAAACTGTTTTGTAAACGCACACAACCTGTGTGAAGGAAATGCCTTGTATATGAGGTCCCTGCTTTTCGAGCCAGTGTCAGTATTAGGACTGTATCATGTAGATAGGTGCCACTTCCCTGTCATTATTCTAAAATGAATAATTTACTATTTGTTTCAGCCCTGTCCACACACACTACTTTCTCACAGATCATGTTAGAACAGCTGAGAGATCTTTCAATTACAGAGAAAGCATCTAAAGAGAAGCACCCTTACATTATTCCCATTTTTGGATGCTTACATCCACCATTCAGAATGAGCTCTTCCTGACTGTAATTTTAAGAGTGTGTACAGAGGCAGGATGCAAACCTAGCAAGTACACCATAAGATAAATATTACCGTAATGCATAGAGCTTTGTTGCCATGACCTGTTAACTGTGACTTGGCAATTACACTCACATTTCAGTTATTGAGCCACTTGGGGCATAGCAATATCTATAGCAGCCATAGCAGTTCCTACCTGGCCCTGGAGCAGAGGAGGCCCATGACCCTCTGTTTTTTATCCATGACCCTCTGTTCCGTTAGAGTTCCGTGTACCTTTGTTCTCTGGTTGAACTCGGTGGACGTATGTCTTTTTTCAACCAAAATAACTATGTAACTATGTAACGGTGAATGCAACGGGTCCGTTGATCTGGAAAAATCGTTCCCTCCCAAACTTTGGTGCAGTGTGAACAAATCTTATTGATTAACATAGAATACCTTTACATCCATTAGTATCAGTTCCTTTACATCCATTAGGTTCAGTTCTTTTGTCTAAACAGACCGTTTATTATGCCAATGACAACTGGGCCTAACTCATATCCATAGGGTAGGGGGAGGTGGCATTGCTCAAGAGTGCCTACATCTGATGGCCCCGTGAATGTTTTGCTACGGGGCACTATCTAGCTACACCGCTCGTTGTAACATTTCACTCTTGAACCTTTTTGTGAAAATAAACATGATTAATAAAATGACTAAATACTGGAACTTGTGATGTATATCTTTCTTCCAATAAAGAAATAAAGGTACACAACTAGGCATGCTCGAATGAACCCAAATTCGATTTGAGTACATTCGAATTTGGGTCCGGGTCAAATTCAGGTTTGGCTGGGTTCGAATGGACTCAAATTCGATTCGGGTGGATTTGAATCTGGGTCAGGGGGAAATTTGGCCGTGATCACGAATTCGTGATTCAAAGCCCGCCGACTTTAAGGGTTAATTGCAAAGCTACCTTAAATGCCAGAATCAGCAAATTTGCAGGTTATGTTAAGAAGAAAAGTTGGAGCAAGGGGAATTTTTTTTTTCAAAAAGACCTTGGAGGATACTGTATACGTTGGATCATTTCCGAGGATATGGACGTGGGAACATTTTTTTAAAGGTACAGGTAAGTATTTATGGTTTTTCAGATTTCCCACACTCAGAACATTCCCCAAGAATAAAACATTTTAATTTTTTTTTAATATTGTTTCCCACTATCTTTTTACCATATCCTGCAAATTTAGTGTTGCTAGGATGTAAGGGGCCTTTGCTATTAACTGCTGGGAAATATTTCCCATGATCTGTCATTGACCGGCATTTATATGTATCGTTTTTTTCTTTGAACTTTTAAAAATGCTCCCACTTTTCTTCTTAACATAACCTGCAAATTTGGTGATTCTGGCATTTAAGGGGGCTTTGCTATTAACCCTTAAAGTCGGCGGGTTTTGGGCGATGGTAGCTGAATCCGAATTCGTGATCACGGGTTTTGAGAGTAAAATTCGGATACAATCGAATTCAAATTCGTGATCGGTATCGATCTTCGAATTCGACTTCTGGATTCATAAAAAAACTACCCGTGATCACGGGTAAATTCGAATTCGCGAATTCTGAGAGCAGCCCTGTATACAACCATCTGCATCTGTTTTTGTGTTGGAATTGCACAATGTTGCTACGCACACCTGGAACGCAGTTTACAAAACATCACTGCAGCCTTTGGGGATGACTACAGATTAATACATTCTAATCTTTCTGCTCCATTGGTGATCAGGCCAATTAAGTCCATTGATCTTCTCTACCTTTTTTGAATATTCCCAATTCAATGGTATTTTTGTGTTCTAAATTACAACAGGTGAATATAAAAATGAACTATTAAAAAAGTTCTGCCCTCAGATAATTTCTCTCACATAATACTGATGTTCGTATGCGAGTATGTTGCTTTGTCAGAGCCCATTGGGGCTCTTTTAGGCATGAGCATTCTTAATTGGAATGCTGTTCCGAATGTTTCAGAACAGAACCTTAATTTCAAGCACAGTGGACTGTGGCAGGGAGGGTTAACTCACCCTTGACGCCGCCTCTGTCCTACATGATGCATTCCAGCTTTACAGCTACTTCCTCCTTCAGAGCCAGAAGGAGGAAGTAGCTGGAGAGCTGGAACACATCGTGGAGGGCAGTGCACACAGGCAGGGTCAAGGGTGAGTTAACACTCCCTGCCAATCATTTGGAATGCTCATGCCTGTCATGAATTATACGAGAAATCGTGCACAAAATCGATTTTGTATCATCCAACACAGCAAAGTGTAATTTTTCTGTTTAAACCTACAGGCACATTTTTTTTTCTTTCCCCATCACCCACTTTGAATAGGAAGCAATAGGAAGCACCATTTGTTACTGGCAAATAGTGCTCTTGGAAGCTAGCAGCATCAGATAACAGTCCGTCCCAATACTTTGAATTAGAACAATGCAAAAATCCCATTTATTAATAATTCGAGATGGGGTTATCGCAGGCACAAGACAAAGACAGCCACAGGTTTCTAAAAATCAGGATAATAACTTGTCCAACTTATAACATTCTAGCTGCTATGGAAACCAAGTTATTCAGGGTTTGCAGACCACACATGTTAACCTATCAATATTCAGTCTCATTCAAATCTGCCCTCGGATTCGCTGTAGGCCAATCCATACAGAAACGGCGAAGGTTATTGATAAACAGTGTCATTTTTATGCCTGTAAAAAGTTTTGCCTACCTTACTCACCAGAGGGTATAGACACCCAGTTTTTAGGGAAAGACGGCCCACAAAGTCAGATTCTATAAGAGTCTGGTCATTCAGTGATCATCTTGTCTCCCAAATTCCATCAACTAAGATCTTCACACATGTGCCCTCAAGGAGATTAGGGCACATGGACCTCCATAATTTGTTTTGTTTCAAGGACTCTGATACCAATGCCTACATTTAAACTGGACTATTTTCAGTCTTCCCAAAAGGGCATCTCAGCTAAGTAGTCCATCTGATTAGCTCCCTTTAGTCTTATGCTTTGTGCTATATGTTAATTCGTTTATGGAAATGTGTGTAATGCATTTTTGTTATTAAAGCAAAAAAATTGTTTTAACGGTTATAACCTGTTCCTGAACATACACTTTCATACTTGCAAAATAGTATTTTGCATCTACAACCCGTATGCTTGAATCGGGCACAGATAGAAAGATCTGGCGCCGATCCCTGCATACAGCTAAGGGTTAAGTTACAGTGTTCTCTGTGTTTTATTATAGTTATAGTCATGCACTGATTCGCACGTGGTGGCAAGCATATGAAATTGTATGTGTGTGGTGAATCCTTTGGAGTCAGAACGCCCCTCTCGGCTAATCGGTTTGTAGATTGCGAATAATCTATGCGCAAAGTGACAACGAGACCGAGTTTCTGACTCTGAGCGATGCTTGGTGTAATTTTCCTTCTTAAAACAGAAGGAAACTTGCAATAATTCAGCTTTTAGTGAACATTTGTGGTTACCCACAATGCACCTCTACTGAATATGCAAATTATCTCTTTATGCCCCTGCAAGCCAAGCTAGCATCCAGAACCGCTGGTGTATAGCAAGCCTATAGCTTTAAATATTACACAGCCGCACCAACCCCACATGTAGACAGCCTGTTTCGAACTTTTGGTCCTCATCAGTACATGGCTTGACTCTGAGCGATTAACCCAATCACGGATCAGCCCCTGTGGTCCTTGACAATGCCCACTCCCTATTAAAAGCGAGCTTGTGTCCAACTGTATAATGAGAGACTCAAACACGAGGAAATGACAAGAGGACAGTGTGCCATTACTTTTGTAATTGATAGTGAAGTAAGCAGGCCTATTACTTCACAATGTGTTGTATTCAGCAAAAGCCACTAAAACAGCAATTTCCACATTGTGCAATTATTGCACCCCACCTAGGTAATTCAACCATTAGTAGCGTACCACGCTACCTAGCAAAAGCAGGTCACGCTAATTGCACAACTTGCACTACCTCGCTGTCGGCAGTACCAGTTTTAACAACTTTTGCTGAATACACCCTGGTACCATTGCCAAATTCTAGAACTCACCACCACCAGGCCTCATCTCTGATGAGCTAAGGAATAGCATAGGACCGAGTGTGTCATGGCTGCGTAAACAAAAAAGGAGGATCCGCAAGCCAGACCAAGTAGAGGTATAAAAAGTTTGTAGTTTATTAGAAAAATCCACAGACATGGCAATAAAATCACAGAATCAACTCACGCGTATCGGGCCTACCATCTGCCCTTAATCATAGTTATGGCTGCGTGATTCAATCACAGTTTTCGGACTGCGATCCCACAGCAGCACACTGCAAGGAGAAAGTAGGATTAGCAATCTTCTTGTATGGAAGCTGCACTTTCTGGCTGGTGGCATTCCCATAAACACCACTATGCCATCATTCCAAGTTTAAATTTAAATGTACTTTAAATTTAAATCTACTTTTTAAGTTTTTACTGTTTCAGGGCCTCTTCTCAATGGCAAGTTTATTGAAGCATGCCAGAGCTAAATCTATGAACTAATGACCGTTTTTATCTCTTTCCTGCTGTCAAAAGCCATTTATTGCCAGAAAAGTGTTTTATGGTTGCAATTCCTTATGAGTGAGGGTTACGCTATAGTCTGACCCAGTCTCGACCCAGACAGAAACTGTCACTTGTATACCTGATTTTTAACGCTTTCAGGCAGTGAAAGAAAAAAAGGAACACAGCAAAGTTATTTGTGTGCTTGGAACTGTACATACACATGTCTATCTATCATGTCATATGTGACCTCGGATGTCCTTTAAAAAGAAATAAATATGACAGCCTTCATATCCTTTAATTATGATTTAAAGTGGATCGGAGATGAAAAACTAACTATAACAAGTAACTTGTCTATATATCTTATCTAAAGTTTAGATAGTTTACACAGCAAATCTGTCTGCAAACAGCTTTAATAGAATATGATTGATTATTCCTGTGATACAATGACAGCAGCCATGTTGTTTGTAAACATTACACAGAGGCAGGCTTATCTGCATCATGAGCAAAAAAAAACTAATCCCCCCCTCCTCCTCCCCTCTGCCTCTGAAATCTCTGGCTAGTAATACCTCCCTCTCCTGGATCAGTGAATAATGGCGCACAGCGCCTATGCATAAAAATGGCGCAGCATTAAAAAGATACGCTTATCGCTATTTATCGTTAGTACTGCATAATAATGGCGCACAGGGAAAAAAGAAGAAAAACGGCACACATTAACGTTATTTATCAATAGTGGCACACACTAACGTTATTTATCAATAGTGCCGTTCATTTGCCAAACAGCAGACGTTATTGCGCACAGTAACGTTATTTATCAATAGCGCCCTACATAAGCCAGACTGCAGACGTTATTAAACTGCAAAACGGTGAATGGATTTAATGTAACACTGTCAAGGTTAGGCACCACTGGGGGGGTCTTAGGGTTAGGCACCATCAGGGGGGTCTTAGGGTTAGGCACCACCAGGGAGGTCTTAGGGTTAGGCACCAACAGGGCTGTGGTTAGAGTTAGGCACCACCAGGAGGGTGGTTAGGGTTAGGCACTACCAGGGGGGTGGTTAGGATAAGGCACCACCAAGGGGGTCTTAGGGTTAGGCACCACCAGGGGGTCTTAGGGTTAGGCACCACCAGGGGGGTCTTAAGGTTAGGCACTCCGGGGGGATTTAGGGGTTAGGGATAGGTACAGAGAGGGTTCTGTGTGTTAACGCTAAATAACAATAAGGCTTTAACCCTAAATAACAATAAGGCTTTAACGTTAAATAGCGATAAGCGGCAATCGGATTAGCGGCAACACCGTGCTCCATTATTCGCAGGTGCCATTTTCAGATGGATCCCCCTCTCCTCCTGCCCAGACTGAGCTCCCATGAGCCCTTGCTACTGTCTGAAAGTGCCTTGGCTCTCTGAAAACCTGTGGGTGTGGCTTGTTTAGTTTATCGGGAATTAGAGTATTAAAACAAAAACAAAAAAGTATTTGGCTTGATGAATGCCCTATAAACAATAGGAAAGGAACACAATTATGCAATGAGTAAAAGTTCATCTCTGATCCACTTTAAGTGAGGGAAGCAAAAGGCCTACTTCTCAGATTATAAACCTTCAGGTTTATGTATTTGTTTGTTGTGTATAATATATAAAATTGTGTATTATATTAAACTATAAAAAAAGATACACTTCTACTAAGACTCTTACTTATACAATCTTCCATTCACTCTGACTTTTGTATTTCTGCTACACTTAAAATAAACCAGAGATCTGGCTATCTAAAGATTTCACACTGACCCACGGGAGGACAGCGAGGGATTCACATGTGTTTATGGGGTGGGAGGAAGCCCCGGGTAAGTATCAAATCTCTAGATAACAAGATCTCTGGTACACTTCAAAAAGTATCTGCAGTGTAATTTTAAACACAATGGGCTCGATTCCCAAAGCGGTGCTAACCCAGTAAAAGACTTTAGGCATGATAACCATTGCACCACGCTGGTGAAAAGCCAGTTTAGGTGTGATAAGTTTAGGCATGATAAGTTTAGATAAGTTTAGATCGCGCGCAAAGTCCCACACGCAAAGCAGCGCCATTAAACTCTATACGAAGTGCACCAGACTTTGCTAGCACAAAACTTTTGATCAGCTGTGCACTGCAGTGCTAACCCAGTTGGTGCTATAGTTATCATGCCTAAACTTATCATGCCTAAACTTATCACGCCTAAACTGAGTTTAGGCGTGATTAGGGGCTTTTCACCAGGGTGCTAACTGTTAGCACCGCTTTGTGAATCAAGCCTACTTAGTCCATCCATTCGCTGGGAAATCTGCATTATTATTGAACCCTACCTCCCATTGTTTTGCCTGAGGCCTCTCCAGAGCTCTGTGGACACTCCCACCTGTGTTGCTGCGGCACCTCCCCAGCTTCCCAACCGTGACCTGCTAGACGGCCACCGAGCTGAGGGCAACATAGGTGGTGGTGGCCACAAAAGTCTGGACTTTAATGGAGAGGCTTTGGGTTTGCAACTTGGAAAGGGGGGTTAACAATAATGCCCAGTTCCCAGCAAACAGATGATTTAAATTTCCATTTGATTAATTAATGAATTAATTAATTAATTTTAATCCTGGAATCGTGAGTAATCCTATTGGTCTGAAACGAGGAGAAGCCAGGATTTGGTGATACCTATATGTGCTGATTGCTGTCTGTGGGGTCTGGGCAGCTACAGCCAAAGGTGAGGGCAATCCCTGCGGGTGGTGAAACACAGGAAGAAGGTGTTACCCTCTAAATATCACACGGGCCCTAGCTGGTGGAGGATCAAGTTTGAACTGATAGGCTATGCGATGAATTTTCTTCTTGTCTTTCTTCTGTCTGAGGTGGACTGAAGACGATCAGCTACGCCGGTGGTGGCTACGAGGCCAAGAACTTTCCTTTGGGTTATCCCTTGCTATTAGTGGACTGTGAGGCAGCGCAAATTTTTGGTTTTTATAATTTTATATGTTGGTGTGACATTTGAATTTGCAGCATACCCACGGTATTGTGAGGAAGATATATTAGGGGTGGAGCTCGCTAAGACAACATTTTTCCATTTAATTGCCTAAGCTACACTCACGTACTTTATGGATTACATTAATTAAAGCCTTAGTTTAGATTTATGTTTATTTTTCATATTGTGTAGAATGTATCATAATTTGCAGAGCATACATTTTAGACCACTAATTAATTTGTGATTTCTGAGCAGCTTGAAACCCGTCAGGGCTCCCCAAAAGCATACGGCTGCTGTTAAATCAAGAAGATACTCTAACAGAAAAAACTTGTATCTCCCTTATCAGCGCAAATGCAGAGACACAATATTTGTTTGCACTCTAAATACTTCATTTTAGTTAACATAAACTCCTACTTTCCTTGGTCCAGCAGTGCCATAATTTCAAATGGGAAGGAAGTCCCACTGTGACTTCACTTCTGGCCTTCCGACAGAACGTTCTATTACCCTATACAGATGCGACGCAGCTCCTTTCACTGCTCCCCACCTTCCTCCCACAAATCCACTCCTCCTACATATGCATGACGTGTCACCAGGGCAAAAAAAAAGCCCCTGATGGCTCTGATAATCTATTACTGCAGGGTCAACCAGGTAAATTATTAGAATTTATAAATTACATTTTTTTAGCCAGGGAAGGCATACTAATATATTTTTAGTGAGTTCATTCATTTTAAAGTCTATATTGTTGTAACCATGTTAAAGAGGAACTTTACCGAAAGATAGCAGTGGGGAAAATAAGTCAATACATAACAAAAGTGAGAGGTTAAAGGGGAACTGAAGAGAGAGGTATATGGAGGCTGTCATGTTTATTTCCTTTTAGACAATACCAGTTGCCTGGCAGCCCTGCTGATCCTCTGCCTCTAATACTATTAGCCATAGCCCCTAAACAAGCATGCAACAGATCAGGTGTTTAAGTGGTTCAGACTTATAAGTCTGATCTGACAAGACTAGGTGCATGCTTGTTTCTGGTTTTAATCAGATACTACTGCAGAGAAATAGACCAGCAGGGCTGCCAGGCAACTGGTATTGATTAAAAGGGAATAAACAGGACAGCCTCCATATACCTCTCTCTTCAGTTCCCCTTTAAGAAATAGAAGATAGATCAAGACATTTATTGATATTTATCATGTAATTCATTCATGTGGTTTTATCCACTGTGATCCTGCAGGTCATCATCTTTACTGCTGGCATACATAAATAATAATAAAAAAAACGGATAGCATCAACACCTACAAACACACCCACTAACAATGCGATAGGCTAAAATATGAATATTTACATTATGTCTCACAATGAAGTTTGCAAACAGCAAACAGTCAGGGCCATGGTTATGACATCACACTGTGGGAGGGGTTTCACCACAGTATCAGCCATATTGACCCCCCGATGATCTATTCAAAGAAAGGTAAAGATTTCTCGTGGGAAAAGGGTTTTGCACTACTGATTGGGATGAAGTTTAATCCTGGGTTAAAGTTTCTCTTTCCTGTGGAATTAGCAGGTCACACTGGTAAAGACAATGTAATTTTTATGATACGCTAATAATACAGTGTACATGTGTACAGCCGGCTACTAGGCTGAGCAGAGCCGGGCTAAGGTCCTCCAGCACCTATGGCTGAGACACCAAAGTGCGCCCCTCCATCCCTCCCACCCCAGCCGTCACACACTGCTATTAGACTAAAGACACCCCAGGGCCCCCAACACCTTAACCACTTCGGGACCAGCACCCTCTGCCACCTTAAGGACCAGAGGGTGCTGGTCCAGTAATCCACCTCTTCCCAACGAATCGCCGCTAAAATCCGCCACTACCGACGGTCACGCGCTCGGTCACCGCCGCAGGCTGCTCTCTCTGCCGTCGGTATGACGGCAGAGCGCTGTGCGCCGGTCAGGAGCCGCTTTCATTGGCTCCTGACCCTGTCACTCCATGTAAGCCAATGGGAACGGCTTACATGAATGACAGGGCCAGGAGCCAATGAAAACGGTTCCTGCCCGGCTCACAGTGCTCTGCCGTCATAAAGGCGGCAGGGCAGCTGATTGCGGCGCAGATCGAGCGGGGACAGCGGCGGGGACGGGCGGGGGCACGCGGTCAATGGGACGTAGAGTTTACGTCCGGTCAGAACTGCAGCGCCCCTGCCCGCCGTAGATTTATACTGCGGCGGTCCGCAGTAGGTTAAAGGACTTACGAGGCCAAATGCTAAAAAAAAGTTAAATACCTGCATCCTATTTTAAGGCACGGAGGACGCTGTCGGTGCCCTCCGTGCCATTCCGCCGGGTCCCCGCCTCTCAATAGCCCCCCGGGCCGGCTCACGACCGCACGGCCCGGGTCGTGCCTGCAGTAAGATGGCCGCATGAGCTGGCCGCGGCTGCGCAGTCTGCATAGCCGCGGGTGCGGCTGCGCAACTCTAGGACCAACCCCCCGATCCACGCTACAGGAAACAGCCTGTTGCGTGGATCGGGGGTTGGCCCTAGAGCTGCGCAGCCACACTCGCGGCTATGCGGACTGCGCAGCCGCGGCCAGCTCATGCGGCCATCTTACTGCAGGCAGGAGAGCTCGGCCCGGGCCGTGAGGTCGTGAGCCGGCCCGGGGGGCTATTGAGAGGCGGGGCCCGGTGGAATGGCACGGAGGGCGCCGACGGCGTCCTCCGTACCGTAAAATAGCTTTTTAACTTTTTTTTAGCATTTGGCATTTGGCCTTGTAAATCTTTTAACCACTTAATGACCGCCTAATGCCGATAGGCGTCGGCGGGTCGTTAGTGGTATAGCATGGAAACGGCCGCTTAATCGAGCGGCCTTTCCATGCTAGTTCACGGAGACTGTCTCCGTGAACAGTGTGCGAGCCGCCGATCGCGGCTCGCACGCATAATGTAAACATGCGGGGAAGAAATCCCCGCTGTTTACATCACACGGCGCTGCTGCACAGCAGCGCCGTGACGTAGATCGGCGATCCCCAGCCTCTGATGCACCAATGTGAGTGTACCATTACAATAATTGCATAATTTTCCAATGTAAGGATTTTTATATTTTCATACAGAATGCACACTATGTGCAGTTGGCCAAACTTGACTGGTAGCCATATAGGCTTAGATGCACTAAATTACAGTAAGATTGCTCCATCCAAAAGCAGGGTTGTATCCACAAGCCATCGGACTCCCCACCAAAATTTTGATGGGGTCCCTCAATGTTCACACTTCAGGCCCTTTCCTTTGCCTATTCTGGTGACTCTCACAGTCTGGTGCCCCAGGTTGGAAAGGTCATAAAACAAGTGTGGCCATCATAATTTTCACACCCATAACATGTGTAGCCACAAAACCACCTGATCTAAAGGATGGATCCCTTTATCAGAGGCAGTGAAGTAATAGTTGAAACCCCCTTACTGCCCTTGAGGGGGGCTGCTCCCCGGTAGTTATGCCCCTGGCCAAAAGGATAATGTGCAATTGTGCGCATAATGCAACTCATTTTATGCATGCGCAATGCCTGCAAATAGTATAACATGTTTTATAGAAACAACAAACACATTTGTGCACAGTGCATAATGTGAGTTGCACTGTGTGCGGAATACAAGTTATGCACATTGCATTGTTTGCATTAACATGCATACAAGCACAAAAGTTTTACCATAGTTAACTGAGCACTTTTTTGCATTAAAATTCACGTTCGTCTGTCAATTTCCACACATTTGAACTTGCCATTCTAATAATTTATGGGTTCTTATTCATGTTAATAAACTTAGATTAAAAAGTAAAGCTGTTGTACCACATCTTCACTCTCCTTCGGTATCTGCTTTCAGTTTTACTTCTCGCTGGCCAGTCGCACCTTGCACCACTTTGTACTTTTATGTTGGTTACGTACAGATTTTGTTTCATTTCTGTTTTGACAAATACAGAAAATTTTCCTATCTGAGGCAGATAGGCCAGTGTGAGCTGTTTTGTTGGCCGTTATAAACATATTGTTCTATATATATATGTTATAAACATATCTCAAATTACTATTCAGCCTCCCATTTTAATGCAAACGATAATAAATTATTATTATTATTGATATATAAAATGCCAACATATTCCATGGCGCTGTACAAAGTAAGAAACGAACATGGGGTACAGTATAATACAGACAATGGTGTACAGCAATATACAAAATACATAATTGGTGACAAAATACAAAAACGATACAAAATACAGAATACAAGATATAGAATTGTTTATGACAATGATACAATTAACATGTTGAATAAAATGCATAATGATTTCCAGGACGCAAAAGGGGAGAGAGCCCTACCCTTGCGAGCTTACACTCTAAAGGAATGGGATGTGCATCAATGTGCATCAATGTGCATCAATTAGCAGTGCAGGTAGGTTTCTACATAGAGATCTTTAGTTTCTGCAATTAACATGTTCAAAAAACCTGCTGGCTGTCTCCTCTAGTTCCTTCTTGTCAGCAGAGTGGGAGTGTCTTCTCCAGCACACAGCAGATCACCTGACCCCACCCACCACCTACCTCTGCCTACGGAAATGAACTCTTTGTGACCAACATTGCAGTTCCTGCACTCAGTGTCGTGTAATTACACAGTGTGTTTATAAAATAACGTGTACCTCTCATTGCCCTGCCCTGCCATTCAATAATAACAAAACCTTTCTAACTACTTTTTTATGGTTTGTTTTACCCTATTGTAAAGACACTAAGGCCTCAATTCACTAAAGGGTGCTAAGAGTTTGCACGCCAGTGAAAAGGCACTTAGGATGCGAAAATGGCTGCTTTACGTACTAATATGCACGCAAGGGTTTGAAAAGCTATTTTACACGCGCACGGTGCAACATTTCGTGCGCACTGGTGCAACGTTTCGGACACACCAACTTAACGCGTGATCAATAACAGCTTTGGACGTGCAAACTACTTAGCACCCTAGTTTGCACGTCCAAAGCTTTTAGGCGTGCTAACTATGTTAGCACCCTTTTGTGAATCAAGCCCTAAGAAGGTTATGGTTAGGCATACATACTTTTTAACACACTGGTGAGGAACACTACCCTCAGTTGTAGTGCTGCATTTGTGGGCATAAAGACAAACTATTTGAAGAGAAAGAAGAGGTCAAGTAATCTGTGCTCATACAGAGAGAATAAGCCTGGTTGCTGCCTCCTTCCAGCTACATCTTGATTACCTACTTTTGTTTTTCTTAACATCTTAGTAAGGGGGCTTTTAGGGCCATTGTAGTCCCTTACACACTCCAATGAGTTCTGGGTCACCATGAGCTTGCTGGTTAGTCTGTGCCTCTCGGATTCACAAGCCCTACTCCATAGAGCCAAATTAATCCATGCCATGCACTGATGAGGATCAAACAATCCGAAACAGTCTGTATGCATGTTGGATTATTATGGCTCTGTACAAATTAACAAGCTGACACATCATTGCATTCCAGCGGTTCTGGAGGTGTGTTTAGCTTCTAAGGGTACAATGGTTAATTTGCATATATTCAGCAGTGTTGCTCTGGGAGACATCTCGAGCTCACTCCAACCTGAATTATCGCAAATTCTTTCTGTTTTAGGAAAGCAAACCTTTGTTTTTGATTACCTACTGTGGTTAATATATGGATGGAGGGAGGGGATTGGACAGCTGTCTCTTTCAGTAAGATTTACATCCCATATTGCTACACCACTGCTGCTGTCATCTCAACATGAAATAAGGCCAGAGGAGTCAGCAGCCAGATATTCTAACTATATTTATGCACAGTGGCCTCAATGCACTAAGTATTACCACATTCGGTAATTCAGAAAAAAAAGCTGATTCTACCGATCACGAGGGGCGTTGCTAGCCCCAAAGATCAGTGGCACGTGCCCCGGATCTATTATGGAGTGCCCCGGATGTCCCCCAGGCAGAGTCAGCTGTGGTGCCTCAATGGAGGGCATGCTGGGTGCTGTGGTGCATCAGTCGGGGGTTATGCTGGGTGCTGTGGTGCCTTTATGGGGGCATGCAGGGAGTTGTGGTGTCTGAATGGGAGGCCCATGGGACCAGGGAAGGGGGTCCACTAGAAGGCCAAGGAATGCTTTGGGGAACTGCCAGATAACCCGGTGGCAGGCCAGCCCACCCAACAGAAAGCCAGACATGCCAACACAGAAGCCAGGCAACTCTGCCTATTTATGTTTAAGTGACACTGTATTTATGCTAGAGGCTCCTTTTTTTGTGTATTAAAGGACTTACGAGGCCAATAATTTAGAAAAAAAAAAAAAAAAGTTAGCTACCTGCGTCAGCTTGTCAGGCACGGAGGACGCCGTCCGCACCCTCCGTGCCGTTCCGCCGGGTCCCTGCCGCTCAATAGCCCCCTGAACGGTCCCCGACCGTGCGGCCTGGGTCAGGCTCTCCAGCCTGTACAAAGATGGCGGCCGGAGCTGGCCGCGGCTGCCCAACCCCCCGATCCACGTAACAGTAGCGTGGATTGGGGGGTTGGCCTTAGAGCTGCACAGCCGCACTCGCGGCTATGCGTACTACGCAGCCGCGGCCAGCTCCGGCCGCCATCTTTGTACAGGCTGGAGAGCCAGGGCCGCGCGATCGGGGACCGTTCGGGGGGCTATTGAGCGGCGGGGACCCGGCGGAACGGCACGGAGGGCGCGGACGGCGTCCTCCGTGCCTGACAAGCTGACGCAGGTAGCTAACTTTTTTTCTTTTTTTTCTAAAATCTTAGCCTCGTAAGTCCTTTAATGGAGAGGGGGCTTCATCCAACATTTTGCTGGGAAGGCCTACGTAGACCACTGTTAAGTTCATGTAAATTTGGCTCCACCCATGACCCACGTTCTGGTGCATGGCCACACCCATTTTTATGCCTTAAAGTTGCTCCGGATCTCTTAGGATCCTAGCAACGCCCCTGCCGATCACCCTGCCAAATGCCAACTCACTAAACCTATTATCACACTGGAAAGTAAAATTACTGACTAGTGGGGTAAATTACCGACTTATGTGGTAAATATCTCAAGAAATGTCAAGAAATTGCAATTCACAAAGATTAAAGCATTCGGTAAATCAAGTAAAAGTGTTCAGTATTTGCCTACAGCTCTAACTGGCTGGTAACTCACAATCTCCATGCGGTAACATTGACAGAGGTAGAAGACAGTCAACAGGGAGAGCTACACAGCCAACAGCGAGGGCCACACAGCCCTGCTTCTCACCCCAATTGATCCGTGGGCGGGACTTCAGAACGGCAGAGCAGGAGAAAGAGACATTTAAAAAGGCTTTTCTGTATTCCTTTAGCTGTGTATATCTATATACTGATATACAGAAGAGTACCCTCTAGTGGCTGCAGAACATCTAAAGCAGGGGTCTCAAACTCGCGGCCCGCGGGCCATTTGCGGCCCTCGGTACAATATTTTGTGGCTGGAGCCGGCAAAAGCAAGAGAGACACGGAAGCGAACTATTTTACCTTATAGTTCGCTTCAGTGCTCCCAAGTAATCCGCCGCATCCCCGCTGCTAAACGAGGGCTGCAGAGCCCCCAAATCCCCCGGGCAAACATCCATGACTGCGCTAAGGGGCAGAGCTTCCAGCTGTAGCTCTGCCCCTCCTGACGTCAATCGCCACACAGATCGCCGCCTCTCCCTGCCCCTCTGCCACGATTGACGTCAGGAGGGGCAGAGCTCAAGCTAAAAGCTCTGCCCCTTCTAGGAAATGCCGGCGGATTGCCCCCCGGGCAATTTGGGGGCACTGCTGGCCTCATTTTGCGACAGGGACATGGCGGATTACTTGTAATGGGAGCACTGAAGCAAACTATAAGGTAGGACACTTCATGTTCAGAAGAAATAATTAAAACTGTTAATAATGACATTTGAGGACTTTTTTTGTGAAATCCCTTATGCGGCCCAGCCTCACCCTGACTTTGCCTCCTGCGGCCCCCAGATAAATTGAGTTTGAGACCCCTGATCTAAAGGGAGGCTGGGAATGCACTGGACAGAAAAAACCCAACTCATGAACACCACTTGTGGAAAGACTCACAGCTTCCTGTCTGACCTGCTTAACAGCTGGTGAGACTTACCAAACAGGGCTTAGTGAATTAAAGCAAGTTTTTTTTTTTTTCCAGTAAATTACCGAACTTCCACCACCGATTCGTAGAGAGTGCACTTCTCTTGCGTCCGACTGGCCGCGACTGGCAGAACTTACTTGACCCGGTACCGGAGCTAGAGAAGACTGAGGACGGCGGCATGTGAGCAATCCGTGCGCATGGGACTGGAGGAAGCCCCAGGAATGTATAAAACTTTAATTTGTAGTCTCTGGTACACTATTAGAAATGTGAGGCTGAACAAGGTATATAAAAAAATCTGAGCCTGGCCTAAGGTTTTAAAATAAAATTTGTCTAGATGTGTCCAGTGGCGGCTTAAACTGGCCTCATTACAGAGCCCACAATCGCAACATAACATGCTTTTAAGAAGCTTCCATCAGATTATGTCTGTGATTGTCACCGCTGACGTGGAAATTGTGGTGAACAAGCTGGCATCATCTCTGTACCCAAAGAGAAAATAACATGCCCAGTGTTCAAGTATACGCAGAGTAGAGAAAGGTTTGCATTTTTCACAGTTTGCTAGGATGAAGGTATGGCTATAAGTTGTATAAGATGCTCACTCCTTGTGTCTTCATTGTAAGAGGAAGTGGTTCGTGTTTTCTAACACCTATTGTTATAGCCGACGCTCCAGTTCTCGCCTGCATTACAGATGATCGGTTTGGCCACAAGTGATTTTCCTAGCAGTGCTTTTTACACATAGCATAGGTAGATAATGTGGCTGTACAAGTTCTCTGCATGCTGCCTCTTGTTTATTTCAACTGGTTTCACGTCTGGCTTTGCCTTTGGTAAGTATGCCATTTAATTTAAGTACCATTTTATTAATTTATTCTGTTTGACATGTGTAATTCTAACAGATGTTGCTGATGATTTTAGGGAAGTAATCTGGAAATGTTTATTTAACAGAGTCCTCTTATCATGGAGTCTCTTTTCTCTTGCTGCACGCTCTCTACTAAAAGGAGTTATACACACAGAAATGTGGGAGGCTGGATACATGAAGGACTTGCTGAAACTGCGCCACACCTCTCACAACCTCAGATCTGCAGGATCCATAAACTTGGTCACTCAAATGAGCTTTCTGTCATGCTGCCCCTAACCTTTGAAACTCTCTGTCACACCCAGTAAGGACAGCCTCATCCCTGGGGTTAGTCAAATCCAGACTGAAAAGTAACCTGCCTGTTAAGCCTCGCATTTGCAGACTTGTAGAATTCTTCCCCTGTAACACAATGGGCTTGATTAACAAAAGGGTGCTAACACAGTTAAAAGCTTTGGACGTGCAAAATAGGGTGTTAAGTAGTTTGCACGTCCAAAGCTGTTATTGATCGCGCGTTAAGTTGGTGCGCCCGAAACGTCACATCGGTGCGCGCGAAATGTCGCACTGGTGCGCGTGAAATGTTGCACAGTTCGCATGTAAAATAGCTTTTCAGGCTATTTTTCGCGCGAACGGTGCAATGTTTCGCACGCAGCGCTAACCTTTGCGCGCGCAAGCACTTGCACGCATATTAGTGTGTGAAGCGGCCGTTCTCACTTCCTAAGTGCCTTTTCACTAGCGTGCTAACACTAAGCACCCTTTAGTGAATCAAGGTCAATGTAGCAATCAACCAATTACTGGTCTGAGCCATGCTTATGCGCTTTAAGTCCTACTGGAGAAAAGCGCTTTACAAATGTTGTTTTGTTGTTGTTTATTTAAGTTAAATTAAGGTGGTGGGCTAGCACAAATACTATCCTACCTAATAATAGGCAAGTGTCTCTGCGACCAATGTCCCTGTGTGTGTGTTTTTTGTTGTTGTGCGCATGTGCAAGGAGGAACGCAGAGACACTGCCAAGAGCTGGGGGAATGATGCGCAGCAGGGGAGGACAGGGGCCAGAAGGGGGTGGGCATGTGCGTGTGCAACGTTTGCGCTGGCGTATACGCGTGAGAGACGTGTGCAGGCATGTGGGAGGCTGGCCAAGGGGAGAGAAAAAGCAGTGAGGGGGTGGCGGCCACAGCCTAGCGCCCATTTTTAAACGGGCCTTAGGCCTAGTATGATATAATTTATTACGGTATAAGCAAGTATTATTTGGAATGCAGTTAGAAGAAAACATTATTATTCTTATTATTATGATGTATTTATATAGCACTGACATCTTCTGCAGTACTTTACAAAGAATACAGTTTATAGCCATGGCACTGTTAGCTCACACAAACTAAGGCTCAGTTCAAAAGTTTCCTGATGGAAGTGGCATCCATCAGGTGATGTTCTGTATCATAGCGTATCCCTCTCTAATTATACCACTAATAAATGTGTAATTCACATTACTAATCGTTCCTCAGCAGGTCGCAGAATATTTAATATCTTCGAATTATAGGGCTCACAGTTCTACACACATTATTATTAGAAGAAATAGAGTCTGAAGAAGGCTTATTAGTTGAAAGCTTACTCTCTTTCTTTTAAGTTAGCCAAGAAATGGTATCCTTCTGATGTAAAATGTCCTGCTTTACTGCTGGCTAACACTGTATAATCTAATACTTTACTGTTATTTATCATTATTACACCTCCTGCATCAAAGCCACCGGAATAAAGCGTTGATGTATACCAGAGCTGAAATAGTTATTAAAAACAATGACCTTATTGTGCCATCGTGCACATATGCAGAGTGCTCCTGGCCGTGCACGGCCGCGCGCTACTGGGGACCTGGACTGAACTACTTCGGCGATTTAGAGTAAAAAGGAGGGGGATGGAGGAGAATGAGGGAACGGTGGGCATGAGGGTTGCATCTAATACTTGACTGCTCCCCTTTTTTTTATTAACACTTTTGGCTCTGGTATCCTTTAAAGTTGACTTTGTGTAAAAAGCAGGTGTTATAGCATAATGCTGGGTTATGCATTCCACTCAAGTGAGCACCATTCTCCACCCATTTATGCACGAGACAATTGCATACAAGAAAAAATAATTTCCTTGTTCTTAGTATTAACATGTAACTGTTAACATTTCAAGTGTTTTGTAAGTTAACACAAATGTTGTCGAGCTGGAGACAGACAAGTTTTTCTTTCCTGGTTGTTAATTTTCGAAATAAGTGTTTTAGTTAAAGCTTTATTCAGAAAAGGTCTGGCAAAAAGTGTAAAAAGCATTTAGCATTTTCTTTAATTTTGCCTACCAAATGTTGTTGATGATGTCATACATTGCCTAGTTACAGGATTATACTATTTCTTCCGCTGCTCCCAATTTCTGGGCAACAAGCATGTGGTTGTTCAGCATAATGTGATTTAATTGTGCTGTTCTCAAATACGCATACTGTATCTGTTTCCATAGATAAATACATTTCCCTTTTTTTTCATTACTACATATACTTCTAAATGTACTTGATTTACACTACTGGATTCCAAAATGCATTTATTTATAAATATTTTTATTATATCTACTTTTCTGGAGGACAAATGTTTATATTTTTTTACATGTATTTATTTTTAATACATACACTGACAAACTTCACTTAAAGTGTCACTGAAGCGTACATAAAATTATGCTATAATGAATTGTATGTGTTGTATGGATAACGAATATAATGTTAGTAGCAAAGAAAAGGGTCTCATATTTTTATTTTAGTTAAATAGTTTTTAACTAGTTTTTAACTAAATTCTGTCATATTTGCAGGTTGGAAACCACATTCTGTCTTTTAAGCTATAAAACAAAGCAGAAATAATGACCGCTGTTTCTTGGCTGTTACACACGCTCAACAGCGGCCTTTTATGCAGCACAATTATCAAACAACTTTTGTTGTGAAACAAGTTGAACAACCAAAAAAAAAGTTGCTTGCTATTGTTCACACAACTGATAAGACTGATAAGATGTCAATCCAACAGTTTTATTTTTCACAACAAAAGGCCGCTGTTGAATGTGTGTATGGGGCATTAAGTGATTCAGAAAACAGGATTGTATTCGACCCAAATGGGTCAAATTGCTCAGAGAGGTTATTTTAACTCTTCCTGTACTGAAAAACAATATGAGACTTTGCTACTTTTGTTCTATTTCTTGGCTGTACTACACATACAATTCATTATATCATAAGTTTATTTTCATTTCTGGTTTGCTTTAAATACCATTCCTTTCTGCTTGCAAAGCAATCAGAAAAAAATACATGGGGGTTGAGTCACACATTTTTTGAATGATCTCCCCTTGACCCATATACATTAAAGTTTTCTCCTATGAGATATCATCATTCCGTATTAATAAAATAATTTTGAAGCTACAAGCAAGCAACAAAATACTCAAAATAAGTTTACTGTTACTTCTTAGTCCTTTTTAATTACTAAGTGCTGAAAATAATTTTTTTTTAGAGAAGATGATAAATTATCTCCTAGGAGAGTCATTGAATAGCCCCCCCGGGTGTATCTGGGTAATATAGAGCCTATGGCAAACACTGAAATCGCACCCCCCTTACCCATCAGAACCCCCTTCTTCTCTACAAACAGCATCCTTTCTCGCGTACATGTGTTGTGGTTGCCTGTGTTTCTTGGCTCGGCATATTGTTGAAGTTACTTTTTTGGGAAATATCTCTTATTATTCCCTCTCTGTCCTCTTTTCTAACACTAAGCCAAGTGCACTCTACATACATAAGTTAAGGAGACTCTGAAGCTAGTCTAAATTCATGTTTTTAACATTTATTTATGTTAAGCACTATTGCTAGTGCTAAACTGCCACATCCCCGTGGCAAAACGAAGGGTTTATACCCCCAAATCCCCTCTGCTAAATCCACAACTTTCTTGGTCATGGATTTTGCTGCCCATGGAGGCAGAGCTTTGAGCTGCAGCTCTGCCTCCATGCGCGTCAATCTGCCTGCAGATCTCCGCCTCTCTTAGTAAAGGAAGATTAAGAGGGGCGGGGAGAGGTGCCGATCAGCGGGGATTGACGCGCGAAGAGGCGGAGCTACAGCCCTAAGCTCTGCCTCAAGCAGGAATCGCTCCCCGCACTTAGCACAGGGGATTTGGGAGGTATAAACCCCTCGTTTTGATGCGGGGATGCGGCGGTTTAGCACTAGCTATAGTGCTACTGCTTAACATTAATAAAAGTTAAAAACGTGAATTTAGACTCACCTCTTTAACCACTTGAGGACCTAGCCTTTACCCCCCCTTAAGGACCAGCGCTGTATTTTCAGATCTGTGCTGGGTGGGCTCTACAGCCCCCAGCACAGATCAGCTGGCATGCAGAGCGATCAGATCGCCCCCCTTTTTTCCCCCCTAGGGGGATGATGTGCTGGGGGGGTCTGATCGCTTCTGCATGCTGTGGGTGGCGGGGGCACCTCAAAGCCCCCCTCCGTGGCGACATTCTCCCCCTCCCTCTTCTCCCTACTGCCCAAGAGATCGGAGGCTGCACAGGAACGGATCTGTCCTGTGCAGCCTCTAATAGGCTCCCCGCTGACATGTGACAGCGATCCCCGGCCGCTGATTGGCCGGGGATCGCTGATCTACTACTACTGTAGCAGCGTTGTAAAAATGTAAACAAAGCGGATTATTTCCGCTTGTGTTTACATTTAGCCTGCGAGCCGCGATCGGCGGCCCACAGGCTATTCCTGGAGCTCCCCGCCGTGAATTGACAGGAAGCAGCCGCTCGCGCGAGCGGCTGCTTTCTGATTAATTAGCCTGCAGCCGGCGACGCAGAACTGTGTCGCTGGTCCTGCAGCTGCCACTTTGCCGACGCGCGGTATGAGTGTGCGGTCGGCAAGTGGTTAAGTAGCGATGTTCCCCAGGTAACAGAATGTATCTGATCTGAGGTCTGACGGATGGGGAGGCCTGCGGGCGGGCATGGCGGTTCAGCACAGGGGCAGCAGGGCGCCCTTGGTGCTGTGGTGCCTATGGCACAGGCCATGCCTGCACCCGTCTAGATATGCTTCTGGTCCCCCCCCCTTATCTGTTTTACCTCATGAAGCTCACAATATCTGCCAGCCTCTACCTCAAGATTTATCTCCCCTTGTCTGTTTTATCCAATGAATTATTTTGCCTTTTCCATTTGTCTCTTGAATTAAGTCTCATTTTAATTGTTGTAAAAGTAAGGGAGGTGAGAGAATTAATGAGAGTTCTGTAAATCGACCCCGTGCACTATAACAAGGCTCACAAAACGTTGTCACTTACTCAGTTGGTCACATGGTTTTGGCAGCCAATCAGAGATTGTCATTTAGTGAGGTCAACAAGAAGCCTAATCCCAGCAAAGAAATTGTAGTGGGAAAAGGGCTGGTGTGGTGGAGCATGAATATACATTCCTGTAGCATGGGGCAAAATGTGTGTATCTGCTTGGCAGGAAGGGGTTAATGTCATTCCCCAGCTACTGCTGGATGTCAGAGATTTTAGCTGCTCGGTTTTCATGAATGTTAGAGCATAGGTCATCAGCAGAATGTTTATATTAGTATGGAATATGTCAGGCAGTGTGTACAGCTGACCTTGTGGGGGGAAAAGATCCTGTTTATTCCTGAAAACAAACCTGCATACATAATGTTGCTGTCAAAATACTTGAGAAGGGGAGTACAGAAAGGAGGAAGCTAGTGCTGAAATATTAAATAACCCGAGCAGCAGGGTCTCTTCAGAGCAGGTACAGGAAATCTGTGTCAGTGGTTCTGTAAAGTAGCCTTGCACTGTGGAATTTAAGAGCCAGAAAGAAAGGTTACAACTAAATTATTGTCCTGATTCAAAACTTCTTGCAAATAAACTCAGCTGTTTGTATCTTATACGTGGACTTCACAAGAAAATCTTATACAGTAACTTGCTTATTGGTGCTATGTTTAAGTGAACCAAACTCCATTTTTAGCACCCTGGGCATCTCAAAAGCACATCAAAAATGCATACTAACAATGTGGCTAATTACTAAAAAAAACCTTTCATTTTACCTAATTTTTTTACATATAAGGGTCAATTACAGACAGTATTCTTCTACTTCCTCTACTTTCTCCATCTGCAAGCCACAGAAGATAGGAGGCAGATAAGGACTCTTCTAGTTAGACTTAATTGCTCACAAGCTAAGATCAAACAAAACCATTCAGGATTAGGGAGGGTTGGAGGAGGGGTACACTGTGCTTCAAACAGATAAGTCACACTTGATGAACTTTACACCAACCCTGGATAATGGAAGTGAAAAGGGAGCAGGGGGGGTTAACTTTTCAAACATGGAAGCCTATTCAGCTATTTGAAACCAGAAGCTTTATGAATCCTTTCTCAGTCCCCCCTGTTTTTTTTCTTGTACATTGCCGGAAAAAGGGAGGCTAAAAAAAAGCCTTCCCTCCCCTTCTTCCCCTACCACATCCCAGCTCCCCGTTGACTGGCTGAGGGCAGTTCAGGGAGATTGTGTGACAGGAGGCTCAGAAGGAAAATAGAAGCTAAATCACTTCAACCCTCTGCAGAAGCTGCTGAAATCTGATGTACGCTGTGCTCACATGTGTTTACAAAGCAAACTAGATATGACAGTGCAGTTCCTAGTACAGAGCTCAGTGGGGAGGAGGGCAAGAAATGCATACTCCACTTCAGTCAGAGGAAAAAAAAGTAAATAAGGAAATTAGATCAGGCTTCAGTCAGAGGCATTAAAGATAAAAATTGTCTGGAATAGTTTTCACTTTATTTACTATATACAATTCACTGAAATCAAGGCAGGTAAGGCTTGGTTCACTCATAAATCTTTACATTTCTGGTCCAGTCCAGTCCTGTATCAGTTTTGTATCAGTTTTCTATGTGTGTGTTCACACATAAAAGGTTTACAGTTCCAATCCTGTCAGGTAAAACTGATAAAAAACTGATGCAAAACGGACAGGACAGGACTGGACTGGGCCAGAAATGTATGTGTGATTCAAGTCTTACCTAAGTGGAGGGAAGACTTTATATAGTATGGAGCCTTCCCGTTCCTCCGCCCAGCCTGTCATTCCAACACTGTCTGCTGTTTGAACAGCTCTTTGGAATTACTCATGTCCCCCAATAACTCCAAGGACGAGTACATCGACATGTGCAGTAACAATGCAAATGTAAGGATGGAGGTAGCCCCAGGTATGTATGTTTTGTTTTTTTGTTGTGGCCCCATCTCAGATACACTTTAAGCCAATCAAGGAATTTAGGGATAACTGCTACTACCCACAAACCATCTATACAGGTCTAGCAATACGTTTTTGCCTGAAGAAAAGTTGTCTTTGAAAACGTTATGTATTAGAACATATTAACATTAAAACCAACTCACTTTACCACTTGATCTTCCGAAACAAAGCAATATATCATACTCTGTGCATTGCAGTGAGACATTCTTTGATCATTTTGTTTCAGAAATACAGAAAAAAGGGGTACAGCGTGGAGCAGACATCACATTGACGTGCCCATACTCAGAAGCTGATGGACCATTGCTGTCCCTCTCCTTCCCCTCGAAGAAGAACATCAGACAGCTTACTTATCAAGATACTTTGTATATCATTATCCCAGACTTCAGTGAATACCACAAAGGTCCATATTTGTGTGTAAAAAGTAATGGCACGATATTAGAGTTCAATGAATGTGAGTACATTTCTTGTAATGAAGTCTGTTTTTTTTTTTTTTTTAATCCATGTATAATTGAAAGTATTTTTACTTTCCTTTTTGCGTTCCACCACTCGTCACTTCCTGCAATGCTGTCCACTGTACAGTACAGTGGGTGGCATTACAGGAAGTGACGAGCAGTGGAACACAGCGCTGGAATGTCAAGGAGGTGAGTCATCACTTCCCCGCCCACTGCCTGATAATTGTACACTGTTGTAATAGCTGGAGAGGGAGCACAGACCGGGGGGACCCAGGTGAGGGAGATGAGGTCCACCCCCTCCCCACCACTGTGCCTATTGCCCCTTTTCTGGATGCTACCCCCTCCAGCTTAGTGCCCCCCCACCCACGGCCAGGTGGGCCCTCCTCCACTTCTGCTGCCTGAGGAACCTGCCTCACCCCGCCTCATGGGCGGCCCAGTGCTTACAATTATAGCCGCTACAGCTTTTCTCACACTCCTACCTTGCAGAACATCCTCCATCAAAAAATCCCTGACTCCTCATTTAATGGTAGCAGCAAGGTTGCTCGTTGCAAGACATGAAAGGACAAATGAGATCCCTACCATGACTGAACTATTTAAAGAACTCAATCACATCATGCAGATGGAGGATCTCCATACCGAGGTACAGGACAACACAGAGGCGTTTGTCACAAAATGGGCAGTTTGGTTAGATTTCCGGGACTCTTCAAAAGCTACTGACATGCTGAGCCCTCACTAAACAAAAAGACGCCCTGAAAAGGCGGGCCGATGAGGCAGATGACTCTACAGGTCTGACGAGTTCTGAGGGAGAGACAGGCATTCTAAAGGCTACATATATGGTGGCCTTCCTGTCTGTACTTTTTCTGTTTATTGTTATTTTGTACTCTCTGTACTTTGATTTTATATTGTTAAATGAAAATCTTTAATAAAATCTTATTTTACAAAAATAACAATAATACTACGCATTATAGTTTCAGTAGCTTTGTCACTTATTCCCAATTATTTTTTTTTGTTCATTTTAGTCTCTTCCTCACAAGAGATAACAAAGTTCCGGTCTGTTGGGGACTCTCTGCTGCTGCTCTGCACTGTGGTGAGGAAAGCAACATCCATAAAGTGGCAATGGACATCATCAGACTCAATACACACAGCCACCATACAGGTTAATTCAAGCAATCGAGTCTCAAGCAGTGGACACTTTAATGGTAACCGCTTAAAGACTTCAGACGAAGCAGATTATGCTATTAAAATTTTACCTGTGAGCTTCAACGATTCTGGTCAGTTCAAATGCTACTCATCAGACAACACCATTGTGGCTACTGTGAATCTAGTTACTGTTGGAGGTATGTTTGTTTGATTGTGAAAATACAACTTTACTGTAATTAACATGTGTACAACCCCATTTCCCCATTGTGTAAAATATAAACAGAATGTGATGAACTGCAAACAATTTACACCCTGTATTTAACCACTTCCCTACTAAGAGGTTTTTCCCCTTCTTGACAAGAGCAATTTTCACCTGTCACCGCTCCTCCCCATTCACCAATAACTTTCTAGCTACTTATCACAACAAAATTATCTATATTTTTTTTTTTGGGGTGGTACATTTTGCTAAGAATTATTTTATTCTAAATGCATTTTAACAGGAATAATAAGAAAAAAATGGAAAAGATTCATTATTTCTCAGGTTTTAGCCATTATAGTTTTAAAATAAAATGTGCTGCTGTGGGGTAGGGTGTTCATATCTGTAATCATAACAATTACACTAATTCACTATTCTATTTTTTATATACTTTTTAGTGACAATACATCCTTCTGAATCAGTCCATGAAGACAGTGAAGTCAACCTTACCTGCTCAGTATCTCATCTTATGGCGAATGTCAATATAATGTTGGTGTGGATACTGATAAGTGGAACATCTTCTGTTCCCATTAAAAGAGAAAAAGTCACCGTCGGGATAATGGAAAATTCTCTGTATGTGAAAAACTTTAATGAAAGCACAACGAACTGGATGTGTTTGGTATTCAACAACAATTACTTAGTTGGTTTTGTCCCGATAAATCTGAATTTTACAAAAAAGCCAATAATAGAATCAACAACTTCAAGTCCTGAGTATGACACAGGTATAGTATGATGCAGATATAGTGTGAATCTCCCTTTCTTGTGCTGCTTGGAAGCAAAATGGATGCCATTTTTCTCATGGGGCACTGTGAGAGATCGCGGAAAAGTCGCCGCGAGTGCTACTGAGCAGGCGGCTGATTCCGCGTCCAGTGCGGCAGTTTGCACGCGGAAGCGTGTGTCTGGCGGCAGAGCAGAACGCGGAAAAGCCGCCGCATGCAACAACAGTCAGGCGGCTGATTCCGCGTCCAGCGCGGCAGTTTGCATGCAGCAGTGTGCAGCTGGTGTGACTGAGCCTGTTAGTTCACACAGGTTTAGGGCTACGCACGCGCACGCCAGAAGTCAGGACCTTTATGCCAGCAGGAGATGTGTCAGCTGATCAGGATGATCAGCTGATTTCTGCTGGACTCCTGATTGGCTGAGTGGTTCGGGCGGGGCGGCAGAGTCCTGCAACTATATATACAGCTTGCTTGTCAGTTGCTGGTTGTCTGCCGTTGCGATCACTACGTGGAAGCACTCAGACCTTTAGTCAGATCCTACAGTGTGTTAGAACCAGGTGGACCTGGGAATTCACACTTAGCCAGTTTACTTGTACTGTTAATCTGTGTTATTATTCAGACTAGTTCCAGGGTGCTGAGACTAAGGACCTCGCACTCAGACTAGGCATTGTTTGATATCTGTTATGACTTATTGCTTTTCTGACTACTCCTCTGTCTTCTGATTCGGTACCTCGCATATCTGACTCTTGTTGCCGACCTCTGCCTGATTTCCAATTACTCTTCTGCCTTCCGTTCCTGTATTGCTGCCGTCATCTCTGTTGCTGAACCTCTGCCTGTCTGACCTTTCTCCCTTCAGTGGAACGTCTCCTACTGGAGGGTTATCTCTGAGGCTTGCCTCTCCGAGACGCCTGCCCCAAGCAGACGATTACTGCTAGGGGTCGAGATTCCACAGTCTGCCTGGTTAGAGGATCTCACGCACACGGTTCCCATTCAGAGGTAACCACACCTCTGAGGAATTGCCGTGTGAGGATATTTCCACACTTCTGTGATTTATATTACTGTCCTTATTGTGTTCTTTTGCTGGTGCCCAGAGGTTAGCAATATATCGGATTATCGGTGATACTGCAGATCATCAATAATCGGGTATATATCTGCATTCTTGGTGATACTGCAGATCGCCAATAATCAGATTCTCTCTGCGTGCTGATACCAATCGTTACAGGCACACTTAAAAAATATCTGCTTGCTCTCATTCTCCATACTTTAAATTGACATATGACATGATGCGATAAACATTTGTATGTACAGAGCCAGACATATTAATAACCAACCGGGCTATGTTTCTTTTTTTTCTTTTCCTGCCTGAAAGAGTTAGCCTTCAGGCATGCAAGTGACAGCTTCTCTCTTGTCGGATTATAGAGTAACCTTAACTGATAAGAAATGACAACCATAAAACATTTTTGTGCAGGGGATAGATACAAAAGGTCAATAGTTCATGTATTTTAGCTCTTGGACACTTAAGGTAGCCATACACTGGTCGATTTGCCATCAGATTCGACCAACAGATAGATCCCTCTCTGATCGAATCTGATCAGAGAGGGATCGTATGGCTACCTTTACTGCAAACAGATTGTGAACCGATTTCAGCCTGAAACCGATCACAATCTGTTGTTGTGGTGGTGCTGCTGCCGCCGCTCCCCCCCCCGCCGCATACATTACCTGCTCCGCCGGCGCGACTCCCGGGTCTCTCTCCGCTCTTCTTCTCCGCTCTGGTCTCCGGCTCCAGCATGCTTCACTTCTTCCTGCCTGGCAGGAAGTTTAAACAGTAGAGCACCCTCTACTGTTTAAACTTCCTGCCGGGCAGGAATAAGTGAAGGCATGCCGGAGACCAGAGCGGAGAAGAGCGGAGACGAGCGGGGGCAGTCGCGCCGGCGGAGCAGGTAATGTATGCGGGCTCTATTGCGTCGGTCGTCGGGCACTCGAACGCCGCTAGCGATGCGCTCTTTACCCGCGGGCGATCGACGGTAATTTTCCGCACGGCGCGATCGACGGGATCGGACGAAATGAATCGAAATTCGGCGTGTAGCGCGAACGATTGGCAGCAGATTCGATCCCAGTGATCGAATCTGCTGTCGAAACGGCGGTAAATCGGGCCAGTGTATGGCCAGCTTTAAGCCCATACATCTAGCAATGTATGGGTAGATTGACCAAGAAACAGATCTGTTGGTTGTCTATCCTTCACAGGCTAATTACTAATCAATTTCAGCATGAAATCACTTGGAAATCAGCATTGTTATGTAGCATCTATCTACTGCCTCTGTCACTGGACCCCCCAAATGTTAATAAACTCTCTCTTTTTCCTATGCCCGTGCATTAAAATCTCCCACCAGTCCAGCCACCGGGAGTCTAGCTGTTCCTTCTTCTTTACTCATGCTTCCACTGGACTGCAGCACATAGCACATGGTGTGTGTGTGACGTCACACATGTGCCAGTACGACTGGGCAGGTGAGAGATTGTAATGCAGGGGCGTTGGGAGGCACATTAACTTTTGTGGAGACATCGGCAGGCGGTTCTGTCGTGTTCGTCGCTTGTCCCGATATCTCATAGATTTCCCAGCTTGCTTGCTCAGTAGTCAGTACATTCAACCAATTTTGGCCTGAAATCACTCGAGTTGTCGGTCGGGCATGCTTGTTGTGGCATTGATTTTCATCTGATCCGATAATAATTATTGCATTTTCAGGGCTTTTGCAGTAAGTATAGGGAAAGGGCTGGGCTTTTATTGGCTTTTGCTGGCTTTCAAATGCAACGCCAGCAACCTTCTAGAAGCTGCATGGTGCCTTTGAGACGAGACATTGGGACCAACTGCCAGGCTTTCATGAAAGCCTACTAAACGCTCCCATTCACTTGCATGGGACGGCAGTAGATGCCTAAAAATGTTACTTTTAAAACGCTGCGTTTAATGCCAGCAAAATATCCATGTGAACCAGCCCTTAATCATTTAAAACAAGGGGAAGAATTTACTATATGTTTATATTTTATCTTCAGACAATGAAGCCACCACCTCTTCCAGAGGAATCAGTGTACTGCACATAACAATTCGCACTGTGGTCTTCTTTTTAATCTCGGCACTCTTTGTGATGTACACAGTTCACATATTAAGGTATATAGGTAGGTTTTTCTGTTGCCTTTAGTATTATGTTAAAACCGTACTGTTTAGGAATATCTAGCAATATTTCCGTATTGTTATATTTTTGTTATTATTACATTAAAATTTTCTTTTCAATGTTTTTCTTCAGTGGAAGAAAATATATAGAAAGATGTAAGTTTATGCACATAGTGCCCTCACCTTTAAAGCACAACTGAACAGAGAGGGAGAGAGCTGACATATTTATTTCCTTTTAGACAATGCACATTGCCTGGCTGTCCTGCTGATCCTCTGCCTCCAATACTTTTAGTCATAGACCCTGAACAAGCACGCAAATCAGGTGTTTATGATTGAAGTCTGACTGGATTAGTCACATGCTTGTTTCAGGTGTGTAATTCAGACACTACTGCAGCCAAAGACATGAGCAGGGCTGTCAGGCAACTGGTTTTGTTTAAAAGGAAAAAATTTGGTAGCCTCCATATCCTTCTCAGTTCAGGTGAATTTTAAGGCTCCAGGAAGCACCATAGAACTTACATGTCAAACTCTGAGCCAGCCCCGTTTCTAGGGGCATGCAGGTCGTGCGGCCACCCTGAGCGCTTAGGGAGGGGGGGTGCCGTGATGTAGGGGGGGAGCTGTGGCTGCGGGGAGAACAGTCTGATTTGCCCCTCCCTTCCTCACCCCGGGGCCGCCCTCTGTGCTCCCCCCTCAACTGCAGAGTTAGCGCAGCGGGAAGCCTTGTATACAGCAACTCACCTCCCAGCCGTTCCAATTGCCCATCACTTGCCGCTGGTCTCCTCTGCATAGCTGCTGATACACACTCTACTTCCTGCTATTCAGAGTGTGTATCAGCGGCTATGCAGAGGAGACCAACGGCAAGTGATCAGCGATTGGAACGGCAGGGAGGTGAGTTGTTCTACACAAGGCTTCCCGCTGCGCTAACTCTACAGCGGAGGGGGGAGCACAAAGGGTGGCCCCGAGGAGAGGAAGGTAGGGAGAAGTCGGGCTGCCCTCCCCGCGGCTGACCCCCTCTCCATTATGGGGGGATGGGGGGCACCTACCTATCTCACCTTTATTGCGGGCACCTACCTATCTAACCTACACTGGGGGCACCTACCTATCTAACCTGTACTGGGGGCTCGAATTTAGCCTGCAGGTGGTTTACCAACTTTGCATTATGTTTGCTATATTGAAGTTGAAGCCCTAGATCAACAGGGAAGGCAAATGTATTGTCCTCCTTCTTACCCCTCCCGCTTAAAGCTGCTTGCCTGCTTTAACTTGCGCCGTGCAGTATGCTAGCTATACAGCACTCGGCTAGACCTGGTCTAGAGGTCCAGCCATGCCTTTTCTCACCCCTGCCACACCTGCTACGGCCTCTATTATGTCACACCCATGTCGGCCATGTCTTCTCTTACTTCCTTGGGAACATCAGATTAACTTTATTTATTATTTATTATATTTATAGTATTACGGGAGCTGTACCCAGCATTGTTTTTGGCACATACAGAGTCGATGATGGTACAGTTAGCATTACAGTTCAGGTATAGTAATACAGTGGGATGCGAAAGTTTAGGCAACCCTGTTAATCGTCATGATTTTCCTGTATAAATATTTGGTTGTTATGATAAAAAATGTCAGTTAAATATATCATATCCACTTCCCGACCGCCGTATAGACAAATGGCGGCCGGGAAGTGCACCCCGCAAGGACCGCCGTATAGACAAATTGCGGCGGTCCTTGTAGGGGCATGGGCGGAGCGATTGCGTCATCCGTGACGCGATCCTCCGCCTCCGCCTGTCGCCGCTCACCCGCCGCAACATCCCGCCGGCCATGCGGAAGCGCCGGCGGGATGTTAACCCCGCGATCGCCGCATACAAAGTGTATAATACACTTTGTAATGTTTACAAAGTGTTTTATACAGGCTGCCTCCTGCCCTGGTGGTCCCAGTGTCCGAGGGACCACCAGGGCAGGCTGCAGCCACCCTATGTCGCACCCAAGCACACTGATTTCTCCCCCCCCCCCCCCTGCCCCAGATCGCCCACAGCACCCCTCAGACCAAATCTTCTATGAACTCACCGTACTACTAACGGAATACCTTGGGGTGTCTTCTTTCTTAAATGGGGTCATTTGTGGGGTTCCTATACTGTCCTGGCATTTTAGGGGCCCTAAACCGTGAGGAGTAGTCTTGAAACGAAATTTCTCAAAATGACCTGTGAAATCCTAAAGGTACTCATTGGACTTTGGGCCCCTTAGCGCAGTTAGGGTGCAAAAAAGTGCCACACATGTGGTATCGCCGTACTCGGGAGAAGTAGTACAATGTGTTTTGGGGTGTATTTTTACACATACCCATGCTGGGTGGGAGAAATAACTCTGTAAATGGACAATTGTGTGTAAAAAAAATCAAAAGATTGTCATTTACAGAGGTATTTCTCCCACCCAGCATGGGTATGTGTAAAAATACACCCCAAAACACAACATACTACTTCTCCTGAGTATGGCAATACCACATGTGTGGCACTTTTTTGCAGCCTAACTGCGCTAAGGGGCCCAATGTACAATGAGCACCTTTAGGCTTTACAGGGGTGCTTACAATTTAGCACCCCCAAAATGCGAGGACAGTAAACACACCCCACAAATGACCCCATTTTGGAAAGTAGACACTTCAAGGTATTCAGAGAGGGGCATGGTGAGTTCGTGGCAGATTTCATTTTTTTTTGTCGCAAGTTAGAAGAAATGGAAACTTTTTTTTTTTTTGTCACAAAGTGTCATTTTCCGCTTACTTGTGACAAAAATTAATAGCTTCTATGAACTCACTATGCCTCTCAGTGAATACTTTGGGATGTCTTCTTTCCAAAATGGGGTCATTTGGGGGGTATTTATACTATCCTGGAATTCTAGCCCCTCATGAAACATGTCAGGTGGTCAGAAAAGTCATAGATGCTTGAAAATGGGAAAATTCACTTTTTGCACCATAGTTTGTAAACGCTATAACTTTTACCCAAACCAATAAATATACACTGAATGGGTTTTTTTTAATCAAAAACATGTTTGTCTACATTTTTCGCGCTGCATGTATACAGAAATTTTACTTTATTTGAAAGATGTCAGCACAGAAAGTTAAAAAAATCATTTTTTTGCCAAAATTCATGTCTTTTTTGATGAATATAATAAAAAGTAAAAATCGCAGGAGCAATCAAATAGCACCAAAAGAAAGCTTTATTAGTGACAAGAAAAGGAGCCAAAATTCATTTAGGTGGTAGGTTGTATGAGCGAGTAATAAACCGTGAAAGCTGCAGTGGTCTCAATGGAAAAAAAGTGGCCGGTCCTTAAGGGGGGTAAAGCTCTAGGTCCTCAAGTGGATATAGGAGACACACACGGTGATATTTGAGAAGTCAAATTAAGTTTATTGGGTTTACAGAAAGTACGCAATAATTGTTTAAATAAAATTAGGCAGTTCCATAAATTTGAGCACTGTTGTCATTTTATTGATTCCAAAACCTTTATAACTAATTATTGGAACTCAAAATGGCTTGGTAAGCTCAGTGACCCCTGACCTACATACACAGGTGAATCCAGTTATGAGGAAGAGTATTTAAGGGGGTTGATTGTAAGTTTCCCTTCTCTTTTAATTTTCTCTGAAGAGTAGCAACATGGGGGCCTCAAAACAACTCTCAAATGACCTGAAGACAAAGATTGTTCACCATCATGGTTTAGGGGAAGGATACAGAAAGCTGTCTCAGAGATTTCAGCTGTCTGTTTCCACAGTTAGGAACATACTGAGGAAATGGAAGACCACAGGCTCAGTTTAAGTTAAGGCTCGAAGTGGCAGACAAAGAATAAACAGAAATGACGAATGGTGAGAACAGTCAGAGTCAACCCACAGACCAGCACCAAAGACCTACAACATCATCTAGCAGCAGATGGAGTCACTGTGCATTGTTCAACCATTCTGCACACTTTACACAGGGAGATGCTGTATGCGAGAGTGAGGCAGAGGAAGCCTTTTCTCCACCCACAGCACAAACAGAGCCTCTTGAGGTATGCTAAAGCACATTTGGACAAGCCAGCTTCATTTTGGTATATGGTGCTGTGGACTGATGAAACTAAAATTGAGTTGTTTTATTTGGGCATAACAAGGGGCATTATGCATGGAGGACAAACAACACAGCATTTCAAGAAAAACACCTGCTACCTACCGAAAAATATGATGGTGGTTCCATCATGCTGTGGGGCTGTGTGGCCAGTGCAGGGACTGGGAATCTTTTCATAGTTGAGGGACGCATGGATTCCACTCAGTATCAGCAGGTTCTGGAGACCAATGTCCAGGAATCAGTGACAAAGCTGAAGCTGTGCCAGGGCTGGATCTTTCAACAAGCCAATGACCCTAAACACTGCTCAAAATCCACTAAGGCATTCATGCAGAGGAACAAGCACAATGTTCTGGAATAGCCATCTCAGTCCCCAGACCTAAATATAATTGAAAATCTGGGGTGTGAGTTAAAGAGAGCTGTCCATGCTCGGAAGCCATCAAACCTGAATGAACTAGAGATGATTTGTAAAGAGGAATGGTCCAAAATACCTTCAAGCAGAATCCAGACTCTAATTGGAACCTACAGGAAACATTTAGAGGCTGTCATTTCTGCAAAAGGAGGATTTACTAAATAGTAATTTCATTTCCTTTGGTGGTGCCCAAATGTATGCGCCTGCCTAATTTTGTTTAAACAATTATTGCGCACTTTCTGTGAATCCAACAAACTTCATTTCACTTCTCAAATACCACTGTGTGTGTCTCCTATATGATATATTTAAAGTTGTGCAACAAGAGAAAGACAAAAGCTGGCAGGCACTTCAAGATGAAAAACTGACACCACTTTATTGACACCATGCACAATTGCTTCCAAGTCACTACTATGCATTCAGCAAACTGTGACCAAATAAATTCCATCCAAACATGTTATGGCTTGCTGTAACTTATAGGCAGAAAGCGAAGCAGGGAGACATGCGGGGAGCAGAGATAACAGCAGTACAGGCTATACTTGCGTGACCATGTGGTGGCAGTTGTGGGTCTGGATAGAAGCATGGATGCACTAGGGGTGATCCAGGGCGACTGCCCTAACAGCCGTTTTGCCCTTCCTTCTCAGGGGCCTCATCAGAGAGGCAGTGTCGCACATCCTGGGTCCCGGTGGAGCGAACAGTGCAGGTCCGTGTACGGCATCCGCGTGGTGCGCATCATTGGCTTCTAGTGTACTTGTGACGGCGTCTTCCGCCTTTTCAGGCATACCGCCGTCACTCACACACTCCTCCTTCCGCTGACGTACATCCGGCCTATGCGGCTACTAAGCAACCACCCTGCGCGAGTGCGGCCCGAGATAGTTGCGCATAGTGGCCATCTTGTGGCTAGGATGCTAACTGCATCTTAGTTGGGCCTGCTTACATACATCAGTGTTTCCATCCTCCAGATCCATCTGGAAAAAAGTGTGGGGAAAGAAAAGAGAGGAAACAATCCTAATCCAGTTCCTCCACCCAGCCGGCAACAACGTGAGAAACTCTAATCCAAGTCACATGTTACTTTTTGCACAATATAAAATATTACTTTAACAATATCAAATCACTTATCAATCAAAAAATAGTATTTGTACCAGATCACTTATCAATAGGAGCAGATCAAGTATGACACATATATATATATATATATATATATATATACAATTAGATCAAATAAAGAAAAAGAACGGGTCACATTAAATACATTTAGTTCTTTCCTCAAGGTGAGCTCAGGAATCGATGAGTATATATATATATATATATATATATATATATATATATATAAATTTATAGTTTTTTATATCATTTTATGGTCTTATTAAAGGGGAAGGAAGAGAACCGGGGATGGAGTATTAATACGACATAATACTTCAACGTAATACTCAAACGGACTTCAGGAAACACGTCAGATCATTCCGCTCATTGAGTCCAAGGGGACCCAAGGCTTCAGTAATGCTAATTAACCATGCTTCTCTTTGTAACAAAGTGGATACACTATTTCCACCTCTACTACTATATGTAATATGATATATTTAACTGACATTTTTATCATAACAACCAACAATTTATAAAGGAAAAAGGTTGCCCAAACTTTAGCATCCCACTGTATAATATACGTAAAAAAGGCATATCCACAGTACATAAACCTTACTGAAAGATGGACCAGAGGGGGTAGTCTGAGGTAGCACATTAACATGCAACGCTCATCTGCTCTGCAGCAATTTCAGATGCCTGCTGTGTATCCTTATGATAGGTTAGGACAGAAAGGGAAAAGAAGAGAGAGAGAGAGAGAGTGGAGACAGGAGTAGAGACAGAGAGAAAGAAAAGGATAGGTAGAGAGTGAAGAGAAAAAGGGGAGAGAAAGAGAAGGAGAGAAAAAGACCTTGCGTGGCCTCTACACCACTGCTGAGGTCAAGCAGATGCCCGGACTAAGAAACAACAGGGCCACCAAGCCAGCACCACTGAAATAGTGAGACTACACATTATGTAACAAGACAGAAATTTGAATATCCAGAATTACACACCACTCCCTGGGATCTGGGAATTAAAATGAAGTGTTCCTCTGCTACAGAACTTGATAATTAGGGATTGAGGCCCCACTGCTGCCACCATATCCTACCTAATAATAGGCAAGTGTTTCTGCATCCCATGTCCCTGTGTCAGTGCGCATGTGCCAGTGTCAGTGCGCATGTTTCAGTTGTGCGCATGTGCAGAGACACTGCAGAAAGCTGGGGGAATAATGTGTGGCTCTTGCTGTGCGCGTTGCTAGGGCAACCAGGATGCAGAGAGCATGGGAGGATGGGCCCAGAAGGGGGGGCAAGATTGTGCAGCATGCCCAGACGTGTGCTCGCGCGCGACGGGTTTGTGCGCACGTGGCGTGCACACTAATGAGGGAGGGGGAGAGAGGCAGTGCAGGGGTCGCAGACACAGCCTAGCACCCCGCCCATTTTTAAATGGGCCTTAGGCCTAGTTACTTCATAATTATTATTACATGAATTTAGCTCTTCTTGTTACTTATTGTAAGCATAATATGTTTTAAACATTGTTTTTGTTTATATTATCCTTTAAGCTGCTCTGAATGTGGAAACAAGGACTTCAGCTGAAGTTTTTAAAGATGAACGGGATGTATATGTGAACTTTGTCAAGCGACGAGAAGGTATTAGTACAGAGTGGCAATACAAAAGTCTTACTAATGATGATCTGTATCTTCTATATAAATTCCCCTTTAGGTGAAATTATGTATGATTAACCAGAAGCCGCGATAGTGGCAGTATATCTACATCTCTTGGAAGTACTGTTTTCACCCCAAGGGTGTAGATATTCGTCTATCGAAGTTTTAGAGCGCCGCACCCCCCCCCCCCCTTCCACGGCAACAGTTAGCGGACAGATTGGTGAATGGGTACGTAGTTCCCAAAAACAATCTACGTGCCTTATAACTAATAATGATAATGTAACGAACAGCAGATATTATTTGTTGAAGGTGTAAAAAAACCAAAAAACTAAATTAAAAAAAACCTTTTACTTTTGTTTAGGCCAGCCTTTCTTAACCTTTTTACCCTGGAGGAACCCTGCAAATAACTTTTGGATCTCAAAAAAAGCCCTGCAAACAATTTTTTGATCTCGAGGAACCCCTGCATTTATTTTGCAGGAGGCATGGGGCCATACGCAATTCACCTTTTCACCTGAGTTTTCTCCTAGGTGACATTTTCACAACTTGAAAATAAAATGCTTTTTTAACCATCAGCAAGCAAACAAATGCTCAAAATAATTTTGCCAGTGGCTTTTCAACTACTTTTTAGTACTTTTTCCATTGCAAAGTGCTAAAAAGTTATTTTAAATTGAAGATGAAAAAATATCTTCTAGGAGAAAACTCAGGAGAAAAAATGAATTGCATATGGCCCATGGTCTTTAAAAGTAGGTGAGGCAGTTTATTTCACTACCCCCATTACACTGCCACTCATTATACTGCCTCCTTATCCTAGTGCTTTTTATTAATGTGCTCATTATTATTATGACCCCCAATTTAGAGCTTATTTTTACAGTACCCCCTATCATAATGTGCTCCATTATACTTCCCTCCCCTTCCTGTTCCTGCCTCACTCCCATAGCTACCAAAATAAATGACTTGTAAAAAAAAATATATGGCATTTCAGAGAGAATACATAAATTGTTACGTTACGGACTTAGCTTTGACATATACAGGGCCGGCTTTAGGGGGGGGCAAGAGGGGGCAGAGCCCCCTCAAATAGACTTCTTGCCCCCTCAAATCTATCAGCCGCTCTGCCGCTGCTTCCTGGTCCATGGAACGCAGTGTAGTGAGCGGCAGGCACGTCTTATGACGCTGCCGCTCTCTGCTCTCCCCCCTTGCTGAGTTGCTGTACAGTGGCTGGGGTACGAACAGCGCAGTGCCAAGCTACTCCGCCCCTTCTTCCTGTCACCTTCCTCAGATTTGGCCCGCTTAAACTCCTCCTCCCAGCTGGTTTTGAATTCAGCGCGGTCTCGCTGGGGCTGGGGAGCAGAGCAGAAGTGTGCCGACTGCCGAGGAGATCAAAGGGCTGCAGACACCTGCTGGCACTTCACTGCTCTGAAGACTGAGGAGCGATGAAGCAAGACTGACTGATGAGGGGGAGAACACTGAATGTTCTCACAGCTAGGAACTTGGAGGATGCAGCGGCAGCTGGCCAGCAGAGTTATGAGGACTGCACGTCAGGGGAGGTGGTCTGGATTCTATCTATCTTGTTATTTTTTTTTTTTGTGTGTGTCCGTCTCCCCCCCCCCCCCCCCCCTCTCTCTCTCTCTCTCTCTCTCTCTCATAGTGAACAAAGTGTGTATGTAGTGTTATGTGTACAGTGCAGTGTGTGTGTGTGTTGTGTGCCTCTATCTGTGCCCATGTCTGTGCCTCTCTCTGTGTCCTAGTGTGTGTGTAGTGTGTGTGTAGGAAGCTCACAATCTAATCCTACCATAGTCATAGTATAATGCCCTACCATATTATTATGTATTTACATAGCACTGACATCTTCTGCAGCGCATTACAGAATACGTAGCTATGTCACTGACTGTCCTCAGAGGAGCTCACAATCTAATCCTACCATAGTCATAGTGTACTGTCCTACCATATTATTAATATGTATTTATATAGCACTGACATCTTCTGCAGCACTTTACAAACTACATAGCCAGGTCACTGACTGTCCTCAGAGGAGAACAGTTTAATTTGTGTACCGTAAGCCCTAGCCCTTTTTTTTATGTACCCCATTGGAACTTGGCACACTATGTTACTTCCACTGCTCTCTATCACCTATTGCATGCCTGTCACCCAATATTTGCCAGCATCTAGTTATTACTGTTATTTGTCTCCTGCTGCCTACCTTTCACTACTTGCTTACCACTAAAATATATTAATCACTATCTACCCTCTACTAGAATCACCACAAGCCTCACCACAAGCCTCTCATGTGAATCGACCGATCAATACCAGCCTGCCACTAGAATAGTTGATTAATTAAGGTAATCAAGGCAGGTAAGTATGTACCTTTCTTAATCTGATTTGCCCCAGGAAAAGTAGTGATATAGTCCCTGCTAAAGCTTATATTCTGTGCCTGTACTGACAGTAAACTAGCTGCAGTGTGAGATCTCTGCTGCCTCCATTATGTACAGTGTAAGCTGTTCCTCTGTGCCTGTACTGATAGTAATCTAGCTGCAGTGTGTGCTGATCTCTGCTACCTCCAGTATGTACAGCATTAGCTATTACTGTGTGCCTGTACTGATGGTAAACTAGCTGCAGTGTGTACTGATCTCTGCTACCTCCAATATGCACAGCATTAGCTGTTACTGTGTGTCTGTACTGATGGTAAACTAGCTGCAGTGTGTACTGATCTCTGCTACCTCTAGTATGTACAGCATTAGCTGTTACTCTGTACCTAAACTCAATGTTAACTCACTGTAGTGTGTGCCCTTCATTTCTAACCCTCGTGTGTTGTTCATTTCTACCCCTACCTCCAGTATGTACAGTATAAGCTGTTACTCTGTGCCTGTGCTGATAGAAAATTAGCTGCAGTGTGTACTGATCTCTGCTACCTCCAGTATGTACAGCATTAGCGGTTACTGTGTGCCTGTACTGATGGTAAATTAGCTGCAGTGTGTACTGATCTCTGCTACCTCCAGTATGTACAGCATTAGCGGTTACTGTGTGCCTGTACTGATGGTAAACTAGCTGCAGTGTGTACTGATCTCTGCTACCTCCAGTATGCACAGCATTAGCTGTTACTGTGTGCCTGTACAGATGGTAAACTAGCTGCAGTGTATACTGATCTCTGCTACCTCCAGTATGTACAGCATTAGCTGTTACTCTGTACCTAAACTCAACAGTAACTCACTGTAGTGTGTGCCCTTCATTTCTAACCCCCGTGTGTTGTTCATTTCTACCCTACCTCCAGTATGTACAGTATAAACTGTTACTCTGTGCCTGTGCTGATAGTAAACTAGCTGTAGCATGTTCTGATCTCTGCTACCTCCAGTATGTACTATGTAAGTTGTTATTCTGTACCTTTACTGATTGTAAACCAGCTGTATTGTATGTACAGTATTAGCTGTAAAGCCTGGTACACACATCCATTTTGATTGGCCAATTTTACTCTTCTAGGTATTATGAGAGCTCAGCTCTGTTCATAGTATTTGAAGTCTGTTGGCCCTCATACTAGATGGGGGTGGTAAAATTGGTCAGTGATTGGCAAATCAAAACTGAACGTGTGTATGCATTTTTACTCTATGCCTATACTAATAGTAAATAATCTAATTAAAGGATAGGAGGCTCCACCCAACATTTTGTTGGTCAGGCCCTTTATCTTTAGGTTACAACGCTGCTAAGTTCATGTATATTTGGCCCCACCCATGACCACGCCCACGGTCTGCTGTATGACCACGCCCATTTTTCGGGGCGCCGCGCTGCGCGCGGCGCAGGTGTTTTTTGCGCCCCCTGCAAATTTCTGTCTGCCCCCTCATATGTGCCTGTCTAGAACCGGCCCTGGACATATATTATTGATATTTTTCAAATTAGGCATTGTAATTATTAATAAAGTATAATGAGAAAACCAAACACACAAAATTAAAAAATACACCTTTATTGCCAAATAATATAATAACATATTTCAATGTTGGGATAACTGGGACAAATGGGCAAATAAAATAGGTGGGTTTTATTTTTAAACTACAGGGGTTACAAATTGAGAAATAAGAGTATTTTCAACATTTTTGCTTACTTTTCCTTCTAAAATGCATCTATATATGTATATAAAGTACAAGTGTCCCTGCGTCTGTCCCTGTGTCAGTGCTTTTGCGCTTCTGCACATGTCAAGCACTGACAGCCGTTGGGACAAGACGCACGACGGCCCACCCGGCCGAGCCGGTGGGCGGGTGTGCGCATGCGCGCGCGTTGGCGACAGACCTAGAGCCTGTTTTCAAACGGGCTTTAGTCACTAGTATGAAATAAAATAACTCTTAGGAAAAGCACCACCCAAAGAAAGCCTAATTGGGGGCGAAAAAACAATGTATAGATCATTTTGATGTGATGAGCAGTGATAAAGTTATTGGCAAATGAATGGGAGGAGCGCTGACATTTGAAAATTGCTTTGGTCCATAAGGGAAAAAACCTCATAATGGTGAAGTTTAAACTTTTTTTTGAAGTTTTTTTCTTTTTAGTTTGTGTAGCAGTTTTGATTTGAATACACTATTTATAGAGAGTTTAAGATATCTTCTTATTTATTGTTTTTAATCTGCAACTGTTCCTGTAACTGCCATAATTGTGCTATTCTCTGTATTCCCTTGTATTGATTTACATAGGAGCCGAGGTTGTCTTCAATGACCATCCATGGAAAGAAGATGGCTAAGTTATTAAGAATTCAAGAGGTGGATGAAGATTCTTCGAGACATACTTGGCGTCCGTTTTTAGCACACACAAACACACAAAAATAGCAAAGATTGTTTTTTAATTATCACTCTTTTTTAATATGATGACTAGTGTAGTGATGTGATGTCTAGGAGAACTCATGGAGAAGCATGTGATTTATTTGATCAGCTGATAGATTTGCATGGTTCTGATTTGCTGTGATCACATCTTAGCGCATGAACATGACTAGCAAATCAGAGACTAACATATCTACTATCACCTGACCAAATTGATCACATGCTTTTCCATGAGTTCTCCTAGACATGACCATCACTAATGATGACCAATTTAGACAAGGGAATAAATACATGTATTGCCACTTTACGTGTGAATACTGAAGATTGCATCAAGAAAAGAAGAGTTGTGTACGCCACGCTACTTGCTATATCCTTGTACCCTCCTGTTCCTGAGAGCTCCTGGTCATGTTGCTACTCAATATTACGGTACTACCTGTTCCTCTTCATTGTAGATATAGCATGAGTATTTAGGTGCATGCTCATCACTGAAGTGGCATTAGGTGTGTATTTATGAAGACTCAGAACTTGAAGAGCATCGTAGCGACTCATTGAAGAACATAAATATTCATTATGACCATTTTTACATTAAAGAGGAACTCCGACCAAGAATTGAACTTTATCCCAATCAGTAGCTGATACCACCTTTTACATGAGAAATCTATTCCTTTTCTCAAACAGAGCATCAGGTGGCGCTGTATGACTGATATTGTGGTGTAACCCCTCCCACAAAGAAACCCCTCCCACAAGAAAAGTATGTACTTTTGGCAGTTTCCTGTCTGTGAACCATGCTGTAACTGCCAAAAACCATGCAGCAGCTACATATACTGCCAACAGTAGCATGTTCACTGGAGTTCCTCTTTAATCCTGGTTTCAGCATCAGAGTTGCTTCTTATAACTATATATTGCTGTTTGTTGGTATGTAATCCCAGCCTACCAGTGATGTTTAGCCTAGGCTATGATGTCACACAACCTTCAGCCCCCAGAGCACTCTGGGAGATCAACTGACATTCCTGTTCACTACAGAGATTTAAAAAAATTCCCATAGTCATTCATCCTGCCAGCAGTAAAAATGCTGACACCACTGATAAATTTAAGAATGTAAATCATGGTGAGGCAGGGGTGTAACAATAACTCCCGTGACCTAATGCAGAGTGGCAGTGGAGTGCATCAGAGCATTATACTTTACCTACTCCCAGCGGTGGCAAGTCATCTTCACCTCCTCTGCAGTTTACAAGTGCCGTGCAGCCAGCCAATCAATCACCATGTGACTTCCCTTCCTGCAACATGACATGATGGGATGGGACTAAAGCTGAATGGTGATTGGCTGGCTGTACAGCATCTGCAAACTGAAGAAGAAGTGAAGCGGGACCTGTATCACCGCCGGGAACAGGTAACATATAATGCTCTACTCCGCTGCCGCTCTGCATTGTGTACAGGACCGACCCTATGTAGCCTGGGGTGAGGTGAGATTTTACAATGTGAAACATTGACTAATTTATAATGTAATGATGTAATTAAGTAAATGTAAGTTATATTCAATAAAGTTATTCTTTAAGACAAAAGTATTATTTATTCTATTAACCTCCCTGGCGTTCTATTAAAATCGCCAGGGAGGCTGCGGGAGGGTTTTTTTTAAATTAAAAAAAAACTATTTCATGCAGCCAACTGAAAGTTGGCTGCATGAAAGCCCACTAGAGGGCGCTCCGGATCCGCACTTTCGATCGCCTCCGGCGATCAAAAGTAACAAGGAAGGCCGCAATGAGCGGCCTTCCTTGTTTCGCTTTCCTCGTCGCCATGGCGACGAGCGGAGTGACGTCATGGACGTCAGCCGACGTCCTGACGTCTGCCGCCTCCGATCCAGCCCTTATCGCTGGCCGGAACTGTGTGTTCCGGCTGCGCTGGGCTCGGGCGGCTGGGGGGACCCTCTTTCGCCGCTGCTCGCGGCGGATCGCCACAGAGCGGCGGCGATCAGGCAGCACACGCGGCTGGCAAAGTGCCGGCTGCGTGTGCTGCTTTTTATTTGATAGAAATCGGCCCAGCGGCGCCTGAGAAATCCTCCTGTGCAGGTTACCCCGAGCTGAGCTGCCGGTTAGGCAAGGGGGTTAATAAAGCGCCAACATATTACGCAGAGCTGGACATTAGTTTAGGTTACAGACAATATTTAGGGGAGACATACAGCAATAAGACAATACAGGAATACAAGAAAAACCAGATCACGCAGCACAGTATAAGTGCAAGGTAATGCTTAGTCAATCACTGGATGGGAGCAGGGGATTAGGCAAGTTGAGTTCATTCAAATGCATAGCATGGGTGCACAGTAATGGGGGCGCATGATCAGGTAGGACACTAAAGGAGGAGGACCCTGCCCGAAGGCTTACAATCTAGAGGGAGAGGTAGGGACACGAAAGTTAGGGGACCAGATTTCAGCTGCGGGTTTAGAGCACTAGTGAGGGGTGGTAGGCCAGAGTGAAAAGGTGAGTTTTGAGGGCCTTCTTAAAGATGTTGAAAGAGGGGGCTGCCCTAATGGGTGGAGGTAGGAAGTTCCATAGTGTTGGAGCAGCTCTTAAGAAGTCCTGGAGGCGTGCATGGGACTGGGTGATGCGGGGGGCAGTCAGGCGAAGGGATTCACAGAGGGGAGCAGCCGTGATGGATCGATGGGAGGAGTGGATAATTCTGGCTGCCACGTTCATGATGGACTGCAGGCAGGGTCGGACTGGGACACTAAGGGCCCACCAGGAAAGTTTCAGCATTTGGCCACCCCCCCCCCCCCACACACACACACACACGCACGCGCGGCACAGGATCGCCCCTTACCATTTTGAGCTCACTCACGCATGTACTACAGAAATTTTGCATTATATAAATACATCAGTTGTTAGAAGTCATTTGATTATGGTAGGGAATAGATTGTGAGCACTTCTGAGGACAGTCCATAACAGTGAGATGGACACATGCGGCGCACGCAGCATACACAAAATAAGCAGCAGTGCTATTGACAGAGAGTGGGTCTTACCAGATAAACTTTAGATAAAATAATCAAGTAGTTACATGCCTCATGATAATTCATGAAGTAGTCAAATGCCGCTAATTAAAAATTTTACGTAGTCACACACCTCCAGATAAAATAATTAAGTAGCCAGACGCCTTACAATGAACAAAATAAAAAGCCAGGTGCATCAAAAAAATAATAATTCAGTAGCCAAATGGACACTGTACACATAAATTAAGTAGCATGCTGCCATCAGACAATTCATCAAGTAATCATATGCCATCAGATAATTCATCAAGCAGTCTCATGCCATCAGATAATTCATTAAGTCATCGCATGCCATCAGATAATTCATTAAGTCATCGCATGCCATCAGATATTTCATCAAGTAGTCTCATCATGACATCAGATAATTCATCAAGCAGTCTCATGCCATTAGATAACTCATCAAAGAACCGCATGCCATCAGATAATTCATCAAGTCGCCGCATGCCATCAGATAATTCATCAAGTAGTCACATGCCATCAGATAATTCATCAAGTAGTCACATGCTGCCCAATAAAAATAAAGTTGTAACAGTCAACCAGATAAAATAATTAAGTATCCAGGTGCCTCACAATAAACAAATTGCATAGACAGATGCCTCAAGATAAAACAAATTAGTAGCCAAGTCCACCCTGGATACATAAATTAAACAGCCATGTTCACCAAATAAAAGAATTAGATAGCTACTGTATGTGCCTATAGATAACAGTATTAGGTAGAATAATGTGCCCCTAGATATTAGGTAGCCATTGCGGACCCCCAATTACTGGCTGGGTGCAGGGTGCTTGTTGGGTGCTGGTTAGGGCAGTGTGCAGGCTGGTGGCTGGGTGCAGGGACAGGGTGCAGGTTAGGGCAGTGCGCAGGATGGCTGCAGGGACAGGGTGCAGGTTAGGGCAGTGTGTAGGATGGGTGCAGGAACAGGGTGCTGGTTTGGGCAGTGTGCAGGATGGGTGCAGGGACAGGGTGCTGGTTAGGGCAGTGTGCAGGCTGGTGGCTGGGTGAAGGGACAGAGTGCTGGTTAGGGCAGTGTGCAGGCTGGTGGCTGGGTGCAGGGACAGGGTGCTGGTTAGGGCAGTGTGCAGGCTGGGACAGGGTGCCGGGACAGGGTGATTGTTAGGGCAGTACAGGCTGGGGCAGGGTGCAGGGGCAGGGTGCTGGTGGTTAGGGCTGTTCAGGCTAGTGGCTGGGACAGGGTACAGGGGCAGGGTGCTGGTTAGGGCAGTTCAGGCTGGGGCAGGGTGCAGGAGCAGGGTGCTGGTGCTTAGGGCAGTTCAGGCTGGAACAGGGTGCAGGGACAGGGTGCTGGTGGTTAGGGCAGTTCAGGCTAGTTGCTGGGACAGGATGCTGGTTAGGGCAGTTGTGGCTGGGGCAGGGTGCTGGGACAAGGTGCTGTTTAGGGCAGTTTTGACTGGCAGGGTGCTGGGGCAGGGTGCAGGGACAGGGTGCTGGAGCAGGGTGCTGGTTAGGGCAGTTGTGGCTGGGTGCAGGGACCGGGTGCAGGGACAGGGTGCCGGGACAGGGTGCTGGTTAGGGCAGTTGTGGCTGAGGCAGGTTGCAGTGACAGGGTGCAGGGACAGGCTACTGGGGCAGGGTGCAGGGGCACGGTGCTGTTTAGGGCAGTTGTAGCTGGGACAGGGTGCTGGGGGCAGGGTGCTGGGGCAGGGTACAAGGGCAGGGTGCAGGGACAGGGTACTGGGGCAGGGTGCAGGGGCATGGTGCTGTTTAGGGCAGTTGTAGCTGGGACAGGGTGCTGGGGCAGAGTGCAGAGTCAGGGTGCTGGGGCAGGGTGCAGGGACAGGGTACAAGGGCAGGGTGCAGGGGCAGGGTGCTGGGGCAGGGACAGGGTGCAGGGTGCTGGGGCAGGGACAGGGTGCTGGGGAGGGGCAGGGTGCTGGGGTGGGGTGCACTGCAGGGACAGGGTGCTAGGGCAGGGTGCAGTGCAGGGACACGTTGTCACGGAAGAGCCGTGAGACCAGAAAACGCAATCGCAATCGGTTTCCTGAACCGATTGTCGTTGCGTTGCCAAATCAAGATTTCATGTCTAGGGTGTCTTCTTTTGGAAATCTAGCTTTCATAGCTGCTAGAGGAAGTCTTTTCATGAAGCCCTTTTGTCTGTAACTGTCCCAAGGTTTTGTTTAATTAGCAAGGAACAAAGGATTTCCTGTCACAGGCAGATCATAGCTTAGTGTGAGCCTGCCATTTGGGACGGATACAATTTTGTGAGCCCCAGCAAAGTGAGCTTCCCTCACAGCAAGGGCTCAGACTCACCGGCGCCATGTAGACATTTTTTAAAAAAAAAATTTATTTTTTATTTTTTTAATTTTTATGCGGAAATCCGTTTTTTATGCGGAATTCCGGTTTTTGAATGCGGAGTTCCGTTTTTGAATGCGGAAATCCGTTCAACATGCTGCCACTTGTAGTCCGTCTGATAGGAGTTACAGAAATCCGAATTTTAGGGCGGAATTTGGAGGGGTGGAGCCCTGAGGGGCTTGTGACCCTAACCACCCAATTGGACAGCCTGGGATAGATCTGATCCTAGGGAATGATGGGTAATGTAGTCCCTGATAACACACAAAGTAGAGCCAATAGACAGTGAGGTTAGAAACGAGCTAAAGAGCTCAGCGAATGGTGCTCACTGAATCATATGGTCATGTGATGTGAAAACTGTTTAAAAGCGTCTGCAGGCTCCTAGTAGCTAAGCTCCTGATGAGTCCAAGTGACGAAACTAGTCGGGCGGCGCTGTAGGAGCCGGTCAGACGCTGGATCACCTCGAGGATTGTTTTATATGCGCATTTTAACTGGATGTTTGTAAGTGCACTTGCTCTTTTTAATATATTTTATTAAATGGAATTACGCTATGGTACACCTGTTTGAGCCCTAGATCATTTCTTTGCTGACACAAGAGAAAGTCATCACAACAAGCTAGAGCTGCTGGTCTGTGAAGGGTCGGCCATATTATGTGGTGAGAGGCTTGAGTGCATAGCTGGTGGAGGCCAGGGCCGGATTTACCATAAGGCACTCAAGGCACGTGCCTACAGGCGCCTAATTGGTCAAGGGGCGGGTTTATGTAATGTCCCCTGTAAATTTAAGACTGAAAGAACGCAATAGCAGTCGCTTGCGTCCTTATTTACATTATAATCCAGCGGCCGCGGCCACAACTACAGTGAGGGGCGGGCCGCAGGCGGCTAGTTACACACACAGACACACAGTGTCATTACGCCACTCTCCCCACCCACCGGCCGCCGTCACTATGCCTGCACGCAGTGATGCAGCTTGTGTGAACAACAGCTGCGTGCATAGGCGGTGGGGGGGCGGCGCGATTGTCTGTCTGCTGCCCGCTGGGCTGGCCGGGAGTTTGAGGAGCCACGTGGGTGGGCGGCAAAGGTGAGGTGGGCATCACTTACTGGCAAGTCACACAGACTTAGCCTGCCTGCACCGATGCGCCCACAGTCTGATGGAGAGGGAATCGGGGATAAAGAGGAGAACGATTCAAGCGGCACAGCACAGGTAGGCTGCAGGCAAAAAGGTCCGCCCCGCCCCCCTCTCCTGACTCCTGTACTAAAGCAGCCAACCAGCATGGCTGCAGTAATGGTAGCCAAGCAGCCTCTGTGCTCCACACCTCGGTAGAAAGGCTGAAGAGGCATGTAAGCACCGGCTGCTTCCTGAAAGCCGGCCCATGCTGCAGTATCATATGTCTGCCGAAAGCACCGCCGCCGAGTTCCTGGAGCAGTAAGAGGAGGACAGACCAGCTCAGCTGCAGTGCCTGATGGAAGGTCACCGAGCAGCAGTATAGCTACAATGTCAAGGTGATCCCTGTTCCTCATCCCCCTACTACACTGGTCTCTCTCCTCCTCATCCTCCTGTTTCCCTGCTCTGTCCTCCCCATCCCCCTGTTTGCCTGCTCTGTCCTCCCCATCCTCCTGTTTGCCTGCTCTCTCATCCTCCTGTTTGCCTGCTCTCTCCTCCTCATCCTCCTGTTTGCCTGCTCTCTCCTCCTCATCCTCCTGTTTGCCTGCTCTCTCCTCCTCATCCTCCTGTTTGCCTGCTCTCTTCTCCTCAACCTCCGGTTTGCCTGCTCTCTCCTCCTCATCCTCCTGTTTGCCTGCTCTCTCCTCCTCATCCTCCTGTTTGCCTGCTCTCTCCTCCCCATCCTCCTGTTTGCCTGCTCTCTCCTCCCCATCCTCCTGTTTGCCTGCTCTCTCCTCCCCATCCTCCTGTTTGCCTGCTCTCTCCTCCCCATCCTCCGGTTTGCCTGCTCTCTCCTCCCCATCCTCCGGTTTGCCTGCTCTCTCCTCCCCATCCTCCGGTTTGCCTGCTCTCTCCTCCCCATCCTCCGGTTTGCCTGCTCTCTCCTCCCCATCCTCTGGTTTGCCTGCTCTCTCCTCCTCATCCTCCTGTTTGCCTGCTCTCTCCTCCTCATCCTCCTGTTTCCCTGCTCTCTCCTCCCCATCCTCCTGTTTGCCTGCTCTCTCCTCCCCATCCTCCTGTTTGCCTGCTCTCTCCTCCCCATCCTCCTGTTTGCCTGCTCTCTCCTCCCCATCCTCCTGTTTGCCTGCTCTCGCCTCCCCATCCTCCTGTTTGCCTGTTCTTTCCTTCCCATCCTGCTGTTTGCCTGCTCTGTCCTCCCCATCCTGCTGTTTGCCTGCTCTGTCCTCCCCATCCTGCTGTTTGCCTGCTCTGTCCTCCCCATCCTCCTGTTTCCCTGCTTTGTCCTCCCCATCCTCCTGTTTCCCTGCTCTGTCCTCCCCATCCCCCTGTTTCCCTGCTCTGTCCTCCCCATCCTCCTGTTTTCCTGCTCTGTCCTCCCCATCCTCCTGTTTCCCTGCTCTGTCCTCCCCATCCTCCTGTTTCCCTGCTCTGTCCACCCCATCCTCCTGTTTCCCTGCTCTGTCCTCCCCATCCTCCTGTTTCCCTGCTCTGTCCTCCCCATCCTCCTTTTTCCCTGCTCTGTCCTCCCCATCCTCCTGTTTCCCTGCTCTGTCATCCCCATCCTCCTGTTTCACTGCTCTGTCCTGCCCACCCCCCAACACACTTTTCTTTCCTTCTCATCCCCAACATCACTGATCTGTCCTCCTCATCCCCCATCTTCACTGCTCTTTAATCCTCATCCTTCACTGCTCTGACCTCTATCCCTGCCTCTCCTCACTTTCATGATTTTACAGTCTAATCCCTGCCTAATATCACTGACCTCCAGCATCTTACACCTTAATCCTTAAAAAAATATTCTAAACTCTAATCCCTGTGTCATGTCACTAACTGCCCTTAGGATTTTACACTCTAATCACTGATTAATTTCATAATTAGTGACATGACACAGTGATTAGCATGTAAAAACCTAAGGAAAGTTAGTGATGACGCAGGGATTAGAGTTTAGAATATTTTTACTTGGAGGTGTGGCCTGTGTTAAGGGACGGGGTTTAGGGCGCCAGAACACCTGTGCCTACAGGCTCCTGAGTTCTAAATCCGGCCCTGGTGGAGGCACTTTAGGGTGACCCGTGAGTGGAGTGGGAGCACTGGTGGTGCTGGATAGTGTATGCTCTGTAAACGGTATTACACTATTGCTGTGTCTCTCTTTCATATGACATGTATACACACATCTGAGGAGTCCTATATCAGTGGAGGAGTTCGTGTGCTGGCATGGTCCAAAAACGTGATTGCTAATCGTTAGTGGTTGGCCTATTGTTCCGGTGAGAATATATCATTACTGCTATGAACTGTATATGAAGAATTATTGCTTGGACTATTAACTGGATACCTGTGGATCACACCTATTGAGGGCGTTGTGGACTTTTTAAATGTGGAATCTTGTGTATTAATATGTGGGTTGTTGAGCGCTGTTTCCATAGAATAGAAATTTTGTACGTAGTGTGACACACACAATTGAAAAATAGCGATCCGACCAGACAGAGATTTATTAAGATTTATCAATATTTAGAATATCTATTGAGGAGCGCACTGATCAAATATAGAATTTTGAGATATGAAAACTGTCATATTTGGTGGGCACTAGCAGGGGCATAACTAGGCCCCACTGGGCCCCCTGCAGAATTTCAGAGCGGACCCCCCCTCCCTGGGGCCCGCTCGTGGCCGTTTTGTGGGGGCTGGAGGGGTGGCAGCATGAGGGGAAAGCCTTGGCCCCAATCGGCGGGGAGAGGGGAAGTTTCCCCCCTCTCCCTCACCTCAGGGCTCTCCACTCTGCGCTCCCCTCCAGCTAATTACAGTGTGAGCGGCGGGCAGATACATACCTTCTTCCGTGCGTTCCACCGCAGACTCCTCGCTCTAGCAGCTGACGTCACTTCCAGAAGTGACGTCACTTCCGGAAGTGACGTCAGCAGTTGGAGCAAGGAGTCTGTGGTGGAGCGCACGGAAAAAGGTATGTATCTGCCCGCCGCTGCCCGCTGCCCACTCTGTATCTAGCTGGAGGGGAGCTCAGAGGGGAGAGCCCTGAGGTGAGGGAGAGAGGGGGGGGGAACTTCCGCTCTCCCCGCCGACTGTGGCCAAGGCTTTCCCCTCATGCTGCCACCCCTCCAGCCACCACAAAACGGCCCTGAGCGGGCCCGGGCCCCCCCACGGTAGCATGGGCTGCAGGGCCTATTGTTGCGCCACTGGGCACTAGAAACCCACTCAGGAGGTCAACCGCACCATGTCCAGATCCTGGGCTGAACCTGAGACTCCACCCAAAATTGTGGTTTATTCAAAAGTGTTTGCCAGGGCCTCCTCCTCTGAACTTTGGCTCCTGAACTGAAACAAAGAACTGTACGTGTTTTCCTAGAAAGGACATATTTCCACTTGAACTTAAGTATTTTCTTCCCTTTTTATTTTTCATACTGCGCTACGATTGTCGATTACGATTACGATTTTAATAATTTTCTGTATATATTAATTATTTATATTGCATTTATAATAAAGAATTTATAAAAAGTCATTTTATTTGTTCAGCTACACCTGCTATTCAGCCACACAAACTGATCTCTAGCTTCTGAAGAGTCAACTATTGTTGATAGCTAGATAAAATAGAGTGTGTTTAACCGTTTTATTTGCAGGTATTAGTCTTAGTATAGTTAGGACTCCTGCCCTTCTGTAGGAGTGGTGGCAGTTATACCCTGAAATAGTGTGTAATTTGTATTACCGTAACTCACAAGCTCCCTTCTAATCGGTCTGCTGCCAAAATCCCATCAGTTTCTGCGCACCGATTGCGACCACAGATTGCATGGTCTGTGTGCTGAAACCAATTGGAAGGCATTGTGCAGTCCGGCCACTAGGGGGCTTGTGACACAGGGTGCTGGGGCAGGGTGCAGGGACAGGGTGCAGTTACAGACCTCAGATCTCGCAGCGACCGGTCAAAGCCTCCTGTCCCCGAATCTCTTCTTATAGTGACAGACCTCAGATCACGGCAACAGCAGAGTCACAGGCCGAGCACGCTATCCGCGCTCAATGTACTCCAAATGCGAAAGTGACGCCAGAGGTCAATGACGTCACTTCCGCATTTGGAATATATTCAGTGCAGATATCATGCGCGGCCTGTGACTTTGCTGTCGCCGCAATCTGAGGTCTGTCACTATAAAAAGGGATCGGGCTACATGGAAGGGGGGCCCCCCAGGTGAGGGGGTGACTTCCCTCCCTCCCCGCTGCTCCTCCTTCCTGCGCTGTGCCTGTGACCCTCCTACAGTGCTCGGGGCCCTCAGGGACATGTGATTACAGGGCCTACCGAGCAAAATCCCGAGCTTCCCCCAGCTCCGTCTGACCCTGACTGCAGGGGGCAATTCGGGACATAGGGAGACAAGACAGGATTATTTCCAAGGTTTACTCAGGCAGAGTGATCAAGAATGATGTAGGTCTGGAGGGAACAGCAGGTAAGATCAGTATTCCATTTTTGACCTCTGTTCAGGGCTCTTTATCTCCTGACTCGAACCCTAATCTCTGATCTGGCAATGTCTTATTTTTTTTCTAGTTTGTTTAGTCCTGTTTGTTTTCTGCTGCCTGTATTGACCTGCTATCAGTGACCTATCTCCTGAGACTCTCAGTTTAGGTCTTTTTAACCCCCTTGGCATTCTAATTCGTTCTGGATTTTAGGGTCTAAAAGCGGTTCAATTTTTTTTGCATGCTTTTACATCCTAAAACCTGGAAAAAAATCATGTTGCTAATGAGTTCTGCAGCAACTCAGCTCTCACTCACCTCCCTGGGATCCAGTGCTGCAATTTTTCCTCCTTCCTCCAGGTGAAGCTTTAACCCTTTAGTGAGATTGCCGGCTGTCGTCATGACAACAGACGGTGATCTCACCAAGGGGAAGCAGAGCCTCGGAGGAGAGGAAGTAGAATGGCGGCTGACGTCGGGATCCCCCGGGAGGTGAGTTAAAATGCCCTCTGAGCACATTGCTCTGCACAGACCCCCTGGTGGCTACGACGAGTAGCCACCAGGGGGTACCGCTCCTGGCATGTTTTTCCTACCCTGAGCTGAACTCGTGATTACCGCTATGGAGGTTAAAGGTCTGCCTTGCCCACTGCAGGACTCTAACTTCATCTCTCCTTCACCTTCTAGTTGTACCTACGGCACTTTCCACTTGGCTGTGTATATTCTCTGTCTGTGTTCTTCATCTCTTCCTCCATAAAGAAAGATTTTATTTTCTTTAAAAAAAAAATTTAAATGATTAAATAAAGGACTAATAACTTTTAACATTTACAGTAGTAAACAAATCCCCCTCCCTTCCCCCTGCAAAGCTCCCTAGTCACAGTGTTAACCCTTTAGCAGCCACATTTGGAAAACCACATGTGTGCTGCAGGGCCACATTTTTTTCCGCCCTTCCCCACTGTGTCTTCCCAAGCCTTGTAGTGGATGCAGAGTGGACATGGAGCATTTTTATATTTACCTGTTCCGGACGCTGAATCGGCTCTTCCTCCACCAGCTCTCATCTTCCTCCATTAAGCAGCTGCTGTAATGCGGACATCTCTTTCTGTCATATTATGTGATAATTGGGACCTAGAGCACAGTGTCAGTGTTGCAGCTCCACCTGGTGGTGGAAGAACTTCTTCCATCACTCCTCTTCCACCACTGGGCTGCAACGTTGACACCATCCTCTGGGTCCCAATCACATTTCATTTCATGTGATTGGGAACAAGGAGATGTCGGCATTACTGTAGTCGTATAGTGGAGGAAGATGAAATCTGGTGGAGGAAGAGGAGAGCTAAAACAGTGTCTGGACAGGTAAATACGAAACAGTTCCCTGTGCTCACTCTGCACCGGGATGCATTAGCAGCCCGAGATCAGCCGACTAAGGATGCCCTGCCCTGAGTTACACAGGCAGGGCTGCTAAAAGTTAAGGGTTAAGAGATTCCCACTTCTGCCCCCCGAGGAATGAGATGGGGTAATAAAATTAGGTGCACCTATAATGGATTCTGGAAGCCCTGTAAAAAGAAGGGAAATTCCAGATATCTTGTGCCACCTAAAATAAACTGTATAGTGGTATGTTAGTACCCCTTAAGGTGTGCGTACATCTAGTGGTGGCAGATTCGACCAAGAGACAGATCTCTGACTTGAATCTGATCAGAGAGAGATCTGTTGGCTGCCCATACAATAAAGGCCGATTCCTGATTGATTTCAGCATGAAATCTTTTGGGAATTCACCTCATAACATTACCTTGCCTCCCCTGGCTACTGTCCCTCCAAATGTTAGATGTCCCCGCCGGTGCATGTAAATACTTAAAGAGGAAAATAATGTAATAAAAAAATTGCTTTATTTTTACAATAATTATGTACTAATCATTTAGTCAGTGTTTTCCCATTGTAAAATCTTTCCTCTCCTTGATTTACATTCTGACATTTATCACATGGTGACATTTTTACTGCTGGCAAGCGATGTCACTGGAAGGAGATGCTGCTTGCTTTTTTGGCAGCTGGACCCAGCTGTAAACAACTGTTATTTCCCACAATGCAATGAGGTTCACAGACAGGAAACTGTCAGGACCATAGTGCTGACATCCCACTGTGGGAGGGGTTTCACCACAATATCAGCCATACTGAGCCCCCTGATGATCCGTTTGTGAAAAGGAAAATATTTCACATGGGAAAGGGGGTATCAGCTACTGATTTGGTCACGGTTTCTCTTTAACCTGTCTGCTGTCCTCCCAAATGTTTGGGGCATACTTCCGCATTTGCATTCCATGTGACTATTGGTATATTGCTCGTGGGGCGCATTTGCCATGTCACACATGCTCCCCATGTGCTATATGCCAGTAGTCACATGGGACGTGGCGGAGACTTGGCGGAAACTCAGGGGCATCAGACAAGTTATGTATTTACATGCACCAGGGGACATCTAATATTTGGTGGGAGACAGTATTTGGGATTTCCACCACGTTAGTCAATATATCATATACCGTTACCGCTGTGCACCTGATTGATCATGTCGCCCCGAGATTTGTCAGCATGTCCTATCCATACATTTGACCAATTTCAACCCCTCTGTGGCGGGGCATTGGTCAGGGTTAGGCATCGACTGCATGTGTGTGTGTGGGGGGGTGGTCGGTCAGGGTTAGGCATTGACTGTGGGGGGGCAGTCAGGGTTAGGCATCTGTAGAGGGAGGGCTATATGTGAGAACAGGGTTAGGTTAGGTTTAGTAAAAGAAGAATGATGTAGTGGAATATAAGTAATTTTACCAATATTCCACTGGCGGCTTTCTCCAGCACCCAAATTACGTTGGTGCCCCTCTCAATGAATGCATTTCAACTGTATTTTTAGCCTTTTGATGACAGTTTGGCTTTACAAAATCGCAGATATTCCCTATCCTTAATTGCATAGCTGGTGCTATCAGGTGTGGGTGGTGATATACACTTCCCCTCTTCATCCCTGTATCGAATTGTATGAATCTCAAATCTTCACTGCTTTCTGGATGTGATATAACTTCTCTCCACCACTTGTGTTCTCCTTAGAGCTGCTAATCAAGCAGTCTGTTTCTCTTGTTAACTCTGGTCTCATTCAACAGGCACAAGTCAGATAGAGTGTTTAAAACTGCAGTTCAAAACTTTTGTAGGATAGTATTTCTGTACTTTAAATATTTTTTTTATTTAAAGTGGAACTAAAGTAGTTTATTTACTTTATTTCCTATGCGAGCGCAGTTAATGACTGCACAAAAAGCAGTAATGTTTACATGTACGAATGTATTTTTACCTTTTTAAAAAAAATCTGTTTCATAGTGTTAACAGTGATTACAGATCTGACATGAGTAAGATAAACAAACAGTAATACTTGTAAACAACCAGCACCACCTTATGCAAAGTTGGAAAAATAACATATGCTAACACAGTGGTAACTGAAGAATGATTTTATTACAATAGTAGATAAGGGTTTAGAACCACTTCAAGTTTAAACAGACTTAATAAACTCAGCAGATATCTGCAATAGAGTACAGCATTGAGGAAGGGTGATACAGGGTATAATTGCTGATATAGCACACACCTTGACAGGTGCCAATGTTAAGAGATAATCAGTTGCATTTACGTCATCTGTTAAGGCTCATACACAAGTTTGATTAACGTGGATCCGAGATAAAGTTTTACTCATTGCATAATTGTGTTCTTTTCATATAGTTTATAGGGCATTCCTCAAGCCAAATACTTTTTTTGTTTTGTTTTAATACTCTAATTCCCTATAAACTAAACAAGCCTCGCCCACAGCTTTTCAGAGAGCCTTGGAAATCAGTCCTAGGTAGCAAGGGCTTATGGGAGCTCAGTCTGAACAGGAGGAGGAGGAGGTTACTAGCCATTGATTTCAGAGGCAGAGGGGAGGAGGGAGGATGAGAGGGGACTGAATATACACACAGGCTTAGGGCTGGAGATGCTATCAGCTTGCCTCAGTGTTGTGTGACAAACAGAACATGGCCACTCTCATTGTATCACAGCAATGAATGATAATAAACTTTTGAAGCTGTTTGCAGCTAGATTTGCTGTGTAAACTATCTAAACTTTAGATAAGATATATAGACAAGTTACTTGTTATAGTTACTTTTTCATCTCGGATACACTTTAAAGGCTCATACATACGCCAGACTAAAGTCAGCTGAGGCAGCCGATAACAACCACCTCAGCCGATAATTATGTGTGTATACAGCAGCCCCGATCTACAACCCCCAACCCGCGAGCACCCGGTGGATCAACCCACCCAATGGGCCTGATTCACAAAGCGGTGCTAACAGTTAGCACCCTGGTGAAAAGCCCTTTATCACGCCTAAACTCAGTTTAGGCATGATAAATTTAGGTGTGATAAGTTTAGGTGTGATAAGTTTAGGCATGATAAGTTTAGGTGTGATAAGTTTAGGCATGATAAGTTTAAGCACCAACAGCTGATCAAAAGTTTTGCCCTAGCAAAGTCTGGTGCACTTCGCATAGAGTTTAATGGCGCTGCTTTGCGTGCGGGACTTTGCACGCTATCTACACTTGTCTAAACTTAGCATGCCTAAACTTATCACACCTAAACTTATCACGCCTAAACTGGCTTTTCACCAGTGCGGTGCAAAGCTTATCATGCCTAAAGTCTTTTAGGCGTGATAACTGAGTTATCACCGCTTTGTGAATCAGGCCCAATGGGCGGCCAACTTCTTTGAATACCTTGTACTCGTACAGTGCTGCGTGATCTGTTTTTTCTTGTATTCCTGTATTGTCTTATTGCTGTATGTCACCCCTAAATATTGTCTGAAACCTTAACCCATTCGCGTTATGTCGTTTTCACTTGAGAAATGTTCACCTCCCATTCATTAGCCTATAACTTTATCACTACTTATCACAATGAACTGATCTATATCTTGTTTTTTCCGCCACCAATTAGGCTTTCTTTGGGGGGTACATTTTGCTAAGAGCCACTTTACTGTAAATGCATTTTAACAGGAAGAATAAGAAAAAAACGGAAAAAATCATCATTTCTCAGTTTTCAGCCATTATAGTTTTAAAGTAATACATGCCTCCATAATTAAAACTCACGTATTGTATTTGCCCATATGTCCCGGTTATTACACTGTTAAAATTATGTCCCTATCACAATGTATGGCGACAATTTTTTATTTGGAAATAAAGGCGCATTTTTTCCGTTTTGCATCTATCACTATTTACAAGTTTAAAATAAAAAAAATATAGAAATATTTCATCTTTACATTGATATTTAAAAAGTTTAGACCCTTAGGTAAATATTTACATGTTTTTTTTTTATTGTAATGGTTTTTTTTTTTTTATATTAAACATTTTATTTGGGTATTTTTGGGAGGGTGGGATGTAAACTATAGTTTTATATTGTAATTGTGTGTTGTTTTTAAATTTCTTTACTTTTAGTTGTAGTTTTACTTTTTGGCCACAAGATGGCGGCCATGAGTTTGTTTACATGACGTCACTCTAAGCGTAACACACGCTTAGAGTGACGCAGGGGGGAGGCAACGGCCAGAAAAAGCACAGCTTCCGAGAGAAGCTGTCGCTTTTTCAGCGGGGGAGAGGAATCAGTGATCGGGCACCATAGCCCGATACATTGATTCCGTGGCTACCGAATCTGCGGCCGGGAGTGCGCGTGCACGCGCGCGATCGGCCGCGGGAGCGCGCGGTAGCGCGCATGGTTCCTGGACGTAGTTTACGTCCAGGAACCAAAATAGGTTAAAGGACACACGAGGTGACATGTGACATGATGAGATAGACATGTGTATGTACAGTGCCAAGCACACAAATAACTAGGCTGTGTTCCTTTTTTACTTTATCTGCCTGAAAGAGTAAAAAAATCAGGTATGCAAGTGACAGTTTCTGTCTGGGTCGGGACCAGATCGGACTATAGTGTAAGGGTGCGTACAGACATGCGACTATAGTCGTTTGAAACGATCGTTACCGACGGCATTGCCCGACGATCGTTTGTAAAAAGTGCACAAACGATCATTAAAACGACCGACCAACGAGATGTGTCGTTGGTAAAGAACGATCCATTCTGCCAGATCTTTTCCAACGACCATCGTTCAAAAAGTAATGTCTGTACAACGATCGGTCGTTGATCGTTCGTTCTCAAAGCTTTGCACATGCTCAAACAGTTCTTTTTGACACTTATGTTTGAAATCAGTTTATACATCATGTTGCGCACGCAACGCTCGTTCCAAGATCGTTCGTACACGAACGATGTTCGAAGTAGCCTTTCTTCAAACGATCATCGGCCGATACCTCCTTTAACATCGTTCGTCGTTCAGAACGAACGATCGTTATCGTATGTCTGTATGTACCTTTACACTCACTGATTAGGAATTCCAGCCATAAATTATGTATGTAACACATTACTGGCAGAAAATGGCTTCTGAGAGAAGAAAACAGATAAAAAGGGGCAATAGCTAATAGATTTTAACTCTGGCATACTTCAATGAATGTGTCATTGAGAAGAGGCCATGAAACAGTAAAAACTTATAAATTAGATTTAAATATAAAAAAAAACCTGTGGGATAGCTAAAAAGTCATTTTTAGGAGAAGGAGGATAGATTCAATTGTGTTTATCTCATAATTTTTTTTTCTCCTCGGATGTTCTTACCTAACCATTTAAGCACGCGGGGATTTTTCACCTTATGCATCAGACCAATTTCCACTTCCAATTCATTCGCTAATAACTTTATCACTACTTATCACAATTTATTGATCTATATCTTGTTTTTCTCCACCACTAATTAGGATTTCTTTGGGTGGTACATTTTGCTAAGAATTATTTTTTTATAAATGCATTTTAACAGGATTAATAAGAAAAAAATGGAAAAAATTAATTATTTCTCAGTTTTTGGCCATTATAGCTTTAAAATAATCCACGCTACCATAATTAATAAAAATTTTGTCCCTATCACAAAGTATGGCGCCAATATTTTATTTGGAAATAAAGGTGCATTTTTTCTGTTTTGCGTCCATCACTATTTACAAGCTTATAATTTAAAAAATGTTCGTAGAATACCCCCTTCAAATGCATATTTAAAAAGTTCAGACCCTTAGGTAACTATTTATGTCTTTTTTTTTATTTGTAATTTTTTTTTTCCATAAAACATTTTATTTGGGTAATATTTTAGTGTGGGAAATAAACAATTAATTTGTAATGTTATTATATGTGTAAATTGTAATGTAAAAAAATATGTAGATGCAGTTTTACTATTTGGGTTGAGTTTTTTTTCCCTCCTTGGGCATCTCAAGCCCCGTACTCACGGGCTGCAAATGTTGCCTGTCGCCAGCACACGTGAGCGTGTGGGCGACAGGCCGGCGACAGCTTCTCGCCAGGTCCCTCCGCGTACACACGCGGAAGAGGGACCAGCGGCGAGGCGGAAGCTGTCGCCGACGTTCCTCCTCCCCCCGCCGGAAGCTCCATTTGATACAATGGAGGTTGCTGTCGCTAGTCCGCGTACTCACGCGGACTAGCGACAGTTGCGGGGGAAGTGCGGCGGCGACTGTCGCCATGCGATTGAAACTTTCAATCGCATGGCGACATGAGCGGCGGGCGACAGTTCGGGGTGCGCGCGCGTGCGGCAGCCCATACTCACGAGCGACCTGTCGCCGCAACACGCGCGCGCCGTGTGTTGAGGCGACAAAAGTCCCTCGTGAGTATGGGCCATCACTTACCGGAAGCACAAGGGGGATGCCGAAAATTGTACGTGCAGAAAGACTGAAGCCTCTTGTAAGAGCGCTTCGGTTTTTCTGCCGGGGACACGGATCAGTGATCGGAACCCATGTTTCCGTTCACTGATCCCAGGGCTACCGGGGGACAGCACGGGGGCGCGCCCGTGAATGCACGCTAGAGCGCACCGAAGCGCGGCTCCACAGCAGAGCAGCCGCCCGGACGAGAGCTTCACGTCCGGGCGGCAGAAATGGTTAACCAATGTCTAGCAGGGTTGCTCGAATGTACCAAAATTCGATTCGGGTACATTCGAATTCGGGCCCGCGGAAAATTCGGATTCGGATGCGATCGCCGAATTCGGTTCGGATTCAAATTCGGTTCGGGTTGCATAAAAAAATTCGGGAAAAATTTGTGTTCGCAAATTCGGACGGGGTTTTTTTTTTTTTAAAGGGAAATCACATTTTCCATAAAAATGTGATGGAAAACTTTTTTTTCAGCATTTCTTGTTTATTCATCGTCACCGTCTTCTTTTTTTTCTCTCCATCTTTTTCTTCACCATCTTCTTTTTCTGTTTTACCCTCTTTTTGTTTCTCGTCATCAATCATTCATTACTATCATCTTCATCATCTTCTTCTTCACTGGCATCTGGTTCTTTAAGTTCTTCTTCTTCTTCACCTGGTTCATCTTCAATTGTTTTTTTCATCTTCTTCTTCACCTGGTTCTTCTTCGTCTTCTTATTCTCCTTCTTCATCATCATCATCTGGTTCTTCTTCACCTGGTTCTTCTCTTCTTCTTCTTCACCTGCTTCTTCTCTTCTTCTTCACCTGGTTCTTCTCTTCTTCATCTTCACCTGGTTCTTTTCTTCTTCATCTTCACCTGCTTCTTCTCTTCATCTTCACCTGGTTCTTCTCTTCTTCTTCTTCTTCTTCTTCACCTGGTTCTTCTCTTCTTCTTCTTCTTCACCTGGTTCTTCTCTTCTTCATCTTCACCTGGTTCTTCTCTTCTTCTTCTTCTTCACCTGGTTCTTCTCTTCTTCTTCTTCTTCACCTGGTTCTTCTCTTCTTCTTCTTCACCTGGTTCTTCTCTTCTTCTTCTTCACCTGGTTCTTCTTCATCTTCTTATTCTTCGTCAACATCATCTGATTCTTCTTCACCTGGTTCTTTTCTTCGTCACCTGGTTCTTCTTCTTCACCTGGTTCTTTTTCTTCTTCTTCTTCACATGGTTATTCTTCTTCTTCTTCACCGTCCACCACCAACATTCTTTTTTTTTCCCTTACAGAACTGTACTGTTGTAAAATGTTATCTTCAACACCAGCATAGCTATTGTAGTGGCGTAATAGCTAGTGGCGCATGGCAGCAGCGCATAATTCTGTGGACCCTGGAGGTGGGAACACAGACAGGCAGGAGGATAACTATAGCAGCAGCAGCAGGAGGAGGAGGAGGAGTAATAACGTATGGCAGCAGGCAATGTCACAGGCCAATGGTACCTAGCGTTGGTACCATGGCTGAAAATAAACAGCAAAGAGCAGGAGGAGGTTCCGGACAGCAGTCGTGCAGCCCACATTGTGCCCAATGCACAACTGGGACAGCACAGTTTTCAACCCAGACACCTCAGAATTTTTTTTTATACAACAGTTTAGCTATTGTAGTGGTGTAATAGCTAGTGGTGGCGCATGGCAGCAGCGCATAATTCTGTGGACCCTGGATGTGGGAACACAGACAGGCAGGAGGATAACTATAGCAGCAGCAGGAGCAGGAGTGGCGAATGGCAGCAGGCAATGTATTCTGTGGACCCTGGCGGTGGGAGCACAAAAAGCAGGATAACTACAGCAGCAGGAAGAGGAGTGACGTGTGCATTGTGTGGTGAACAGCAGGAGGCTGAAAATCAGTGCTTCGTAATATGTTGGCGCTGTATAAATACAATAAATAAATAAATACACAAATAAATAAATTCATAAATAAATCAGTAAATTCATAAATATATAAATACATCAGCAACAGCAGCAGGAAGAGGAGTGACGTGTGGCAGCAGCAGGCATGTCACGGGCCATGGTAGCTAGCGTTACTACCACAGCAAGTGAAGAAACACCAGACCAAATTATCAGGACCCCGGGAATGAAGGTTTATGTTGTCAAAGAGTGATTCCCAGGCACCTCATGTCCTCCTCTCGCCGACAGTAGGTGCCAGGAACGTGCCTTCAATCCAGGCCTGGTTGATCTTCAAAAATGTCAGTCTATCCACTCCCTCTGTGGACAGACGAGAGCGCTTCTCGTTGACCACGCCACCAGCCGCACTGAAGCACCTCTCGGACAGCACGCTGGAAGGGGGGCAAGACAGGACTTCCAGGGCGTACTGCGCCAGCTCATTCCAGATGTGCAACCGCTCCACCCAGTACTCCATGGGGTCCAGCTGCCGGTGTCAAGCCCACTGAAGGACCCCATGTACTCAGCCACCATCTGGGTCATGTGCTGGCTGTGGCTTTCAGAGGAGGTGGCTGCTGCACACACCTCCTCTCTCGGCTGCTCTACCGTCATGTAGAGCACCTGCGTCAATGACAGCTGGTCTCCTGGGCACCTGACGCTGCTGCTGCTGGCCGCAGGCACCGGCTGCTGTGCTGGCTGGACAGGGACAGAGGGGGTGGAAGCCTGGGGGAAGGCTTCCTCTAGTCGCCAAACAAGGAGCTGCTGCAACGCGCTTGTGCGCTGCTCACGTCCTCTAGCAGGCAGAAACTGAGCCCACTTCCCCCTCAGTAGTGGATCCAGGATCATGCTGATGCAGGCGTCCTCCCTCGCTTGCATCTTCTTCAGCCTGGGGTCTGTGCGCTGGCAACGCAGCATGTGCGCTGCCATGGGGAACAGGGTGGTCCGTGACACAGAGACATCAGGGTCAGCGTCCTCCTCTGGCTTCTGAGCCTCTTCCTCCTCTCTCCACCCTCGCACCACTGCTGCTGCGCTCCACTGTTCCCCCTCAGCAGCGACGTCCAGCACCTCCAACTCCTCCTCATCCTCCTCCAGGGATTCAAATTCCAGCACAGCAGTGGACTGTGCAGGCGGCTGCTGTTCCAGCTGCTTCCGGGCCTCATCCCCCAAATCCACCAAATCGCCAAGTGCCCTGTCCAGCAGACAAACAAAGGGCACCCACTAGCAGAGGGATGCCCGCTCCTGGCTCACCAGGTTGGTTCCCTGCAGGAAGGGAGCCAACACCAAGCAGACCTGCTGCATCTGCCCCCACTGTGCGTTGGTGAGGAGCTGGAGTTTGGGGTTGCCTTCCAGAGTGGCCTTCACGATGTACTGGTTGACTGCCCTCCTCTGCTCAACCAGCCGCTCCAACATCGCCAGGGTGGAGTTCCAGCGAGTCGGCACATCGATGACAAGGCGGTGTGGTGGCAGGCCCTCGCGCAGCTGGATCTCTGCCAGCTTTAATGCAGCAGCAGCTGAGCGGCGGGAAGTGCGCACAATTTTCTGCCCCACTTCCAACAGCTCCTCCATCCCCTGGTAGGTGCACAGGAACTTCTGCACCACCAGGTTCAGGACGTGGGCCAAGCAGGGGATGTGGGATAAGTGTCCCCTGCTGATGGCAGCCAGCAGGTTGGCGGCATTGTCGGATACCACCAATCCAACTCGGAGGCCTCTGGGGGTCAGCCACGTCTTCTCCTGCTCCCTCAGGTAGCGAAGTACGTTGGCTGATGTCAGACTGTTCTTCCCCAGGCTGACCATCTCCAGCAGCGCTTGGCAGTGGCGGGCCTTCACGCTGCTGTTGCGTTGTCGCTTGGCGGCGGGATCTGCTGCTTCTCCCCTGACCCCGCGTGGTGGCACCACATAGTGGGCGACTGGTGCCGCTGCTGCTGCTGATGCGCCCGAGGGTGGACCTGCTGCTTCCTCGCTCGGGCTTTCCACCAGGCTTATCCAGTGTGCCATAAAGGACAGATAGCGTTCTGTCCCAAAATGGCTGCTCCATGAATCCATGGTTATGTGGATCCGCGCACTCACAGCGTGATCGAGTGCGCGGCCTACATTCGCCATGGCAAACCGGTGCAGTGCTGGGATCGCCGTGCGGGAGAAATAGTGGCGGCTGGGGACTTGCCACTCCGGGATCCCAAAATGCAGCAGTGCTCTCATGTCACTCCCCTCCTGCACGAAGGAATATGGCAGGAGCTGGGAGCACATGTCCCAGGCAAGCAACCCGTTCAGCACCCGGATGCGCCTGTGAGCGGGAGGCAACACCTTGGTCACACCGGGAAAGGACTCGCTGAGCAGGGTCTGGCGGCGTTTGCCTGCCTGGGAGGATGAGGAGGCCACTGTGGAGGGAGCTGATGAGGCCACTGTGGAGGGAGCTGATGAGGCAACTGAGGACTGGCTGCCCGGGGGGGGGGGGGGGGGGGGAGAAGTCAGTTGCTGCTGCTGTGCTCCTGCTGCTGCTGCTGGGTGGGATGCTGCTGCTGCTGCTGCTGCTGAAATCTATGCAGTGGCTCTCTGGCTCTGACCACTGCCTGTGCCACTTTGCATCAGCTTCTCATACTCACAAAAGTCCTCAAAATGCCTGGTCTGTAAGTGGGTCGACAGGCACGAGGTACTCACGACCTCTGCTGAGACTGACCTTGCAACTGTTGCAAATTGCACGGGTCGGGTCCTCTGTGCACTTAGTGAAGAACCTCCAGACTGGGGACTTCAACCTGCCCTTTGAGCTTGAGGGCTGGGGTTTTTTGGTGCCCTTGGAGGCTTGTGCCTTTTTTGGTTTGGTTGGAGGTTTGCTGCGGGTGGTGGTAGCGGCTGAAGCAGCAGGCTGTTGCTCCTGCCTTCCACGACCTGTGCTTGCCGCCTTGCTGCTGCCATGCCTCTGCGCTAGAGACACCTCCTCCTCCGATGACGAGCTGCCTTCAAGCAAGTGTGCTGGTGGTGGCACATAGGGAGGATCCAGCATGTCATCATCATCCCCAAACATGTCCTCTGAGTCCGCCTCAACCAAATCCAGTGGACCAAAATCCCCTGCATCATGCCCCTCCTCATCAGCGCCAACAACAAACTGCTCCACCTCCAACTCCTCCTCCTTGCATGATGATGTCCCCATTATCTCTTGCTCAAAATTCTCCACAACATCCCTGTACACGGCTGCAGTCACTGGGGTGAAGACAGGCTGGTCAATGGGGTCACCGTGACATCAAGCAGTGGTGGAGGCCTGCTGCGAACCGGAGTGCTGGTGGTGGTGGTGGCACTGGTCTCGCTGGTGCTGGAGGCCTGGCTGGAAACGGTGGCTTCCTGCTCCGCCATCATTTCCACCACAGCCTGCGCTTGACTCTCCATAATGGGCCTGGGGCGACGACCCGTCTCAAAGATGGGCGCAACGCACTGCTGTTGCGCCTCTGCTCCCTCCTCCACAACTCTGCGGTCAGTGGCTGGCGGCGGACCAGTCACAGACCTACTGCTGCTGCTGCTGCTGCTGGCAGTGGCTGTTGCAATGGCACTGCCTCTCCTGGTGGTGCCTCGTCCTCTACCTCTGCCAGTCATTTTGCACTTATATACGAATACAGTAAAAAAAAAAACAAATGTGTAGAAAACGGCGGGAAAGGGTGTAAACTTTAATAAAGTCTGGTGGTGGTGGTGACTGTCAACAAAAAATGAATTTTTTTTTGTTTTAAGTAGTACTAGAAGAAGTAGTAGTACTACTAACAGTGAGTCTCTACAGTACTAACTCGTGTGAAAGTGGGTGACAATTACGGTCGGTCACACACGATCAGACGCAATCAATAGGGTGCGCTGGCAAATGACAGTCACAGCAGGTGACAAAAAGGGATGCTGGCCTGTGAATGTAACAATTTACTACAGAAAGGTAATAAATCACACAGTAAAAAATGAAAAAAATTAAATTAAGGGGTGGGTGGTGGTAGTAGTGGAAGACTACCACCTACCTAGTAGTAGTACGGTTGTACGCGCAGGTAGTAACTATGAAACGCCTGCTGTACTAAACAGTAAACAACATAACTAACTGCCAGACAGTGGGTGACAAATTACAGTCGGTCGGTCACACACGGTCAGACGCAATCAATAGGGTGCGTCGGCAAATGACAGTCACACAGCAGGTGACAACAAGGGATGCTGGCCTGTACACAGTCAATCAGTAACTAAATAGTATTAACTAACAGTACTGAAGCTATAAACTAACAGACTACAGCAAACAGCAGCAGTACAATTTAACTAAACTACTATAGTACACAACTAACTAGAATCCCTAACCTACCTAAGCTAGTAGTAGGCTAAGGCTGCCCTAGGCTAGCAGGCCTAGCCTGCACACAGACTAACACTAGCCTAGCACAGTATACAGTACACACTAGCTGACTACAAGCAATCAAATTACTATCTATCTATACAACAGTACAATGAATGTGTTTAGGAGGTGTTTAGGAAGCAAAACGTAGGTTTAGCACAGAATACACTTGATCAGACACGCAGCACAGCACTGGAGATGCTCTCAGTACCAGCTCAGTCACACAAGTGCGTAGCTCCGCAAAATGGCCGCCGCCTTATATAGAGGAGGCGAGGGTCAGGCTCCCCTCCTCTGATTGGTTGCTACCATTGCCAGGGACTCGGCAGGAGGAATTCTGATTGGCCAGCGTCACTCCCGAATCCCGAAGCCGAACCCAACGTGTCATCCTTCCGAATTCAAATGCGCACATTCGCCCGCCTTCGGCTTCAGGTCCGACGCATTCGGCTTCGGCTTCGACTTCAGGAACGCTTAAATTTACCCGAATAATTCGGGTAAATTCGCATTCAGGAGTCCTGGAGAGCAACCCTGATGTCTAGTGCTGCGTAATATGTTGGTGCTTTATAAATACAATAAATAAATAGGTAGCATTAATACAGCTCTGAACCTCTTACCAACAGGTTTTGGATTAGAACATCTCCTCATGGGAGATTATCAAGTTTCCTAAATTGACATCGGTTTTTAATTTGGTTCTGCCCATTCCTTTTTCTCTGCACCCACTTGATACCTATGTTCATGTTCCTCCGCCGCTGCTGTCTCTCGAGTCTTCTGCACACTAGAAACACTGGTATACTGATCCCAGTGCCCCATCAAAAGCATCAGACTTCTAAAAACAAATTAGGATTGGGAGAACAAAGGGTAGCAGGACATTTGGGTGCCTGTGGCTAATGGACGATTTGGGCAATGCCATAGGCGCTAATGCAAATATAAGCTATTGGGTGCCCAAAGCATACATTTACATGCCTGATATACAGAATGTTATGGTTTTTGAAATTCATTTCATTTTCAGACCATTTAAACGGTATAAGTTTTGAAGTTTTTGTTGTTTCGAAAATTAGAAAGTTATGGTTATTGAAATTTTTGGTCTTTTGTATTAACCCATTCGCGTTCCGTCGTTTTCACGTGAGAAATGTTCACCTCCCATTCATTAGCCTATAACTTTATCACTACTTATCACAATGCACTGATCTATATCTTGTTTTTTCCGCCACCAATTAGGCTTTCTTTGGGGGGTACATTTTGCTAAGAGCCACTTTACTGTAAATGCATTTTAACAGGAAGAATAAGAAAAAAATAGAAAAATTCATCATTTCTCAGTTTTCAGCCATTATAGTTTTAAAATAATACATGCCTCCATAATTAAAACTCATGTATTGTATTTGCCCATATGTCTCGGTTATTACACCGTTAAAATTATGTCCCTATCACAATGTATGGCGACAATATTTTATTTGGAAATAAAGGTGCATTTTTTCCATTTTGCATCTATCACTATTTACAAGTTTAAAATAAAAAAAATATAGAAATATTTCATCTTTACATTGATATTTAAAAAGTTTGTTTACATGATGTCACTGTAAGCGTAGCACACGCTTAGAGAGACGCATCGGGGAGGGAACAGCCAGAAAAAGCACAGCTTCCGAGAGAAGCTGTCGCTTTTTCAGCGGGGGAGAGGAATCAGTGATCGGGCACCATAGCCCGATACATTGATTCCGTGGCTACCGAATCCACGGCCGGGAGTACACGTGGTAGCGCGCATGGTTCCTGGACGTAGTTTCTACGTCCAGGAACCAAAATAGGTTAAACAATTTTTCTTTTTTGAAAATTATCATTTTCAACTTTAATTAGTAAGATAATTATATTGAACTTTTTTCTTTTGTGTTTTTTTTTTATTTGATTCATTCGGTTTTAGGGTTAGGTGTCAGGAAGGGTGGTTTTAGGGTTAAGTCAGTATCATGAAGGGGGGTTTTAGGGCTAGGCATCAGAAAGGGGAGGCTAGGGTTAGGCATCAGGAAAGGGGGTTTTAGGGATCGATGTCAGGAAGGAGGGTTTTAGGATTAGGCGTCAAAACGGTGGTTTCAGGGTTTGGCATCAGGAAGGGGGTTTTAGAGTTAGACATCAGGAAGCAGGGTTTTAGAGTTAGGCGTCAGGAAGGGGGGTTCAGAATCAGAATCACTTTATTTCGCCAAGTACATTAGGAGTTGTACCCGGAATTGTTTTTGGCACATACAGGGTCGGTGATGGTACAGTAAGCGTTATCATTACAGTAAGCAATGCAGGTACAGTACAACATAAGAAGGCATTTGCACAGTACATAACCATCATGAAAGAAGTACCAGAGGGGTAGTCTGAGTGCTATGTGAGTGGAGCTGCCACATTAACCTGCGGCGCTCAACAGCTCTGCAGCAATTCCAAATGCCCGCTTTGTGTCCTTGGGACAGAAAGAGGAAAGAAAAGAGAGAGAGAGAGAACAGAGAAAGAGAGAAAGTATAGACAGAGAGCGAATAGAAAGAGAGTAGAGACAGAGAAGGAGAGAAAGAAAAACGAGAGATGGAAAGCCCTCCTGGAGTTGCGGCGGT